>NC_134189.1:8144152-8744152 GCF_964188355.1 Buteo buteo | reverse complement strand
GTTACTTAATAGTAGTCTAGTTTAGAATAGTTCTGCAAAGGCAAAATGATCCTCCATATGTTCAGTTATTCCTTCCCCCCCCCCCGCCCCTTGCATTGAATAATAGTTCAGCAACAGGATTGACAAAATGGAACAGCAATCATCTTGCTGAATGTTTTATATTCATTTCAATCCTGAGAAATGCATGCACCGTCTAATTGAATTTCAGGATATCAGCATTTCTCAAATCCTGCTTGATGGAGTATATGACTTTCCAGAGTGTGTGAATCCTGTAAGAAGATTACTTAATTGTGAACAAATATTCTTTAAGTCTAACGATACTATACGCCTATAATATATCTCCACAGGATAGGCACGTTTGCGAAGGCATATCTGATTCATTATTTCTCTGTCTAATCTGAAAATAGTATCTATGCATCAAGATCTTTGGTGTAAACTATTCCATGTCTGGGCGGTGATATATTTATGTTGTTTCTGTGTCCGCATCCCTTGTTTTTTCACTGTCAGTACTTGAGAATTGCAACCATAGCAACGTTCATCTGTGAATGCCATTTTATAAGGCTGCTTCCATATTTGACAGAGCACTTCATCCCAATTCATCAAATTTGGAGTGACTCCTTTTTTATTAATTTTTTTTTTAATTGGTTTTGCCTTTTGAAAGAAGGGGAAATGTCCAGATTCCTGGCCAGATGGATATAGCCTTCTACAAGCAGTATTTGGGCATTGTTTTGTTTTTACATTTTGAGATTTGAAAGATGAACCCAGTGATGTGAGTGCTCACAATTGAGTGCTGAAACAAATTTTAAATTGCAGGTGAAGCCAACATATAAAATGTGATCTAATGTCTTGAGTTTTGTCACTCCTAGTCTATTGTCTGAAAAGAGGTAAATGTTGCTCACTCTCTGTTGGTGCATCTACATCAGCTACTATGACACAACTGAGATTCTTAGTGAGCAAAGCATTGTTCTTGTTACACCTCAATGTTTCTCTCACCTTAACAGATTTTTCTAGACAGACTAGGACTGTTCTTGTAGTGATACTCTCTTTTCTCTAGTTAAAATAAAAGTTTAATCCCTGTATTATTTGTAAAGATTGTATCGGAAACATAAATAATAATAATGAATTTTGAATAATTTCAACTTAAGTAGTGTAACTATTTAGAAAAGAGTACCTTCTAGATGATGGTAAGTCTCGCTGCAGCAGAGGTAAGGGATGGGGTAGACAAGTCTTTACTATGAAATGCTGCTCTGGCACATGGGGATTTCTAAAGGAACCATATGGGAGTTTTATACTCCTTGATGCCAACACAGATGCGACTGAATCAGACAGTTAAAAAAGGACCAGGATTGTGTTAGTATAAATAACATGTATAGCTTGCCTGAGATGTGGGTTTTTTCTGTTGGGTTTTTTTTTTCCTTTGTCAAGATATGAACTAGTTACACTTCATTAAATATAAGGTATGATACACCTGGTGGGTCTGAGTATTCAGAAAAGGCAGTGATTATCTGCTGCAGCATGAATGGATCTTTGATTAGCTAGTTTGAAAGGGCTTTTTAGTGTCAGCGCAACTGCAATGCTCAAACAACATTGCATTTGACCTTGGCTTGACATGATGATGTTTGATGGTTTTTTATATATCCAAGAGAACATTAACCATATTTATGCTTTGCTTTCCTGCTTTCTATTAGTTTGTTTTATGCTTAAGTTTTATCCTTAGGTGAAATATAAGCCTTCCATGTTAAAGGAATTACTGTAAAAATACAAAGCCTGTCTGTCTTCTCTTCTACAGAGGAGAGGCAGTTTCTCTTTTTCTTTTATGGGTTTTTTTGGGGGAGCGGGGAAGGTGGTCAGATGTCGAGAATAAGCTTTTGTGGTACAAAAGTATATGAAGGAATTTATTCTTGCACAGTAAGGGTTTTTAATATCTGAAGTCCATGTGTTTCTTAAAACACCTTTCAGTGTGAACTTGCTTTTGACCTATAATATAAAACAGAATTTTTATTTTTGCAGAATATTTATTTTTAGGCATTCTGTTCCTGCCACAGAGTTCCTTATTCTTGTTTTTATAACAGTTTTTGACACCGAAGAACCACTCCCTTAGATGGTTATTGCTGTAAATGGTAACCATTTGCTAGTGTTCAAGTTTCACAGAAATCTCTCTTAGGAGGAGGAGGAAAAATCTAATTTTTTTCTCTGTACTGAATAGGTTAGCAAGCACTACTCTAAGAGACTTGGCAATTTCAATACCAGATAATGTTTCCTGGGAGCAGAAAACTTGCTGCTGGGACTAAAATTGTCTAGCAAAATGTACATCTTTTGTTACTGCTTGTTTTATGGACTCATCTTCTTCCCCTTTCATCTTTTTCCCCATTAAATAAAGATAATTTTTATGGTGGGCCGAGGATACCTATCTCCAGACCTCAGCAAAGTACGGAGCAACTGTCCAAAAGCTATGAAGAGACTAATGGCAGAATGCTTAAAAAAGAAGAGAGATGAGAGACCCCTTTTTCCACAGGTGAGAAATGTTCCTCTTTAGTTCTCAGTAGACTTTACAATTCAAATATTAAAAATAAAGAGCAGTTATGAACTCACAGGCCAGTTCAAAATGTTTTTGATTAGTGCTATAGCATGGAGTACTGGTTCAGGACCGGGTTAGTGCTGTTTAATTAGAAATGTTTATTTTCAATTCAAAAAGCAGGTATTAAAATGACCTGTGTAATTGGAAAAGCATTTATGTGTTGGAGAAAGTTTCAACTGGGAGACAGTGAAATTAATAATCACAATTAGACACACAAATGAGAACTTGATGTATGTTCTCAGAAATCTTTATGGCCCCCTCCTTGCTCTCCCCCAAGCTTTATGAAGGGAAGCTGATAGTTTTTTCACAAAACTTGGTTTATCGTGCCTGCTGAGGAAGGTTCGGATTCTAAAAGCTTGGGGGGGACACCTTATTTTTCGTTTGTTTTGAATGTAAACCAAAGCATTTTAAAAAAATAAGGAGCTCCCCCTGCTGGCTTTTGGTAAACGGTATTAAGCAAACAGCTGGCAAAGCTGTGGTTATTTGTAGCAATGGTAGGTATAGGTACTAGTGCATAAACAAGGAAGCAAATAAAAGGCAACTATATTCATTATGCTTACAGAGGGAAATCAGGATGCCCTTTTAAAGGGGGAAATGAGATGGTTTCTTCCCAAAATGTCATTTTCAGTTTTTTGAGGACATAAACATCGGAGTGCAATGCAGTAATCTATTTTTAAAAGTTTCTGTTTAAATTTGTGTATAAATATTTTTCTGTAGTTAACTGATGTTCTGCCTTTGGTTTTAAGAGAGTGTTACAACTTCGGAACAACAGATTTGATCACTTATTTTCTTCTTGTTTTAGATTCTTGCCTCCATTGAGCTTCTGGCCCGGTCATTGCCAAAAATTCACCGCAGTGCATCTGAGCCCTCATTAAACCGGGCTGGCTTCCAGACAGAGGATTTTAGTCTATATGCTTGTGCTTCTCCAAAAACGCCCATCCAAGCAGGGGGATACGGTGGGTTTCCAGTACACTGAAAAGAAACGTGAAAGCATGTGCCTCTGTGTGTGTGTGCTGGTGTGTTCCTGTGAGCGCAACATGTGTACGTTCTCAGTTCCTACCAGCTATGGTTTTAAGGTTTACTGAGGGAATGAAGACTCACTTCCTAACACTGGGCATTGAATATGCTGAGCACAAAGTCTGTGTTGGTAAGGAATGCCCTGGGAATAGCTGGCACAAGAAGAATTGTAAGGTCACATAAGAGAAACGGGAAAAGTCACTCCAAAACAAGCAAAAATCCTCTTAAGGTCGTTGGGTGTCGTTTTTGCTTGCCTGTGTCATTTTTGCATAGTTTATTGTGATTGGAATTAGTTACTCAGGAGTGTATTTTATTTTAATCTACTCAAGCTATGGTGGGTTTTGGTTTTGGTTTTTTACTTCAGTTGAGGTCATTATATTTGAGCAATAGGCTTTAGATTCCTCAGTTAGTAATGCTACTCATATGTGGGCAACAATTGGAAAAATAAACTTCGTTTCAAGGCTGACCACATTCAAAACTTCTTGTGGTCAGCAGAAGTGAGCAGATACAACACAGAATCCAAAGAAAGAACTTAGTGACACGTGACTCTTATTTTGAAAGTTGAAGTTTAAAATACTGCTGTTTAGAGAACATCTCTTCCTGCAGAGGAGTGGTGGCATGGGTTGTTTTTTTTTGTCTAAATACTCTGACCTGCCATAGTTTAGACCATCTCAAAATGTTCTGTTACAATGCAACATAGAAGAAATTCTGAATCTGTTTCTGCTGAACTGCAAGAATATTGCTGGTAAAGGTGCCTGTATCCTTCAATTAGCATGGATTTTGAAATTAAAAAAACATTTTAGATGTTGAGCGTAACCAAATACTTTAAGAGAAAAAGGCTGCTAGCACCTGTAATAGGAAAAGAGGATTTGAAAAAGCAGTTGTTTTCATGGAAATCAGTATTATACCATGAATTCTGTTACGATTAAAGGTTTTAAGTACTTTAATAATACCACTGAACATGCTTCTGTTTAGTGACAAATTGTTTTTTTCACTTCCATATAAAAGCTGCTAGTTTGACTAGAAGTGAATCAGTTAGACTAGATATCTAAGTGACAAAGCTAGACGCCTTACCAAGATCCTGTCAGCTCACTTTATAGATGGTGGTTTTCTCTGGAGCATTCCCCTGCAGCAGGTGAATCGGAGTAGTGGTTCAGGTGATATCAGTCTTTGATGTCAGATATGAAAACAGTAATGTTACTGACTGTGTCCTTGCATATTTTTAAATTAGTTACGTGGTTTTGTTTGTTTTTAAACTGCTAAGCTATTAATTTTAACAGATTCTTCTGCATCGGAAACAAGCTATTGCTGCTCTTGTTAGGACTTCAAGGTCCAGGACTGTTCTTAATGGCTACTGATCTACATACAGAGAAGTTTGCATGTTGCTAGCAATAGGTTTTTGAAATAGATCGGGAATTCAAAAAAGGTTTTCTTTTCTGCTCTCTGTCAGCTGAGCCTTTTAAAACAGGAGGCAGAGTTAGAGAGCTTGAAGAGATGTAGGCAATTTCTACATTTTCTGGCCAGATTCTAATGGTCTTTTTGGCTTCTGCAGTTGGAACAGTTTGGGAACTAACTTTTCTCGTTTTGTTAGTTAAGAAAATTCAGCTGTTGAAATCTATCTCTATGGAAATAGTTACGGAGGACGAAAGTTGTTATTGTTTCAGAAAATCTGTTTCCCATCTTTCTGGTATCTTCACCTCATTTTGGCAGGCTTATCTTAAAATGAAAACAGGGTTTAAGTGGTTTTTTTCCCATCTTACTAATTTTTTTTTATTCTAGACAGTGAGGAGGAATGCTTCTTAAGCTTTGGGGTATGGTATTCAGTACAGGCTACAATGACCATCTCAGTAAGAGCAAGAGGATGCTGCTGGGTCTCCTGCAGAATCCAGAAATGTGGCATCCCACACAGAAAAGGCTTAACCACGCGGGGAGTCATGGAGAGGGCAGAACCATCATCACTGTCCTGCCCGGGCTTACTCTTTTTCAGGTCTGCCAGATCAGTTCAAACAAGTTATTCCTTGGAGTAGTGTTATCCTGCTTGTTAAGATTATTCTTCTGTACAATAGGAACTACAATTAAGGGGGGAAAAATGCTGCCATCCTTAGACACATTTGGCCCCATATCCTGCTGTATGGTCAGTGCCTTAGACTTCTTCCTGTGTCACCTGTTCTTACACATGGAGCATGGTTTGGGACCTGTGGCCATAGTGTGATCTTAGCTTCTCACTAAACATTTTATGAAGCCTAAAAGGAGGCTAGTTCTTGTGGATCGTTAACTTTATCTGACATAAAGGCATTTAGGGGTTTAACTTCTGTAGTTTGTAACTGCTGCTTCAATGAGATTTGGGAACATACGTAGGATGAAGATGCCTAAATACACCTGTGGATTTGGGTCAGTGTTCTCAAAGATGCAAGTCAGCTGTATTGTTTAGAAACAGATACCTATCGGTCCTGAAAACAGGTCTGTAGGATCCCAGGCTTTTCTGGAGCAGTAGTTTATACTATGTGAAATTCCTTTTTTCTTTACTTCCCTGCCATTTCCGTATAGAAACAAAATCTGTCTTAGTACCTTCTAGAAGGACCAGATCCTCATAAACACTGCTGTATATTTTTCTGAGGATACTAATTATCCACATCAGTGTATGTTCCAAGTTTTTATTTAGCCCATGGATGGAATCCATACTAGAAGATCAGTGCAAGATCCAACAGAGAACTGCCTCTTTGTCATTTTTTTTTTCTGTGTCTGTGAATGTAATCCAGGCAAGGTGTTGGAATTTGGTGTTTCCCTTTGATAAGTCAGTTACTCTCTACTTCAGTAGAGAAGGCTGGCATAGGCCTGGAATGGAACCATTCTTCTTATTATGATTCTTCTGAGAAACGTGGCATCTACACCAGGATAAGGAGTACAGTTAAGATGTTGTGTTATATACCTTAGTAACCTCATGAATCCAGGTAACTTATAAACTTCTGAGAGTAGAGATTGGTAACTGCATCTTAAATCCTTCCAGGAATCAGGGGCAGCAGGTTCACTCAGAACATGCCCTTATAATATATTGTTTAGACACAATGTGAAAGAACTTTATCATCTTTTTAGTATAGATTTTTTGAAAGCGTGCATTTAAAATAGTTTCCACTTGCCTTTGCATGTGACAAACGTGAAAAGACCGTAGCAACTAACTTGAAAGGGCTCTGTAAGAAGTGTAGATTTTCAAATGCTATCCATCCTTTGGAAAGGAATTGCTTTGTTACCAGTCAAAGCAAGTATCTGAAATTCTGCTTGGTAAAAAGCACATCAGATGGCTGGCTCACAATGAATAAAAATGTGTGTTGTTTTTTTCACATCCCAAATCACTAAGTATGTGGTAAGCTGGTCTCATTTGGAGCAGCCACGGCCCAGCTCCTTACTCTGGCGGATGCTCTCCAATTCCACAAGTCCATTCTGCGCAGTTGAGCGGGTTCCCCCCACCGTCAACAGAGCAGCTCTCCAAAATCTGGTTAGAAAACTTTCCTTGCCCATCAGCCTGAGCTTGCATTTGCTAGGTCAGCTCCTTGAGCCACGTTGCCTCAGGGACAGGTAGTGCTGCTGTGGCACAACGGGCAGGTCATTGCTCTACAGCTCAGCTCAGGAAGGAGAGTGTGACTGCAGTAGTCCCAGTTTAGATTAGCGTTGGCCGTTAGTCCAAAGACTCAGCGTGGCAGAATCAGGACGATCCTGTTCCTGCAGGTTAGGGCATATTGGGTCCTGTTCCTAAAGCTGTCTTCATTTCATCCATTCATTGCTCTCAGGCAAGACCTTCCTGTCCCTCTAGAAAACAGTGAATTCACGGTTCAGGTTACATCATTTATCTGTATGCATCTAAGTCTCAGGAAGCGGTTGCCTGTGCTCTTTCTCCCTCTCCTACAGATGGGCTTCTTTCAGAAGATAACAGAGCCAGCTTACAGGTATTTTACATCTTCAGAATAGAAAGGGTGACATAAAGCATTCTAGCTACTCCTCAGAAAGTCCTGTTGACACCTAGCACGATGGAAGATTCCTGTATGTGGATAGGTATAGCCATCTGTGTTCCTCATCTAGGGAAAGCTGTTACTGGTAACTGCATTTTATACATGTTCAGTCAAGGTATTCCCATTATTAGATGAACGTGTTACCTATTTTGGTCTTCTGTTGATTTGAGATCGGATTAGCACCTGAATTTTGAAAGAGGAGATTTAGCATTAGCTTGTCAAAGAAAATTTCTTTGCTAAGGTTTTATTTAAACAGCAGAAAAATCTGAAAATCACCTTTTTATAGCTACCATTCTATCTGAAATGCTTCTTGACTTCTGATCCTGTTTTTCCATTGCCCTTTCCCAATTAATGGTTCATTTTTTATCTTCTGAAATCCCTGTATGACTATTAAAAGCTGAATTATTACCAGAAATGGGCAGAAGGACAAGATGAGTAATGAGGGAGCAATCTCTTGTTTATAAATTGATCTTTAATCAGCAGTTTAGGAAGGCAGACTGAAAAATAAATTAAGTAGACCATGTTTTGAAAGTGTAGCTAAGCGTGAATGTCATTCTTAAAAATTAGCCTCACAGGCAATACTTGATGACTTTTTTGTCCTTCTCTTAAAAAAAGTACAAAAATTGAGGTGTTTCTAGAAGATACTGTGAAGGGAGTTGGGAAATTGGTGAAATGTGTCAGAGAGAAGCAAGAAAAATTATCAAATATTTAGCGTATTTTAGAGCAAGGGTTTTATCTGTTGGTAGAACTAGTAAAATAGGCAGTTGGACCCATTGTGAAGTTTTTAATTCTTTTGTTGTTATAACTTAAACCTACCACCACAGTCTATCAAGACATGTAGAGCTTGAGATCTGTCAGAGTCCCCTGTGCCAGCCACCCTTATTTTAGGCCTTGGGTGTACTCCTTTCTCATTTTGTATGACACACAGAGCCCTCTCCCCTCTCCCTGCTTTCTTCGTGTTCCCTTAGAGCAGCTGGATCGGCTGTTCCTACCAGGCCCTGTAGATGCCTTCTCTTCCCCCTCCTCGTGCTGACTGCTGATCGCTTTTCTTGGTTCCTTCTTTATAGAGCAATACATTCCATGGAATTAATGCTATCAGCCTAAAATTCTGTTTGCAGGGATGTTTCTGGTTTGTTTCCAATATTCAGAATAAGATTCTTAAGAAAAACCAAAGCCAACAGAACGCTTGCTCTTGAAAGGATGGAAGGACACCAAGATAGGGAACAGTTGTTTGGATGTAATGGCATTCAACACGCTTCTGTTGAACAAAACGAAGGGGGTCTTTATGCATGCTTATTGTTCCTTCATTATTGGGAGGACTCTGAGGAGTGCTGTCAAGGAAGGGGCATAAACTAACCCAAAATTCATGTGAAACCCAACACAGGGAAGTTACATGTATGTTTCTTTTTCTCTTGCTCCTAAGTCCTTTTGGTTAAGCATAGTTGGACACCCCTCCCTAAAAATCCTATAGAATACAATTTCTTTGTGGGTGGCAGGGAAATCTTTTGGCTAATGTGTAAGATTAAGAGGATGAGTATCTTAGATTCAGCTTCTATTCAGTGTTCTGGCAAACTTCTTAAGACTTTGGGCAGTGATTTTACTCTGTGCCATAGTTTCATCATCTCTGAAATGGGACTTCCAGTCTATCTCACGGCATGCTGATGCTAAATAAACTATGTAGAATTTCAGGAGATAATTGCATGTGAAAGCACTGGATAGCATTACTGCTTATCCAGTAATTCTGAAGGAAGCATGGGGTTGCTTTATTTGTTGTGCTCCCTAGTAGCGAGGCCTAATTCCTAGTCTGGGAGTGAGTAGACAATCTCACTATTCTTATTTTTCTCACAGTAGGTTGCTCTGTTGGTTTCTAAACCAGATCCTAGCATTCTTCAATACTGGCGTAATATTCAGGCACTTTACTGTATATAGTCTTTAAAGGTTAATATGTGTGTCAAATAGTTCTTTGTTACGAAACCAGTTTTACACCAGAATAGAAATTAGTTTGCAGTCTGACACGTTTATTGCAGTTGTTGCTTTTCAGGAGGATATATGTGCAATAAGGAGTTTAAAGTGAAATTAAACTGACACATGTTATTTTCAAATGCATGATGAATTAGACTTTGCTTGAACTTTCAGACTTCTGTCTTGGGAAGAATGGGTACAGCTTGCTTTCAAGAAATTCTTTTCCGGTAAAATATGCTGGGTCTGTATTCAATGTTCTCCCACTATGTATTCTTTTGTGCTTTAATTTTAACAGTTTGCATTTTTTAACATCTTTTATATTCAACCTAATGTTCGACTAGTCTGGAGAAAATCTCTGACCACCTAGTAACGGAAATCACCTTTTTAAACTAAGCTCTTGTCCTCCCTCTACAGGAGAATTTGCAGCGTTCAAGTAGCCACAGCACCATGGCAGCACCCACTCTGTTATTTAAGTCTTGTGTTCCTACAGTTTCTTAACATCAAAACTCTATTCTGCTCCGCAAAACCTAAAGTAATTTAGAAAAGATATCCATAAGCTTAAAAGTGGAGCAGAATGGAACTGCCAGTCCAACACAATGGGAAAAAGTACCTTTTTGGGAACCAGAATCCTCTGCTGCCAGTGTTTCTCCTTCAACACAAACCACCACATGCATTCGGAGACCCGCAGTGGCTGCCTGTGCCGTTGGCATCATTCCCAGGAGAGAGGAGAGTGCGCTCGTGGTTTGACTGTGGTGCTCGGGCATGAGGGGATGGAACTGCTGCCGCAACTTAGGAGACTTGCTTTGGATGGTCTGCTGGTCGGCTTTCTCCCTCTAACAACGTACCATCAGAGGCTGAAAATCTGATGAGTGCTAATTTAAAAGAATCATCCTCCATTCCGATCTTTTTTTTTCCCAGTGTACTCACTGATTTGTGGACAATGCAGTATCCCCTTTTCACTGTATTACAATGTCAAACACCTAAATCTGTCTATATTATTGGGTTTTATTCCAGTAAAATTAAAAGTGTGGGGTGATGGGAGCTGGAGAAGATGTTACTCAAAAGTCGAAGAGGTTAATCTGAAGGAAAAGGGGATGCTGCTGCACCTTTTTTCAGATTTACTTTATCACTTCTTCAAAAAACAAACAACAACCACCAACCTTAACCTTTTTCCTTTTCCAGTATTTTCTTGGTGTGTGCATTTACAACATCTTTTAGAAGGATTAGGTAGATCCTTCTTTTGTTGGTCCAGCAACAAACTGAAGTTTAAAAAAAAAAAATGTAGCGAGATTGTCCTCTCTGTTTATTTTTTTTTCTTTTGTATCATATGATACAATGTGTTTATCAAAGATGCTACCGCAGCATCTGAAGTCTGTAGAATTCCTGATACAGACTGTGAATGGTGTATGTACCTACTTTAAAAGTTTTATTTTAAATGAGGGTGCAGGTTAATGCCAGGTACCTTACCAATATGTAATGTTTTCATAAATGGGAAAAAAAGTTCTCAGGTTGAATTGAATAGAAATACAAAACCCCCTAGAATTAGACATTCCGAAAATTATGTTTTGGTACTTTCGAGAGCTTTTTTTAAAGGATTTTTATCCTGTTAACTAAATGTCCTCTGATAAGTGTGTGTGTAAATGTGGAGCATCTTGTCCTAATGGCAAGTTGTTAGATCAAAACAAAACGGTACTTGCTGGATCCACGCTGACTACTTCTCCTCTCATTGCTTTCTTCCCTGTCATCTCTTCCCTCCCGTTTGTCTTTCCCTTTTGTACACTTTGCAAACTAGGATGAAGGTGGCGGTATCTCCATTAGAGTGCTTTGTTTTCCTGTCCTCCAATCCTGGTTTTCAAATGGTTGGTAGCTTTTTGACAAGTTACCCAGTCAGGGAAAAAACAACTGGTAAAGTTCTGCACATCGTTTACCTCTAGTAGAATATCTTGTGATGTGATCTGTTTGCGGAGTTCTCTGGTGTGTGGTTTTACATGTAAATTATTTGTACAGAGGCAAGTCAGACCACATTAGAAAGAAATTCAAGCTCAAACAGAAGTTTTCAGAATTTGATTCCTATCTGCCCTGTACCACTCCAGGTGAGGCAGGAGAACCGACCCCCCTCTAGCGGGGAGGTTCTTGCTGGGAGGAGGTGGGGGTTGTTAAACAAAGTCATGACAAATAAATGAAGGAGTTTAATGTGTGTGAATGTGGCGTCTGTGCTAAACATGGGTGCATTGGGTGAGGACACTGTCCTTCCCTCCCTAGGAGAGTTGGACTGTTTCTGTCTACGGAAGGTTGCTCCCAGGCGAAGGGAGAAACGCACATTGGTAGTGGAACGTGCTTTTAAAACCCTGGAGTTCTGCGGTGTTGCTGGTAGTCTGTTATGTTTGTCAGTAAATATTTACTGGGGTTATAGGGACTGGACTAATCTGAAGTGGGAATTATAACTGAAATACTGTGTATTCATATTAATTCCACAAACATTAGCAAGACAGCAATAGTGAATGACTTAATAGTCACTACAAGAATGAAGTGATTCATGTTGGTACATGAATAGAATTGATTTTGTGTACAGGATGCATTTTAAAAAAAAAAATAAGCACAAATTTTTTCTTGTCTGCTGTGGGTCTTCAGATGCTGTAAGATTTTTTTCCTTATTGAGATTGGCAGGAATTTAAATAGTAGCAATAGCCACTTTCCAGTGTGGAGAAGGTGACGAGGGAGTGGTGGTGTGCAGATGGTTGAAATTGGAATGAGTGCTCCCTGGTGATCAACTGAGGCCAGTACCTAAGAGGTGGAAGGAGCCTGGGACCACTGGGGTCAGCAGGCAGGTGAGAGCATTTACAGACTCCCAGAGGGTGAAGTGGTCACTGCTCATTCTCATTCCACCCTGTGTGTTGCTCCAGCCCCTGTGTGGGCTGTAGCCTAATTTGTACATGTTGGGCATACTGGAAATTAATGTTCTCTCAAAAGAAACTGTTATTGGAGCAAGTATGTACAGGTGGTTCAACAGTCATTTGTTTCACAGAGCTTGTTAAAAGCCCTAGTTTCCTTCCACAAGGTCATGCTGGCAGAAGATCGTCTGCTAAAATACAACTGTTAGGAATTTCATTCCATCTTTGCTTAAAATGAACTTACTTTTGTGAAGATTCATTACCCATTAGTCTACAATATGCTTCTTGAGCCCATAAGAAAAGCACAAGGAAAACTGCTATCCTTGTCCATGCAAAGCACTTTATAAGTAACACATGATCTCTGGGGTTTTTTTTATTGGGGTTTTGTTTGTTTGTAGTTTTGTTTTTCTGTTTTGGGGGGGGGGGGTTCCCTGAGGAATGTGCAAGTTGTTTGGCTGCTGTTTAGAGAAGTCCTTTCAGGATGCATTTCTACTGGTTTTCACGTTTGTTTGTTTCCTTCCAGATAGCTGTAGTAATGTGTGTTTGTCTGTAAGAGGTCCCACATAATACTCATGCAAAACTTCGGAAGAAACTTGGTTTGTAAATAATTGGGATTATTATTTTTTTTTAATCTTTTCCTTCAGGAGTTTTTCTGGATGTCTTGCATGCCATCAGAACCAGTCTTAAAGGTGCCCTGTAGATGTTTAGTGAATGGGGAGGTAAGAGTAGACAAGAACCAAGTGCCCTGTATAGCAGTGCAATGAAGAAAGTAAAGTGAAATGACCAATACATTCGTGTCCATTACACCAAATTTCTTAAGCTTCTCTGTGGTGTCCCAACCACAAGCTCATGGCATAGTATGGAAATGCTAGTACATATTTTGTGTACATGTGTTGGGACAAACATCTAGACACTCATACTGCTTTTAGCTCTGCAGTATCTAGTATCTAATAATTATTTGCAAACCTACCAGTATGCAATCCCAGATATTCATGTCTTTTATTAACCACACATACACCTTCCCCTCTGCCTTTCCTTTTCCATACAGTTAGAAGAGGCCTGTTATCTGTTACATCTTCCCTGTCAGTACGTGATTGTTTCCTGCGGTGTATTTGCTGGAACTGGAACATCGTAGTGGAGCTTAAACCAAATGGTATAAGCAGAGGCCTGGTTATTTTGAAAGTAATTTCTGTGTGAATTAAGTCCTACATAGGCCAGATACAATTAGTCCAGTCATTTCTTTTTTGCCAAACTCATGTAGGTCATTAAATTAATCTAATTCTGCTTTTTATGCTTACCTAAAATCATCTTTTCTTGTACTTGAATGCTCTTGCAGCTGGTGATGATGATGCAGAATGTTTGAGGCAGAATTTGGCCTTCATGACATAAAATGAGTGAAATGCTGACTGTTGATAAATACCATGTCTTTCCACAAATGCCCAAATCAGAGGAAAAATTACACTGAAGATGATGCATAAATAGGTTTGCTTCTGTGTTTGCCTGGTGATGTAAATGCATCCAGCATTTTCCAGAACATTTGGGGAAGCCAGATCCCCAGAAACCTGACAAACAAATACGAGTTGAAGTTTTGATAGCTGGAGGGGCTAAATTTAAGGGAGAAGCATGTAGACATTTCACACTTCTGCAGCCTATAGATTTCATTCCCTTCTTGACTGTGAGTGCAGCATGTGTAGCACAAACTATTCATTGTACTGTAGATGTGTCTTCTGTCTGTTGAAAAAAGTATCACCAGTAGCACAATGTGACAGGCAAAGCTTCTAGGTACAGCCAAGTTCAGTTAAAAAGCAGTTGCATGAGTGGACTGTTACAGCATCACTTTGAAGGTGCTGGGTATTCTGGTTTTCTGTTAACGCATTTTACATAGAAGTTTATGAAACAAACTTTCTGTTTACTGCAGCCTTGTTAATATGCATTTGCACTTCGTATTTGTTTTGGCATGCATTTTAAATATCTTTCTTCGTTGCTTCATTGCTTCTTACCTAGTAAATAAAATTATCAGAAGAGCAGAGCAAAGTTGTTAAAACTTTCTCTTTGCATTTAAGTTTCAAGGATGCTAACACAGAAGCTACCAAGTCAGCACCATAACAGCAGTAAATAACTATGAAACTGTGGAAGGAGGAAACTTTAAACACTGCAGAATATAGAATATACAAAGAACAAATTCAGATGAAAACTAGCTTATCTCTCTTCTTTAGAAGAGAGAGCTACCAAGACCCTCTGTTAAATGGTTTACATAGGGATCCCCCAAAACAGTCTTTGCAGTTTGCCAAATGATCATGTGCCTTCACAACCTTAAAAAGTACAACAGAATGTAAACCAGGTGCTTTGTAACTAGAGCAGTGGCTTTGGTTTACTTCTGATGCAGTAGTTTTGTATATAGCTATTACTATAGGTAGGTAGTTTGGGGCTGGTAAATGTCTGTAAAAGAGCAAGGAGGGCAGAGAGCATTCCCCAAAATACCTATGATCATTTCAAAGCTGGGAATTGAAGGATACCTAATCCAGTTACAGTAAACCTGCTGCTTGAAATCTGCTCTATCGAAAGTTAAATGAGGTTCATTTAATTTAAAAATAAATAAGCCCTCCTCCCCCTCCAAAGACACAAAGATCTTATTAAAAGAAACCTCGTAGAAAGCTCCAGAGAGGCCCAAAGTTACACTGTCATAGCATCTCGGAATGAGATGGTGGATGAAAAATGAGAGCTAGATGAGGAGAAATTGATGGCTAGTACTCATGTAATCAAAGTCCACATATATCAGACCATACAATTAATTCCCTGGCCCAGAAAGTGCAATTAATTTTGTTTTCTGGAATATCAACAGGTTTCCTTAGTTCTTCCTTGGGTCTCTTGCAGTTACTCTTCAGTGGTCACATATTGTTATTGCATGTTAACTGTGGGAGACGGTAGGTGTCTTGTCAGCTGAGGGACAACCAGTGTGTTTGAATTTGATCTAGTCAAATTTCAGACCGGTTACATAGACTTCTGGCAGTACCTACATACCAGTGTCATATTTAACCTACTTGTCCATAAAGGACAAAATAATGGGGTTTGGTATTAGTGCTTTTTCAGGTCTTTTCCTTTCCTTCTTTGGGGCAAGACTTTGGGCATAATTGTAAATTACAAAGTTATGTCTAAATGCACAGTTCATATGAAATATCAGACCAATTTTAATTTGGTTTTGTTCCTTTTAGAAAGCAAAGTGCAAAAACTAATGTTCCAGGAACTATCTGGAATCCTACCACCTACCCCAAATTCTGCACTAAAAGTACTAAAAGTGAGAAGATGGTATTTTGTCCTTTTTAAAAAAAAAAAAAAAAAAATCACAAAGAAACTATTTCCCTAAGAGAAGGTTGCTGGTGGGAGGGTTTAGAAACTTCTAAGCTACCTAGGCATTTGCTTCATGGCATCACAGCAGCAATGTGTTCAGCTCATCTGGCCTCCGTAAGAGCCAGCAGTGGCCTGTCTGGTCATTTTTGTCTCATTTGTCGTGTTTGCAGCAGCTGTACTTTAGAATAAGCCTTGTGTGACATGTACTTTTGAGTGAGTAAACCACAAAAAATAACTATGTTTTCTTTTTTGTTTGGGAAGTGGTTGGGTTTTGTTTTGATAAATGTCATTCTGTGTTGCATTTGTGTATTCACCCTAGCTGAAAAGAAAATCTGTGTGTTTGGGAGTTCAGTGGAACATTAGCAGAGGAAATGAAGCCCACCATCTGGGCATGGATGTTGGGTCTAGGGGGCAAAATGGACCAAACTTGGGTGTTGGGTTATTTTGGGATGGTGGGGGGTACAGAGGGCATAATTTAAATTAACTCTGTCTAAAATAAAATGTAAGTGCAATAAATGTGCTTTTTTTTATTCAAAGCTGTGAACCTTTAGGAAAAAAAAAAAAACACAAAAAAAAAATCAACAAAAAAAAAATGCACATCATTCCTTCATGAGCCTTGTGTCCTACCTGCCTCCCCTTCCTCCCCCTGTCTCCACACTTCTCCTCAACTGACAGAAACCTGACAGTGGCCAACTTGCATGTGTTGGCAGCCCAAATTAACATTGCTTTTCTTCTGATCTCATTTGTTGGGATTGGGGAAAGTCCTGCCCCCTGCTACCCTTGAAATCCCTCTGGAATCCACTGCTGACCTGTGCTGCTAGAGCAGGGTCTACTGCTATTTGGGATGTACGAGCCAGCCCACCTGCGCTGTGGTCATCCTGACTGCAGGTGCAGTGTTCCTCCTGGCCCTTCATCCTCCAGTTGTAATTTCCCTCCCCACCTCGTGTCAGGTGTAGTGATGGTCTCCCAGGGCTGGGCAGGTGACATTTTTCTTAAGCAATTGCAAAAGTAATCAGTCATCAGCTGCCTAATTGGATCCCTCTTCCCCTTTGTCAAACCACACATGCAGGCTGGCCACTGTTGCCTTCTGTGACTCTGCCTTGTTTTGAAGGAGCAGGTATACATGTTTGTAATCTGTTGTGCATTACTTGCACTGTCTGTCTTTCTTACTTGAGCGCAGGCTGCTTTTCCTAGATTAGGAAAGGTGCACCGGTCTCTTGCGGGGGTTTCCACGAGAGGCGCAATGCATATGTTTCATTAAGAAGTGATGGAAGGTGTAGCACTCGGTAGTTGGACCCTACGGGGGAGTTAGAGAGGACTGGCTTGTTTAAAGTTTATAGATACACAGATCTATATCCTTTAAACTTGATTATTTTTATATATAGTCAAGACAATGGCATTACCTCATAATACAGAGGCTTGTTTATGAGAGGCAAAGTATCTAGTAAGGAGAGGAAAGGGAGATTTATATACAGATTTGATTTGTTTGTTTGTTCCTTAGTGCAATGAAATGTATGCCCCACCAATTTAAACTCTGTGCTAACACAACATTCCTTTCAGCTGTTTTTTGGTTTGTTTTTTTTTTGACCACCAGAGGTCTGTGAGGGGCTTATGACTGCAAAGTAGAAGGTCCAGTCTGGTTACTTAAAAAAACCAATTGTGTTAGTAGATTTCCATAGCTGCTTTTTAAAATCTACAATGGAGTAATTGTTTTGAAACTTGTATTTATTTTTTAATTCATAACAAAATGTTTGGTTTTGGTTTCCTGTTACATAGGTCATGGCAACTCCCCTTCTTTCCTTCTACAAGTTTCCCCTGTAATTGCCAATACAACTTATTTTTCTTGTTTGTTCCTTCCCCCTTTACTTTTGTTGTCCCTTCATTTGTACTTTGGAATTTTTCTCATGTAAATTTGTACAATGGGAAATATTGTCCAGTTTGGTTAGAGAGCATGGAGACTTAAAACATATTAAAATTTGATAGCTGAATTCAGATTGAAGAAAACTATTTCTGTGTAAAGTTATTTAAAGAACTCTGTATTATATAAAAGGCAAAAAGTTCTATGTACTTGATGTGAATATGAGAATACTGCTATAATAAAGATTGACTGCATGGAAAAGCCTGAAGGAGATTGTTTATCATGTAATTCACAACTCATCACCATGGAGTTCCAGAGGTGCAACTAAGGTGATTAAGGGGAGTGAAAAATTTACTTTGATGTTGTTGTTTTAGAATGTAACTCTAGAAGGAAAAAAGGGCCGGGGGGGGGCAAAAAAACACCATGCAATGTCTGGAGAGTAACCCACCTCCCTTCATCTTCCTTACGCTGGACCACTGTGCTTGGCCCCAAGGCATTTTTACCATTGCAGAAGTTTCACTTCACAAGGATTATTCTGGACTTTGGTAATACCCAAGGGTGATTTCCCCTCACCTTGGGGAAAGCTTGGCACCAGCTGATCTAGGTTCTCTTCAGGGTAACTTCACCTGCTTCTATGGCAACTGTTATTCCAGTTGCTACTTGGTGACAAGATTTCAGTGAAATGTCTTTCAGTTAGCTTCTCTTCAGCTTGTAACACAAGTTTTATTTCTTCCCTACCCTTTTAGTGATTATTTGACAGAGCTTTAATGACTGTGCACTTGTGGAAGTTTTAAATCATGGATAAATCACCTTATTTCTTGGGGACAGCACATTATATATCAAGCAAACATTACAGAAGCTCATGTGGACTCAAGTACCCTGCCTCTGCAGCCATAATGTTCAGCCTCCAGAAATCCTACAGTAGGTACTCAAAAACAAGGTACAATTTAGCTTAGAGTTTGTAATGGTTAACTTTTATTGAAATAAGGATGGAGGAGCCAAAGCTTTGGTTCCAGGGGCCTCTTTCGTTCCAGGGACCTGCAAGTGACAGAAGAGAATCCTGAGAACTTTTTCACCTGTCCTTTTCCCACCACCAAGAGCAAGGGAAGGACCTCCTCGATAGCACCCATGCTGCCTTCAGCAGTAGTTGAAGCTGGTTTAGTTTTAGAGCCATAACGTGACACAGCAGCTTAAGAGAAAGGGTAATTAAGGAATCAGAAATGAGCAAAAGCCTCAAACCTTTAAGGGGAAAACTGCACAGGTGTCTCTCTCTCTAGAAAGAGAGACAGCATGTCCTTAAGGTTAGGTAATGCTGGGTCTACAGAATAGCACAAAAAAAAAAATTTTGAACTGGTAGCAGTTAAGCTGCAACTCCTCAAAAAATAGGTTGTTACAGTGTAGGCTTATATTGCCAAAACTAGGCTACCAGGACTCCAGTATTCAGATATCTGAGAAGAAGAGTGTGTGAAGGCAATAAACGGTGCAAGCAAACACTTGCACTCTGTGCAACGGTGGTTTGGCACATTAACCTTCGGAAGCACACAAATAATTGCTGAAAGTAGGGTACTTCTAGCAGTACCAAGAGAAGGCAGCCAGAAAGCGGGGCCAGGCACGATGCCCTAGCGCCGTATCACAGCCGGGAGCTTTGAAGCAAAGCTTAAAGCATGCTCCAGACTGCGTGAGGACCGGTGACTGCATTTACTGCCCTTTAAAGACAAAGCCCAGCCCGGCTGCAGCCCCCGGGGGCCGCCGGGTCCGTGCGAGGAAGGGCGGCAGCCGGCGTACCGGTGTACCGCGGCCGGCGGCGCCTATTCCGCGTCGTCCGGAGGGATCCCCAGCTCCTCGTCCGTCCAGGCCGAAGGGTCGGGGTAGGGGAAGTGGCCCTGGGAGAGAGGCACGGTCAGAGCCCGGACAAGGCCCCGGCCCCCGCTCCCCCCGCCCCGAGCCGCGGCGGCCTCACCAGCACCGCGTCCGAGCTGTGCCAGAAGTGCCAGAAGATCCAGAACCACATGAAGCCGCTGAGGAGCTCGCTCCGGATCACCTGCGCCCGCGTCAGCTCCGGGAACTGCCGGTACCGCGGACGGATGTGCACCCCGCCGCCCGCGCTGCAACAAACGCACCGCCGCCACCTCACTCCCGGCCCCGCCGGCACCCGGCCCGACCCGCCCCACTCCCCTCGCCCGCCCCACTCACTGCCGCAGCCCGGTCGCGCCGCTCCCGGCCCGCAGCAGCCGCCCCGCCGACCGCCCCAGCGACGCCAGCATGATGGCACCTCCGCCGCCACCGCCGCCCCCCCCCCCCAATGTCACCCCCGCCACCTCCCAACAACAGCCGCGGCGATTGGCCCGCCCTGGCGCCTACCAACTCCGGACGCGTTAGGGGGAAAGGGGCACGGGGAGAAGCGAGGCAAAGCGTCCAGGCGGCGGCGTGGCGTGGCGACACGGAGACACGGTGACACGGTGACACATCCGCTGCCCCCGACCCGCGGGTGGGCCCGCTGTGGCTGCGTGGGCACCCCCGCCTCCCCTCCTCCTCCAGCACTTGGGAGCGGCGGGACGGCTCCAACGCACCGGCGGGGGGTTCCTCGTGAGTCACAAAAGTTGGCGGAGCCCACGGCGGGCTCAAAAGAGGGAGAGAGGGCGACCTCCCAGGCCAAACCGCTCCTTTCCGAGCGGGGAAAGAAGACGACGCCGCTGGCCGCCTTTAAAGAAGGAGCTAAAGAAATAACCCGCCCCGCTTTCCCCCCCTCGCCGCTCCGCCCGGCGGCCCGGCCCACAGCGTCCGGTTGCGTAGCAACGGGGCCCGCGCGCGGTACCGGCCGCGGCCGCCCGAGCAGCCCCGGCTGCGTCTCCCCGCCATGGCGGGCCCGGCCGGGGGGACCCCGGGCCTCACCTTCGTGGTCGGGATGCGGGCGGGCGAGGGCCCCGCGGCGGGGCTGCTGCGGGAGAGCCTGGTGCGGAGCCTCTTCCTGCTGGCCGGCGGCCCCACCGGCGCCCTCTTCAACGTCGTGGCGTTCTCCGGCCAGGCGAGGCGGGGAGCGGGGAGCGGCGGGAGGGTCTCCTCTGAGGGCCGGCTGCCGCAGCTGGGAGGCAGGGGCGAGCTACGGGACGCCTAAGAACAGAAATCCCCAATAGGGAATCTCACGCCCGGCCCGTGTTAGCGAAGACCTGCACGTGTGAGGGGGCTTCTGTCGCTGATTTCTTTCTTTCTCCTTTTTTTCTTTGAATAGGTGTTAAAATGGCGCGACTGCCTAGTCAGGTGTTCGCTCAGCAGCGTCGCTGAAGCAGCAGCCTGGATTCGATCCCTGCGGTTTGAGAATGGCACGAATGCTGCGAGCGGCTTGGCCGCAGCATTCGAGGACCCAGCCTGCCAGTCGGTGTGTCTGTTCACCGACATACTGCCAGAGCAAGAGTCAGAGGAAATCTGCCAACTTCTTATGGAGAACAGGTTGCATCCGGTACACGTCGTCTGCCTTCTGGGAGATTCGGATGATCATCAAAGAAGCAAGCAAAAAATAATGGAGAAAGTAGCCAGACAATCAGGGGGGTCCTTTCAAGCGATCAGGCTCTCCCCTACTGCTTCTGAAACGGTATACCACTAATATAAGATTAACGCATACTAATTATTTCCTACTGAATCTTTACTGGATGACATTTCACAAAGTAGAATGCATTTTCAGCAACAGTTTACAGGGAATAGTGGCAAACTATTCAACCATTGTTTTTACTTAACACGCTATTAATGCAACACAATTTTCTCTTTTTCCATAAAAGCCAAACACTTTAACATAAGGTTCATAGTTTTGACTCCACCTCCCAAGTCCCTTGCATTTTGTCTTTCTCCCTTCTCGTAGTCCCTGGCATATTGTTCCCTGGGTCATTGTTCTCAAAGCAGTTCATGTTTTCCATCCTGCTCGGGCCAGATGGCTCCACTGCTGGGTTTGACCTGCAAAACCAACTTTGTCTTCCTAGACTCAATCCCAACCTTCTTCATTCTTCCTTGACTTCAGTTCCTTTCATTAACTTTACAGCTTTTGCTTGCTTGGGGAGTTTGGATAGCTGCGTAACAAGCTGGGTACAAGAGGAGGCAATGCTCACTGGCTGCCCATGGGCTACTTTTGAGAGCCAAGGGCAGACTGAGTGAGGAAGCCAGCAGGGCTGATATGCCTCCGTTGCTCCTGGGGATGGGAGAGGCAGCTCTGGAACCCCCACCTTGCCTCCATTCTGCTGCCTGTTTCCAAGCTGTGTCTTGTCATGAGAAATTGGTATATTTTCCAGGTTCAAAGCTCTTTACTAAAATCAATTAACTAAAAGGCGTAATTAGTAAGAAAGGAAAACTGTTCTGATTTAAGAATCACACGCTCAGTGGTTCCTTCACAGTAGAATAAAACGATGATAGGATCTGAGATGGGCCAAAATGGTACCTACTATAGTTTTGTGTATACTTGAAATGACACATTGTCCTTTGAAGAACACAACTCATTGTGATTGAAGAAACAGGGGTACACCTGCTACATATCTAGCAGCTGAATAGAAGGCAGGTGAAATACAAGGGGTTTTCTATCATCTAGTTCTTATATTTTATTTTTTTATATTTCTTCTTTCCAAGCTTGATTTCTTAAAATCAAACCATTTGTGATGAGCTTACAGATAAACAGCATAGCACCACAAGATACGATGGAAGAATTAAAACAAAGAGAGAAGGAATATACTGGAAAGTAAATTTCAATTTTATGAAAAATATTCTTGTTTAAGGATTTAAGTGTTCAATAAATCATGCTCACCTTCTGCTTCCATCTCCTCCTTCCCCCCTCCAGGTAAGCTCAATGTCCATCTCGCATGTCCAGTGTTGTCACACAGCTAATAAAGATCCCTGTGGCTCTCTGCTGCCAAGATGTCTGGGAATATAGTAAGTTCAAAATCTATAGACGGGTCGCTGAAAATGCAGAGAAGAAAAAAGCTAGGAAACAAAGACAGTTATTGCAGAGTGGGGTGGGTGCCCCATGTGGATTTGGTTTCTTTTCATTGCAGCAAGTTGCAGAAGTTCCGTTGCCAGGCTATTCAGTACTTATATTTTGGATTTCCACAGCTTTCCTGTTTGTGCATGGAACCCAGATTCCCTTTGTATGCCCTTGATATCCTCGGCAAAAAGGAATTTCATTGATTCATCCCCAGAGGCTTCCACTTTCATGAGGGGGGCTCGTGTGTTGGCAAGGAGAGAAGCTGATGGCTATTACTACCTGGGCCACATTGCCCAAGAGGTGAAGGTAGCTATTTATCGGGAACTATGCTGCAAGAGAATCTGTGTGTCTTTTCCCTGTTCTTCCCATGCCTCAGCAGTCCCATGCCCTTGCTGTGGGGTGGGTATCCTGTGATACAGTGCACTTCGTAACCACTATTGTCTCCTCACATCCTATTTTCATCTGTTTCCTGATGATGACTGGCCCGTTACTGTGAGGAGTCCTACAAGCAAAAGCAGCCTGGAAATCAATCCATTTCAGTAGTTGTAATAAGTTGTTATTCAGAGGCAATCAAACAAAACAGGTCCCTTATCCCTATTGTCTACTTCCACCCAGTCTAGCAGCAAAGTCAATTAGCTAAACAGCACAATAGTAATCCAAAATGTCTGCCTCCAGGGACCACCTCCTCCTTACTAAACTGAGAGCTTTCCCCGTTCTCTTCCATCTATGTTTCTGGGATTCGTGAGTTGATTTTGGATGCCAGACAGAAAATCCCCCCTGCGGGCTTTGTTTAAAAATCCAGTTCATTTCACAGTTTGCAGGTTAGCTAAATAAATAGTGATGCTAGTATAGGTGAGGGTGGCTGTAAGCTCCAGTGTGGGGTGGAACAGATGAGGACAGCTAAAGGCACGAGGGACATTAGCTGGAGTAGGAGCTGACAGCACTATTTGTGTAAGTGCACTTGTAGATCTGCGGAGAAGGCTGACATTTGGGTAATAGATCTGCCCCACACCCATCGCTGAAGGCTTAAATTAAAGCATTTACATTTATGACAGTTATGACAGTTTATGACAGTTTACTGGTTTGTTACCCTTTTGATTACTATGTAATGAACTGCATCATACACCGCAGTTTCTTTTGGCTACTCTTTCTCTGATGGGAGGTTTTCCTGGTGAAGTTCTGCCTTAGCGTGCTAATTGTGTGCTTAATAAAATCTAAATCCAAAATGAAAGGAAGAGAAGGGCGGTTAGCCCTTAAGCCCCAGCTTTTTAATTACTTTTGAAGTCCAATATGGGCACAGTACAGTGAAAAACCTGGTAGAAGAGGAAAGCTACACTCCCAGATCACATTCTGCTTCCTAGGATTTCTGCCACTTCCCTCTTAGCACTTGTGTTTGGCCGTTAATTGGACCCAGATGTCTGTCTTGCAAACCGCATGTTTTACTCTTGTAGGGCTCCAGGGAACGCTTTTTAATTCAGTTTGACAACAGTCGCAGTCTGAAAGGCAAGGTACAGCTTCGCATGCAGGAAATGCCTCTTTATGACATTCTCCACTACGAAGATGCCAGGCAAAAGCCTCTTGCTCCAGGAGACAGGGTCTTGGCACCATGGGAGGCTAGAGCTGAACGTTTTGGCCCAGGCACTGTGCTAAAGGTTATAGAGAACAAGGAGGCACGTTTAGGTACGGGATATTGGCTTTCTTAATAGTGCTAGACTCACCACGGTTGCAGGTCACTATACAGAAAAGAGAACAGTCTCAATCATGGAGAATTCACCACCTGCTGTTTGGGTTCTCTCATAATTTTTTTTTTTTTTTTTGGCACTAAGCAGCCTTTTCTTTTTCAGTGCCAGAATTAATGCAGCTCCCAGAATTAGCTTTTGCTTTGTTCTGTGAGTGGAGTCTTCCTAAAAAAACTGGGGAGGGGGGCGGGGGGCGGTTGGCATCCTCCCAACACAAGGAGAAAAATGTTCCAGGCCCTCATAAGTATTGACCTGATTATCTTAGTCTAGTTTCCAGCTTTTGCAGGATAAAATCCTGGCTTGCTGCGATGAGTGAGAATTTTGCTATCATCTGCTGTCTTTTCATAGGAAGTTCAAAAGAAGGTCAAATTTCAAACCTGTAAAGAAAAAATCATTGAAGTTGTTACAGAATTGTCTGAAACACAAGCTGTTACTTTTATCACCTGCTTTCTAAGAGATAAATCACACAGGATGACATGCTTCTGATACATTCTTTGCCTTTTTTTTTTTTTTAAATATGCACAGCACACAATGGAAGGGGAGTGCTTGTGAATTTCTGGAACGGGCAGACTAAGGAGGTGTCTTTTGACCAAGCTCTGCGGATCCCTCTGCCCTTAAGCGAACGCATCATCCTAGAACTGCAGATGCCTTTAGCAGCCAGGCAGATGGTGGTAGATTCAAGCTTGGATTACCCATACATCGTGACACCGGGTTATAGAGCCTCAGGGCATTACAGACAGGGTCACTCAGACCTGGACTGCTGGCCAAGGGGTCTGTATTCAACTCAGCCATGTGCGAAGTGCAGCTGTAGGTGTAACTCACTTTCCCATTGCTGCCTTGCAGCCTGGGAACCCACACGGCCTACAGGGTGCAAAGTGCAGCAGAAAGATGCCTTCATCCCAGGAACAAGCTTGACTAAAGAAGAGCTCAGCAAGAAAATAGAAGAGCAACTGTCTGAAGTGAGTATTTCATCTTCAGAAAGTGTTTCCAGCGAGGAAGAGAAGAAGGAAAAGAAGAGATTGAAGATGGAAAATGTTCCAAAATATGTTCAGTCTTGTTTGGAAGAGGACAATGAGGTTATAGAATCTAAGAAGGTAAAAAGTGCTTCACCTTCACTCTTCTGTTAACATGTGGTCTGCTATTTGTATAACATCTGCTTTGTTACCTCAAGTTTTCTGCTCTTGGTACCAAAAATTACTAGATGTTTTAGGCCTGGCCCTTATGTATGCCTGCTAAAGAATGGAGAGACTTTGCTCTGCACTGTCTTCCTGATCCTTTGACCAGGGAAAGAGCTAGAAGCTGTCATTGTCACTGGCTGGAGCAGGCTCCTAGAACCTCTTCCATGGATGCAGAACATGAGAAGTGTCACGTAGCCCAGTTCCTCTACATCCTGCCTCTGCATAAAAGAGGTAAAGGCCAGAAAAAGTGTCAGACAGAAGACTTTACACTGGATAAGGATTACAGTAAGGGTTGCTCCATACCAAGGCAGTCCCTGGCATATTTCTATTAAGATATTTCTCTACCCTATTAAAGGAGTCACCTCTCCCAATCAAAGACCAAAAGAGACTTCTGTGATCCTCGGTAGTTGATTTGGTGCTTGTGAACAGGGCACTGGCTGAGGATCAGTAAGGAGGAGGTTAATGTGCACCCGCTACTGCCAAGCTTTTCTCCATTACTCTGCAAGGGTTAGAATCCTGATTTCTGGCACGTGCCAGAAACTCCTTTCAGCCAGAGCTCCTCTGGCCTGATCTCTTTTGTAGCTGTTTGGAACCTTCCAGGCAGAAGTACTGCTAGTTTTAGGTCATTTGAAGATGTAGAGAAACCCACAAAGTGATCAGAAATTACTCTACTTAAGAGCTGTTTCTTTACTAAAGAACTTCCCTCGAGGTTTTTTTTTATTCTTTCTTAAACTTCAGTTGCAACTTAAGACCTTACGCTGTGAGTTCATGAAACTAACCTAGTCTTTTCCTTATCATGTCTGGATTATGATTGCATTTCTTGTTATTTCTAGAGTCCACAGAGGGAGATGGCTCATGTGATGGTTGATACTGCTGTCAACACAGACAGCTGGTTAATGGAGACAGTCCACAAGGAGGAAGCCGACAGTCGACAGCAGGATGCTGAAACTGAGGCTAATTTTAAACATGAACATGGTATTGAAATTGTAGCTCTTTTATCCAAACACAAAACTTGCCACACAATAACAGTGCAGCAGGCCATCATGTCTAAGATCTGTTGCCATAGTTCCTGATGTTTCAAAAGAAAATGCCATAATGCCATGCTGTGAATATAGCCACCATAATGTAGTATCATTATATGTAGGTATTAATGGTAGCTTGAGAAGTTGTTCATCTTCTCAAGGTGAAAGTATTTTCAGATGGAAGTTGGGGGTTTTTGGCTTTTACAGCTACTGCAGTAGCAGCTTGGGGGTTTTCTTAACCTTTTTCATAATGCTCACTATAAATATTATTTATTATAAAAATTCCTCATTTTAAAAATTAATCTGTAACATTAACTATGACTGCCAATAGCAAAAAAATTTCACCAGGACTGTTCTGCAGAACACTCCTTCTCTTATCTGTGCTAAAAATGTTTGCTTTATAATGTCATTGAGTAAACTTTTGTTCCCTTGTCATCCAAAAGGGGCTGGATCATGATTTTAATCAAATTGTTGCTGTTCTTATTTAAGCTAGCGTTGTGACAATTGCAGGCATTAAAGTGAGGATTCTGGAAGCCTAAAGCTTTCTCTGTTGCAGCTTTGCTCTGTGTCACTGCTGGTAGAGGGAGAATGAAAAGTCGAATAGGAGTGCACGTTTCCCCCCAGCTGGTGTTCCAGCATCATTCCATGCAACAAATGCCACTCAGGCCCACACTGTCTTTAGCAGAAAGGTGCAAGCAAACTCTGCTCATGTTCTCAGTTAGTTACCCAAAAAAACTGTGTTAGCACAGTGTTGTGCCCAAGCTAATTTCTCCTGCCTCTCAGCAGGATGTATAGTTCTGGCTTTGCCCTATCAAGAAATTTATCATTTTTGCTCGTTTCAGAGCACTGGCAGAAGCAGCTCATGCCTGTCTGCAAAATACCATGTAAACAATCCCTTAGCCTGAGTAGCTGTAAGTGCAGTCAGTGATCTTGTTTTATCAGGCAAAACTCTTGCTTCATTGAAATGGCAAGTTTGGTTTTTGAAAGCTGGGACCTGTTTTGTGGAGACTAAAAAATGTCCCACTTCCTCAGAGGAAAATGTTGGTACTAAGTTATGCAAGTCTTGCTTGAATATATTTTATATGAGAAGTCCTTTTTAAAAAAAAAAAAAAAATTGCTTTCTTTTTCTAAGCTGCCTGTAACCTCATATGTCCCTGCCCTAATTTATTTGGAAGGTCTTTTTGAGTCCAGAGCGGCAGAAGCTCCAATCCAGTATTCCCAAAGGAGCCCTTCCCTGGGAACCAGTGCTTTGGTTCCCTTCAGGCGCCAAAGCTTCTTTAACCGAGTGAATCAATCGCTAGAGAAAGACAGCCTGATCATCAAATCAGCTCTACGTGTACAGAGACCACACAGTACCTCCAATCTGCAGGCTAGGAGATCCACAAATCTTCTAAATCTTCTAAAAGACAAAAGCATTGCAGTAAGTATTTGGTCCAAACTAGATTTAGCTATTAGGATCAAGCAATTTGTTTATGTCATGTGAGAATATACTCTCCTTTGATCTCTTTCTCAAAGGTTTTTACTGCAACAAAAATTATGGCTATGTAGAATAATAGCCATGCATAAATAGAAATGTAAGGTTTCCACTTGGGAATCAGTGTTGTACAGGAACAGGGCACTTCTGGTATTTTTTACTCAGGACTTTTGATAGAGTTTTTTATTTCAGATCTAATCTTTTCTAAATAAACCTCTCAGCCAGCTCTACTAGATAGCAAAAAATTATTCCTCTTTTACAGATACTGAAAGCAAAACAGAGAAAGTCTGGATAGCCAGCTGAATCCCATAGCAGAGAGTGCATGTCAGGGCTGGGGTGGAACCTGAAGTCTCCTAATCTTTAGGCCAGTCCTTTACCTGCTAGATAACACCATTTGTTCACCTCCCACCTATAGAACACTTTTGATTCTTTCTTTGATCTCACCCTCTGTATGTCATTAAACACAAACCACCCACAAGGTACAGTTTTTGCAAAGAATAGCAATACACTGGAGAACGAAGGTGTTCACTGCCCCTAGGAAGCCATACAGATCAATGTGTTGAAATAAATCAGTCAAAATGCTACATGAGACTGGCAGGGACATTATTTGAAGGTCCTGTAGTGTTTTTCAGCTTGTGGTATTAAAGATGTCCTCAGGAAAGAACTGGAAGGAGACATCCTGTTTGCAGAGAAGCAGCTAATGGCAGGAACATGCTAATTGCAGCTGGGAATAGGAAAAGGGAGAATGCATTTGGGAGAGGAAAATATTTTGTGGAAACTCTGTTCCAGCCCCAAACGGTCCTAGCAATGCGAACTGGAATGCATGTCTAAGTTTTGGTGATGTTTCCTTGCTCCTTCCCTCATACAGGGCACTGTAAGGATTACAAAAGAAATAAATATTACACTATGGCTGTGAAAAGAAGCATTGTAGGTGCTCTTTCATCTCTTTACATAGCACAGTGCATTTGAAAATGCAAATTAGGAACATTGCGCAGCATTGAAATGCAGCTACTACTGAAGAAAACACAAAGACTGGTTGATCATGGGTAGAATTCTCAGACAACAGGAAGTGAAGAGTTAGTACACCTGCACAGAACTCCAGGAAGATTTTGTGTTTGGCCAGCGGGAGGCAGTTATTTCTCCTTCTAACAACAGCTAATAAGGATCTGCAACATGATTTGTGGTCAGAAACTGTGTTTTTCCATCCAATCCAGAAGCTGACACAAAGGTTGGGCAGTTTTAACCATTGGCTCAACACTGGAACAACCAGAACAGCACAGCCTACTGATCTACAAAGAACTCTTAAAACTGGATTTTCAGGCACCCCTTTGTTGGTTAAGCCTAATCTTTTGTACAGGTTTTAGCACCATACTCAGTGGTTGCATGAAGAGGAAGCGACACTGTAATATTCATGAGCCAGTGTGGCTTCCAGAGCTCAGGAGTGACATTAGAAGACTAAGCTGTTCTGGTTTTGTAGGTTTACAGTTTACATTAGAAAAATATACTGATGAGATGATTAAGGGTTTGTTTTGGTTTTTTTCTCTTAGAAATCAATCCTTAATCGTGCATCTCAGGAGGGACGGAAAGAGATGGACTTCAACAGAGCCAAGACTGAGCACAAAATGTGGCAAGAGGAAGAGAGGCAGCTGAAGAGGGAGCAGCAGCAAGAGGCAGATGGCATCCGACGTCAGCTGTGCCGGGACAACCAGAGGTGATACCTAGGAGCTAACTGGTTTTTGTAGTAAATGTCAGAAGGTTGGTAATGTCTGCTCCCTGGTGCTCTCATTCAGTCTCTGAACATCACGCACTGTGCCTCATGCTAGTCTCTGCAGAGTGGTCATGGTGGTTTAGTAATGGGAATAAAATCGATGTTTGAGGTATGGGTGAATGGGTACACATGGATCCATAGTCTTTAGCATTTCCTCCAAGGGCAAATTCCCTTCAATCTCATCCTAAGGCCCAAAGTCCTTTTGCCTCCCAAACCCCTGTTCCCTGCCCCTGGCTCCACATTCCACTTAAGCTTAGCAGGTTCTTGCCCCCATGACCCACCTCCTTCCATCTCTTATGTTGCCCCTGTGGCTCCACCACCAATACACATAGCCACCCAGTTGTCCAGATTAGTCCTACAGCCCTGTCTGCACAATCCATTTCCTTGGTTCCTGGTCTTCAGGGCCAAGAACACATGGCCGCACCAGGTTATGTAGTCGGGTGAGCAGATGACTGCAGTTAGCTGACATCAGGCACCAGCCCATTTGGGGTTTTTGCCACCTCTGTTTAGGACACAGGTTTAATCCTCATAACCTAAGAGTCCTGGAATATTAACTGAGCACAGATTGCCTGAGTATCTGCTTTGTGTCTTATGCACTGTCTTTTTCTTTTATTGCTCTTTCTTTCTGAGAAATTTGAGAAATTTTGTTTTGGAAACAGGCAGCAATTGCGTCAGAGAACATTGCAAGGGCTAGAGAAACAGCTGGAGCACAAAGACAGAGCTTTGCAGCACATGGCACTGCTCCAGGCTGCTGGGGCAGAGAGGAGCAGCAAGGAATCCTTCTTGCCAGAGGAGAAAAGGAAGGCAAGTCAGAGGCTGCAGTCCTTAAAGACACAGCATTTGCAGAGAGAGGAGTTGCAGGCAGAATGCAACGAAAGGAGCTTTGAACAAGAGAAAGAAAGGCTGGTAAGGGCAATTCCAGAAATGTTTTTCCTGTACTACCGTGTTTCCAGCAGTGGCACCACCCAGAATATTTGTCTTTCACCTGTTTTATATCCAATATCATTATATCATTTTGAGATAAATAAATGAAGGGTAACATTTTTTGACACATGTATAAAGATGAAAGTTGGAAAGTAAAATTCTCCATCTCTGTGGTAGAGTCTTTCTGCATGCAAGGAATGAATTTCCATAGATTATACCCATTTCTGACTTCTGCCAGTGATAACTGTGGATGAAATTCAGCATGAAAGCTGAGTGTACAATTGTAAATGTCTTTATTTTTATGTAGGATTTTCTCAGGAGCAGAATGCAGTCACGGCAGGAAGTGTTGGAACGAGAATCATGGGAGCAGGACAAGCAAAAAAACCAGTACCAGGCTGCCAAAGGCAGAGGGTTCCAGAGTAGAGACCGTTCACGCCAGAAGATGGAAAAAGAAGTTCAAAAACTCTGTGACCTCCAGAAGTACCTGAAAGAACAGAATCTTTTGATGCTCCGGGCATCACTGCTAGCGTAAGGAAGCTGCAGAGTGGGTAAGCAGGCCCTTGAGCAGTTCACAGACCTGCTTTGTACCTTGCAGGTGCGAGTCAGTGTGCTGGAGTTTGGGTGCTTGAGTGCAGTTGTGACAAGTGGAATTATGATTCCTGGAGAAGTCTTTAATCTCTTTTTCATTGCAGCCAGAGTGCATTTTCACTGCTTCATCCTTTACATGCCTTTCTTTCTGGAGTTATTATTCTAGTCCACCTCTGTCAAAGTGAAGCGGTGCAAGCACAGGCAGAGGTTATGTCCTGCTAATACAAACCTGCAGGAAAATTAAATACAGGCCTGAAAAGGCTTCTGCTGCTGAATTCTGAGAACTTTCCGTTTCTTCCAGAGCAGCACCAGAAGAGCACATTTCTTTAAGGTCAAGGACCACATAAAATAGGAAGTGTAGTTACGTGATGCTGTCATATGACTTACCTTGCTATGTTAACGATACATGAAATATGGGGAAGGAGAGCGGGACACCAGCTGGATGTTAAAAAAAATGAAACTACTGCAGCAATGAAAATGTACATGCTAAAATACAACGTAAATTATCCACTGCAGTTTCCATTATTAACAACTGACTCTTGCAAGTGTCCCATTGCACGTGAGTTGCAGAGGTCCCTAGGGAAGAAGTCCCCATACATATGACACAGTTGTGCTGCTTCCTGCCAAAACTGCTGTAGGTGGCAGGGCAGGGGTCCAGTGACATGAGAGGTGCTTCAGAAAACCTGATAAGACAGCTTGGAACCCTCCAGCGTGGGCTTCAGGTAAGTGTAGATCTTCTACCGTCAGGGCGTACATACTGCTTGGAAACACATAGGCTGCTCCCCTAAAGGAGGAATGACTTACAGAAGCCCAAAATGCAAAAAAGATTATTTTTTTTTTGGTGACGAGCCACCCTTTCTAGGCATTGCGATGAGAAAAAAGTCTGTTCTCTGAAATACCTGGCTTTGGAGAATCACAAAACCCAATGGTAAGCCTATGTTTTGCCTATGATCTTGCTTTCAGGTTGGCAGTCTCCAAAAGCAGGTAATCTTATGTCAGAAAGATACTCAGGTATCTTTGCAGGTAGGGCGCCTGGTCAGAATAAACAGACTTTTTGTTCACCATGAATAAATGAGGAGAAGGCTACAAAAACAAATGAATTGGTAAATTGACAGTTAACAAATTGTGTAAGAATCTAAGGTAGCCTGTAGCGCTATAGGAGGAGAAGAGTTCCCTATCCAGGCTGTAGAGTAAAACATAGTTACCACCTGGAGTCCACAATGCAACTTGCTCATGACTCTCCTGATTTTCTAGAAGTGCATTACTGACCTTCCTTAGTGAAGCATGTGGTGTCAGCTGCTCCTGTGGACAAGCTACTGGCTTCTCCCCTCCCCTCCCCTGAAAGGAAACAGTAAGGCACATCAAGAGACATTTTTCTGCAACAGGAAAGGAAAGAAGTAGTTTTTTAATGCATTGCACTCTGATTAGTGGAGGTGCCTTCATTCACAAGGGGGAGGAGGAGGTTATGCTTGTCACATCCTGAAGTGCTGTCCCTCTTCCTCTTATCACCAGAGGTGGTAAAAATACAGCAGCTGTGTCACAGAGAAAGCTGTTATCAGCTTCGGGTAGCCAGAAATGTAACTGTTCTTTTCATGTGGGTATTCAGGAAAAGAGAATGGACATGGCACAATTTATTTGCTGCAGCAGCCAGAGCTATATTGAAGGATGTTCTTATTTTACACAAAATTATGCTCAAATATATATAATATTTGCAATACCTTGTTTTAAGCAATACCTAGAATCAAACTAGATATACAAAATTTCGATGTTGTTGCCTGACATTCTGTGTACACTTAGAAACGTTACACATTTTCTGGCATATCCCTCAGCAAAAAGCGTATTATAAAAATTCACCCCTTTTAGAGGAGCACAGCACCAGTGATAAGAGCAGCTTCTAAAAAAAATAATAAAGAAAACTTGTAAAAGGGAGCTCCTTTGAAATTCTGCCAAATGTTTTGAATCGCCAGCAGTTTCTTAGCAATAAGTCTCAGACTGTGTTCCTCCAGAGATAACGAAGAGGCTATGCCTTCAGCTTTCCCCAAAAAGACAAAGTTAAGTCTCTCTTCCAGCTGTTTACAAACTAAACAATTCTAAGGCCTTACTAGCTAAAAGGAGTATTCTTAACTTTAGGCTCTAAAATATGCATGAACCATCCATAGATTTTTGGTTTTTTAAAAAAAAAAAAAAAAAAAGGAAAAGGAAAGAAAGATGAACCTATATATAAGGTGAAGGCTTTGACATTTTGTTTGTTTAAATTAAGGTCTGAAAAAATTATAACTTGCTGCATATATGGAAACTGCATGTGAAACACAGTTTTGCATTTCAGATGTGGAATTCTATCACTTGGTTTAAGCTCTGTTTAGCCTCTGGAAAAGTTGGCTGAAATTTGCTCAGCAAGAACACAGGTGGCTGTGCCCAAGACCTGCCCGACAGACTTGGCCCAGGCTGTATACGCTGTGGAATGCTGTGCCTGGCACCTCTACCCCCCAGCTGGGTGGAAATGGGAGGGGGCATGCACACTACTGAGTGAAAATGGGTGCTGGCACTACACTGAGATTTTCTTTAGTGTCGAGTTTCAGGGTTGCTTGCTTTTCTTCTTTTTTGAGTTCTCTTTTATACAAAATCATGTGCTAGTTAGGACAACAGTGTACCTAGTTATAAGTTTAAGTCTAGTTAGACTTAGAGAAACAAGCCTAAAACTTCAAAGATATTTAACTTAGCTGCTGCTTTCATCCTTAAGCATTTGGAAATGGAATATGTAACAATTAAAGTACATTAAATATATTGAGCAGAATCTAAACTTATTTTTTCAGACTTCATTTATATATCATTAATCATTATTTTATAATCACCATAAAACAGCAGATTGTCTGCTTATGTACTTCCACTTCATTGCTTAGCCATCTGAAAACAGACCACTGCAGCTACCCTGTGCTGAGGCAATTTCATGTACAGTGTATCTGGGGATATATTTAATATTACAGTATTTCCAATAATTCATAGAGTGTGTTTCTCACTATTTAAATACAGCCATAAAATAATTCTAAGACTACTATTAAAATAACTGACTGTAAAACCCATATATGATCTAGATCTTTTGCTGGCTTTATTTAATTTTAAACATTCACAATGTGTTTTCCATCCATTAGGAAAATGCTTGGTCTTCTTGTTTTGCCAACCACTGGAAACAAAACCCAAGCATTTGCATATTAATTAAGGTTTGGAGTTGACTAGGGTAAGACTAAGGGAGCAGGGTGGTAGGAAGGAAGCACACAGAGGAAAAAAAAAAGACAGGTTTTTTTGAACCTTAAAAATGAACGACCAGCATAAATATTCCAAAAAGTTGTTTTTATTATGGAATTAGCTTTTCTGCCTAGACAAATATTTTCTTTTGCTGTTTATAATCCAAACTGCTACAGTATTGTGCTAGAGTATGGAAGTTTGAAAAATGAGATTGACTCGTCTGTTTTTATCATCCAAAATGACTTAGAACAGACCCCTCCATGCAGGATCTCAGAACACTTCTACAATAAATGTAGATGTTAGAAGTACAAAAGACAAAAAAGGTTTATTGGCTTTTTTCAGCCTGAATTAACTGCTTAGGTGGTGTTAGAACACCATTTCTCATACCACTGTGACAGGTAAGTCATAAATTAAATTTAAATATTTAACCTGATATATTTCAAAACAGACTTGATCAATGAACATCTTTTTAAAGACTTTTACACAAGTAAGACTGCTTTTCTCATCAGGCTGCAGCAATCTTGTACACCTAAACTACATGGTATGTCAGTTTAAAAACTACCAGAGCACATTAGCTCATAGAACTGTGTAATGAGTCAGAACTCCCCAACCGCACAAAGTCTTCCTGGTCTCTGGAAGAGACCTTCTAATCATCCCATGCCTGGTCCTTGGCTGAAACGACTGAAGGAAACATTAATGGAGAGTAACCACCACATGGCATTTCCCCGAGATACATGCGACTTCTCACCTTCAGCTTCTTTCTCTGTCAGCTCACAGGTGGCACGGGTAACCCTGCACAGTGGGAGGGCAGCAGCCACAAGAGTCTATTCAAGGACAGAAGCTGCAGTTTTGATGAGCAGTGGTTTAGCTGCCTCTAGGATGTCCAGTTCAGGGTCCAGTGAACGACCAAGACCTTCCAGAACCATGATGGCAAAGATGATGGAAGCAAAATTGCTCTCGAGCTTCACCTAGAACCACAAGCAACTGAATGAACTCAGCAGACCTTTTTTTTTTTATTATTTCTGAGCTCATTCCACAGAGGTACCAGCTCTAGCTAGGCTGAGAGGGAAGAGCATACACATATCTGAAACTATAGTGTGACTCCATCACTTGGAGTTTCAGAACACACTGAAAACTAGCAGCAGGCCCAAAAAGAAGACAACAGTTTCAGGGTAAGTGCCCTAAGGGAACCCAAGAGTTTGTTTTTCAGTTCCAAGAAGGGGAATGGGATTTTTTTTCTTCCATACTGGAATAGCAGGAGCTTAGGAGAGTAGTAGTAAAAAACTCTAAGGAATGTTTAGGGGGACTCTCTGGAGGCCGGGCAGCCCTGTGGCTGACAACCTTCTCATCCCCTCTAGTTCAGGCCACCATAGCTCTGTTGATTTCCAAAGTTGTCTGCAACCATGGAAACTTGTCCCCCAAATACCATCAGTTATAAGAAGGAATCTCTGTTCTGTGAGCAGCTCCTCACTCTTGAGGCCTCGTAACAAACCAGTAAAACAGCCTAGTGCTGTTACATAACCACATATTGGGAAAGAGGTCCAGGGAAGAAAGCATGCAATGATATACACGTGGAACATACATTAGATTTCATTTTCTGCTTCTAAGGGACTACTTTAAAAAAAAAAAGTATGTGTTACAGCAACATTCCTTTTAGTAAATAATATCAAGCATTAAATGCAGTATTAAGACAAAATCCAACAAAATGGAAATTGGTCTTGGTAGGGTGTGTATCAAGGCTCGAGAAACAGTGTGCCTGCAACACTTGGATGCATTCCTGCCATCCCCCTCCTAGCAGTTCATTTCAGAATTCACAGTCCCCCTCCTTGTCAGGCCTTCATGTTCCCATTTGTTATCCCTCCCCAAATGAACTTCCAGCTATTGAAGGCAGACAATCACAGGACCTCACCTTATGGGTCATCAATAGTTTAAAGACATTCGAGAGGAGATTGGCCACCTGAAGCTGGAATACAAAAGAAGTTAACAACTGATCAAAAAAACTGTGGTCAAGAAGACTGAACCATGTGAGTGACAGGCAGGATTCTTCTAAGCGTTGGTCAGTATTTGGTTCTGGTGGTGGGACAAGATTATTGGGCTGACAACAGCCAACATCAAGGTATGATCCCCCCATCCTGCCCAGGATAAGGAGTTCAGCTCCAGAGTTCCGCTTACTTGCCAGCCCCGGAAGGCTGAGAACGTCTGACCTCGCAGCAGTACAAAACATGCACTAATTTGCTCAACACCACCATGCTACACTCTCCAAAGTGCCCAGGCTGGCCTTAGCTAACAGGATGCAAGCTGTAACATCAGGCTCAGCAACCCCTCACAGCGAGCCGCAGATGTTAGATTTTAGAAAAAAAAAAAAAAAACAAAACAAAAAGCCCCAAACACATGGTTTTTAATTAGAAGGAAATAAAGGATTTTATGGACTTTTGCTGCACCTAAGAGACTAAAAGTGCCCAGTACTGGTTGGTGGTGCTGATGGGATCAGAGCTGGCCTTTCCACATGAATCATTCTGAAAGCCAAGTTGCACTGAATTACAGGTAAGTGAGGACGTGACATTGTTTGTGCACTTGCCTTTCCTAGGGCAATGGTGTTCCTCCGGACCTTGGTCACTAGTTCCGCCATCTCAGCTTTGAATCGCTCAATATCCTGGCACTGGTTAGCACGGGCATGATGAAGGATCAGTTCTGCCACTCTCTCCCCCTGTGAAACAAGTTGAAAAGGAGAATCAGAACTTGATAACTTGTGCCTGGAAGGCCTCTGCTGCATAGGTCCCTGGAGGAGGCATACTGCAGGAAGAATTCCCAGGGCCATGCTTTCCCATTCCAGCAATGGAGACACAATGAATCAACAGAAGCACGCGCAAGAAGAGCAGAAGTGGTCCAAAAGTCTTAGCTGGTATCTGGCAAAACCCTGCTTATTTTTCTTGCAGGCCTTGTAGGATAGAACACAACAAAGGTATCTCTCAGACAGTCAGAAGTTTCAGGGGGAAAAATAAACCCCACAGGATTGGCATTTTCTTCTTAGCAGAGAAGATAACGGTGTAAAGAAAGGCTTATATTAACATATGGGCCAAGTCCAACCTTCCATTTGCAAACTGTGGAGGAAAAGAGAGCTGATTCTACACCAGCAGATGTTTGGTGAGAAAGCAGGGGAGCAATATGCAAGCTTCACTTGTGAGAGGCTTTATAGCTCTTCTTGGAAGATATGTCTGACAGCAACGTACAAAGCCAGAGCCCCAAGGTACAGCAATGAGACAGTGTAGAAGTTTTTCACCTATAGATCATAAATTACACCCAGCCTGATCCATGAAGGACTTGACTTGCAATCAGATGCTTGCAGTTTTTGCTTAGCAGCTGAGAAGTCTGGCAGCACAGGATGGGCCTGAATACACAGTTTAGCACTGACTCCTGGCTGTGCTTCAGAAGATTAAACAGACCAAGTTAAAACGTATCCCTCTTGAGATACCCTGGTGAGCCATCCAACCCACAGCTGAGACAGCAACATGCAAGTATGAACACAGATGCTTGTTCTCAGAACGAACAGGAGACATCAGCACTGGATTCTCTAGTCCATCTCAGAGTGTATTTTCAATAAGTGGGAAGGAGGATAAAGTAGTTCCCCTTATACAGAGGAGCCTGGCAGAGGCCAAACCCCCCCACCCCCAACTGTTTTGCTTCCTCTTCTCTACAGACGCCAACACAACAGCAGAATGGAGGGTAGCATTATGGGCTTTCCAGTAGCAAGGCTGCAGAAGGGAACATGTGCGGAAGACCAAGATGTTAATCCATTCCCTCCTCTTTTCTATCAAAGCCTGGCAGATTCTGCAACAGCCTCATATGCAAGTGGCTCCCAAGCAGTCCTAACTTGCATTAGAAGCACTCCTAGCCAGGGATTGACAGCCAATGCTTCCCATTTAACACCTTCCATTTCCTGGGCCACTGAAATCATTCAACTCTGGCAGCCTCCTTGCTGTAGCTGAACATGTTATCCCTGTGTCTGGTATAGCTTCCACACTAGCAAGGCTCCTCTCCCCTCTTAGGGAAGATTGTAAGGGGAATAGAAAAATATCACTTTGACCATCTGACTCTCCAGCTGTGTCCCTTTCCCAGCCCCATGACAAAAGCCTCACCTGGCCCTGGACCACAGCCGTGAAAACCGCCCGGAAGTTCTGCATGTCAGTGCTCTGCAGCTCTGCCACAATCCCCGCGTCCAGCAGCACCAGGCAGAGCTGCCTGAGGGGCGGCTGCACTTCCACCACGAGTGTGTCACACAGGTCCACGATGGCTGTCTGCTCCTTGCAGCTGGTCCCGACATGGGCCAGGCCTTGAACCAGGATGTTCCCAGGGTGCAGGTCAGCATGGACAAAGTTGTCAACAAAGACCTAGAGGACAGGCAAGTCTTAGAGCGGCTCATTCCAACCAAAACTCCCAGGCAAACAGCAGAGGTTTGTTTCTGGTCTGTTCGCTGTCATTACTAATGTGCATCACCCTAGGCAGCAACACAGCAAACAGCTTCTGCTGGAGATTAGCTGTGCTGAAATGGCATGGGTGCTACTCACTCCTGTGTGTTTGCTAGAGGTCAGGTAGGACAGCCAGGAGTTCCAGCAGGGAACAGTAGTGCTCTCTGGCAATGAACCCTAAACTGGGGGCACGCTGGTGAGCCTCGGCAAAGAGTAATGCAGTAAGAATAGGCCATATGCCATTCAGTGGCATGGGTTATAGTGAATGGTTAAGTTTGTCTAGTCCGGGACATCAACGCACATTACAACTGTATTGAAAAGTAAGGAAAACAAGAGAAGAGGAAACAAATATATGTAGCTCTTCCCTGCCTCTGCTAGCAGTTAGCACCAGAAAGGACTAGCAAGAAGACAAGCACAAGACAGTACTTCCCCACTAAACCTCCTGGCCACCTGGGACTGCAGGACTTCATGCCCCAAGGAGGTTATCTTTGTATTTCATGGATTTCTCGTACAAATTTGTCCAGTTGCCACATAAATAGTTAGAGCTGTGTGAAAAAAGGAAATTTTTCTTTAGGTGCTGCCTGAAAAAATTACCTCTGATAATTTTATGTCCTTCTCATTCTTCTGTTTTGAGAAACCATATACAATAGATCCATATTCACTCTCACACACTCATGATCTCTGTCATAAGCTACTCATTTCTCTGCTTTCCAGAGTTAAGAGTCCAAATTATTTCACCACTCCCGTATGGAAGCCATTCCACACCAGTAATCATCCCGGCTGCCTTCCTCTGCACCTCTTCTAGTTCTATTGCAGCCCTTGAAATGGAGGGTCCTGGACAGCGAGGGACTAGAACTGCACAGAGTATCAAGAAACAGGTATTTGTTTTAGTTACAGCCATAATGTTGTTTCTTTGCTCTTTAATTCTTTTTTACTCTTAAAATATGGGGGTCTTGTTTTGCTCCTAACCATTGAATCCAATGCTAGCATAAAACTGTTCTAGTTCCACCACTGCTTTTCTAAGTGGTAAAAGCTATTTCAGCTGTCATACTACTACTAGTCTGTCATACTACACGGAGTCAGAACTGCAGGCCTCGCCATCATCCTAGCATGATGTTGCAGTTATCAACTGAATTTCATCTGATGCTTACTGCCCACGCACTTGACACTATGAGTTCTTTTGCAACTCTTCCCTGCTAGTTCTCATCGCTCCTCACAAGACAATTGTGTCACCCTCTCAACACACCCTTCCAGATCATTTGTGATTATTTCAACCACAGAAGAACTAGACAGCCAGAAGCTGAATCATAAGCTGAATCTGGCCAGGTTTGTTTTCTTTACTCCATATTTAGTTCTTCCTTAAAAAAAAGGCAGTTCCAGAGGAGGAGTCAATAAATGAAGAAACCATCTAGCTGTTTTCCCTGTGAGTTGCATCTATAGTCTCTGCAGAGAGCATGATAATTTGCTAATTACATTGCACTTTAGAGTACTTGGGCAATATGTGAATATTCATTAAATGGATTAGCGGGTTTCCTAAGCAATGCACCGATCAAGTTGCATAGGATGACCCTACTGTGTGCAAGCAGATCACCCTTCTGCAGTAGAAGCAGCTCCGTGTCAAAGTCTACAGTAGTGGTGTATCTAGTCCAGGCTTTACTCAGACCTTGTGTTACACTGCACATGAAGTACAGACCCTCCCTCTGCCAGTTCCAGAACTGCGCAGTGCCCTAGTGGCCCAAATGCTGGGTCACTGCAAGATACCTGGCATCCATGGGTTTGTTCCAAAAGACACAGCTGTATCTTTGAGTCCACGGGAGGAAGGGTAGGAGACATGGAAAGCAAACAGGTTCTCTTTAGCCATATTGTCTTATTACCCCAACTGAATAGCTTCTGCAGGAAAACCACGTTCACTTCAGCCTCAGCCAAGTGCCTACCATCTTTAGGAGCATGTCCATGCCCATCTTTGCAAGTCTCTGCCTCAGCTCTGTGGCAATCTCCGCATGCAGGTAGTGCGAAATAGGCTCACTCTCCTGAAATAAAGACGGAGCTGGAGTCAAACACACCCTGGGTCCCACCTTCAACCACACCTTGGGTGTGAGGGAAGGTGATAAGAATACCCTAGAAAGGACCTGCTCAGTAGAGGCTGTACCTACTGCAATGGAGAACATGAGAGAAGCAAGGGTTTGTTCTTTGGAAAGGCAGTGATACAGCCTGGGGCAAAAATATTCTTGCCAGGATCACATGCACAAAAACTAAGGCTGAGAGTAGCTTTGGTCTGTGACTCAAACATCCACAAGGGAAGTGAGGCAAGCACCAGAAACTATCAGATTGCTGAGCTCCTTGCTTTGACCCACCACAGAGGAGAGCTGAAGCGGTGTTGGTTTGCAAAGCACAGGCAAGCACATGGTGGCTGGACACACTGCTGGTCTGCATGGTTTCAGGCCAAGTGTTCACTTCTATATGGAGTTGTCTGCCACCTGTCTTCTGGGATGCACTGCTTACAAACAAAGAGAGTGGAAGAGACAATGAGGAAGGACACCAATCTCTTTAAGCAAATAAGAGAAAAGCATCCTTCTGCCTCTCATCACTCCTTCTCAAAAAAACACCTCTTTGGCATGTTCTCCTAAGGGCTTTCTCACCCCTCCCACCGCTCCCAGAACCTGCAATTCTTACCTCAAATGTTTCCACTAGAACATCTGTCGTTACCAAAGGCCAAAGGGGAGTGGGAAACTTCACAAAATCAACATATAGGAAATTTTGTCGGAAGCGCTCCAGATTTCTGGCTTCGTAGCGTAAGTCAATCTCAAGGGAGAAAAAGAAAAAGCAGACTGAAAATTACATGCAATTAGAACTACATCTTCAGGATCCTGTATCAGGATATGACTGTACAGTGCAATACCAACAAAACTAGTCAGAAAGCCAGAATGAAAACTAAATAAGAGTGCTGCTTCTTACATGCTTATAGCTTTCTTGATGGAAGAATAGAGTAATAGACTGGTTAACAGACGGCCCACAACCCAGCACCTTCGAAATACAGGTGACTTACTATAGGCATGGTGTCTCAAAAAAGACCAGGACTGCATTATTTTCAAGGGTAAGACAGATCCTGAACCAAAGCTTACCATCCAAATAGCAAGGCAGGCAGACAGGGTAGAAGAGCTGCAGCCCTAGCCTCACTTTACAGATAGGCAGCCACAGCAGGAAGAAATTTAATGTAACACATACAAAATAATCCACTATGCAAAGTCCTGGCCCCAGGTCTTCAGTGATCCAGTGCCTTGACACATGACCATCTCTCCTGCCCACTGCTGCTGCTCAAGGAAGCAGGATAACCTTGCCTCACCTCCCTCATCTGGCAATGGGAAATATGCCATGAATACTTCTTCTTCTTTCAAAGAGAAATGAAAGGAAATTACAGCAAGGTTATCAGATGTTCTCCTAATCCTCATTCTTCAGAGCATACACCAAAAGCTCTGCTGAACTAAACTGGTACTAATGACCTTGAGTCACATCTGAATACACTCAACAGTTTACAACATGGATTTACTGTGCAGATTTTTTGCAACAGTAGAAAAGAATTAAGGCTTTCAAAAGCTTGTAACAGACTTCAGACTCTGCAATCTAGACACAAAAATGAAATTAGCAAATAATAGTTCATTTTAATAGAAACATAAGCCTAATTAAGCCTGTAGTGAAATCTTTGTAAGTTTACTAGTAAGGACATTTCAGGACTGTGTCTTTTTAAGACTAGCAAATCAGGACATTTTCAGATCTATTTGCAAAGCTTAACTTTACCAATACTGATGAATCTGATGACATTACAATATAGAATGCATTATTAATTTATGTAAAAGTATATTACTTATGCCAATACATATACCTCAGTGCTAACAAACATGACCAGTGAGTACAAACTGCACACATATGTGTAGGATTGAAGAGTAAAAACACATGTCTGAGCACTTGTTTGGAGAGATTCTTTTCCTAAGGAGAGGTCTCTCACCAGCGTTTGTCTTTCACAATGCTGCAAAAAGGACTGCGACTACGGCTAGCTAGCTGTGCAGGCTGTTCATTATAAAACATACTCAGTCTAAAAATTATTTTAAAATCTAATATAATTTTTCATCGCTTCGATTTTTTACTGTGTGAGCATATAAGCTTTCCTACAGTAACATTATGTGACTGATTAGAATAAAGAATGTAAGCAAAGAACAAGCAAGCCTTCATCTAACCCTTTAAAAAGTAGCAGTATGAACAGAATTAGAGCCAGCCAGCAGCAAGACAAATGCTAGTTTTGTTCCAGTACGTGGGGACCATGGCACAGCACGCACCTGTTGAACCATAAGCTTCTCAAACTCTTCCACGATCTCTGTCAAACTGAGCCACTTGAATCCAGGGAGAAGTCCAATGATGTAGCTACCCATCTTCATGAGAAAGAGATCCATCTGGACTTGGTGGACCAGTCCAGGGTGCAGGACCTGCACAAGAATGAACAGTGGCAAGATCAACTCCCCCAACACTCCATTTCAATCAGCTTAAGCGATACATTCCAAATAGACAGAACCCAGCCTATTAGACTGGGAGCTAATACGGCTTCCTCAGCTAGTCCTCAGAATTCACATTTTGCCATGGATTAAGTTGTAAAGAAACATTTTATAATTGTCAAATGGAATATATCTGTGCTGGAGACTACAGTCTCACCCAATGCCATTTTCCACTGCTTTCACGCTCCCGCCCTCTCCCTGCCACGTAGTACTGACTAGTATTTGGAGCAGCTCGAATATAAGATTTCTTTAAATAAACTTTGCTGGAAAGAACTTATCTGTTCCAGATTTCTTCATGTGAGCAGAGAAAGGGTTTCATTGTCTGAAAGGTGAAACCAAGCTTAATATTCATTCTTTTAATGTAAACTGGGCCCTTGTAGGCATCTCTGGTATCCACATGCCACGTCAAATGGCGCCATAGGCAGTATGCATACTCAAGCTCTCCAGGCTGGGAAGAGCTGGGGCCACCGCAAGTCTGTATTGCAGCTGGCTGGAAGCAAAGTGCTGAGAAAAGACACTGGAGACAAACATCACTTCTCTCATTCCACCTGGCCCTAGCCAGCTACTCCTCTCCACAGGAATTAAAATCTGATCAGCCTCATCCAGCATGCTCCATTTTCACACATCTACTGGCCAGATGACTTACTTTAATGGCTACAGGCGTGAGATGTCTGGCTGATGAAGGATTTGCATTCGGGAGCGGTTTGGCCATCTGCTCCATAAGGGACATCCCACTCAAAGGACTCCTCCGGGAGCAGTCTGCTGGGCTCAGCTCCTCCCTGCTCCTCTCATCCCGCATCTCCTCGCTCCTCCTCCTCCCCAGCCACCTGAGGAGGCCCCTAAAGCCTGACACTTCCCACGCTTCAAAAGCGGACCTTAACTCCGAGTGTCGCACTAGCTCCTTGGCCTGGGAGCCGGCGATAGCCGTGAGGTCAGCATAGGCTTTATACACCTGGGCGACACAGCCCGAGCCGACCGGCTCCCGGCTCTGGAACTTGAGGATGCCCGTCCAGTCCTCACCGAAGGCCTTCCTCAGGAGCTCATCGGTGTGGCCCCACGGGTGTGGGCTCACCTCGACGTGCAGCTTGGAAAACTCATCGCAGAAGGCCTCGGAGAAGAGGTCCCTCCGGGTGCTGGCCCACTGACCCAGCTTGACACAGGTGGGGCCGGCGGCCTCGGCCGCCCTCCGCAGCAGCCGCAGCCACAGGGCGCCCAGGCCGGGCCACAGGCGGCTCAGCGGGTAGAGCAGCAGCAGGGGGCCGAAACGCAGCAGCAACCCGCAGGCCCTCAAACCCAACCGGACCGCCAAACCCAAGCGCCGCAACAACCTCCGGGGCGGCCGCTCCGGCCCGCGCTCCCCCACCCACACCGGCCCCCGTTGTCCCGGCCTCTCCTTCCAACCGGTCCCAGCGGGCACCGCCAAGGCCACCGCGACCCAGCGGCCGGCACGCAACCCGCCGCGTCCCGCGGCCGCCCAACCGGACAGGGTCCCCCTCGCCCCGGCTGCTCGCCCGAGGAGGGGACGCGGAAGCGGCAACAGCCGCACGGCACCACCCGCCACCATCGCCCGCCCGCCGCCGTTAACGGCTGCTAACGGCCGCCCGGGGCGGGGGGTGGGGGGGGTGGGGAGGGGAGTGGGGACAGCCAATCAGCGCCGGCGGGCGGTGGCGGCCCGCCCCTTAAAGGGCCAGGAGGGAGAGCCTGGAAGGAACGTGAGGTGATTCTTCCCGCCTCACAGATGGCGGCTGAGCTCTCTGAGGGGATGCGTCTCCTCGGGTTCAGGCTATACCAGAGGAGGATGAGGGACCCCTTCCCTCTTGTCGCCGGGCGCCCGCAGGGACGCGGACGCGTCCCTGCGGGCGCCCGGCGACAAGAGGGAAGGGGCCAGTGCTTGGGGGCCTTCACGTCTCCATCCGTTTCGACAGTTGAAGTGGGCTCTTGCCATCTTGGCTTGGAGCCTACCGGTGCGGTGGATCAAGCTACAGGTGACATGAGGGGGCTGGCACACGTGGGGTTACTTCAGGCATTGGAAGGTGGCAGCTGCCTCTCCTTTTTTTTGCGAAGGTGGTGATGACTTTTTTGTTCTTAAGCAAAAGGCGAGGCTTTCTAGTGGTAGCCTGGTGCTGGCAGGTGAAGCGTTGTGATCATTAGTGGTTTCCTTAGTGGGGTATTAATGAGTCAGTGCTTTGAGTAATAGAAGTATCTGGGGGCACATGATAGTGCATCACTGCTAATAAAAGAAATTAAAATTAAAAGCAAAAGCCTGCTGAGGTGATGATGGTGGTTCAGTAGAGCTAATGAGTCGTTTCATCTTCCAGGCTCGCTCTCAACCTTGGGCTTTCTGCTCCGCAGAAGGGCAGCTGATGGCAGTGCTGGGTCTCCTGCTTAGTCCTGAGTCAGCTGGCAATGTGTTAACCTCATTCATAATTACACAGCTACAGCAAATTGCTCATTTCCTTTGCAAAGGACACATGCCTTTTATAAATCGAAACTAATGCACCCGCTGCTGAGGATGCAGCTGATGACAACATCATCTGTCTCTCCCTTTTGGAAGCTTTTGTGTATGTGACCGGAACCCGTCAAAGAGTGTGTTTTAGGGGACAGGCACCACAAAGGTGATGCTGCAACTCGTGTTGCCATCGTGGCTGTCCAGCAAAGCTACTGTCTCGTGCAGGGAGCTGCGGCCTTTCACAGTGGGAGTTTGGTTGGCTCCCAGCTTTAGGTGTGTGTCTGTAACTGTATACTTCTACTCAGAGGAAAAAAAAAAAATCTCTTTTCTGATATTTTAATGTACCCCGGGGACCAAAAGCCTGTAGGAAGAATTAATCCACTTCCCAATCCATATCCCTCCCTCGCTTTAACGGGTAGCTCAGATCTGACCAAACAAATCTCTGTACCAACAGGGAGCTGGATTACGGCCCTGCGCAGGTGAACGGATCAGCTGATGGAAATCCTTCCGCAGGCTTGAGGCTTTCCCGGCCAGCTGCTTTCCCGTGAAGCGTCTGCGAGCTGATCAGATGCCGCGACAGGTTCCTTCAGCAGCGGGAAGCTGTTGGGAGTCACCGGTGCCGGCTTGGTAGCAAGTAGGGACTTTCTGCTTTCCCTCGGATATTTCTGTTTGTAACCGGAAAGGCGTCTTGCGCACCTCATCCCCGTTTTTACTTTCTGGCCCTGCCACCGGCAGCCCCCCTCACCTCCGTGCAGCCCCCCTCACCTCCGTGCAGCCCCCTTCCCCGCCGCGCACCCCCCAGCCCCGGCATTGCCTGCCGTCCCACCGCCCGGGGTGGACGCCGGCTGGCCGGCAGCGCAGGACGCGGTAATTCCCCTGGGGGGGGCGGGGGCGGTTGCCATGGCGGCGGGGCGGGGCGGGGCGGCGCTCCCGCCGGAGGGCGGCCGGGGCCGGGGCCGGTGCCGGCGGGGGGCGGCGGCAGGAGCGGCGCGGCGCTGCATGGCGCGGCGGGCGGGGAGCCCCCAGCCGCGCGTCCGCACGCCGCCAGCCCGGCGCCGGGCGCTGCCGCCATGCCGGGACACGGCCCCCCACCCCCGCCGCCACCGAGGAAGGTAGGGGGGGGAGCGCGGAGGGGGCCCGTAGCGGGGCCGGGGCAGTGGCAGCGGCGCGGCGTTACCGGGGGAGAGCGGGCAGAGGTGCTGGGAGGCAGCCTGCCGCCGCCTGCACACCGCTCGTCTCCCGTGGTGGCGGTCGGGGCGCGGGGGATCGGTGCCGCTCCAAAAAATCTCTTAATTCCTTTTCCCCTTCAGCCACCGAATTGGCTTTTCTTCCCGCCGGTACTGCGTTCGGCTGCAGAGACGGAAACCGGGGGGCGTGAGCCGAACCCCCCCGCACTCTCCCGGCCGCTGAGGGCTCCGCCGCTCTCCCGTCCCCCCGCTCTGCTTTCCCGCCGGGACGGGGAGGGCTCCTGCTCCCTCCGTCCCCGCCGGGTGCGGGTGGGCCGGGTCGGCTGCCGGAGCAGCTCTCGACCGCGGGCGGGTGGGAGAAGGGCCGAGGGGACGTGGGGAGCTGCTGAAAAGCCGACCCAAGCGCTTCGGGAGCGACGGGGCGGAGGAGTGGAGGGAGCCCTGCCACCCAGCATGGGGCCTCTGGGTGAGCTCAGCCCTGCCTGGTCTCCGGCGACAAAAAAGACGAGGAAACGCAAATTCTTTGGGAGAAACCGGGGCCCTACTGGAGCAAGCAGCAGAGTCCTCCTCAGTTTCAGCAAAGCCCTGAATCCCTCTGTGATCGTAGTGCTGCATTTCTCTCTCTCTCTGCTCTGGATAGCCTGCTTTTCTCTTTACTTTGCCTTCAGCAGGAGGAAACATCTGCACTTGGGTACAGCCTGTAGCTTAACAGGGTGGCATTTCTGACTCCTGTTTGGCATCCATGAGAATATTCACCTGTCCTGGGGAAGGAAATGCCAGCTTGCTTTCCCCCTGTGGTACCCAGGGATGATGCGTGCTAATGGGTTAGGTATGGAGTTGGTGAAGGGGTACGGTGGTTGGGAAGGGGAACAGGGAAGAATATACAGCTGTCTGCTGCTGTGGTCCCAGGGTGTCAAATGGAAACTGTAGGGTAAACCATGCAAGGTGTATTTGGGACACTTTCAGAGGATTTGATTTTATGAGTCTCCAAGGAGCCTGGCTGTTGTTGCCCAGTGCTGGAAAAGGGATGGTCTAGCGGGGATTGAAGCTTTCTGACTGCTGGGGGCTGCACTGGAGCCTTGCAGGAGCAGGCAGTAAGTGCTAAGCACAGGGTGCTTAATCATGCTCTTCACAAGACCACAGTTGGTTTCCTGGACAGGTCAGCAAGTTGTATGGGAGCTGTTCCTGACCCTGAGGTGTTCCCGGCCACTTGCCATTTAAGCAGGTTGTTGCTTTTGGAGAGTAGCGTCTCCAGCCTGGAGCTCAGCTAGGAGGATAAGGTCAGGGGCAGAGGGATTTCCGTGGGGCTTTCATTTGCTACTGGGAGGGGAGCTGCTGGTGTTTCTGGTGGATTAAAAAGCTGTTTTCTGTGTTGGCTGCCACCTTACTGACCACTCATTCTTGGTGTGTGGCAGCAAAGTCCAATAAAGTGTACTGGCTCCATTTCTGAACCATCAGAACGGGAGTCGTTACTGCATCCTGCCAGAGGAAAGGAATGCGTTTCCTCGACCCTTGTGTTGTATTCTGAATTGTTGTCATCGCAGTAGTGTTTGTGGGGTTTGTTAGTTGTTGGTTTATGGGCTTTTTTTTGTTTGGTTGTTTGGGTTTTTTTAAATAATCCAAACAGTGTTTCAGCATGTGAGAATGGGTACCTACCGTGTTGGGACAGACTTGGAAACAACTGAAAATGCTAAGTATGGAAATGAGAGGAAAGCCACAAGATTTCCCAGGGTAATACAGCGCCTCTTTGAGAAACGGAAGAGAAAGCACTGAAAACAAAGGGCACTGGAGCGACCCGGTATGTAAAAAGCAGGCTAAAGATTTATGGCTCAGCTGGGACCTCTCTTTGCGTGTGGGTGAGAAGGTTGTATGCTGAAGCCTGGGTTGGCCTTTGGCATGTCCCTGTCCTGACGGTCCTTGCAGAAGTTGCTCCCTGTTCATCAGCTCAGATCCCCAAGCACAATACTTCTTGTAGACCGCAAGTGCATGTGCAGTGTCCCAAAGTGCTGCTTTCGGTAGTGTACCCAGCTCGCTGCCTTGGGAAATCTTTTAGGACATTTTGTCTGCAGAGACAACCACGTGATGGTTTCTGTTCTCTAAAAACAAGAAGGCCATTTAGATCCTTTGTCAAGTGCTTACAATATGCTTGTCTTTCTCCCATGCCTGGTGTATTTATGTGTTAGAAATGTTCATTTTGACAAGGAGATGATAAATAAAGACCACATAAGCTGCAAGGCTGTGGTTTTCAGAGATGATCTTAATCTAGCAGGAGCTTTTCCACTGAATTATTCTTAACATCAGCCATAATAACTAATTCATATGGACAGGAGTTAAAAACTCTGTTTTGCTGGGCGCTCTGGGGGCACAGTGGCAAATGCAGTCCTTGCCCCAAGTTTAAGAAATTTGCCAGTGAGATCTTCGTGCAACAGAGCCCGATGCTTAAACATGGAGAGATGCTGGGCATTTCAGAAGTGCCTGGTAAGTGTTGTGTTCTTTTGGATCCCCCTGAATGCATCATCCAAAGCAGCTGGTTCTCTCTTTTGTAGCACCTGACATTTATTTCCTGACTGGAACTGTGCTGAAGCTGCTCCTTCCTAAGTGGAGGCCAGACCAAGGGGAGAAAAGGCTCTGTAGTGCACCATTAAGCCCATGAGAGTGGAGAAGAACCTCTCAAGCTCTCGTTGAAGCTGGTTAATTGTGATGATCAGCTCTCTTAGACATCCAGAACTGGAGTATAAGCTCTTTAGGGAAGCATTTTTTAGCGGAAGGATTTAAGTACTAGTGATACGTCTGATATGTCTGTTGGCAGGATCCCAAGAGCTGGCTGGAAGAGGCCTCTACTATGAAGGAAATGCTGAAATAGGACTTTTAATGAACTTGCATAGCAGTCCCTTAAGGACTGAGAAGACTCTCCACAGGGAAGAAGGGAGTGGGATGTAGCTAGAAAGAAATTCCTTGTTGCATTCAAGTTCTGACAGTAAATGAGTGAGCCAGTTTCGCCTAGATACAGCTCAAATAATGTTCTCTCTGAGGGGTAGCGAACTGCAAGCACCATTTTACCCAGACAAGGCTGGAGAAGAGACAGTGTTTTCCTGATTGTAGCTCTGAAGTGCAATGGAAAGGACAATAGGATGCTTATCTTGCTTCTGGGATTTTTCTCTGTTTTTTACCTCTAAGCGGCTTTACCAACTGCTGGAAAGGAAAGCAAAGGCTGAAATGTGTGAATATGCATGCCATTTGGTGGTGGTTTCAGCCCAGGTTTTAGTGAAGACCACTTTTGTTCTCGGTGTCTGTGCTCAGCTTTGTGTACACCATATGTTTGAACTGCAGGCTCCTAGCTTCATGAAGGCTGTGCTTTTTGAAGGCTTCCACAGAGGCCTTGGGTGATCTTGAAGTTGGGTACCTAAGACAAAGAAGCTAGAGTCCCTGGAGCTGCTGACTCTCTACAACCTGGGTTTTCAACCAAGGGCCATGTGCTCTGCGAGGGCCAGGTGGAAGCCTGGCACAGAACAGGCTGAGGACCAGTTCAAGGTCTCTGTTGTCAGTATAGCACTAAAAGGCATCATCACTGTCTTACATAAGTAAATACTTAAGGTCTTGTAGGCCAGTCCTATTCAAGATCTGTCCCAACCTTTACGTGGTTTGCCACCTAATTGGGTCAAAGTACTCTGTGTCTGTAGACATGGGACTGATGAGGCGAAAGTCATAATGCCCCAGTCCCATTCCTGATCGGAGCAATGGATACTTCCCTGCTGCTCGTGTGAGTCTTCACCAGTTCATGTCTTTTAATGAGCCAGGAGCTCGGTGCAAACCCACAGCTTAGATCTGTGCACTGAAACATCTTTGGGGCTCTGCCATCATGATGGTCCTGTCCCTTCTGTGGTAAGATGGCTCTGAATCATATAATGTGGTTCCATCCCATTACCGTTGCAGTTGCCAACAGAGGTCGTGCTCTTGGGATAATCCTGGTGTGATGGCCAGGGTAATCCTATGCTGAAACCCCCTGGGTTTGTACTGCTCTGAGGTAAATATGTTGCCTAAACAGTGATCAAATGTGGGGTGCCGCATGTGTGCGACAAAGACCCCCAAAAGGGGGCTCATGAGAAATCTTCCTTGCAACAAGTTTGAAACGCTAGGACTCCTTTCCTTAATGCAGATAACATATATTGAGAGCCTTATTTCTGTCTTTTTTCAAATAGTACTGTCCCACAGTAAAGCTGAGGGGAAGCCAGGCACAGTTGGAAAGATAGAAACTAGAGAGAGTAATGTCCTGGTGGAATGAATGCTGTGAGTGCTGGTATAATCTTCATTCTTTATTTCAGTGCTTCTTCCCCTACCCAGGTTAGGGAAACCAGCTGCAGCTGGCATACTGTTAGTTCAAGGGAGTTAGCAGGGCAGATTCAATAGTGACAATGGTGATTAAAGGTCAGTTTTTACTAATTAAACTTGTTACAAGTTAGTACATCTCTGAGGCCTTCTTGTACATTTGGGCGAGGTCACCCATTGCTGGGACACTGCCAGCCAGGTTTGCTTGGGGTCCTTTTTTTTTTTTAAAAAAAAAAAATTGGTCGTGCAAATGAGAATTTGGCTTGAGTGTTACCTGTTATCTTTATGTGCTGTTACACGTGTCCTTTGCTGAACATGAGATACATCTGTGTTCAGAATCTGACAAGCAACTCGTGGGCTCTTGGGGTAAAGCCTTGGGTTGCTCATTGGGAGCAGGGGGGCCAGGAGAGGAGGTGGTTGCCCTGTGGCCAGGCTGCTGTGTTCAGCCCGGGCAGGAGTTGCTGATCATCAGTTCCCCTGCGCTGCAGCCAAAGCTCTCACTCAGCCCTGTGCTCCTGGGCTGGGAACTGGCAGTGTTTATGCAATGAAAGAGAGCAGAAGATGGCTTTTCCCGAGCACTGCCTCTGCCCATACATGTGCTGGCCCAGAGCCAGGATGGAAACTCTGTCCTCATGAGCAGAGAGGGGGAGATGGGAGGGGCGAGAGACGGAGAGGGGCCCAGAAGCAGAGGGAGTTAAAATAAAAATACCAACCCACACAGAGGAAAACCTCTAACAGATGGGCCTGGCTATCCCCTGGGTTCTTCACGCAGTTGGCTTCACGTGCAGCACTGACGAGGTCTCATCTAGGAGTATGGGTATGGGGCATGGATGATTTTGAGATGCGTGATGGAAGATCAGAGTAAAAGGCAAAAGGAAGGAAGCTAGACGGGTAAGTTGTTGTTTGGCTCTATCTGTGATGCCTGAAGTAGGATTTGTGAGTTGCTACTGGTGCTGTGCCACTAATAAGGCAGATGCTGCTGCATGAGCTGTTGGAGGGGCGTTACTTTGTTTTCAACCGTGGCATCCTTTAACTGTGGCAAGTCTCCTCTCCTCTGTGAAATAGTATTGCTAATGCTGATGGAGGTTTGTTTCACTGGTCTTGTTCCTTCTAGCACACATATAGCAGAGAGCTGTCGATCTGGATTGAGACTAGTATAAAGATAGGTTCTGCAATTAGATGCTGGCAGCTGCATTTTCCTATGCCCAGCTCCTCATTAGGCATCATGGTAAGTAATCAGATTTGCTGAACAGTTCAGCACATGGGGTGCTGACCTTGCTTGGAAGGGTCTTGCCTTGGTTAGATATCTGTGCAGGAGGCTGTGCCTGGCAGAAATCTGGTCTAAAGGAAGCAGTCAGAAAAGTTTGGCTCTGAGCTTGTTTGAAAATCTGGCCCAGACACTTCAAATGTCGAGAGCTGATGATGGTTAGGGGCAGCTCGAGTGGGGAAAGGTGCCACCTCACTTGGAAGAGTACGAAAGAGTTCTGGGTGGGATCCTGCCAGGCACTGAGACTCCTGATCCTGCAGATCCCCGAGAGCAGATGGCTCCTGACCAAGTTCAGGCACGTAAGTTATGTTTCCAGAAACTTACTGGGGACTCTGGCAATCCACCAGAGAGACTGTTCCAGGGGGCAAGGACTTACTGCTCTTTGTAACCAGAATAATTTTAAATGGTTAGATGCTCTGTGTTTTAATTAAATTTCCCTTTGGGAATAAAAGTGGTGAAGTGTTTCTGTGATCCTGCTACACTTAATTATTCTGTACAGTGTCCCCAGTTTGGCAAATCATTTAAGCAGACGTGTAGGTCTACGCATATGCTTAAATCCAGAGCACTTTGGCTCCCGGTGCAGTACCTCATTCCTGCTCAGGGAAGTTTGGACTGGACTTCATGCAATCTAATTGAAGATAGTGGGCTTTAAGCATAGGCTTAAAATTAAACACCTGCTTAGGTGTTTTCCTCATCACAAGTGGTCTCTCACACACCCAGTTGTATTCTGTAGAATCATTTTACATTAGCGATATCCTTGAACATTACTTTCCTCTTAATATCCTGCGAGACTTCTTGCCAAGTGCTTGCTGACAAGCTGTGTTAGTGTGAGCAGTTCAGGTGAGATGCTGTCACAGCCCTGGTATTTTGCTAGCATTGTGAATAGGCATGCATATGTGAATGATTAAATCAACTCATCAGGGTGTCATCTGGAGAGGAACAAATGCTGAGCTTGCTTTGCAGGCGGGGGGGAGGATGAGATCCCCCTCTGTATTTTTTTGCTGAAAGCTTTTTCCCTCTGCAGATGTGCAGCTGCTGTAGTTCTTTGCCAAAAGCAGGCCGTGACTTTCAGAGCTGAGGAACGTGCACACATCTGTTTGCAGAGGAGAGCAGTGAAGGGGCTCTGGTCCCCTGTCCTAGGGGATTATGATCTCGTGATAGATAGTGCTGGCTGTCATGGAGGGAAATGGCAAATTTCACAGGGCACTTGAAGGCCCTGCATAAATATGAGTTTGCTTGCCAGTGTCAGCCAAACTCCACCTTGCTAAATTAAAAAGGAAAGAACTTCCAGAAACTTTTCAGACTATTGGAGCTTTTTCTTTAAAAATGTTAAGACCCCACACCCGCACCTCTGAAGATGGGTATATTATCCACATACAAAAATACACAATGTTTCAGCTGCAGAGTGTGATGTGAATATAGGCTTCACATTTTCTTTTAGGTAAGAGTCGAGTCTTGGGTGATTCAGACCTTAGAGTGGCATAGTAGCAAAGGGAAATAAATGCCTCTTACTAAAATCGAGATGGGTGTCTTCTCCATCGCATGTAGCGCTTCAGAAATCAAAAATGGGGCCAAAACCAGACTCTGAGGCATCCTCCACAGTCTACTGAAGTCCATGGGAGCTTTTCTGTCAATTCAGTGAGCTTGGGATCATGCTGTAATTGAGAATCTGTTTTTCCCTGCCTTGGCATGCTAGGCTGTATGTGTGGTAATCTGTAGTCAAATTCTGCAAGAGAATTTCTTACTGAAAAGAGATGTATAAGGTATTGAGCTTTTTCCAGATGATGTAAGAAACCCTGATCTATCTGGCTGCCATTTTTCAGCTTTGTCAAACTCTGAGAGAGGCCTGAGAGGTTTCCTACTGGGAAACCAATACGTGGTAACTGGTTTTTGCATCAGATTTCTGTCTCTGTCCCCCAAGATTACTATGAGTGACTCAAAGTTGAAGTTTTGCCATGGTGTCACCTCTCACAACAGACCTGTACTTGTGTTGGTGAAGGATAGTGACGGCTATCACTACTTGGTCTGTGCTACAGCTTGCCCCATCAGTATCCTCTTGTTTGCACAGTAGGAAACTTTCCTTGTAGGATGATTTAGTATACACAAATTCAGTGTGAAACCAAGGTTTCCCCCTGTTACATTCCTCCACTAGTCAGAGAAAGACACTTTTGGGTGTGTTTCAAGGAAAAATAGGATCGCCTCTAAAAGGCACAAATTTTTGAACTAACATTCTGACCTGTAATATATTGCTTCATGTCCCACTTGCTTAATGTTTGCTTTTGTGGGGTAAAATTATTTTTCTGATCCAAAGGAATCTGGAAATATTATCAGAAACAGAGGACTTGCCCTGTCAGAGCAGTGAAGGACTTCAACTCTGACCAGCAATCACTGCAAGAATAAAAATTCTAACTTTTCTGTGCTTCAGACCAAACTATTCACATACACCAATCCCAGTCCCTCTGCTCCTTCATGCTCAAGGCAGCCTTCCCTTAGATTTTTATTATTATTACTGTTAGTAGAATAGAATAGACTATTTCAGTTGGAAGGGACCTACAATGATCATCTAGTCCCACTGCCTGACAAATTCAGGGCTGACCAAAAGTTAAAGCATGTTGTTAAGGGCATTGTCCAAATGCCTCTTAAACACTGACAGGCTTGGGGCATCGACCACCTCCAGTGTTTGACCACCCTCTTGGTAAGGAAATGCTTCCTAATGTCAAGTCTGAACCTCCTTTGGTGCAGCTTTGAACCATTCCCACACATCCTGGCACTGGATCTCAGGGAGAAAAGATCAGCACCTCCCTCTCTGCTTCCCCCCCTAGGAAGCTGCAGAGAGCAATGAGGTCACCCCTCAGCCTCCTTTTCACCAAACTAGACAAGCCCAAATGACAATGTGCCTTCCAGCCCTTTCACCAGCTTTGTGGCCCTCCTCTGGGCACATTCATCAGTAGTGTTTTATTTTTACTTCAGGCTCCTGGTAAATATCTGCTTTTTGAAAAATCAAACCTGACCTTGCATTACATTGATTTGTCTTTCTTTCTGTTGTTGAGTAAAAAGAAATTTTCAAAAAAGCCTGGAAACAGGTAGTCACCAACCCATTCTTTTTTGCTGAAGGACTTAAAGAAGTTCAGCCATCTCGCTGTCTCTGTTGCACACGTAACTTTTTTCTTTGTTTTTTAAATTGTGAACATTATTTTGCAACAGACGAGATTTTTGTGTGACTTGCCATTAAATCCTTGAATGCGGAATTAAGCAGAAAATTGTATAATGCAACTTTTCATAAGCAGTTGTTTCACAGAGTCAGCATAACTTGGTGAAACACTGATGAAGCACAGTGAGATGTATGTGGGTGAGATCACCAGAAAAACAAGGTAGTGTCAACTGTCATTGCTGCATTATCTTTAGCTGAGCAATGACCTGGAAGTGAGGTTCAGGGCTTTTTGGTCCTTTGGAGGAAAATTCTGTGGTATTTCGTTTTCAGTTTTGTGGTTGAATAAAAAAATGATGTAAATAACTACTTGGAGAAAGGTGACAGGGTAGCCCCGTCTCTTCCCTTTCCTCCTGTTTTTTCCCTTCCAGAATAAATGTGGTGGGAAGGAGGGGAAGCCTAAACAAGTGTTTCAGCTCCTTGTGAAGGGAAGGTACACACAGAGACACACACACGCTGGGTAATGTTGTTTCACAATAAAGAACCTGACTCTTGTAAGCTTCCTTCAGATGACATCAAACGTTTTCTTGCAAGTTTCTCTCTCTGTTGGGGTTGGTTGGTTTTTTTTTGGCATACTGAATTTAGATCAAACTTGGCAAAGATTATTTCAGTTGATCAGAAACCGTAAGTAATTTACTCATCCAGCAATGCTCAAACCTGTTTGTGTTTTATGCAAATTGAATTGCTGAGACCATGCAGCTGTATTTCAGGTATGTGAGTGCCTCTTGCCCAGATAAGTTAGTTTCTAGACCCTCTGTGATCAGGTAAGAGAAACAGGCACTTTTACAGCACATTTCAGAGTTTGTGAGGTGCTTACCTCGGGGAGAGAGAGTACTTCTAGAGCTAAAATTACCTTGAGAGTATCAAAGAGGCTAAAAGAGTAGCTCACGTGGACATCAAGAGTTAGCTGAGAAGGGTCGGCCCATTGTTCCAGTTTAGTTCCTGCATAAAAAATTATGTTAATCTGAGGTATCTGGGAGCATATTTGCCATATAAACTGCTTGCTCTTATCTCAGTGTACAATATTTTCAAAAGTCAGTCTCGCCAAACATAGGACCCAAGGCAGGACTGATTTCTTATTCATCATCGTTTTTACCTGTCATCAAAAGTCAGATTCCTGTGAAGAAAGTCTGAAGAAAAGTGATTTCTTCGTTTTATATGATAACTGTATTTACAAACACTATACATCTCTAATATTCTTTTTTTTGCTTAGGAAGGCATATAAGCAAAGATAACTTCTTGCTAACCTATTTCTAGAGCCAAAATTTCTCCTCTGTCTTACTTTTTATTAGGAATGCAGTGGACCCACTTGGAGAAGTGGATGACAGATTTTTATTAAGTAAATGCTATCCAGTCTGAATGTTTGAGTTACTACATGTGGAAGAGATGGGAAGAAGAATGCCTACTTGAATGCCAAACATTTTTCTTACCAGCCAAAAAGTAGATCAAGTATAGCATTACATAAGCTCTTCTTGCACCTCTTCTAATAGGAGAAAGGGAATTTCCCCTAAAAGATTGAGTTCAGGTTTAGTTTGCCAGTAATGTCTGTAGACATTCTCTTTTCAATAAAGGAAATCTAGTTGTTATCAAAAGATCCATTGTGTTCAGCCATGGATCATTGAAGCAACGTAGTGCAGCTTCTGCCTTTGCATAGAGAAGGTGGTTCTGGTGAGGAATATCTAACTGGCCTGTTCACAGGCTATCTAATCTAGAGAACATGTGCATTTGTTAAAATCACCATCTTCTGTGGGGAGAAAAGCATTTAGGGACAGCCTCTTTCCTGAGCCAGACCTTTAGAGCTGAGTGTGTAATACAGGTATTTTTGGCGCAAGGGGGGTGGGAACTTCACAGAGGAACCTGCATATCATCAGGGTGTTGTACCAGGTAGGTCACCGGTCTCCTAGTGCTGGTCATCTACTGTGGGAAACCTCATTTCTCACCCTGCAGGAAAACTTTGTATCTTTTTAACATGGCATGAGAACCTCTAAGACTTGTCCCCTCCGGAGAGGTTTTATGGACTTGAGCTGAGGGACACTGCTTGGGTTTCTGTAGGTAGACCTGTGTTGGTGAGGAGCAGAAATGAGGTGACTGTGGAGGGTTTGGTGGGTGAAATGCAAACCACACCATAATCACTAGACTCAAATCAATACCTTCAGTACAGCTAGGATTTTGCCTTGCATTGCACTGGAAACAAGATGTTTATGAGCATTTAAGATGAAAGGGGATGATGTTTATTAAATAGTTCCGGGGACAGAGCCTTCCGCAAAGGGTTTGACTCCAGAAGACTCCTACTTTGATAGTTCTAGGTACTGTAAAATGTGCCCTTGTGAAACGCATTCAGTGCTGGCTGCTTTGTAGTAATGAGTTTTTCCTGTGCACAATAAACAGTACCGGGGCCCAGTCCAGGACAACATTCAAACATCTTGGGTGGAGTATGCCCTTGTGGTTACCCTGGAATACAAAACTTGGATGCATGTTCTCTGGGTTGGAAGCTTCTGTAAGAATAGGTCTGCTTCGGTTGCGAGATAAGGGCTCGATGGAGGAAATTGTACATGGGTGCTCTGCTTCTGCTCTGTTACCAAACAGTTTGATGTATATGAAAGTAAACAATGGAAATTTAAGTCCTCTAGAGTATGTATTGCCGTTAGCACATCCCTTGGAAGAGAGTAGTGAACAATACGTGCTTGTTTGATAACTCTCCAGTGTCTAGGTTTTCTGCCATGAGAAACCCAAAGCAAAGAGAAAACCCAAATCTCCCATATAAATGCTTTCAGTATTTCTCAGTTTTGTTTTGTTTTTTTTGGTTTGTTTTTTTTTTTTTAAATTTAGTTATGAAATAACTTTAAGCTTTTCAAAAAATTGTACCCTGATCTCTCTGAAAGTGGAACGAATTTGGGAAGAAAATATTTTCTTTTTCTAATAGTGAGAATTTACAGCACTTGTTAGTATTTGCCAAGGCAGCCTTGCTGGTAGGTTCATGGCCTCCCTAATAGCTTCCACTGAACTGTTGAAGTTTGTTAGGCACTACGGAATTACTAGGGACAAAAGACCGTGGAAATGTGTTAGGGATAGCACAATTGTGTATCTTGTTTTAGCAGCCATTTTTTACTGCTTGCTTGCTGGTCAGTTGGAGAAAGGTAAAAAATATCTCTTGGGGCGGAAAAGGCGCCTAATAATAATGATTTGAAAGGGATTTTTTTTGCAGTTTTGGGAGGGGTTTGGCTTGTTTTCCACAGAGAAAATGAGAGTGAATTCTCTCTTTTACAGTAATTAATGACAGGTTATCATAGGATAATCCAGGTTGGAAGGGATTGCAGGAGGTCTCTACTCCAGCCTCCTGCTCAAAGAGGTTCAGGTCTGAGCTCAGACCAGGTTGCTCAGGGCTTTGTCTGGTTGGGTCTTGAAAACCACCAGTAATGGAGACAGCAGGGCTGTTCCAGAGCTGTATTAACCTCGTGGTGAAAAAAATTTTTCCTTATATCAAGTCTCTACGTTGTTTCCACTTGTTCCCATTGTCTCTCATCCAGCCAAGAGACAAGCAGCCAAGGAATTTGCTTCAGGTCACACACTGTGCTACACCAATGATTTTGTTTTTATGAGAAGTAAAATGTTTTAAAAGTCATGACAGAATGTGGAAACCTGAGTCTCGTTTCTGAAAGGGACTGGGGCGCATGGGTGGCAGTCCAGATCTGACCTGGACATGCTTAGGTGCAGAGCATCACTGGGTCAGTCTGTCCATCTTCCCAGCCGCCAGGACATGAGGAAGCTCTTTAGACCGTGTCTGGATTAATCAGTTCTTCTGGAAGTGCTATTTTTAGGACTGCGACCCGTTATCTCCCATGTTAGCAAGTTTTGCCGGCTCTGTGGAGCTGGATCTGGCACCTGGTAAGTGCCAGAGTTTGCAAGCTATGTAGGTGCATGAAGATGCAGAAAGATATTCTCTTAATTTTCCCAGCAATACCTAGACTACGTCTCCTGTTGCAATCAGTAAAAAAGGAATGCATGCTTACAATTATTTGAAAATGTTAGCCGCTTTTACAATGTTTGTTTAAAAATAAATCTGACCCTCAGTGGATTTTGAAAATGGGTCTTAAACTTCAAAGTCGTGTAGTCGCTTCTGAAAATTTTACCTTTGTCTGTTTATTTTGTTTATTTATTTCCCCAGGGCTTTTCTGCCACAAAGGTGGCAGAAGAATGTGCCAGCAAGCCATCATGGTGTCTTACCAGCATTTTTGCCTGACGCTACCAGAAGAGGAGATCTTTTTTCCCTCCTGTTACACAGTTTTCTTTTATGGTCAGAAGCTGTACCAAAGCCCATGGGGGAGAATGTACGGATGGTTATATGCAATAGATTTGCTCCTTACGCTCTGCCCTTGTCTGGTGGCTCAGGGAGCCAAAGAGCAAAGGGTCCTTCCTCAAGCTGTTTTGCGCTCAGGTTGCTAAATGCCAGGTTAGTGACGGGGCACGGGCAGACAAGCAACATGGTGATGTGAGTTGATTTTCTGTTTGTATTGCTTTCTTGTCCAGGGGTGCCAGTGTCAGCGCAGGGGGAAACCCTTGTGTTTCCCCAGGCCATTGCCAAGCCTCTTCCGTGGTTCCTGCGCTCAGAATCACCCTAGGAGGGAGAGGCTGTCGAACCACATGTGAGAGTGAAAGGGGTGGAGGAGGAAGAGCGATTTTCCCTAGGATTTGGGGGTTTTGGGGGGGGGAGGTTCCCCACTTTTATTGGCCGGGAGTGCAATGACTGCTTAACCACATGGATGGGGCTCGCTCCCTCCCCCACGCTTCCTCTCCCTGGCAGAGCACAGGCTCTCAGATTTCCTCCCAGCGCGGGCGGATGGCGGCTCTCAGCTACATTCCTCTTAGTACAAAAGAAAAGGAAAAACTGCTCTCCACACGGGCAGATGGCCGACTGTTTCCTGGCAGCTCCGCTCCAATGTCCTTTTTCCTATTGTCCTGACAAACACACGCACACATGCACGCACACACCCACAGAGAGCAGCTTTCCTCCTGGAAAAATAAATAAATGCAAGCCCTCTTTGCAGAGGTTTTTCTTCTTTGGAGCTGTGCAAGTTTCCTCCTCGTGATGGGTAAATCTTTGGCGGCTGACATGCTGCCTGGCCCTGCTCTCTGCTGAGGAAGGTTGAACAAGGGGATGGTGTGCTGCTCTGTGGTTGAAAGATTTCAATAAGGAGTAAGATCTCCGATAAGCAGATTCTGCATTTGTGATGGCCGAGATATGTGGGAGAGTGAGGGTGGGAGGAAAGAGGAGGTTGAGCAAGGCAGGGGGAAGCAGGGTCTCCAGAACCAAACAGCAATCTACAGGTGACTTTTTGCTTGAGCTCAGAAGGTGATGCTTAATAGAGACAGACTGCAGCGGCAGCTCAGGAAGGTCTCCTGGAGCATGCAGCTACCAGGGTTCTACAGATGGTGCCCCAAGGTTGTAGTGATGGACACTTCAGGAAGCTGTGTGCTAAATCCTCATCAGGAGGGGCAAGAGTCAGCATCCTGCAGGGTGAAGGCCACCAAAGAAGAGATTTGCTGAAGCTCCATTTGTCTTCCCCAATGATAACTTATTTTGGAAGAAGTTGAGGTTCTTTGTTTTAATGCTCTCATTTCCTTTCTGAATGTGAGACAATTTGTCTTCCTGCCAGGAAACTCTTTGCAGAGTTGCTCCTCGAAGGGACCTTTTTGGGTCCCGTTTGTGCTAGAATAGCAGAGGTTATCTGACCACATCGAAAATGAATTCCAGTATGGCTCATGAGCTGAACACTATATTTTAGTGGCAGGTTGTTTCCTATGTTGTCAAATGTTTGGGTTTCTTATAAGCATAATAATAACCCTGAATTCTTTCCAATTCTTTTTACACTAGAAGTGTTTTACTGTTGTAGTAGGACTGGTATATTTGTAACACAGCATTTGTATCAGAGGAGAGAAAGTATCTACACCAACTGGCTATACTGGTAGAAATGCATATTTGCCAATGTAGTTTTGTCTTTGTTGGGGACTGAAGCCAGTTCCACTGCATCTGCTAGGAATCCTGTCTTGGTGTGGCTGATAGACGGTTCTGCTGGCAAATGTGTGCTTGTGTAAATCTGGTCCATATTTCTTTTGTTTTATTCCATATTGACTACAGTTGTCTTGTATGTGGGTAGTTTCAAAGCCAAAGAAAACAGGTATGAAACGCCGGCTCCACTGATGTCATCAGCAAGCTCGTGTTCGCTTCAGTAACACAGGATTCACCGCTAATGTCTTCTTCAGCCTTGGCTTAAAGGAACTGAATTTTCATTTATTAGGCTGCAAAGCATAAGTAAATATTATCCCACTTTGAAAGGGACTGAGCAACCCCACTGTGTGCACACATGCGCTAATGAAAGATCTAAAACACAAGGAGATGATCTAGTATTGCCAAGAACCGTCACAGAAGAGCTGTCCTCTACTCCTGCCTTCACTTCCCAGGGCCTTTGTTTCTCCATCTGGAATTACATTTTTTTAAATCTTTTGTTCATGACTTCCTTGTAGAAAGCTTAGCCTGAAACACGTCATTCCACTAAAGATTGTAATTATACTTCATTTTTGCAGCCAGATTGGGAAATACTGAATCTCTTCCTTCCCTTTGAATTTTTTCTTAATATTTGTTAACCTACCTGCAGGAGTGAAGACTTATCATGTCTCTAAGCAGTAATACAAACCATATTTGGCACCAGAAAGAAAAACAGTATTTACCTTCTATACATGCAGGATTTAGCTGTGCTTGTGAGCAGTGAATTAGAAAAAGAGCATTGCTGTTTTGTTTGATATAGTCATGTAACATCCCACCGCTAACCCTGGAAATGCTGTGTTTTCCAGCTGAGGGTGTGGTTGCCTGAAGGAAGCTGGAGGGATGTCGGATACCCTTTGAGTTGTTGAACGTTTTCTCTGTTTGTTATGTGTTTAGAGGGAGGAACAAAGGGAAAATAAGACAATGGGAAATGTGGGACAAGCTTAATAACAGTGGGTGCAACGAGCCCCACCTTTAACAGAAGACAATTCACATTGTGAGACCCTGGTTTTGATTTCTGTCTTCAGGTCAATTTTTTTTGTTTCAGTCTGCAGTTTTCCATGCTGAGCATTGCCTCTGGCTGAATTACTTTTGAAAGCCTTCAGCCAAAATGTTTCAGCTGTTTCAAAGAGTGAAGCTAGGGGATAAAAATGTGCTGGTTCCCCTGTGTTAGAAAGTACATCAGGTTTTTCTTTTGCTAAGACTAATCTTACACTTTGAAACAGAAGTGTTAAATGCTGTTTGGACCAGGAATTTGTCCTTTGCCACTTCTGTGTCATCTCTACCTTAACTTCTCCAAGGCTCTGTGGGAAGAAAATTTCATCTGGCACATGGTCGGCAGAGGTTTTTATTTTTGGTAGCCACAATCTTCAGTAGTTACCTTGTTCCTGAATGTGCCCTCCTTACAGCTCCCTGTGCCAGGCAGGTGATGCTGGTGCTATCCCTGTGGAGCTTGACTACAACCTTCAGCAATGGGTGGTGGAGGGAAGTAATGGACAGGAGGTGAGAGTAGTTTCTCAAGGGTCCAGCTGCTTTACTACAGAACAGGGATGGCCTAAGGATGCAACTGAGACCCAGGGTGACCCACCAATATTGCCCACAGCAGGTCCTGCTGGCTCCCCTCTTCTTGTTGCTGAGGGTTAGCTTCTTTCCAAGCAGAACCTTGTTGCCAGCCCAGTCCTAACACTGGTCCTATAATAAAGCCCCAACCTGGGAGTCATATGAGGATGGATACATGCCATCTGCAGTTCAGAGCCAAAGGCTGGCCACCTAACTGGTGGTACAGAATACGTTTCTGGGGTTTGGTAGGACCTCTTTGTAAATCTCTGCCCAGGAACAGTGGACTAGACTACCTGGAGTTTGTTTCTCCTGTGCCATTGATTTTCCTGCCAGCACCGTAGCAGAAAAGAAGCAGAAACAGCTTAATTTACTAGTATCCAGAAGAGGCAAAGCCTGGACTAGGAAGGAAGAAAGAAAGGAAAAGATCCTCAGTCCTAGTCAAGGTCAATGATTTGGACATAAAGATGCAGTCATTCTGCTTCTAAAGAAATAACTGCTACACTGTGCATGCTGGGTGTGCAATGAGGGAGAGGTGTGGGATACACTTAGGATGTTGACAGTGGAAATGCATGTATGGAGTCCAATGTTTTCAATGTAGACTATCCGCATAGGGCAAGTTGTCTCAGATAAGCACTGTGGATATGCAGAAGCTATATCCAGGATTTCAGGATGTTTGGTAGCTAGGAGAGAGCTGTAGTGGATAAAACCTGGGGAAATATGCAAGCTCCTCAAGTTCTGCCCTCTAAGGGTGGGCAGAAAGGAGGTGCTCAAGCCAATCTGGTGTCAGGTGGCTTTGTTTTGGTGATACCAGGCCTGGGGGCAGGTAAAAAAAACAAACTGGAAACTGTAGGGAAGCAGTTTTTAAGGTAGCAGATTGAGTGGTGGAGGCTTCCTAAGGCTGGAAGTGTGGAGGGGAGGCTGCTTCTGCTAGAGCAGGGAGGTAGGACGGCAGCGGGCAATGAAAACTAAGGCAGGGCTAAGGGCTGGGATGATCTGGGAGAGCCTGTAGTTTGGGCAGGGAGGGGGAAGTAAGTGGAGGAAGAGTCTGCAGCTACAAGCCATCATAGAAAGTCCTTAGGGTGGAAGGAAGGTATTTGGACAAGCTGGGTAGAGAAGGACTGGCTAAGCAATTATTTGAGGGGACAAGTCTGGAAAGAGAGGAATACAGGGAAGCGGTGATGGGGAGGCAGGGAGAGCCTGGCTGGGACAGCTGATAGTGAGTGTGAAATTAGCAGTGGGTGAAGAAACTGGGACTTGAATCACAACCTTGGAGAGCTAAACCTAGGCTATCTGGGCAAGGGGAGACCTGAGAAGCATGAACTGGTATTGAGTAGGTGAGGAAGATGGTATGTAACAAGGATCTGGTGTGAGGACGTGAGAGGACAGAGGTGGGGGCGGATCAGAGAACTTTTTTGCAAGATGGGATCAAACTTAAAAATAACTGTCAGGCTTGACTGGGCGGTCACAGTCATCCGTTTGGTGCGTCTGTGATCTTCAGTGCAACAGAGGGGACCTGCTCTGCAGGTAAATCTGGGTAATGTAGCAAGTGAAATGGGTGTCTGCAGGGGTTCCTTGCTTAATTTGGCAGGTAATGAAGGAGAAATGGCTAGGAACCTCCTCACCTGCCCTTCCCAGAGCTTGCTGCCATGTCGGACAAACCCTGAAAGCGGAGGTTTTGCCAGCTGCAGCCAGCTGTGCCTTCCCTGGCCTGGGTGCCAGACGTGGGGCTGGCCCCGTGGCTGCTTGTGCAGGCAGCGGGGGTTGCGCTTGTAACAGTCTGAAAAATCAAGTCTTGCTTGCCCCTGTACTAAGAGCAAATTGTAGTTTTGCCTGTAGTCTGTGCAACCCAGTTTGCCATTTATATGGTTATACAGGGAGCAGCAAATGTCCTTGAAGGGAAGCAGTGAGGAGAAAGCAAACTATTCAGTGACTCTTTCCCAGCAATATGATTTCATCCCTTCCCTGTGCTTCAGTGCTCATCAGGTGTTCCATGACAGGTGACTGATGTCACTATCTGAGCAGAAAACTTTTTGCTTTTCCCCCCTTTTATTTCTTTGCTGTTTTAGTGAGTTGAACTAACTAGCTTGCTAGCCCTTGCTAGCTCAGAAAGGACTTCACAAGCACTGGAGCTGATACAAAGGAAGCAGGAGCAAGAAGGGAGGAAAGAGTAGGCACACCCTTAGTCGATGGCAACTATTAGATCTGATCAGGCATGTCCTTTACCAAGGACAGGGATGAGACCGCATTGCTGGCAGTCAAGGCAGGAGCAGGGGCCCAGGGAGAGGGAGAAGCAGATCAGTCCCTTTAACCGTAGTAATCCTTTAAATCAGGTTAGTGACATGTAAGTGGGCAGAGTTTGTTCTGTGGACTTAGAGAGGGAGAAGGTCAGTAGAACAAATTCTATCATAAAATTAAAGACATATCATAACACACAACACAGCTTTTCTGCACACAGGCTGAATGCCGACACTGTGAGTTTCTGCATTCCTTGCGTTGCAGCTTTATTCCTCTGACACAGGGTGCATGTATGAAGAGAGAGGTTGTGGTATGTCAATTCCACTTGGGGTTTTTGAAAATAGTTTGCTCTGACACATGGGATTCTCCTGACCCCTGTGTAAGTCCTGTAGTATAAGATATGATAAATCAAAGGGAAAAGTTAGGACGAGTGGGGCAAGGGGGGTAGGAGGCTGTGTGGGATCTGGTTCTAAAAGATATTGTAGGAGCGTATCGCTTCCCAGTCATTGGTCCTTCATGGATATGTTTACATAAGTTTATCCTGCTTTTTTTTCTTTAATAAATGACTTGAGCCTGACTATCTACAATTAGGATCCCATTACGAGTGTGATTAACTGAACGATCCTGCTGTTAGTGTCTTCAGTCTCCATGGCCAGCAGGAGACTCGCGTGGCCAGGACAATCGGTCCCTGCAAAGAGGTGACAGCTCCCCTTGCCCCAAACTAACTGTGCCCAGCACAGGATGGCAGAGTAGCTGAGGTGGGAAGGCACCTCTGGAGATGGCCAAGTCCAGCCCCTTGCTCAGAGTGGGGTCACATAGAGCAGCTTGCTCAAGACATTGTCCAGTTGGGTTTTGAGTATCTCCAAGGAGACAGCCTCCACAACCTCTATAGTGCTTGGTCACCCTCTCAGTAAAAAAGTTTTTTCTTGTGTGTAAGCTGAATTGTCCTTTCACTGGATGCCATGGAGAAGCCCTGCTGTTGCAGAGGTGGCCCATCCTCCCAGACTTTGGGCTACGCTCATCTGCAAGGCTGACTGGGAGAGGAAAGAAGTGGACTTCATGGAAGTCCTCTGAGGAGAAACTGTTGCTGCTGTCAGCTAGGGAAGGCTCATGGCACATGTTGCAGAGCTTTGCGTCAAACACCCTGAGCTCAAGTTTCAGAAAACCCTTGCCTTGCTGCTGGGTTGGCGTTGGGCACCTCGAATCAGTGACTCCCCCACTGCAAACATCTTGTTTCACTGAGGGAGCCTGCTCTTGGGTCCTGTTGCCCTTCTTGGCTCTAGCCGCATCCCCGCTCGGCTGTTGTCCTCCCTGCTCTGCAGGGGCTCACCCCTGAGGTCATGCTGCTGCCAGGGACCTCGGGAAGGCAACATACTCATACCCAGGCCCAGGGACACTGCCTGGTGCTGGGACTGTGCACAGGGGCCCATGCAGTCGCCTCTGTGTGTGTGGTTGTGCACAAGTGCACATCTTCATGCCTGCTTCCTCCCCCAAGGGGAAGTGGGCTCCAAACAGAGCAAGGGCTGGGGGAGGGAGCCTTGAAGGCTTTAACTGTTGGCTTCCCCTTACTCATGATTTTCCTGTTAGTGTTTTGTCTTCTTGGCATCCTTCCTGTTCTTTATATATGTATGTTATATATTGTCTCGTTGTTCCTGTCTGTATGTTGCATCCTTTGTTCTGTAAAGCACTGGAGCAGAGAGGTATTACTTGCAGGCTTTGTCTGGCTGCTCAGGGTTACTCGTGAAAGTAACTGGAGAGACCGTTTCTGTGAGCACCAAGGAGAAGAAACGCTGTGTGTGTTTTTTCTTCTTGAAGGAGAGTTTGACCAGCTGCAGGTTGCTCCTGCTGCTGTGAAGCCTTACTGTTTATATGCACCAGTCGTGTGGCTAGTATCCAGTTACGGACTTGTATCCGATTTTTGTGCGAGGTGCAGAGTAAACAGAGCAAAGAAAATCTTGAGACATGGCCTCCAGCACGCGGCAATGATAATACCCAGCCCCAAACCACAAGACCCTTTGAGGTATGCTTGATTTATTCCCCACAAACAAAACAGCAAAGAAGAGAGGCCTGGGAGGCTTGCTGCCATTGCTGCCTGACCTTATCGGAGGCAAGACTCCATGTGTGCAACCCCTGCGCTGGCTGTGTACGTTTCTTGTGATGTAGACTGCAAGGCATTTGGTGCTCCTCTGGCTTTTGTCATCGTCTGGTGGCCGCACCAAGTACAGCGGGCAAAGCTGGTTTCTTGCTCTCCCTGAAAGAGTTTAGCTTGTATTCCTCTGGAAGACTTCTTTGTCCTTTGGGAGTGGGAGCGTGCCTACTGTCAGCGCCTCTTTTTTATTCACTGGTTGCTTTGGAAACATCGTGTAGTATCTAGTGCCCTGAACCAGATGTGCGTACTCCAAAAGCGTTTTGATCGGAAGTGGGGAAGAGGGCATTGGGGAAGGGGGGACGGGAGGAAAACTTAAATTAGAAGAAAGCCAAACAGCTATTGCTGGAGACAGATGATTACAGCTCATTTCAAGGCTGTTTCCTGCATGCCAATGGTAGATCAGTAAACAAACGCCTCTTTGCGAACACAAAGCAGGCAGGAACTCTGTTTGGAAGAGAGAGGTCGGGGTAGGTCTCACTTTGCTTGGTAGCAGGAAGCCCCTATCACATGTCCCTGGGAATTGTGAGGCCGGGTGTGTGTGGGAGATACAACGAGAGGCTTCTGCTGGGAGACTTAACATCCTTCCCAGGGTCCGGCCAACAGGTTTGAGAGCTGCCTCCCCTCCCTCTTTCCTCCCACCTCCTCCCCTGTCCTTCCTTTCCCAGTTTAATTTTGAAACGATATCAGATGACTGCTTTGTTCCCCCAAACAATGGCAGGGATTACTGAATAAATTGCAGTGGCGAGGCTCTCCAAATGGGGCTTGGCATCTTCTCTCCCCTTTTATAGCCTTGCTGCTCCAGGGTGTACATGCCAGAAGCAATGGCCCTGGGCTCAGGTTGCCGCAGGGCTGTGCCTCCCATTGCCAGTAGAAAGTTCTTGTGTGGTTTTTAGAGAAAGCAACGACTGGTCAAGAAGTACCAGCTTGATGTATGTATGTCCTTCTCGGATTGCCTGCTAACTGAACTCAGCCCTGCTTGTTTCTTCTAGGCAGTTTGTAGGGCCCTGGTGTCCTGGTTTCGACTGGGATAGAATCGCACATGAGGCAGGAAAGCAGAGCATTTTGGATAACACTTCTAAGCCTCTGGCAGGTCTCCCTTCACCATCCCTACATGCAGAGTCTCTCGTGCTCTCTCTCCCCACTTCCCTCCCTCTTTCCCTCCTGTCCACACAGTCGCATCACCTCCCTTGTACCAGATCAGGTGCATGTTGGACCCCTTCCACGAGCTGCTTTGTCTAAAACTCTCAACGAGCTATAGCAGGTCACAGAGGTGCTCCAAAGAGAGCCCGAGCCAGCACACAATCAGGGTAGTGTGTGGTCGATTGTAGCAGAGATGTGGGGAGACAGGAGGAACAGGAGTTCCCCCTGCCCTTTGCAGTGAACTGTCATGTTAACTCTGGGTGCCTTGTGGAGCCAAACCTCGGTAGAGAAGACCTAACTTTTATTTTCCTACTGGAGGCAATTTTCTATCACTGCCATCCCAGTTTTCTCTTCTCAGGCATTGGCAATGCCTGTGGGTCAGGCCTGCAAGTTGTTTCTGGTGACCTTATTAACAGAAGAGATGATCCCATCACCTTTGAAGTTCATTTGGGCTTGGGATTGGCCCCAAGCAAATTATCTGACTGTTGGGCTGATTGGGAGGTACTTTATTATTTTCTGCTATTTTATTCCAGAGGTGACTCTCTTTTTCCCTCATGTCTTCCAATGTGTTTGCAGAAATGTTTACTATTTAGGGCAGGACCAGCTAATGTGCTACAATAATCCCCTAGGTGATGCTGAGGACGCGCTATATACCCTGCTGCTCAAGGGTGAAGGCACAGCACTCTGTGTATCTCCTAGGGATGACTTTACTCCCCTAATTGGCATGTGTTGTCAATGGGTGTGTTGGTAGGTACCTGGTTGTTGTCACGTTGCAGCATCTGATGTGTTGCTGGTTTGGACACTCCTGGCCCACTCTTTAATCTGCCTAGTGTGAGTGCATTGCTTTGGTTACTTCTGCCACACGTGGTGCCTGGGGAGGACAGATGTCCCTCTGGTCTTGGCTCCAAGTCATGCTGATCTGCTGATTGCAGTGGTGCTCCTTTCACAGGAGTCTCTTTTGCAGCACTCGGCACTGCTTCGTGCCTTGCTTCTGCTCACCGAGGGCGATAGGGCCTGTCCCATCCACTATAGATGAAGAAACGAGTGCACCTCTTATTCTGTTTTATCTTCTTTTTGGCCTCTCCCACAGGAGAGGCACATGACCGTGCTGAGCACCAGCACACATTTGCTCATACCCAGATGTTTGTTTTCAAGGCAGTGTTTGCTAGGGGGCTATTGGAAAAGGCTGAGATACGGAGTTTCCTGATGGGGAAATTGTGTGATTTTATCAGGACAGAGGAGCTCATCCCAAGCGAACATTCAGTGTGGCAGCAGGGCCACAGGGGTTGTGGGTATGCTGACTCCCATTGTTGTCACAATTCTTACTGCTAAAGGCAGTGCCGAGGAGCTCCAGCCACTGACCCTGCTGTGCAAAGCACTAAATGAGTGATGAGTGAAGAGACCCCTGCTCTAAGGGTGTTGTAAGCCAAGTGTAGAGCAGCCTCTGTTGCAGCTTTGCAGGAATCTGCTTTGGCTGCCTGGGTGAGTCATTCTTTGGCCAGGGATGGGAGCGATCGTTAGTTTTTCATTATTCTCAATCCATAACAGTTAACGGATGGATGAATAGATTTTGTTCCTTGGGCTGGTAAATTTTCTTGACAGTGTTGCAAGGCTACTCTGTGTCTAGAAGTGAAGTGGGTGTTTGTTCCAGTTACTAACGAGGAAGAGAAGCCAAGGGGGTTTATTGTCTGGGTAAAGAGAGTCCGCTAATGGTTAGCAATGAGCTGCCCTGAGTGTGTACACATTGAGTTGACCCAAAGTTCACTCCTCGCCTCAGGAACGTTGCCAGTGTGGGATAAAGGGAGGGAGAGAAAACTGCGAACAAACAAGACTGATTTTTTTTTTTTTTTTAAATTTTTTCCTCTCTCTACCCAAAATACTTGAACAGTGGAGACGAGAGATCCTTTTGTTCTTTACTGTTTCTGGTGTGGTGGGTTTTATTTTTTTAACTACAAGAACCTACTGAATTTCCCAAGGCACTCTGTCTTCTTGCCAAATGGTAGGCATGGTGGGGCAGCATCTGGCAGACCAGCCAAGTGGACAGATTTGAGAGGCTTCAGATTTTGCAAGTATTGCCTACAAGATGGTGAGCCTGTTGTCATTGAAATGCTGCAGAGCAGGCAGACCACCCTGAGAAGTGAGGAGAGGTGGTGCTGCAGGGTAACAGACCAATTCTTTTATTTTTTATTTAACAAGCAGGAGTATTGTGGGGCAATAAAAAGAGGACGGAGTCTGTTGCATTGACCAGGTAGCAGAAGTACTCAGAAGAAGAGAGGGACAGTCACTCCATGAATGCTAGAAATCATGAGACAAACAGAATGACTCACTTTTGTGACTGATTTATCTTACCCCCAAGAGGAATTGTCCTCTGAAATCAGATCAGTAGCAGCCTAACATGGCCCACCAGAGAGAAGGAAACCAGTGGCTGCAGTGCAATGCCTCTTGAGCCTAAAATGTTTTCTGTCCCAAGCTGGGCATGTTGTGAGAGCATTGCATGCACAAGGGTCCAGTCCAGTCACGTGGCCTTAATACAGGTTGTTCTAAAATTGTTTTTGTTTTAGTCTTCTGTGAGGGAAAAAATCTAAATCCACTGAGATTTTTGCAACAATAAAAGCCTTCATAAAACATGCTCCATATTCAAGTCACGGTACAGCAGTTGATGCGGAGTCAAATAAAATTTTTGCCGTCAAAACCTGTCAACTCCTCCCTGGGCTTCTGAGGGGTAATGCTATCACCTCTCTTCCCATTTCGCAGAGAAGGAAACTGAGGCTGTGCTCAGAGAGCTGTCATGTCTTGCTTCTGTTCTTCTCCTGGATTTCAAGGAGAAACATGCATGTGTGTTTGTGTAGAAGGAAGAGAGAAGGATGCTGAGCACAGAGCAACGCCTCTTCCTTGTGTCTGTCTGCAGGTGACCTGCTGCCCTGCTGTGTGCTGACATGATGACAGCTAGCAAGGTGGCCGATGTGAGCAGCAAGTCTGAAAGCAGTGTCTGCAAGTCTGTTGAGAGGTGAGAGCTTTCCATGTTTCAGTGCCAGGTGCTTTGCTTGTGTTTGTTATCCCCAACAGAAAGAAAACCAAATGAAGGAAACATTCTCTCTGCTCTGCAGTGTCCCTCTCTCCTCACGCCTTAAAACACTCCCCTGCAGGTCTCGGGTGGTTTCATTGCCATGTCAGGACTGCGACGTAGTGCGTTTTAGCATCCGGTCAGACTGATAATGTCCTAGACTCATAGTGCTAGAAGAGGTCTGCCCCAAGGCAAGACCATGCTGATGATATCCCTGTCAATGGTTGCCCCGCCTGGACTTGAAATCTTCAATACTGGAGACTCCACAGACTCCTCAGACAAGCCTTACTCTCCCCACCCATTGCAGGTTTTTCCCAGTGTCCAGCTTTGGTTTTCACTGTGCAGTCAACCACCAATGGAACTGCCATGCCCTGCTCCTTGGGAAAGGCCACAGTGTTCACAGTGCCAGCTCTTAACCAAAGCATGATTTTCTCACTGACACAGCCAGGAGTTAAATATCTGTGAGGCTAGGGAAGGACAACATCTGGCTTTGGTCCCATTTCTTCTCAGAAACCCATCCCAGACTCAGTTGGCACTACAGCTGAGTCTGCAATGGCTGCCAGTGTTGCTTAACTCCAGGACAAAGCTCAAGGCCTGGCAGCACACAGGGTATCCATATGGATGCTCTTACAAGAGTGCTAAGTTCTGGAAGATGCACACTTGATATATTTAAGTTAATGGAGCAATCTCCCGAGTTGAGTCTCAGTGTTGGGATCATCATTAAATGGGACTAATGATATGGGTTTGCATCCCAGTAACTACCTTGTGTTGTCCTGGTGCTGTTTCCCAAGCACAGGCAAACCCCAAAGACATGGGTAAGTGCTTTGGTTCAGAAACATTTTGTGTTGGAATAACTATCTGGTCAGCTGGAACTTTACTATATTGATAAAATATCACAATATTGTCATATCACACAGTTAGAAATCCCTAGACTAAATTTATTAGGGATTTTTGGTGCAGTGTGGACTCAAAGAGTGAAGATTTTTAATCCTTTGCTCTGAGAATGTTGAATCTGGTGTCTGGGTGCTATGTCACATGCTCTAGGGTGAGACAGTGTGCCAGGGTGCATGGGAGCCCAAGCCCACGTGTGGCCTGGGATGATACAGCCATAGAAATATAACAATAAAAGTGCAGTCTTTGTGTATTAATATGCATTTGGGGAATATTTGGATGGACTGAGAGAAATCTCTGAGCAGGCACTAGAGGAATGCAAGCTGGATCATATGTTTTCTCCTCTGTTTAACAGCAGCAATTTTGCTATTGTTTGCAAAGGATCCATTTTGCATTTATTTGCAGTGGACCTGCTTAATGCCCTGACAATGTCAAAAACTGTACTGCACTTCTGAACACAAACACACAGACACAAACGCTGGTGAACCTTTCATTGATATCAGCTTGTCTGATGTACAAAAAATACCTCTCTCACCTGCCACCTACTTCTGCCACAGAGAAAGACTTCATTTCAAGCTGCGTCTTAGTCGTAACAAGAGGAGACTGTTGTATTCTGGCTAGAAGGACCTTTCCCTGAGTGTCCTCCCCCATAAACCTGTCTCTCAAGTGCTTGGTTTGAGCATCCTTTGCTGTTATCAACTTTACGAGTAGAGCTTGTGGAGCTGATGGACTAAACCAAGGGTAAGCAATGATGGTGGATGTTTCTTCTCTTTTTGTCTTTGGTGTGTAGGATCAAGCTTGCAGATAAAAGCAATACAGCAGCTGTGAAGGAATTAGAAAGACCTTTGTGTGGATTTTTGAATGAGAGATGTTCTGAAGGTGCCTCTGTCACCCTGGGTTTAACACCTGAAGCTGAACCAGTTTCTTCTGTGGGGAAGAATCCACTGGGAGCCTTGGAGAACTTGATGTTGGATCCAAGGCTAGACTGCTTTCAGCAGAACATGCTTAGTCCCAAAATGATCATCAGTGACCCATCTGTAGATCTGAACGTTAAAGAAAACAGTAAAATCATCAGGAGACAGATAGGAGGCACTCAGAATATACGGTCACCTGGAAAAATTGCCTTGAGGAATAAGTCCTTCAGCATCAAGGACAAAATTTCGGAATGGGAAGGGAAAAAGGAAACGCAGTCTGCTCCTCGCAGAGAGGAGGAGCAAGGAGTTAGAGAGGAACACAAGGTGCCCTGTGTAACTGAGAAGACGAGTGGGGAAGCACTGGTGACTCGGAAAGTCGAGACCAAGAGACTTATGAACTGGGAACTGGAGTGCAAAGGGGCAGGGAAAGAGGATGAGCGGAAAACAGGAACTCAGAAAGGCACAGGGCAGGCAGCAGAGCGAAAGGGGGAAGCGCAGAAGGATGAGGAAGTGGAGTCCAGTCCTGTAAAATGTAAGGAGGTGAAAGGTGGGAAGTGGGAGGTCCAGAAGGAGAATCTTTCAGTGCTTAGTCAGGTCAAGAAACTAGAGCAGGCTTTGAAAGACGGCTCAGCAGAGCTGCAGCCACAGTTGCCTGGTACTTACTATTCCCCACAGTGCTTGCAGGAGAAGGCAGCACAAGGACAGACAGCTCCCGAGGGCCATGAGAGCATATGTGGGGCTGAAATCAACAAAAGGCTTCTTGGCTTGGACTCTGAAATCAGTGAGCCAATTTTTGGGACTCTAGAAGAGGTGAGAACTTCTCATGCGAAATCCAAGGACTGCATGGTGGAGAACGTGTACACGGAGCCAGGGGTGCCGGAGAAGAAACCCTTCATCAACCCGCTGCCAAAGCCCCGACGGACTTTCAAACACGAGGGGGAAGAGGACTGGGTGCCAGCAGCTAGGAATAAAAGAAACTTACCTCCTCTGCCATCCATTCCTCCCCCTCCCCTCCCCTCCTCTCCTCCCCCGTCAGCTGTCAGCAGGAGGCTCTGGAGCGGGAAGCACAAGAACAACGCCGACCACAGGTATTGAGGCTGTGTTTCACAAAGGTGTTGGTCTTCATTGTGGAGTCTTGCCTTCCCATATCTCTCTGGGAGAGACGGATCTTCCCTGGTCACTCACGTTCCCCAGAGAGCCTTGCTGGCCATAACGAGCACTCAGTCATCTCTTAGGACGTATGAGTGGCCAGCACAACTTCACAGGGTAACTGTGGAGGGATAAGTCATGGCAGATTTTGGCTTTAAGGTCACTGCATTACATGGCTTAACCTTCAAGCCCAAGACTGAGGGGTTTAGGGGTTTGTTTTGTTAGCAGAAAATCTGTTTAATTACAAAATGACTACAGCTGGTCTGGAACGGGGTCTGGAATGATAATCTCTGGACTGTACCACAGCATTTTCACTGTTCATAGTAAACCTATTCCTCTAACTGAATCCGATGTGTATATATTCTTCTGGAGTGCTTTCTTGCCTTTTCTCCCCTCCCTATAATTGTCACACATTTTTGGGGTGGGGAGCATAAAATGTACAGCTGTTTCTAATGCTGCCTGCATAAACTGTCACCTAAAAATTCTTGGCTTAGGCACAAGAAAGAAATTGAAACTTTCCAGGTTTGTTAGTGGAGGACACTTAATTGTTTTTACCCTTTCTACCATCCTGCATGCAAGTATTGCTTTCCTCTACTGCTCAGAGAGCTGATTTTGGGGCTGCCCTATTCTGGCCAAGAGCAGCATCTGTGCTGTGAATGGGACCTCTCATGGCCTAAGGTTCCGTGCCATGGTGCAGGCTGTGCCACTTAACACTTGCACCTTCACCGTGTGCTATTGCCATGACAACCCAGATTATCTACAGCATCCCTGAAATGCCTTTATTTCTGTGGCTGATAAAAATAACCAATTTCAGTGTTACTTTTTCATGCTCTATATGGGATGAGGCTGTGAAACATTCTTTTCTCCCTATTTCATTTTGCCAGCTGTGTGGCATGTTGGAGAAGTGAATTAGCTGTGATTTGGTTATAAATGCTGGTTAACTGTACCACTCTCCTCTTTGCTCCTTCTCCCCTCCTATCAATGGTGCAGGAAGTCGTATGAGTTTGAAGACTTGCTGCAGTCATCGTCTGAGAACGGCCGGGTGGATTGGTACGCGCAGACCAAGCTGGCCCTCACACGCACTTTATCTGAGGAGAACGTCTATGAAGACATCCTGGGTAGGAGCTTTGGACAGGACATACTGGGTAGGAGCTTTGGACGGGGAAGGGATTTGACTGCTAATGCTTGAGTAACTGAGAAGACTTGTGGTCAACAGGCACTCACCAGAGGTGCTGAATAAAGTATGTTTATTATGCAGATGCAAACCAAGACACATTTTACACACATTATTGGCAAGTAACAGGAAAAAGGGATGGAATAATTCAAAACTCATCAGCTTCAAAGATGAACCTGAGGCACATGGGAACTAGCTTTTTTGTTTTTTTGCTGGCATCTCTCCTCTGTCTTCCTTTTGTCCTGTGGACTAATTCTCACAGGTCTGGTCTGTCCATTGTGGTGAGCTTGTCACCACTGAGATGGTGCGAACAGCCTGAAAACATAGCCTTGAAGTCAATTCCGCAGTTTAGAAATAGGATTGTGTATGGCTCCAGGTACCCTTGAAATTAAGAAACTATGTCCCGCAATCTTTGAAATTGAGTTTTATTTCATTATCTAACTTTGAGGGCAGATCAATGCCATTTTAAAGATTATTTCCTGTAACACTCTCAATTTATATAGTGTTTTTAAATATTTTGAGTTAGATGGCCTTTTATGGAACACAGAATAGAAGCATCCCTCTTGAAAAAGCCTTAATAAGTTTTAGTAGCTGTAGGCTGGTAAAGCTCTTGGCTGAGTTTAGCAGGATAGGAAAAGAATAGCTGCATCAGCTCTCACCATGCAGCTGTAACCCTACAAAGGTGATCTGTGTTGTTTGGCATGGGAGGAGATGTGCTTTCTGAGGAGCAGGTCAGGCATTATTATTTTGATATGATTAAAAATGGATCATACTTGATAAGAAAGATCTCTCAAAGGAATTGTGTTCCTTTGGGACTGATGGCAGACAAGATGATGCCAATCTGTCCTTTTTGACATTTTTGAAGCCGTCGGCCTCGTTTGTGGAGCTAAGGGGCTCATGTTTGCTTTTTTCTTCTCTTTAGTTGGGGGGCCAAAGGAACAGGGACTGCCTGAGCAGCTGTTGGTGGGTTTTTTTGTGTTGGGGCGTGGTGGGAGGTCTCAGAAACCACTGAGTAAGGGTCACCTCGTCAGCTGGAATAACATGGATAGCATTACAGAGTGGCTGTATAGGCAAATCCATCCATTCAAACACAAGCACACCCCTGTGTCCCAAGCTTGCAGGGAACTCAAATACCAGGCTGAAATTCCTCTCCCCTCCAGCTTTTAGTTGCAGAGATTAGAAGAAAACAAAGTTATGGGTAATTGTCAGCTAATGGGCCATGTTTGGTTTTTGTTTTCTTGCTGCATGTTTAGGCTTTGCCTGGAGTCAGTGATCTTTAATTGGTTCCTGCAGTCCTGGTGGTGTTACAATGGAAGCTTGGGAAAAGGAGGGGTGGACATGGATAACTGGGGGGAAAAAAAAAAAAAAAAAGCTACAGTTTTGTTTTTCACAAGTCTACAGGCGAGTGTAGTCCACAAAACAAACAACATGTGGAAACCACACCAACAGAGGGGGAACCAAGACTTCAGCCACAGGATACTAGTGCTGACCCGCAGACAATCATGTGTGTCCATCAGGGCATGCAAGCCCACACATACACCGCATATTCACATGTGTGACTTAGGGGAGAGTTCAGCTATTGGTGGGAGAACCATTCCTTTTCCCAGCAAATCACACAGAATCCCTTCATGCACCATCTTTTTACCCCTTAGCCATTGCTTACCTGGAATATTGGAGATTGTAATGGGCAGATGGATGACAAGGTTTATCTGTCAAAAAGAGAGAAATGGTGTTTGTTCTTCTAGACTGAGGCTAATTGAACATGCTGACGAGCAGTTTGAGGATGGGATAGGCAACAGAACCCAAGCTTGTTCTTTTTTCTCCAATCTACGCAGTTATGTGACAGCTGAAGTATATTTTCAGTACTGAAGTGTGCCATTGAAATTAGAAAGTGGAGCCACTTTCAGGGACAGGAGCATGTTTGCTGAGAAAATGTTCATGCAGACTTGCTTTGCTGGTGTCACACATGCTTACTTTCTCTTCCTTGGTGAATTCAGATCCACCACTGTAGTGCTGGGTATCACCAAGCCACAGATAGAAGACAGCGCTGGAAGAGATTTGTGTTTCTGTCCTTGTCTGAAGACTTCAACTGCACTCCTGCCCCAGCAGAGGAGGCAGGTGGGAGCATGCCAGTTAGATCCTACAGCTGTTACTGGTCCCTGCTCCAGAGGCCTGCAGCATCAATGACCTCCAGTCTTTGCTCTCAGCCAAGCATTACGTTACAATAAAGAAAGGCAGTTGCTTTGAGTCCCAGCTGTCCACTGGGATGGCAAGAAATGATGGCAATGAAGAGAGAAATCTCATAACAAATTGCCTGCCCATGCAGATGCTTGGGCTAAGCCTTTGTCATTGGTTTCTTAGATGCTCAGATAGAGGTGTCACAACCTGCTTTTTCAGAGTTGTGTGTTCTTTTTGAACACGCTTGTGCTTGCATTTCCCAGCACTGCTGAGGAGTGGAATCTAAGAATTTCATTATATGTAATTTTGGGTGTTTAAAACTCAGATTAGTTGTGTGCCTCATGTCTAGGATAAATGGAAAGAAATGGACACCTGTGTGGTCATTCAAGCCTTGTGTTTTTGAGCAGATCCTAGGTAAGAATGAGCTGAATGTTACTTTAGAGGTGTCCCTCCCCGCCCCCTCCAGGGAGACAGCATCCTGACTTTGGATGGCCTAGGTTAGGTGAGGTGAATCCTTTCCTCCTTCTAAAGTGGGCCATGTGAGATCGAGGCATCCATGATTGGTAGATGTGTTTGAAAACCTGTGTTCTGCGACAGACATCCATGTTCAGAGAGTGGATTAAATCTTTATGCAGAGTCAGCCCAAGAGCAGTGCGTCGCTTCACCCTCAATTAAATGATGACCAGAGGTCCCCCTAAATGTGGGGTTTAAACAGAGAAGAGGGGACCTTTATGCTAGCCTTTAGCTCACAGTTTCATTTGGAGACAATTCTAAGCAGAAGACTGGAAAGAAGGAAATATAATTATGGACTGATATGCATGAGAACCTCACAGCTCCTCTGAAGACAGGGAAATGAACTTGAGGACTCGCTGCGTCTTTTCCATCTGTAGTATCTGTGATATGTTCTTATGGCTGCATATGTCAGTGTCAGGGTTTGGACGCTGTCCAGCAAGCAGCTGGACTTCTAGGGCTATGGAGACAATTAAGCAATTGCAGGAATGCTTAAGAACAGGTCTTTATGTCTGATGTGGGAGGTGGGAGAAGGCCAGCAGATCCCCAAACAGATTTTTATGGCCAACCTCAAGGATTTTCTGCACTTACAATCTTTTGCTTGTGGCTTTTTGCTGCAGATCCACCATCAAAGGAAAACCCTTATGAAGACATTGAGACCAACAGCCGTTGTTTGGGGAAGAAATGTGTCCTGGCTTTCCCAGCATCTCCCACCTCTTCTGTACCTGGGACTCCCACTAAGGTACTTTGATTTGAGTGGCCACGTCTCTGGCTCCAGAAAGTTTTTGGGTGAAATCCAGGTTCTGTGTGGAAAAAGTGGAATTTTGCCGATTTGACCTTCATCATGTTGAAGTTTTTTCTTTTTTGTCTTTTACCACTGGTCAGAGCACAGTTTGATGAGAGGGTATTTATTGCCCTTTAGCAAAGTAAAAAACAGCATTCCCTTATACAAATGGTTTGTTGGCTTTCACCGTTTTTCACACCAGAGCTACCTTCCCCTGGTAGGGGGGGAAGACCTTTTGTTAATATAGTGCAAGAAAACCCTTCCTGCCCTCAAAGAGGGCATTTAAGTGCTTGGGTAGTCAAGCCCTGCAGTCATCTTGGCTCAGTGTCAGTGGGCAGTACACAGTCTGCCCATGCTGATGCCAAGATGCCTCTACAACCCCCTCCCTTAGGGTGACTCTTTTGCTCTCTCCTTGGTGAGACTGGTTGCTGGTAACTAATGCAATGCCAGTCCCCTGGTTAGGGGGCCGATACTAAAAGGATGTCCCCACCAGCAGCACAGCTCACAGCATGGTGCCATTTTCTTCCTTGGCAGTGAAACCGAAAGAAGAGGTAAAAAACATTGGTCTGCATCTCTTGCTCAGGGCTTACAAAGGCCAGCCTTGCTCTCAGCCTCCCAAGCTGTTTTGGTTGCTTCCTGTTGTCTGTTTAGATAGTCCAAGCCTGGAACAGCAGGGGCAATATGGCAGCAGAAGTCATCTTCGCAGCAACTGCGTTAAGAGTGGATAGCAGAGATCTAAACATTATTTTCCTGACCAAAGGGTTTTCCCATGCTCTCCAAGTTGCAGCTATTATTAGAGCTGTTACCCAATGTTTTCAGAAGTTTGACGTGCAGCATTTCTTGCCTCGTTGCTCTTTTCCAACCAGCTTAATCAGCAACTGAGGTTTCTTTGTATAATTCAACACTTAAAAGTGAAAATTGTTCTGTGGTTCTTAATCCATTCTCCTTGTTGCTAGTTAGGTCTAGAGCAGCAAGGGTCTATATGTGAGTGTGGGGATGAAGCTGATTTCCCTCAGAGAGCTTTGCAATCACCTGTGCACCCTGATTTCCCACCTGTGCTATCAAGAGGGGCCTGCAGTGTTACACAGGAATGCCTTTCACCATAGATATGGTTCCCAGCAGGAGACACTTAGTAAAGAGCTGAATAGGAGTAATTATGTTACACTGCAGTGATTTGACATCTAAAAGCCATGATCTGCATCAGTCAGAAAAGAAAAGCTGCAGCTCTCTTGGCAACTGATGGGTTTGCAACTGCAGTGTGAATCACACTGGAGAACCTGGCCAGGCTAGAGACTGATGGGGATGGGTGTGGACAGACTTTCATGTTGTATCGCTAGTGCAGGATGAGATTCTTCAGTGCAAAGGCTTTTCCCAGCCTCATTTTAACGTGTGACTTCTCTGTGAGTGGTAAGCATTTTTGTGAGTTGAGTGTCTTCTGCCAAACAATCCAGAGACACCTGAGCTAACCTGAATGAATGAATTGGTCTGGCTAACAACTCTGCTGAGTGTGTCTGTTGATGGATGCAGATCATTATGCTGCCTCAGCTATGGTGCTGCTGTGCCTTGTTCAGAATTAGCTTGGAATACCTCTCCCCAACACCGCTTAGTGCCACATAGATACATCCCCTGGGAGCGCAGCAGATACAGTGCACAGAAAAGGTGCGACTTAACCTTGTCATAACTGCTGGGAAATTCTGCAGGAGAAGATAAAAAGAGTTCTTATTGAGCATCTTTCTGGTGAGAAGTGGTTTCCCCTTCTTTATCTGGAACTGAGCTTTCTGCTTCTCTGATGCTGTTTTTGGTCAGGGACTTTTAAGAACTTTACTCTGGTACTTAAATGTCTACTGTTGTGCTCCCACTGAACTTGCCAATGAGCTTAGGAGGAAACTAGTCTCCATAATCGTCTATCATGGCACTTCTCGTACCCTCCTCTGAAATATTTAATTCTGGCTACTGTCAAAGACAGCCATACTGACAGTGCTTTTTGTCTAGTCTCACTGCTTCTCTGTTCTTCCTGGCTAGCTGCTCCTGATCCCGAATGCTTGTGGTTGGCTGGTTGGTTAGTCTTGTCCTGTTTACAGTCCCAGCCTGTGGATTACACAAGTCCTGGGAGATTTTTTTTTTTTCACACTGGAGCAAGGCTTCTTGGCCAACACCTGAGATTGTGTTCTGGTCTGGAATGAATATGGCATGGTTAAATTTCTGGTCAAGATAGTCCTGGTCTAGCCCGGCAGCTGGGTGAGTTCCTTGCGTGTGCAGAAATCCGTGAGTGTTCTCAGGACTATTTTGCCAGCTGAGTGCTCTGGCTGCCCCACTGGATTTACCGCCATGACAGCGTTAGCAGTGAAGCAAAGGCAGATGAGGTCCTGTGTTCATTCATGCCTTTTCCTCCATTTCCAGTTACTTTCCAAGCCCATTTTTTTCCGACAAAACTCAGAGCGGCGGAGTTTCAAACTGCCAGACATACGGAAACTGAGCCGTGATGGGACTGGGTCACCATCCAAAATCAGCCCTCCCTCCACCCCCAGCAGTCCAGATGACACCTTCTTCTCCTTGGGAGACCCTCAGAATGGCAAGAGGAGAAGGAAGATTCCCAAGGTAAATCTAGGGCTTTATCTCTTTTGCTTGGCTTCTTCCATGCAGGAACATGAGTATGAGACAATGTTTTCGTTAGTTTCCAGTGTGGCATCCCTGCAAGATAGCTGTTGTCCTGGCAGTTGACTTGACTTGTGTTTAACCCCCTTACTGCCTGAAGGAGAAGGCTCACAAATATCTCTGCAAGTTTTGAGGAAGTTATTTTTCTGTCTGAGATATGATTGTCAGAAGAGATAAGAAGAAGAAAAAAAAAGCATTTTAATTTTTGGATAAACGTTGAAGTTTGTCAGAGGGGGAAAAAACCCAATATTTTTGCAAAAGACATACCCCATCATATTTCCTTCTTTGCTTGATGCATGGGACAGAAATTGTCTGTGTGTTGTGTTGTTATTCCCTCCTGGCAATCTGTTGTTCTTTCCTAGGTCTAATTCATGCATTGGCTGATTCTAATTCAAGGTAGGGTGTGATTGTAGGTGAACAATGAAAATATTGACATTTGAGTGACAAAAAGGAGTTGTCTGTAGTCATGAGCATTTTCTGGAGTAACGTTTCCTACTTCGTATTTGGATACGGCATGACTCTGTTTCAATTTTATTTTCTTTCAGATCTGTTAGGAAATGTATTCAGTCCAAATGAGGTTTGGCAGCAGTCTATCTATTGAATGTTACAAAAACAGAGTTATAAAAACACAGTTGCTTACCCTAGTCTTTGCAGGACAAGCAGAGGCTACCAGGGACTGTCTGTGGTGATATTTTTTTTTTTTTTTTTTATTGAACCCACAGTTTTCATTTGGGGACAAAGGGATGTGTTTGTGTATCTTCTTTGTTTCCTGTTCATGTTTGCATATCTGATTTTTTAAATGCTCTCTTTATATACCTCAGCTCTTCAGGAATGAGCCAAAGGCTACAAATGTCTAGGGTTTTCTTTCCCAGTATGCCTACACATCTGTGCTCATGCTTGAGCTCTGTCAGTGTGTTCACACATACTTTTATTTCAACTGAAGGGAAGATTATGACTATATATTTACCAGGCAGTGCCACTGAGCAGTCTTGCAGAGCAAGCTCAGAACTGAGATTTACTGTGTTAGTGGCAAAATCAGCCTGAGACTTGAGTTGGGCAGCTGGGTGAAGACTGCACTTCCACATCAGAGCACCCTGCCTCTCACTTAAATATTTGGATTCAGAGTTCCCCAACCAAGTGTGCGGTGGGTCTGTCTTACCTTGAGCTCTCAGGACATGTGTGCAGGGATCCCAGACTTTCTGGAATAAATCTGAATGCTGTGGCCATGTCCTGCTGCTCCTGCCTGGGACCTTGACAAGGAGGCAGCTCTGCTCAAGGAGGCTTGGGGAAGTCTGGCATGGTCCTTCTGCAATTCTGCTCCCCTTCAGGGATGGATAGGGGGACCAGAGGCACTGAATGAGCCACTAAGCCCAGCTATGCCCAACAGTGAAATGTCCTCCTCTCTCCTGGCCAGCTGGGAGGCCAGGGATTAAAGGATTTGCAAAGAAAACCACCAGTGTAAAGTACTTCAGCATCATTGGCTCCCACCCATCTCAATTTCTTCAGCGTTCCTTGTGTGATGTGTTTCCCCCATGCTTGGTATGAAGGCTTTTCCAGCACATCCCGCAGCAGACATTAAAGGCATAAAGACATTGAAGTTTTCTGTCATCCTCCAGCCAGTTTTCTGCTTTCAAACCTGCAGACCAGAATAGGTTCCCAAGGGACCCTCTGGATGATCCCTGGAGTGTGGACCACAGTATGGAGAGGCCCAGGTGGGCACCATCAAGCTCATATGGCCTCACAGTGTGGAAATGCATTAAGGCCTGGCCTTCCGTCAGGGCTTCTTACCTTGGGCTCCTGCCATGCCAGCATGACTGTACTGCTTCTGTACCAGAGTAAGTGTGGCTGTTGGCAGCACAAGTGCAGGTTGCTGTGCAAGGTAAATGCTGGTAATTGTCAGTTCTGGGCCACCAAGTGAAGAGTTTCAGTATGGCCAAGATTGGGAAACAGAGCACTTTGCATGAAATTCTAGCTTGCTTTCTTGCCTGGGGAGGAAAATAACCTTGTTTGTTTGTTTGTGTGTTTGATGAGCAGCTTGTGTTGAAAATCAATGCCATTTATGAGGCACGAAGGGGAAAGAAACGTGTCAAGAGACTATCGCAGTCTACAGAGAGCAATTCAGGGAAAGGTAAAGGAACTTTGAATCATCATACATCTAAGACTTTTTGAGGACTTCTCTTAGAGTTTAGGCTGGCTTAGTGATTTATGTGATGTTTTCTAGTGCTTCTTCCAGTCCAGAGTGAGACTGAGTTGGGGCTTCCACACTTTCTTTTGGGAAGATAAAGGCTATTCCTCTGCCCAAAAGACTTTCATTAAAACAGAACTTTTTTTGTTTTTCTTGCTTCATTTTCATTCCTTGGCTTTCCATGATAACCTTATAGGTCACATCAAAAATGTCCCCCCTTTTTGATGTTTATTTCTGGAACAGGCTGGGAGCTTTGGAGAGGAATGTTCTGTCCAAAGAGACTGATTTGTTGAGATCCAAAATATCTTGCAGGAATGTGTCACTTTAGTGAACTGTCCAATGGAAGATAGTAGATTTTGAAACAGTCCTGGTTCCTTCAGCATCCCAATAAACAAATAGCCTCAGTTGGGAATCAGGGTTTCTAGACTAGACTGTAGGACCATCTCCATCATAGCAGGATTGAGACTTTCAGCCTCCCATTGTCAATTAACAACTTGCCAGAAGTGTTCAGGTACTTCAGAGCAATTACTTTTAAACGTCTCATCTCTGTAAAACTTAAAATTATGTCTTTCTAATACAGTATTTTTTTCCAAAACACCCTAATTTCCAGTGAAAGGTGACCACCAGCTCTATTTGTTTCCTACAATTGCTCGTTACTGTTTATCCTATTTTGTATAGGATATACACCCACAGAGTGGATGGGTGTGTTTATATGAACCTTTAGGGGAAGCATCCCAGACTTCTCTCTGCATGATTTTTTATACACCTCTCTGAAGCATGTAAGGCATCATTGACAGAAACAGGCTATTGGACCATATAGACCTTGAGTACAACTCAGTCTGGCAATTGTGGGTTTTTGTTGTTTGCTTGTTTTTATCCCTTGTCCCACAAACTACTGCCTATTAATCAGTGTTTTGCCTTGGTGTTGTGCTTATACAGAATTGGATAAAATACTGGTCTCACATTTTATTCTTTAGGCAACTCTTTTGGCTGTGCAAAATTGATTTTGTTGTTTGGTTTTTTTTTTTTATTATTCCCTGAACGAATGGGAAGATCCCAAGGTTGGTAAGCTAAATGTCTGTGATGTGCACCCTTGAAAAGAACAAGGCCCTTGGGATCTATACTGTCTTCCCCCTTGAAGTTGCCAGGCCTGGCTTTCTCATGCCAGTGATAAAAAATGCACAGTTATAAATAGGCTTTACTTAATTCATCTTCCCCTTTCTTTTTTTCCTAGTTACAGACGAAAACAGTGAATCAGACAGTGATACTGAAGAGAAGCTGAAAGGTAAGGCAAATGTGTGAAGAGAGCAAATGGTTCCTGATAAACTCTGCTCCAAGATCCTGGGTCTCTGTGTTCTGCCTTTGGAGAAGGAGCTTGTTTCCACTCAGAACACAGTGAAAAACAAAAATCTCAATACTGCAGAAGAAAAATCCGTGGGCAGAGGACTACAGGAGTCCAAAACAAGCATCTGTTCCAATTCCTATCAAAGCTGTTTGCACTGACTTTCCTAGGAGATGGCTTGGACGCTCTGGAAATACAGTGAGGTTTTTCCAAGTACACAGTCACAAATTTGTGACCAGAATGACAGAAGCAGTATTGCACAGGACACTGTGTTCAGAAACCCCACTACACATTTACTAAGGGAGAAAAGCCACCAGCCAGACTGGCTAACTAGGAAAACAGAATCGCAGTGTATGGTTTATTGCTAAACACTTCTGCATTGTCAGGGCAGTGATAAAGCGCTTCATTGCTTGCTTCACTCTGGTAGAGCTATACGGTATACTGGTCTCCATAATACTCTTCTGAAACCTTCTTGTACTGGTAATTAGCCCTGTGACATGCTGGTGGCATTACAGTCTTTTGGGATTTTATATGGCAAATTCAAAGTCCTGGCAGAGTTAGAATGTAAGATGCAAACTCTCTCAGATTCCAAAGTTTCCTGATGCACATGCACACCTGATCTGGGTAGCAGATCAGTTCCCAAGCTGAAAAACAGGCATAAACAGCAGTTCCCACTCTGTGTCAACCACAGTGCATTGTGCTTAGGAGTGTTTGTCCTTACCCTCTTTCAGGTTTTTAGAACAGAAACCTCAGTCTGAGTTCCCTCTTGTGTGGGAAGCTGTGCTTACAGGAACTATTGTATGCTCTTGCTTTCCTCTGCATTGGGAAATCTTCTATCTGTACTGCTGCGTTAGCAAGATCAAGCTGAAAATTGCTGCCACCACCTACTTTTGACAGGTTCTCAGGCTAGCCTGGAGATAGGGAGAGAGGGTTTGCACCCAGATTGTGCAGAAATTACATTCACAACTGTCTTGAAACATGATGTTGTAAAATACAGTCCATGTTCAGATGTAGCTGAGAAAGACAGTGTAGATGTGGCCAGGAAGACTCAAACCTTTGCCTGTTACTGGTTGCCATAGTGAATCATGTGCATTGCTGTGGGTTTCTCTGTAACATCTGTATAACTGCAGCTAGGAGCTGCCTATAGAGGGGACGATCGAGATCATGTGAAGTCACCTCAAATCCAACAGCACCAGATTCTGAACAATATCCAGATTCATACCTGGATCTGAGTGACTCTGCAAGTCTATATAACTGTGAACAGGAGCTCTGGCACTTGCTGTTTTCTCTAGCTACACCTGTATTTTGCTTTATGACTTGTTCAACTGTCAACTTTCCTGTTTTTAAATAGGAAAGTGAGTTGATTTAGCAAGTCTCTTTTATCTAGGACTTTCGATTTTGTATGTTTTACTTAACAGACCAAACACACCAGCCAGTTACCTCTGCTTAGCAAGTCACTGTACCTCATCTGAGACACAGTAAATCATCACACAGCAATCATCAGACTGCATGTCAGAGCCATAAGAGCTGACCCTTGGGAAGGAAAAATGTTCGAAGACAAACTCTGCCATCATGACAGCAGTAAAATCCTGCTATCTTTAGTAGGTTGCACAGAATATAAACAATGTAGAGCTTGAGTGAGCTTTTCGGAATATAAACAATGTAGAGCTTGAGCGAGCTTTTCAGAAGTGCTCAGCATTGCTGTGATACTGCTCCTTTTGAAGTCCCTGGTAAAACAGAAACCACTTCTGAAAACTTTTGAAGAATTACAGCCTTAGAGCAAATAGCATAAGAGGTGATGAGAGAAAGGAGTCTGAGCCATCTTTCCAGGGGTTGCTACACTCTCTGATTTAAGAGGTACCTCAAGATTACTTTAAATTGTATTGTCTGGAATAGTCCATGAGTGGCACAACTTTAGCAGACAAAAGGTCAAGTGTCTGTCCTAAAGTATATACCATCTCTCAGGAAGCTCTGTCTCCCAAGCAGATACCTTAGGTATTTGGATTTTCTGCAGTATCCCTGTGGTTGTTGTTTCTGTCAAAACGTTGCATTGCCACCCGCATTCACAGAAAGCACAGTTGTGAGAATGTGCTGTACTCTCTGCTTGTAGTTAATTCTTTCTTTCTTTTGTAGTAGGGGCAAGGGAGACATCATGGAGATTTAATTTGGGATGCGACTGTAAAACAAAGCAGGGGGGTGGTCTTAGCGAATCTCATCTGGTCTCTTCTCAGCAGGCAGCTTTTCATTACTTTCCATGCTGGAATGTTTATTGTCCCACAGCTCATGTGTGTTGCAGTTACAGCTTGCTTGGCAGTTTTTCTTGTTTTCCCATTGTGTTGGGTGAACTTGTAGAAACATGGTCCTGAGAGATTAGTTTTAGGCACAGGAAGGACTGGCATGAGCCAGCCTTTTTCATTCGCACCTCTTTTTGCATTTTTTTATTGTTGGCCTACATCCCAGCCTGCGTTACTGAAGCTGGGAGTCCCCAGCGTTACTCAACCAGTGGAGCCCTAGCCCGACCCAAATGCTAGTCTTGTAAAACCGTGGGGATTGCTCCCCATAGCGTCCTCTGAACAAAGGTGATCAATCACCTAACTGCTGGCTTTGAAAGACGCATAAATGAATGCTAGGATGAATGCCCAGACATTATCTGTCACACCATGTCCCACATGGATATCAGTTTGGGTTGTCTTCAGCTGTAAAAGCTATCCCTGAAATCCTTCGGCTGCCAAAGCTCTTCAGGGTGATGGCACTCACAAGGTTATGTCCCATCGCTGTCGATATTTATAGTGCAGCTACCAAATGGTTCCCACCTCTTACTCAGCCACTGACAAAGTAAATGCAGTGAAGTGGTTTTGAGTTTATCCATAAGTCTGTGCAAAGCACTGTTGGTGCTGTGTGCAAAGAGCTAGACAAAGTCACAATCTCCAATCTTTTTCTTCGTAGCTCACAGCCAGCGCCTGGTGCATGTGAAATCTCGCCTGAAGCAAACCCCGCGGTACCAAACCTTGGAACGGGACTTGATCGAATATCAAGAGAGGCAGCTGTTTGAGTACTTCGTCGTGGTGTCACTGCACAAGAAGCAGGCTGGGGCTGCCTATGTCCCTGAGGTTACCCAGCAGTTCCCGTTGAAGGTGCGGTGCCTGTCGGGAAGGTCTGGCTGACATGTTTCAGATTGTGTGGTGCACTTGCACAGCTGGAGAAGCCACAGCTTCTCTGTTGATAGCATGTAATATCAGTAACCCCTCTGCTGTGTCAGTGTTCAGTGAGACTGAAGATAGAGGGGCTGCAGTCACCACCCCACCACCACCACCTCCCCACCCCCCAAGAATTGTCATGGTATTCCTCACTGTTGAAAGAGCAGCTGATTTAGATCTTTTGCTGCCCTTTGCTGTGACTTTTAAGTAGCTATTCCCTTTCTCCCCCTTTTCTCTTTAAAGAAAACTGATGCTTGGGAGAAGACACGTATTCTTAAAGGGAAGGCACAGCTTTCACCAACAGTCTAGCTCAAAATGGGGAACAAGCAATGGGAGAAATACAGAGCCAGTGTGACAGCGTGTTTGTAAATGGGATGTAACCAGAGCTCCCCTCAGACTTCAGTTCTCTTGCCGCTTGCTGGAAGATGTGTCCTAGGTTAGAGACACAATATAGCAGGGACAGGTGCTGCAGGTGCAGGGCTTGGTGGAATTGGGGGCACAGAGTTACTTTAAAATATCTAAAGATTAGGTGAGCCAGAATCACAGAAATTTTAATATCTTCCAGGCAGAAGCTTAGCCTCTGTCATCATCTCTTCATTTGTCACAGAAAAAATATTTGAAGTCATTCCATCCCCACATGACTAATTGGAAACATTCTTCTCTCTGTTCTGCTAGCTTGAGCGCTCATTCAAATTCATGCGTGAGGCAGAAGATCAGTTGAAAGCTATTCCCCAGTTTTGCTTCCCTGATGCAAAGGACTGGGCCCCCATCCATCAGTTTGCCAGGTGAGTACTGTACTTCGTATCCTGATTCATGAGAAACAGATTTATATATCAAGCTAATTAAATATGAGAGCTGTTATGGTAGAAAATTGGGCAGAGCCCTGACAGGGGTGTATTGGAAATGCAAAAATATTGTGGATTTATTGGGTTTGTATGTCAGAGACTTTTAATGTGGATGATGGGTATCTTGTCCTTCTGGTTTCTCTTTCTGCAGTGAGACTTTCTCATTTGTCCTAACGGGGGAAGATGGAAGCAGGCGATTTGGATACTGTAGGAGACTGCTGGTAATAATCCCTGTTTTTTTAAATTTCCTAGAGATGCAGCCTTCTGTGGGGTTGGTGCTACTGGCACCCATTCTGGAAAGTGGAAAGCTGCTGCCCTACTCTTTCAGTGTGGAAAGAAAGAGCACCAGCAGAGCAGCTTTGCTCTCTTCTGCTCTGCTCAGTGCCAAAGTCCCTCTATGAGTACCATCCTCCACTCCAGGCATAGCTCTTTTACTGTTTCCTTACACCAGCACTTAACATTATGAGCATGGACTGTTGTTTCACCACTAAGCTGAAGATAGGATTTGTCTCCCTTAGGTTTAGATAACTACTAAGCAGTTGTCTAAACCTGTGCTGGTTCTGTAGGCTCAGAGTTGTCTCTGTAGAGCAGTCTGCCCTGCCTTAATCATTTGACTTAGGGAGGTTGGGATCATACAGTGGATGTGCCTATTTCTCCCCACTGTTTCTAGTGTACCAGTGTTTGAGCCAGACTTAAGGTATTGTCATCAGCAGCATGCTGTCAAATATCTACCAGTTTCTGAGCCAGCCAGTGAGCTGCAGAACTAAGACCTCTCACTCTATCTTTGCAGTAGTTATAACTCTGACATTTTCTTGGTGTTTTTTGTCTGTGTATTTGCATTTGTCTTGAAAGCCCAGTGGGAAAGGGAAGCGTCTCCCGGAAGTTTACTGCATTGTGAGTCGCCTTGGATGCTTCAATCTCTTCTCTAAGGTGAGGGGCGAAGAGAGGGAATTTGTGCTGTAGGCCAAGAGGGACCTGAAGGTAAAGTCAACACAGAAGAATGGTGATCGGGGAAGCTGATGACTGAAGAAAGGGCCTGAAATAGTGTTGGCAAGGCAACCACATGCTAATTCCAGAACCTAGCAAAAACACAGTTGAAAGGAAAACTGAATTGTCAGCTGTTGCCTTCTTGCTTCAGCAGAACTACCAGAACACAAGCACTGAGAGATTAAAAGGTGCAGTCTTGACTGCAAGAGTGGTGGGGCATTTGCAAATTGTAAGCTTTCCAGTGACCTCACTGGAGCTGGGTTTCTCTTGCTGAAGGAAATTAGGGGTCTTCAGTTGCACCTTTTACCTTCTTCCTTATGATTCAATGCTCCATATCAATGCTGGGTTAAGGAAAGAACGTAGATACTGGTGCACTTCATTCCTGGTGTTACTTCCCTCCTCCTGATTTACATGTTTTTGTATCTTCATGCCTTTATTTCAGATCTTGGATGAGGTTGAGAAGAGACGGGGCATTTCCCCAGCCCTGGTGCAGCCTCTCATGAGAAGTGTCATGGAGGCACCTTTCCCAGCTTTGGGCCGGACGATTACAGTCAAGAACTTCTTGCCAGGCTCAGGAACAGAGGTAAAGACACCACCCTAGAGACAGGGAGACCTAGGCCAGCAAACTGGCAACTGGAAGTTGAGACTGTGTTATAGCACTGAGGATCTTCAAGGACAGATTGTCTGGCAGCTGTGGGGCAGGGGAAGCTACGGAGTAAAGTAAGGGACCCAGAGGGGATGGCATGGAGGCTTTTCCAGTGACCATCAAAAAGGAAATCATATTGTAAAGATGAAGGTGAGGACACATTAGCTGTGCTGATATGGCAGAATGAAATGAGGCATTGGCCTTGAGGCCAAGTGGCACAGACTGGTGGACCTTATGGCATAGCACATGATCTTGGATCTGCTCGAGGCCCCTCACACTTAACTTCCTGAAGACAGGATTCATAGCGTATGTTCCAGCATCCTTAATACAGAACCGCTGTTCATGGAGGACAGGGCATGGCCTTCTGGTCAAAAAATACCTGAAACCACACAAGGGCAATGTTGCAGCCTTTCAGAGTGGCATTTTCACAGCATGGAGGTGAGGGTATGTGTTGCATCTCCCACAGCGTGGTGTGAGAACAGTGGGAGGGTTTTAAGAGTGCAGAGCTTTTGCAGATAGCATTGAGGGAGGGTGGAGGGAGCCAAACTGAACGTAGTCTTGTTGGGCATGGTATGCCTTGAACGTGGGAGAGAAGAAAGCGAGTTGATAGAGGTTGTTTCTGAGGGCTTTCATCATAGCAGTACATGATGACATTCTCAACCAAACTGAAACCAGTCCAAACTAAATGCAATTTTGCAGAGCACATGCATAGCTGGTTAAAAATCTGCACTCAAGGAGTAGAGTCCCAATGGTGTGCTGTCAGGCTGTGAGAAAGTTTTGGCTGTTTTGTTTCTAGGATCCTTAACGTTCATTAATTATCTGGTTGATGGCATAAACCCCACATTTACACAATGGGTAGATGACAGCATTGGGATGGGTTGCAGGCACTTTGGAGAGTAAGGGATTAAAATTCAAAATGACCCTGCTAAATTGCAGGTTCAGTCTGAAATTCAATATGGACAAGAGCAAAATGCTGGGAAGAAAAATGAGTAGTCTAATACAACATGGAAATAACTGAGTGAGCAACAGTAGTTCAGAAAAGGATCTGGTGGTATAGTAGGCCATAAAGTGAGCAGAAGTAACAGTATGGTATTATTTAGGCAAACTTCTGCATTGTGAAAGACAGTGAAAGGATGAATAATAAATAAATGCAATTTTTTCTGCTTCCCAGCATTGATGGAAATTTATTTAGAATATTTTCCAAAAAAGGCAAACACTAGGAGAAAGCCCCAGAAGAGTAGTTCCACTTATTAAGTGGTTTAGAAAATACAGGCAAAGCTTGAGAAAATTGTTTGCTTAATATAGAAAACAAAGGACAAGGGAGGACACGTGACAATAACCTTCCAATATATGAGAAGTTTCCTGCAGAGGGGAAGATGACCACTTGCTCTGAGTGTATACTGCGAGTAAGACAAGTAGTTAAGTAATTTGCCACTGAGATGTTTCAGCTGCAGGCTTGGTGTTGCTTAGGGTAGTTCAGAACTATAGTAATTTTCTTGTGGGATTTATGAACTATCTTGTGTTGGAAGCTTTCAAGAACAATTTGGATAAGCATCTAAGATAAGGAGTATGAAGTGCTAAGGTGCTGTGACAGGAATTATTTAAGTAGATATGAACAAAAGAAAATGCTTACAGGACGCTCTTTTCTGTAACTGACATAAAAAAATTGTAGTCAGTAAGTTAGGCATCCAGATTCTTGCAGTAAAAAAAAAATAAATAAATCATAACTGTAAAAATAAGAGTGCAAATCTGAAAGGCTCCATGCCAGTCTGCTGCTTGAATGCCAGAAAGGCTGGAAATCACTCATAGCTGGACACAAACTAGTTTTCCTCCTTATGAAGAGCTCCCTGTCCTCAGTCCAGTGGGGAGAACTTGTGGTTGGTCTCATGCTGTGCCCATTGGAGTGGACTCTGGATTGTCTTCATCTGGAAGCAGGATTTGTGGCAAGTCTTTGGAAAGACTGTGTTTGAGGGCTTAATGCTGTGCGTTGTTCACCAGCACAGTCAGTAAGGCTTGTGAACTGTGAAAATACCTGCTGGGTCCTTGCTTGCCACAGTATGGGTAGACAGCAAGAGCTCACCCGTGGTCTTTTTCTCTCCAACAGGTCATCGAGCTGCGGCGGCCTCTTGACTCCAGGCTTGAGCATGTTGATTTTGAGTCCTTGTTCACATCCCTCAGTGTGCGGCACCTGAGCAGAGTCTTTGCCTCCCTGCTTCTGGAAAGGAGGGTGATCTTTATCGCAGACAAGCTCAGGTACCCTCTTGCATTTCTTTAAAAAAAAATGCTGCCAAGGAAGGGAGGCTGAAAAGACTGCAGTGACTGATCTCTCTGCTTTGTTCTTTTTTTCTTCTCTGGTCTTTTCCAACTCCCTGTCTGATGTGAGTAGGGCTGTACTTCCCAGGAGTGGGGAACTCAGGCCATGCAGCATAATTTCGCTTTGCAGCTTGCAAAAAGCATACTGCTTCTCATCCCCAAGGAGAACCAAATTCCCTTTCCTCCAGACAGTTTCAGAGCATATCCCTGGCGCTAAAGAAGCAAAACGCCTCCTTTTGCTCCATGATGCTGCAGTGTTCCCCACTGAGCTGTGCTGGAGTTTCCAGAGATCAAGCCTTGGGCAGAGATCACTGTCCCTTCTGGGTTGTTCCCTGATGTCACAAGATCTTAAATCTTCAGCTTGTATTTTAATATTGGTTTCTAAGGACCTTTTCTTGTGAGGGATGAAAGTAAAGTATGCAGTGAGAGGGAATGAGACAGAGGACTTCTCCCTTCTATTTTGAATCTGCTCAATTTGCTTTTTTTAAAAATATTTTTGTTTGCTCTCCTAAATTATGAAAATGGGCCCAGGTTTCTTTAAGATCTTGTGCAGCTGGTCTCTGGCAGCTCTCCAGCCCCTGAAGCACTTGAGGACTCAGGGAGGAGAGTTCGCCAAGGCTGGAGAAAGAAAAGCTGCCTGGATGAGTAATGACACTTAGGAGCACGCTCAGGTTTCAGGAGTGTACAATGCCCCTAAGCTGTCTGTTTTCACAACTTCCAGGCAGCAGGCTGCAGCTCTGGGACTGGACTGAGCACTGGGGCAAAGAATGGGGAGGCCCCTTCTACAGGAAAGTGAAGGGAAAAATTCATCCTGCAGGGATCCGGGGCTCTCTGCGGGCAGACCTCAGGCAGCCTCATCACAGGAATAGGAAAGCTGGAGAGAGGGGAGCTGTAGCATCCAGGCAGCACTGGCTGCTTGCAGTTTTTGGCAGCTGCCTTGGGTCAGAGGGGGGAAGATTTGACTCTTTATAGTCACTGATACATAGATACTTAGTATTCTGGATACTTAAGCCATGCATTTCATGCAGAGCATTCAGACTTGCATTGAAAATGGGAGAATTCATCCAAACTCTAGATTTCTATGTAGCATATATGATTTATGTGATAATTTATGATGACAGGCTTTGTTTTCAAACGTTTTTCTTCTCCTCTGTAGGACACATTTTACATTCTGAGAAAATCTGTTAAGGACACAGATGACATTGTAATCTCTACATGAGGGCTGGGTGGTAAGAGTAAATGGTAGGGAACTTTTTTTTTTAAAGGCATCACTTCAGAATGAACCTTTATTTACCAGATCTTTTCCTATCACATCTTTATATGACAGCACACCACCATGTATTCTGAGCATGGTGTGTGTTAAAGAGTACCTCTAATTCAAAGCACTTTGATGGGTTTTGGTGTTTTGTTCCCCGTCCCCCCACCCCTGTATCTTTTGTCAGTATATCCAGGGTCCTTAGGAATGAGTCCAGCTGCCCAGGCCTGTAAAAAAGAATGGGAGAGCGCTATAGAATTATAGTTTCTAGAATCTCTAAATATACCATAAACAGCTTGCTTCTGTGAAAAAAAGAATTGTCATGTTTTAAAGACCCAGGGTCTGTTAGGCTACAGGGCTCAGATTCAAATATTTACCGTAGATTTGCCAGCTCTCTACAAGACTTCTAATGTTTGATGTTTCTGAGAAGACCTTGCTCTGAGCAATTTCAGGAGAGTCTTTTTCTTTTCCTGTAACAAAATATGAAGTTTCTCTGGCTCATTTTTGTGGAGAAAAAACTCAAAAATTACCCTAAAGGACTGTAAAAGCTTGAAAAACACAAACCAAAGAAAATAACCCTCAAAATTAAGTAAGCTATTGTATTTTAATCCAGTCCAGTGATTTGAGTGCACTGGATTGGTAAGCCTTTCATAAGGTCACAGTCTCTTCTACTTGTTGGTGGAAAGTCCATGTTTTAAAAACTGATGGTACTGTAGATTCAGGATTTTCTGTCCAAATGATACTTTTCCTGGGACAGGAACACATTGAACTCAATGAATATTAAGTAGTATTTACTTTAGGGCTGGAAATGCCAATTTCAGAGGAAAGAAAAGAAATGCTTTTTGGCAATAGCTTAAGAGAAGAAAAAAACTGATAAAAGCAGCTGTTGGAAACTGCTCAGAGGTTAGGAATGCTAGAAGTAATCCAGCTGAGATGGATTAAGGGGAAGAGTGCAGGTGACATGGTGAAAGATGCATAATGAATTACATTTATCATTCATCTTTGCAGTTCTTCGTGTGGGCACTATCAACAATCTGTACATGTGTGTGAAGGTGTGTCTGGGTGTGAGTGACAGAGAAAATGATGTATGCAATTTATTTACATCTTTTAATTGCTATAAGATCAGTCTGTGGGAAAAGAAAGCTGAAAGGTCTCTTGCCAAATACTGTGTGAACTGTGAAATGTTTTCAAGCTGAGCCAAAAAATGCATTTAACAAGTGTACAGCAAGTGAAATACTTTGTCTTTTCCATCTTTAGAATGAACTGTGAGTGTTTTTTAAAGACCTGTCAATCCAAAGCTTGGCAGCGGAAAAGGAAAGAATTTGGTTTATTAGTTTTTGGGTGGGTTGTTGTGGGTTTTTTTTTTTCCTCTATCACTATGGAAACTGGAGTATACATTGCCTTGCAACCCAGGAAAATAACTTTGTTAAAACTATGTTGGTCTCTGTAGTCTTCCCTAGTTTTTGTTCACTCCTGTACGGTAAACTTTAGTCCTGGGGCAGCGGAGGCTATGGCGTGGGTTAGGCTCTGCAACCTTAGAGCTGCTTTTGTTTCCAAGTGATGCTGTCTGGCATGCAGTTCAAGGCACTGTTGACCAACCTTTTAGAATGCATCTTCCAAATAGAAGTGGCCTGATTTCACAAGGTACTTAGAGCTGGGCAGTTTTTACTGGCCTGCGGGGGAGATGTGTTAGATTCAGAGCGCTTTTTAAAACAGGAAAACTTACACAGGCTTAAAATCAAGGCTCCCTTTTTCCAGATCTCCTCAAAAGCCTGTTGTAGATCTGACCAACTCGAGCAATTGCCTCTGTCCCTGCCAGAAACCACAGCTGTGTCAACAACACAAAGTGGTCATTGTTATCAAAGGCAGATCTGAAAGAATTAGAGTAGACACTTTAAATGTGGTCATCCCCAGTAAAAGGTAATTAATAATCAAAAAGAAGTCTTTTCCATGTGCTACAAAAACAAATCTGGGACTGTGAATCCCAGCCTCCCAGGTTTCTCCTTTTTGTATTGTGGTTAGGAAGAAGAAGAAACCCAAGGATGAAGTTTGGATGTCGAATAATAGCATTGTTTCTTCAGAGCATCTTAACGCTCGCTTCTTCACCTGCACTAACCTGCCACGTCGGTGGGAGGCAGTGACGGTCCCCACAGCTGGTGGAACTTGGCATCCCCCTGGCTGGATTTGCTGCAATGCTGTGCAAAGTCACGGGGCAATGTTTGGAAGCTCCTGCCCCTGCTAAATGTTGTAAACCAGATCTGCAATCCATCATAAGTAAATCCAGATGTGACACAGTGTCAGAAACCCAAAGGTGTTTGTAAAATGAATCCTACTGTAGCAGAACTTATAAAAAAGAAAAGAAAAACCCATGTAATCAAACCATCTTAAATTGCCAAATGCTAGTGTATTTTCAGCAGTTTGGTTAGTGCAGGGAGCAAAGGGCTTCCTGGCATTAAACTCCAAAAGGCTGATTGAATCATAGTGTTTTTCAGAAATCATGAAGTATCCTAAACCCAAAGAGGGATTCAGCGTGGGGGGCTTTTTAGCATAGGTGCTTGCCTCTGGAGCCAAAAGCTGGAGACCCTGTAGTCAGTCTAAAGTTTGGGAGGAAAGCAACCAAACTGAGCAGCCAGTATCCTTCCTTAGAAGCAGTTGCAAGTTGTCAAGGTGTCTTTTTAGAGCAAGTCAAGCTAGTCTTGGAGCAAGTTTTCCCAGGAGAGGAAGAAGAGTTGCTGTGTAGTTGCAGCTGTCGTGTTTAGTTTCTGTATTGGCCACCTCTGTTCAAGGTAGCTACCAAGAAACAGCAGCTTCATAGGGTGCTGTGTGGTAGGTTTTTGCATAGGATGCTGTGTGGTGGGAAGGCCTGTTGTTCAAGCAAACAAATGTCACAAATTGCTGCAATATCACTGCTCTGACCAAGGGAGTGCTCAGCCAGAGATACTTGTGTGTTGGTCTACATCCAAAAGAGCCCTTTAGGGAGGGATCTGACATGGTTCTTTGTGTACATCAATACTTTTTAACCTCTGTGTTAGCAATATTTCAGTCTTTCCTGTAAGCTCCTGTGCAAGTGACATCAGACACTCAGCTCAGCCACGTTCCCTAGAGGAGGCTGAATGAACCCATGAAAATGTGCTTGGTATCTTGAAAGTGTTCTTTAAAGATCTGCATTATTTTAAGGATTACTGTTGAAACCAAAGGCCTTAAAAAGTGGTGTCTGTGTCCCATTTGAACAACTGGCATTGAACTTCTGTGGCCTAAGGGTAGTGCATGGCACTCCCCAGAGCACACTGCAGTCACACTGGGTAGATCTCTTCGTTCTTGGTGGCATCTGGAGTGCACCAAGCAAATGCAGCACCCTGGGTCAGTATTATTCCAATGGCAGCAGTCATCATCATGGTTATGGTGCATGTGTCCCAGGATATCAGGGTTTCAGTGGGGACATTGGCTGTAGCTACCCAAAGGCATTGGCTGCCTGTTTGGTATAAGAGCCCTCAAAGGGCTGACTGACACTGAAAGAGTGCACTGAACTGTTCCAGTTGCGTTGTGCACATCAACTGTAGTTGTTTCTGAGCACATCTCCTAGAAAGAGGCATCTAGCTTGAGCAGTGCCCAGAACTTCAGTGGCCATATTCACCTTCTACACAGATGTACCTGCGGTATTATGACTGAGGTGTAGTTTGGGCAGTCTCCCCCATTGCTGCTGGCTGAAGAGCACAGAATCACACAGATGGCATAAAAGGAATTTATCATACTGGATTGTTTCGCAAGGCTCAGTAGCCATGGTGTGAATCAGCAGTTCCTTAGTGCTCGCTGCAGTGCTGTATGCAAGAGAAGGAGGGAGCTTAGGCTTGAGTCATTCCAAAGCACTGAGGTTCTGCTGGGCTCCTGGCAAGCTGCAGCTCCCTGAGACTATCTGCAGAGCAAGTCTGACTGAATCGCATGTGGAAGAGAGACCTCAGTGTTACCTCCTCTGGGTCCATCTCTGAACTGCTGTGCCTTCAAAGGAGGCTCACAGATCTCACTCCTTTCAGTATTGTTCCCTCAAAATGTCTTCCACAGTGAGAAATGTTTCAGAGCAGAGATCACTAGGATTCATCCTGGAGGCAATGAGGCATTCACAGATGGAAGGGTGGAAGGGGAAGCTGTCTTTACTTCCCAGTGTGTGGGACATACGATTTCAGACTTACACAGCTCTGTCTGTGACTTCCACTAACTGGACCTCAGCCATCTTTCCTCCCACTCAATCTCTCACGTACCATGTGTACTCGCTGGGACTTGAGAGCAGGGTTGAGGGAAGAACAAGCCACCATAAATATAGTAGGAGACAGCATGCCGTAATATCTCACCATGCCATAAATAACCACGTACTTCAGCTGCTCACTGTTCCTCTGTGGAGCTACCTGGAATCACAGAGATCTTTTCCATTGGTTTTCAAGTGCTATCTATGAAGTCAGTTCCCACCTTTAGGCAGGCAATTTGGATGCGCCTTCGAGATCGAGGATTTGTGACAAAGGTGAAACTTCTAACACTTCCACATTCAACCTCTCCTCAAAGAAGGGGAAGTCCATTGGTGGTGGTCTAAGAGTAATGCCACAGTGCTGCGCACAAGTAATAAAAGGAGGAGTTCTTTCAGCTTTCACTATGCTGCTGCTGTTATTACTGGGGCTATTATCAGTCAGAAATTGAGGAGTGGAAAATATGCTCTGCAGTAATAGAGGGGAAGAGAAGCCTCTGCTTTTGCATCTGCTGACATGGCCTGAAATGTATGGGTATGCAAGTAGTGCAGCCTCAAAGGAAACAGTTTTTAAAGGATCTCATTAACTTAGAGTGCACTTTTAAGATGCCACATTCACTTCTGTTGTAGTTCCTTTCAAGATCAGCTTGTATGAAAGGTACAAGAAAAATAATCTACTTTGATACTGTTCCCACTTTTTTTCTGGGTGGTTTTTTTTTGAAATATTCCTGTTTCTTACTAGTTCTGTGTTTTCTCATTTTCATTTTGTTTCTCTTGGATTCATTATCTACCTTGCATGTGTGGTAAAGACAGCAAGATGTGGGCTTACTGATTAAGGCAGGCACAGCTTGAGAACAGCGACAGAGGGGCAGCCAGCAGGAATGAATATGGAGAAGGGAGGGGGATATGCTAAGACCTTCCTAAACAAGTATGTGGAATGGAGGGGGTTTTCCCATTTAACGGCTTAAAGCTACCAGTCTGTGTCACAGCCTTTGAAGGGTCCTCCTCTGTTTTCATAGAGTATCTGCTTAAGAAGAGACAAGCCTCTGGGAGCGCAGGGAGAGGAAACTGTCCCCATCTTGTGAAGAGACTTTCTCAGCACACACATCCCAGGCGTCCCTCCCAAGCACCTATTCCATACCTATTGCAGTCCTAGATAAAACTCTCATGTTAAGCAGATTCCAGCCTCTCCCCTAGGATTTACTTATCTCCAATAGCGTCATGTGTTTAATGATGTTTACTGCGTGATTACTTCATACGGTCACACTGATGTCCCAGCAACCACAATTGTGTTCTGCTAAACTGAACTTATCTGATGAAAGTCAGCCAGCTGTAGCCCAGTCATGCCACTCTGCTCAGTGTGTGTTAGCATTAACAGCACGGGGATTCAAATCCACCAGACTTAGCTGGAGTGAGGGGGGGAGGGAAAGCAGGCTTCACTTTTCAGAGCGAGCTCTAGTCCACTCCCATCAAACCCCTTCCCTCTCAAGTCAGCAATAAACTGCCAGATCCGGGTTGCTGAGTGTAAATTCCCCTGGAGTTTAACAGGAGCCAGCTGGGCGTCCTTCCTCGGGGATGTGACTCCTCCCAGCCACACCAGCCTTCCTCCCCTCCTCCAGCCTTACAAGACCTGGATGCTAGTAAAATAAAATTATGTTATATACAGGGTTTATAGTGGTGAGCCTTCCCCCTCCCTTGACACATACAAATGCTTCCAGACCCAGAATGGATGAGTAACTGGTACCCTGCGGCGAGCTCTGCCGTGTCTGACTGCAGACCCTGCCTGCCTCCTGCCAGAGAGCTGATGGCATTTCTGGACAGACCCTCTTGGAAGTTGTTAGCAAAGGCGCTTACAGCTGAGCTGCTGGTGGCATTTGAAGGGAGAAGATGGAAGGCTTCAGTCTCGTGGGCCATGGGCAGCTTCCTACAGAGGCCAGCCAAGTGCTCCCCTCCTGGGATTTTACTCTCCCATGGTTCTGAGTAGCCTTGGCAGGCTCCACAGGCTGCGGGCTGCCTGGATAGCCTTGGCTGGAGATTGCTGCCTTCCTCTTTCCCCCATGCTCTGGCATGGCTGCTAGGAGCTATCAACATGATTGGGACCAACAGAAAAGCTTGGCATTGCCCTGTGATTACTCCAACTAAGGGTTGCCCAAAGGCAAAGCATATATGCTGCACAGGTAGCAAGCCAAGGGGCAGAGGAGCAGAGCACTGGAGTAGCAGATGCTGGATTCAGGAAGACCTATGTCTTGTCATGTGTGTGGGCCAGGATCATCTTTCATAACCTGGGCTTCTACCTCAGGTCATTGCCTCTGAAGCTGAAAAATGGGGTCAGAAATCTGGGAAAGCCCCTGGTAATTACAGAGATCAATCAGAGAACGTTTGAAAGAGCCCTGTTTTCTAGGAAGCACCGCTTACCTCCTGACTGACCAGCCATTACCCTTGGTTGCGTTTCATCTTCCAGCACTCTTTCCAAGTGTTGCCATGCCACGGTGGCCCTACTGTACCCCTTCACCTGGCAGCACACCTACATCCCCGTGCTGCCGCCTTCCATGATTGACATCGTGTGCTCACCCACCCCCTTCCTCATCGGCCTGCTCTCCAGCTCCTTGCCTCGCCTGAAGGAGCTCCCAGTAGAGGAGGTAAGCTGTGCACCCACACCGCAGCCTTACTCTCAGTCGCTTCCAGTGGGCCGAGTTGTCTGCTGTCCCAGAAAGGCTGCTCTCGAGAGTCCGCCTTGGCCGCTGGCAGCATGAAGGAGCCGAGCTCTCGTCCTCTGGCTCCTGCGAGCGTGGGGTGAGGGAGGAGGTGGACATCCCCCGGGGAGGCAGAGGTCTGCGCTCTGCCTTGTCCGCAGCTTGGGAAGGCAGGGGGCTGGGATCTCCCACCGCGGGGGCTGCTGCGGGTGGGAGATGATTTTATTAAAGTTTCTGTTGGTTTCCGCATAGTGCTGTCTAGGGGCTAAGCACAAAGTCTGCCAGGCTTGAAGTATGATTGCTACAAATTGGCCAGGGTAGCTGCTCCTCTAATTAATGGAAGGAATTAAGAACTGGATTCATGATACACAAGGGTGAACGCAGCAAGGCTGAACGTGGTTGGGGGGGGCATTTCCCTCCCTGCCCACCCAGGTGACAGCGGTGCAGCGCACAGGGAGAAAAGACAGAGTTCTGACCCCGACGTGGCAGTGAGGAGTGGTGGGCTGGGCTTGGAGCACAGCCTCCTGCTGTCCAAGCTGTTCTGCGGTTTGCGGCGACGTCGTTAGAAAGCCGCAACAAGGGCTCTGCTCTTGGCTCACGCTGGGTGCCTCCTCCAGCTGCGGTGGTGGGTAGGAGGAGCAGGGGCAGGGTGCGTTTCCTTCAGAGCAGTTACAGATTAAGATACACTCTGATCATGGAAATAATGACTTCCCCTTTTTTTCTTGCTCTTTTGTTCTTAGGTCCTAGTCGTTGACCTTGTAAATAACCGGTTTCTGAGACAGGTGAGCAGAGCTATTTTGTATCCTTCACCTTCTTTTCTCTTTTTCCACCACACCTTGCCTCCATCTGTGTTTGCTGACCTGCCTGGTTGGCTGGATCACTTACTCCCCACACAAACTGAGGCAGGGTTTGTGGTTGGCAGCATTATAAGGGTTGCTGTGTACATACATAATATCAGCGTCCCAAACAACAGCTGCCGAGGACCAAATCATTGTGCATTATCTCTCCCTCTGTTTTTGTTTTTTTTTTTAAAGAGGGGAAACGGTGGCACTTGAGCACTGAGGGTCCTTAAGTGGCACCCTGGCTGAGGGTAGAGCTGGAAAGCCTCGGCTCAGCACTGTCTGCTGGGGAGCAGCGCGGGCTCTTCCAGCCTGTGTCTGTCAGTCTACTTCTTGGAGCGAGTCCAGAGGAAGGCCATAAAGATGATCAGAGGGCTGGAGCACCTTTCCTATGAAGACAGGCTGAGAGAGTCGGGGTTGTTCAGCCTGGAGAAGAGAAGGCTCCAGGGACACCTTAGAGCAGCCTTCCAGTACCTAAGGGGGGCCTATAAGGAAGCTGCAGAGGGACTTTTTACAAGGGCTTGTAGTGATAGGGCAAGGGGTAATGGCTTTAAACTGAAAGAGAGTAGATTTAGACTAGATGTAAGGAAGAAATTCTTCACTGTGAGGGTGGCATGGAAGTGGAACAGGTTGCCCAGAGAAGCTGTGGATGCCCTATCCCTGGAAGTGTTCAAGGCCAGGCTGGATGGGGCTTTGAGCAACCTCGTCTAGTGGAAGGTTGGAACTAGATGATCTTTAAGGTCACTTCCAACCCAAACGATTCTATGCTTCTATGATCTCCTATCACATATCCAGCCCTCGGTGCGGAAGGGAGCCTTGATGATTTCTTCAAATCTTTCCTGCCCGAGGAGCTTATCGTTCCTTATTCCAGTCCTTGCACTGGATGGGTCATAAGTAGGAAGCTGGTACACAGGAGCCTGTGTGTTGCTCTGCAGACAAGATTGCCTGCTGATTTTTACTTCCCTTTGTTGTGGACAGGAGGAGCAGGATATTGAAAGGGAAAGGACAGATTAGCGAACATACTCCTGGCCCAGGAAGCTAGTTTTGCCCCAGAGCTCTTTGGCAGATCGCTGAGGAGCACTGGCTGCATCGGCCTCTGCCCTGCTTGAAGTCCCATGGGTAGAAAGGGACAAGTGCACCTCCTGCTGCAGGCAGTAGCGTGTGGCTGAAGGCCACTCCTTCAGTGCAGTTCTCACTTGCCAGCTGCCTTAGCTGCAGGGATATGCTTTACCTTGGACCTTTCTTTTGGAAGTTTAAGCTAAATCACACTGTCTCAGCCAGGGCTGTTAGGAGCTTGCACACAGTCACCGGCAGTTCCTTGGCTTCGTTGCTCTACGGGAACTCGTTACGCCTCCGTAACACGATCGGTGCCTGAGCAGAGCTGAGCAGGGGGTTGTGCTCACCTGGCTGCACGCCAGCATTGTTCAGATTCGTCCTCGTCCCCTTTGTGGTGGTGCGAGTGCTCGCAGGTGGTCAGTGGGGCAACGGGTGAGCCCTGCCCAGTAGCCTCTTGGGTCAGACACCTAAAATTTTTCCAGAAGAGGGGAACATTTGGGAAAAGACACCCCCTTTCTCCTTCCTCTTGTGCTTCTTGATAGTCCTGCACTGGGAGGTGCTGGGAACGTGCCAAGCGTATTACGCCTTCTCCCTCTCCCTCTTCCTCTCCTCACAGTTCATTTTTAGTGCTCCCCCTGCCGTGCTGGGGACAGGATAGGAGCTGGTGAGGAGAAGGGCAGGGGCCAGCTGTGTCCTGGCCCCAGGCCCTGAGGAGGTGGCTCTGTCTTACAGATGGAAGATGAGGACTCCATCCTGCCCCGCAAGCTGCAGGCCGCCCTAGAACACATTTTGGAGCAGAGGAACGAGCTGGCGAGCGACAAGGAGGAGGGGCCTGTCAATGGCAAGCAGGGTAAAGCATGGTGCCTTTCAGCTTAAAACCACATCTTTTCCTGCCCCTTTTTCTCCTGTCACTTCTTAGGGGAGAACTAGGCTTGTATTGAATTTAACACCACAGAAATTGGAGGTAGGTCAGGATATTGGCTGAAGCTGTATTAAACATTCCATTGCACCAGGGACAATTCTCTGTGTGTGAAGAGAAACAGTACTTACCCCTTCCCAGCTCTGTCCATCCTTCCCTTACAGCTCCAGGGAACACCTGGACTCCTTTTTGGAGGGGAAGATTGTGTTCCCACAGGCCTCTCTCTGCTGCTGACTGTGTGGGTGATGCAGGCTCCTCCGGGGGACAGTCCTCCCACAGAGCTGCAGTCTCGGAGGTGGCCATGTGGCTCACAGGCGATTGGGCTGAGACAGCTCTTTGGGAGACAGCATGGGCATCTCCTGCTTGCAGGGGAGCCAAGACAAAGCTTGGTGGCTTTCAAAGTAGTAGCAGCCCAGTCCTTTTCCATCACAAGCACTTCCTAGGATGCTGTCTCTCTTGAGCAGCTTTTTCTGCTCAGGCTGGATCTGAAAAAAGCCAGGGAGTTTGTACCCAGGACGTTTCCTAGCATGTCCTTACAGCACTGTCCTTACCACTGCCTCTTTGTTTTCTCCTTAGAGACCAGCCCTTTGAACGAGGTGGTGTCCGAGGCCTTTGTCCGTTTCTTTGTGGAGATCGTGGGCCACTACTCCCTCTTCCTGACCCCAACCGAGCGAGAGGAGCGGACCCTGCAGCGTGAGGCTTTCCGCAAGTCCGTCTCCTCCAAGAGTCTCCGACGCTTCCTGGAGGTCTTCATGGAGACACAGATGTTCGGGGGCTTCATTCAGGAGCGGGAGCTGCGGAAGCAGGGGGTCAGAGGTGAGGGGCTCTGCCTGGGCTCTACTGTTGTGGAAACTGCAGTTGCTCCTGTGAGAGCTGGGAGATGCTCAACAGCTACCAGCTCCATCCCCAGCACCATGGCTGGAGGCTGCAGTGTCTGTGCAGGGACACCGGGAGGGAGGTGGTAGGGAAGCACTAGCACAGGCTGGTGGTTTGTTCTGACGCCCCTGCATGGCCTTCAAGAAGTCACTTGGGGATTTCTGGCCTCTGTTTCCTTATCATGCCAAAGGGGAGCATCGCCTCACAGGAGCGTGGTGAGACAGTTTGCACAGTGCATGGGCACCGGCTGCTGGAGAACAGGGGCTTTTTGTGCGTGATATGGTAGTTTCTTGTTGAGGTTGGGGTTACAGGCACTCTTCACCGCTGCAGTAAGGGACATAAGTAGTATCCTCCATGTGTGTGCCTCTTCTGTTCCATGTTGAATTCCCATCAGGACCATCACAGAAGGGGTACACAGCTGGAATGATGTTTATTCTTGCAGTCCCTCATGTCCTCTTCCTGTGTCTAGAGGAAGAATTGGCTGGATTGGTTATGGCTGTTTTGGTTAGTAGAAAATATGGATGCCCATGTCCTTCCCAAAGCTGCTTCTGTTGTTTCACTCCTGTTATCCCACAGTCCCAAGGGCTCTACTGGCAGCTGAAGTTTCTTATCCCTGCTGCTGCTCGGTCCTGGCTTAGTATTTTCCTCCCCAGCACTAATGAGCAGTGGACACTTGAATAGGTGGCTGAGTAAAAGAGGTTTTGCAGTGTGGTAAATCCCGCGTGACGATTCCCCAGATGATCTCACTCTCTGGACTTAGCCGTATTCGCAGCAGTATGAACAGAGGTTTTGTCTCTCCCTGTGCGAGGTACAAAAGCTCAGTCAGCCTTGCTGTGGGGAGGGAGGAGGAGGACCAAAGCTCCAGTCCCACATCCGGGCTCAGCGGGTGGAGGAGGTGGGGCGAGTTGTTCCCTCTCATGTGCAATAGTTTATTGGTAAGCTGGGACAGTATGCTTTCAGATGGGTGTTCTTACTTTTATTTATAGGGAAGCAAAATAGAAGTTGTTGACTTCTTTCTTTCTGCAGGTCTGTTTGAGGTACGGGCTCAGGAGTACCTGGAAACACTTCCCAGTGGGGAGCAGAGTGGAGTCAATAGGTTCCTGAAAGGCCTAGGTAAGGAAGCAGCAAAATTCTTGGCTTCTCAGGAGGCTTAGGCTTCTCGTTGTCTTCAGGTCTGGCAGCAGAGAAGCTGCCGAAGGGTGGCAGGGCTTTGCTAGTGACTGTGTGTGGCTTCCTGCAGAGCAGTGCCCTGAGCCTTGAGTGATGGGTGCCTGGCCGTATATCCCTGCTCTGGCACGCTGTTGGCTCTGCCCTCTGATCTGCCACTTGTCTGGAGGCAGGTGGAGAGCCAGAGATGGCCATGAGCTATGTCTGTGTCTTCCAAAGGAGACGGGCAGGTCTGAGGAGGCAATGGAGCAACCAGTGACTTGGGGGTGGTGGATGCAGGTCCTGACAGGGAGAGTGATGAGAGTCTCCATTGCCTTCAGGTTTGCCCTTAGGGATCAGTGGTGGGAATTGCCCAGGAGTATCCTAAGGTTGAATCCATTTTCCACTGTAAGGGGAGCTAGACGAGAGCTCCAGACTGAGAAGTCCTCGATAAGTCACTGGACACCATGGCTAAGAGAGTTTGATCTTCTGTTCGGGTCACATCCCTGGCCCTCTTGTCTTCTCGGCCATTTAAGAGCAGCAGTGTCTGTAGGGGTGGTGTGCCCTGCCTCTTACCCACACACGCTCTGGCAGGCGAGCTTAGTAATACATTCACCTGCCAGGACCGCTGGGCAAATGGGCTCTGGAGGATGTGCCTGGGCGCTTGCAGAGTCCCAGCCGGCAGTGCTGCTCCCGGGGGGTGGGCAGAGCTATGGCCTGCTCTGCAGGCACCTGCTGCCAGCTTTGCAGGGCAGTTGGCCATGAATAAGGCCCCAGGGCTGGCTGCAGGGGCGATTCTTTGCATAGGCTTGCTCCGCCAGGGGTGGTGAGAAATGGCACTTGTTTTCCCTGTCACTGTGGGGAGTCCACTTTCCTTTCTCCGTCTCTCCAGGTAGCAAAATGAAATTCCTCCACAAAAAGTAAGAGCGAAGCACATCCTCGTTCCACAGAAGAGAATGGCTTTACCATTTAGCAGCAATAAATCGGACTATTATCAACCGTTCCCATTCAGCCTGATCCCAGAAGCCAACACCCTTGGGCAAGCTGACCACGGCCAGGACGTGCTCACACAGACGTGTGGTGCCGCAGGAAGATTTGATGGCTGCGGGGCTGCCGGGACAGGTTTCTGGATATCTACAGTACCATGCACTGGACCAAGCACTCTCTGAACTCTGCACTAGCACGTTGCAGGCATCCCAGCAGATTGGATCTTTTAGCTAGTCAATTCTTTGTTTTGTTGTATTTTTCTATTTATATTGGGGTTAGAACAATTATTAACCAATGACTCTTGCCCTGCCTCCTCTCTGCCTGGTGCTGCAGGAGGCCAAAGCGGGACTCCCACAGGACTGAGCAGGCAAAGCTCAGGCATGGAGGAGGGGAGGAAGAGAGATGTATGGAAATAGGTCTCTGCAAAGCGAGGACGCTGAGGGCTGCAGGGATGAAGTGGACTGACCAGGAGGAGCTTCCAAGCAAACGAGAAGGGTGAGGGGGAACCACTAAACCTACTGAGGACTTGATGGGCCAGCCAGCTCCCCGGGTGGCTGTGCCAGGGGGTCCTGGCACGAGGAGAGGCCTTTCCTTATGCAGTGTAATTAAAAGCGAGTGGTGTAAAAGACGTGCGGATCCTTGGTGTTTTGGGGAGGGGGATGAACTGTGTCTGCCCACCGGCCCACCTGGCACGGAGCGTGAGCTGGAGGGGACATCTAGCAGCTGAGCCGTCGGCTTGGCCAAGCCCTTGGCTTCCCTGTGAGCCTTATAGCCCGGGCGGCCTCGTTCCCTTACCTGACCGTTTGCAGGGGGAGCCCAAAGTGGAGCTCACCTGCTTCCCGAAGGTCAGACGGGCTCTCCTTTCCCATCTCAGGTGTTGCTGCCAGGGAGCACAGTAGGAAGCAGACAAGGGGAGAATGCCTGCTACTGCCTTCTGTGCTCCCCGTTGAGGAAGAGGTAGGACCTCCTGCTCGCCTCTGTCTGTCTGTTTTGGTGGGGAGGAGAGGTGGGGAGGTGTCAAGGGAGACGTGTGGAGGTTGAGCGGAGGGGGTGAGGGCTCTTTTCCAGCTGGTGCAAAAGCTGTTTGCCTTGCACTGCTTGTGAGGGCAGAGTCAAGAGCAGCTGGAGCAACCTTGGGTCTCCCCTGCTGTTCAGAGAGGAAGCCAGAGGGTAGCACTGCTATGGCCTGAAGGGAAAACTCTTCCCCAGCTATTGGGGGGTTGCAGGGTGAGAGCTGTGTGCGGGTACCTTTGCTGTGGGCAGCCGCGTTACATTGGGCTACACAGGGCTGCCAGAGGTTTTGAAAGTGGTCGGGGTGCCCCTGTGGTCAGTGGGCTTTCCCAGGTGAGAGGGGTTCCGAGGAGCTCACCTCCACTTGGTAACGGAGTGGGAGCTGTGGGTCCAGTGCGGCTCTGTGTATCTTTTGAAACCTGCGTTTCCAAAGTTTCCAACAGTGGCAGCCTCTTCCTGTGCTGTGTTTAAGGACAGGGGGAATGGGTTGTGATGGGTGGTGGCAGGAGTGAGCAGCTGGCTGGGTGGAGAGGTGGAAGGGTGAGCGCTTGGAGAGACGGTGCTTCGCTGGATACCAGTGCACTGGGGCTTGTTATGTCTGTGACACGGCCGCTATCTGGGGACCAGATAAGGTGGGCAGATGACTCTAGGTGGCCCTGCTTCAGCAGGGCTTTGTCGCAGATGACCTCCAGAGGTCCCTTCCCACCTCAACCTCTCTGGTTCTGTGGTGAGCACCATAAATGCCGGACAGCAGTAGTGCCACGCCGGGCAGGGGGCAGGTAGGCAGCACCTGCAGCTCTGCACTGCCCAACGCGTGTGCAGGGACAGTTGAAACAGTGATAGAGGAGGTCAGAGAAGCCAACAGCATTTATTACCCCCCTTCTCCCCAGGGTCAGGCTCCCGCAAGGGTGACCAGGTGAGGGGTGTGGGGGGCTGCCCCTCGGGTGTGCTGAGCAAAATTGGCACTACTTAAAGCCTAATTTGTCACAGGAGGCAGTGGTGGCCCACCAGAGGAAACTGCAGTGGAGTTCAAGGTGAATCAAATGCTGTATTTTGGTTCTCTTTTTTAAAGGTGTTTTTGTTTTTAATGGTAGCAAAATGAGGTTTTGCAAAGCTGGGATGCACCCACACATGCAAAGGCGGTCAGGCTGCCTGCAAAGCTTTGCGGGGTGCTAAATGAAGCTGATCTTGTGGCTCAGCTCAGACCTCCAGCAGCAGGTGTCCTACGTGGTCCCCCGCTGACAAGCCTGTTCCTGGGGCCTCCGCGTTCCTCTTCTCAAGTGACGTTTTCAACAGCGTCGGACTTCACCTTCCTCGGTGGCAGCTGTGGTAAGGAGCTGGGAGGGTTTCCCGGGATGCCCAATACTCACAGGCTCCTTAGCTCAGTTTGAACTTGGGTGCGAGCATGCCAAGTTACTGGCAGCTTCCTACTTCAATATCCTAATACCTCGAATTAAAAAGGGTTGTGAAATAGCCCCGTTTGTCTCATTTGGGGGCTCTAAGGGGGCTCTGCCAGCACGGGGCTCTGTGGCCACTCGGTGCTTTCACTGGCAGCTCTCAAGAAAGTGGGATTCAAGCCTACATAGTGTACAAAATCCAAGGGAGGCGTTAAAAAGCAGCAGCATGAGAAGTGCAGTGAAAGAAACACTTACAGCTGTGTCATGAAGGATTTAAAATGAAACTCTGACAGAGAGTGTTGATCTCCAGCTGCAGGTCAGCCTCTCCAGCTTTATATTGAGCCCTGTTGCTCGGGGCTGAGCTGGACCCTGTGTCCCTGGGGGCTCTGGATGCTTTGGAGGAACCCACCTGCAAAGAAAAGCTGTAAGACCAGCTGTGCTGGGTCTGAGCACAGGTCCATGTGCCTTCCCATGGAGGCTGCTGACAGCAGATGGCCAGAGAAGACTATGAACAGAGCGCATATGCTGGGTATGCCCTATATGCTATATATATACACACATGTTATGTATGCTATACCCAAAGCGTTATACTTGCCTACTGTACATCTCACAACCAGGGTTTTTGAGAGCTGGTGTCTGTGTGTTTAGGAGCCCTGGATGAGTTGCTCTTCCATGACTCTGTGTTTGAGGGTGTAGACAAATGTGCTAAGGCAAGAGGCCAGTCTGGGGCAGTACAGATTTACCGAAGGGTGCTGGAGAACTGGGACTGGAGAATTCTGTGAGGTTAAATGGTAAAAGCTGCGATCTCTGCTCCCTGCCAGTCCCTGCTTAAGCAGCTCGCACACGCCGATGTAAGTATCTCTGCAGGGCCTGTGATGCCCAGGAGAGCTGCACTTGCTGACTCCCAAGCCACTGGCTAAACCCTGAGCCCCGTACCCCTCCTTGGCTTCCCTGCACAGGCTGTTGGCATCCTGCAAGAGCTCAGGGCACCGGGCAAATCCAGCTCTTGCAGAAACTTATGGAAATGTCCCATTCACCATGCAGTTGTTCGTTCGTCACTGATGGTGGCCAGTGCCGGCAGGACAGACAAGAACCCTGTGCAGTCAAGAGACAAGACCCTGCCCTGCACAGGGTAGGTCTGATTTGAATTTGGAGGGGTGTAGCTGAAGGGCTGTGCTTGCAGGTGGCTGGGGGGGCGGTCCCTGGTGCCAGCAGCTGAGGGGCTTCCAACCTACCTCTCTGCCTGGAGACGGCTTTCAGGTCGCAGATGCCAGCGGGCAGCTTGCAGGTGTAGAGCCCCAGGCAGCCGCCGCAGTCGGAGGGCTTCTGGCAGGGTCGGGAATGGATGCCGTGGCAGGAGTGCTGCGGAGGGAGGGAGAGCGGTGGCTGCGGTACTGGTGTCCAGCCTTGCTCGGCTACTGGCCCGGGACCCCCTCCCAGTCAGAGCTGTGTCATCGCTCTGTGCTCGCACTGCTGAGAGCCCCAGCCCCAAAGAGCCTGTGCCACACGCAGTCTCGAAGAGATACGTTCTGCACAGGCTTGGGTTGCCTGAGAGCAGCCTCTCATAAAGTCAGAAGGTTTCCTTTTGGGGTGTGCCTTCCCCACAGCCAGTCAGTCAGTCATTTTGGGGTGACGTGAACTGCTCAGCCCCAGGACCACGCTTGCTGGGGGCTGTCAGCTCCGGCACGCTCAAGCTGACAGTGGGGCGATGCCTGGGGGGGAGATGAGCTCAAAAGAGCGTCAAGTCCCCCAGATGGGCAGGCTGGAAGCGTTGTCATTAGAAAGTAAAGCCAAGTTGCAGAAGATTATGTGATATAATGGGTTGAGTGTTTGCTGCTGGATGTTTGGTTTCCATTTAAAATGGTAAAATAATGCAGTAAAACCTGCAGTAGCAGGACAAGCTGCTCACCAGGCTAGAGAGCAGCTTCTTCCAAGGAGCTGGAGAAGTGGGGGCCCAAGGAAGCAGTTTCAGGGGCAGCTGGGGCCAGTACATGGGGACACGTGCAGCCAGACCTGTGCTCGCCTCCTGACCAGCTCACCACCTGCGTGCATGGCCATCGGTTCTGCTCTCGGCCTCACCAGGTACCTGATGGGGTTTTAGGGTTGTCACTGCCTGCTTCCCTTGTCTGCACCACAACCCAAACAGTGCCGTGAGGCCGTGTTGTGGTCGGCTCTTTCACACTTGTCTCATGACGAATGGCCTGAAAGCAGCTTTTCTACTCAATGTTTGCAGGGTCAGGGCACGCTCGGCACCTGCTCCTGCTGCCCTCAATCCTGCCTGGTTTTTATGTCCTCGCGGTGCTGCAGGGACTGCCAGGCAGCGAGGCTCTGCGCAGGGGTGCTGGGGCTCAGGTGTGCACGGGGGACCCAGTTTTGAAGCCGGAGAGCTGGCTGAGCTGCTCAGGCAGATACCGCCGGTGTGAGGGCAGACGGTAGCAGCCGTGGGTCACGGTGTGGGTGCAGCAACCCTCTGCCTGGAGGGGACGTGCCACTCCAGTCCTGCTCTCCAAAACCCCAGCCTTGGCTGCCTGCCATGGCTGTATAGCCAAACAACTGCAAGCGCTTGGGTGGTAAAACTGCTGGGAGCTCCAGGCTCCGGGCTGTGCCGGGAGGATGCTCTCCTTTCCCTGCATTGCGGCTTGGTGGTGCATTTTGGGGCTGTCCTGCCTGATTTTGGTGTCTCTGCACTGCACAGACATGCCAGAGCCACTGCTGGCTCCCTGTTATAACAAGTGCCAGGGGCCAGCGACACCCTGCCCACCCTGGAGGTACGCACAGAGCTGGGAAGTGGAGGGAAGGACCCGTTTCTTTGGCCCCGTCCTCTCCATCAGGTGCTCGTAATGCCATTACACGCAGCCCCTCCATGCCCAGCAGACAGGTCAGCAGAAGGGGCTCCCCGAGCTGCCCGACCCCGGGGTCTGGAGCGGGGGTTGGCGCCTTCTCTCACTCCCGATCCCGCTGCAAACCCCCCGTGCAAACCCTCATCCTCGCTCGCCAAGGGCGCGTTGTGCTTACCGTGTCCCCGTTGAACTTCCCGTGGCCCTTCAGGTGATGGCTCAGCCCTGGGCTCCTGCTGCGGGAGGGCTGCGGTGGGAGCCTCCGGGGCTTGCCGGGGGGGTCCTGCTTACCACTGGCCCGCGGGATCTTGGCCATGGCCTTGCTGGGGGACCTAGAGCCGGGGGGGGCCTCTCCCATCACCTCCCATGCACTGGCCGGGAGGCTGCTCCCCTCCGAGCCCTGCCCAGGCAGGTCATCCATTCCATCTTCAGGTGGCCAAGAGTCTTTTCTAGGGCTCCCAGCTCCTGGCTGCCTCCCTGGGGCACCCGCCCGGCCCCCCAGTGCCTCAGATGGTGCCAGGGCTGAGCAGAGCAGCACCAGGAGCGCAGTGACCGTCAGCGCCTGGACCTTCATCCTCAGGGTCTGGCTTTGCTCAGGATCCTCCTGCCCGGACAAGGCTGTTGGAGGCAGGAGCAGAGGTGGAAGCTGCCTCTCCTCCCCGCCGCTGGATCCAGCTGAAGTCATTTTTATAGCGCAGGGACCTACCCCGGGGGCACAGCTCTTTTCCCCCGCCCCTGCCGTGTCCCACCTCCCCGCTTGTGAGCAAACCCAGCTGCTTGCGTGGGCCCCCGTCCCCCTCCCTTGTGCTTCCAAATGCCCCAGCACCCTCCTGCCACGGCCACCCCGACCCCGCTGGGTCCGTGCGTGCCCGCGCGCGGGTGCGTGGCATCTCCCACTTGCGGGCACGGAGTCTTTTAGCTAAACTACACTTGAAAGCAAGGTTTTAGTAAAAGGGGGGGGGGCTGCCGGTAAATGTTTGTGTGTGGAAGAGGGGATGTATAATATCAAAACTAGTCCCTTCAGTCTCTGAAAAGGCGGCCGTTATATTTTCACTTTGGTTGCCTAAGGAGGTAGTGCTGATGTGATACAGCTTTATCAATTCTCCAGCCCACCCCTTGTGCTTTCTCAGCTCTTCACCCAGTTTTAGCCAAATCTGATGGAAAGGCAGCAGGCTCAGAGGTAAGGAATTGCTACAAGCCTGGTGAAAGTGGTCTGGGTAGAGGGAAGATACCCAATTAATGCCTCCATCCATTGCAGTGGGAGCTCACTTCTTATTAAACAGTAGAGCCCACCTGGGAGAGTTGTGTCAGAGCTGCCCTGACCAAGACTTGGTTGGCTTTTGTGCCATGTCAGAAACCAGTGATCTGCTCCTCAGGCAAGGGTCCTCACCGATGGGTGGCCTCTGTGTGAAACGGAGGGTGAGTCTGTGCTCCAGGCTTACTATCAATAAGGTTCAAAAACCAGCCAGCACCAAGACCCAACTGCTGGAAATTAGTTTTAATGAGTTTTGGCGTTCACCAAACTGTTGGCACCCGCGGTTGTGTCCTGTGCACGTCACATGCTGCGAGAGAGGAGAGGTGACCTCTCCTTATTGCTTCCACAGGAGATTCCCTTGCTCCCAAATACTTGTCTGTACTTGGCATCTCTCTCGAATGGAGAAGGGATGGCACCCTCCACCATAAGACGACCTCCCCGTCAGCACCCTCTTGGCCGAAAGGCTGTAGTCACAGTCCTGAGCACCAGGACTATCCCCTTCCCCTCAACCCCACTTACTAGTGGGGACGGTCACCTCCAGAGTCTTTTTCCACTGAGTCCTGTCTCCTCATCCACCAAAGGGCAACGTCTGCCCATGCACGGAGCTGGGTGAGAGATGCTTTTCGATCAAAATTGTTCTGTGTGCTTGCTGAGGAAGGGCTGACAACACTGGCTTTAGACACAGCATTGGGGCACGATGCGGTTATGGTTTCCAGCCAGTGGATAGCTCTGAATTAAAGCGCTGGGCAGGACGGGCAGCAGTCGCACCACTGCAGCCTCCACCACCTCCAGGTGCTCCGAGGCCAGATATCCAGAGTGAAAAGTGTCTGTGGTCCTGCCTGCTGTGCTGCATCCTCCCGGTGGGAGGAAGGACTCTGGAGGGTGTAGTGAGTTGCCAGCCCACCCACCTGGCTGTGAGCAAAAGGAAGGCAGGAGACCAGAGAGCTGATTTCTACACATCTGCTGCTATTATTTTCTGTATAGACAGCAAAGGTGTACTAGCAAAACACAGGTATTGTCATGCATGGCTGTTGTGATGATGAACTTGGACACCGCAGCTGGTGTAAGGCTGTAAGGGAGAGGGAGGCTGTTTCACAGACGCTGTACCTGAAGCCCGTGCTGGACCCTCTCTGTCCTGCTCTCCTCCAGACATCATTTTGGTGTTTGTAATTGCACAGTGGGTGTTCCCCCCGTGGACCAGGGATGAGTTCACGTGGTCACTGGCCTTCTTACCTCTGATGTGGGAATGGCTCAGCAGCCTTGAGCCAGCAAGCATCCCGGTGAGACCCACACAGACATCTCCTGCCACCCACCCACTGCCATCCCCTGTTATTCCCTTGTCAGCCACTGATGGTCCTGCATAACGCCAAAAAAACACAGGCAGAGCTGGTGCCTTCCCACGCTCACATTTAGTCGCTCGGGGTCTGGAAGATATCTAGAAGAGGTATCTCTGGGAGATAAGCTACACGACAGAAGAGCAAGAAGCTGGTTTCCATTGCCAAGCTGGCTACACTAGCTAATTTTCAAAAGGCTGTAGACTAGACTTAATTTGTATAAAACTGATCCAAGTGAAGATGTCCTTGCTAATAAGGATGCTGGAGGGGTTAAAGGCAGAGGGATGACTATGCAGCTCTAGCCTGGACAGGGTCAAGGAAGCTCTGCTCTGTTCCCATCTCTGTGATGGACTCATGAACTTGGCAGTCACTTGAGCTACACTGCTTGCGTGCCCCCCCTGTAAACAAGGGCTGTGCCTCCCCTCCTCCCTGGAAACAACATCCTTAGCCTGAGCTTCTGTGATGGTACCAGGAGACTTCTTGTTCTGAAGGGAAGGTGTGGCTGAATGTTTTGGTCCCAGCACGCAGTGCTCTGTTAGGATCGCATGCCTGTCAGTGCTCCTCTCCAGCCAGCCACGTGTGGGAAGTTTTCTCTGTCAAGTACCCAGTGGTTTGCCAAGTGGTCAGTAATGGAGGCGTGGGGAGAGGGGCTTGCTCTCTTTTGCTTCAGATTCAACACTCTGGGCTGAGGAGGAAGGAAGCCCCAAGTTCAGAGGAAGGCGTGTGGAACAAGGGGCAATCATCTTTTAGAGGCCACCCGCTGGCCCCTGGCTACCTCTCTTTGATTAGCCTCGCCTGCTTTCTCCACAGCCATTGGACTTCAGAGCAAAAAAGCGCTGGCTTGGGAAGACCGATGAGGTTGTCCTACAGTGTTATGTTCCTGCCGGCTGCACTTTGCCACAGGTTGTGGTCTGTGGGACCTCCTGGATAGAAACCAGGAGTAAGCAGCAAGAGATGATATTGCTGCTGGGCCAACCTGAAGAGACACGGTCCTGAAGATCTAGGAGTTGATGATAGAGGAGCTACTGTGATAATGGACAACAGTGACACAAGGTGGAGGAAGGGAAAATTCCCTCAACAGAAAATCTAGAAGGACTTGGAGGTTCAAGGAAGCAGGAGCTCTGAAAGACCAGAAACCAGCTTTTTTTTACAAAGAAGAAGTTCCCTGGGTTGGGGCCTCCTTCCCTGAGGGTTTATTCAGGAATAAAACAGATGAGTGTTCCCATTAGGCAGGGGCGTGAGATACACTACCAACAGGCAGTAGACAGAAGAACCAAGCTGTGGTTGCTGTAACCCACCAAATAAAAACAAACAAACAAAAGGAGAGAAAACAATAGCAGACAAACAGAAATGAGAACAGTGCAATACAAGTTGTCACCAAATGCACCCCACTGACACTTCACCTCCCAAAGGGCAGTATGCACTGAAAGTGTAAGTCCTCTGGTCAGCAGCCAGCTTTTGAGCTCAAAGCTCAAAACACTGCCCGGTTCCTGGAAATAGCAATGCTGGGAGTGCAAGGAGGTGATAGATGAGAAAGCCGTGGTCCTCTAGTCCATCTTCCATACCTTCACCTCTGGCCAGCTCCTGCTCTTGACTTGCTCCTGGCTGACACTGGAAGTGCTGATTTCTGGGGAAATGGGCTCGTAGGAACGGAGAGACAAGCTTGCAGCAAGCAGGCCCATCCGGACACAAGTATCTGTGTCATGTTTAGCAAGCATCCCTGCAAGGATTCCTGCCATTAAGCTGTGGAGAGAAAGAAAGGCAGTTTTGAACCCTGTGGCAACGGCTTTGTTCTGGGGAACACGGCTGTTCGTTTGTAAGAAGAGCACTCATTTGGACCCAAACCAACACTTACAGGAGCAGAAGATGTCACACAGGAGGGGTGAGGTTATAATGAAAAGTTTTTGCTTTTTGATATTTATTTTTGAATTTGGAGTAACAAATAGTGCTATTTATTTGCATTTTATTTGTTTCTCATCTGAGAAGTTGAGGTACTTTCCAATTCCACCACATTTGCTATTCTCCTCAGTATTCCAGGTGAGGCACGAGAAAAGAAAGGAGTCTAAGAAGGGAAGAACCTATTTTTCCCTTGCACTCTAATTATTTTGTCACTTCCCTGCTCCTTGTTGGTGCCTTATTACATTCCCTCCTTTCCCCAAAGGGGTGGATGGGAAGAGAGGTAAAGTTTTCATATGTATGTGAGAGGGGCAACAGACACAGCTGGAAAAAGACATCCAAAGCTGAAATGAGACGGTAGATTCAGATTTTTGTAAACTTTCACTGTGGTTTTCCATTTGAGATTTCCCGGTAAAAATGATGTGAGTGCTTGGAACGGCAGTCACGCACAGGTCCTCACAAGGCCCCGAGGAGGCCATCATGAGAAGGGGATGACTTTGCCATCCGCCTGGCCTGCAGGGGAAGGCTCTGTTGAGGCATGGATACGTGCAGGGTGGTGTTCGTGATCGACTCGAAACAACTACTGTTTGTTCATAGCTAAGTACAGTAATGATGCTCGGAAGCTAGGAGAGGACAAAGGAGGAGTGAAAGAGAAGGGAGAAGATACTGACATTTGAGAGGCAGAAGCAAGGACAGGAAAATGTGACGGCAGAGAGGATTAATGAGTAAATCTATGGAGAAGGGAAAAAGATCACTTTTTTTGTGTGTGTGTTCTAATTACCTCAACATCTTTTTATCCATAACAAAGGCACATAAGATTATGATTTCCATAAACCATTCAATCTCTCAACAGCTCCAGAAGTTCAGCATAAATATTTGGGGGAGCATCCCCTAGCAATGCCGTGTGCAGGCACGCGGTGTTATGTTGTCACGGCAGCCAGGTGCCCGGAGCAAACAGCCGCTGCTCCCGAACACGCACGGCTCCTTGGGCAGCACCTCTGGAGCTGTAGGAGAACCACAGGGTGGAAGAGAGGCGTGAGGTGTCCTGGATCACTGTTTCTGGGTGGGCAGTGTCCCCTGAGCAGTGCTTCAAAAGTGCGAGGGTTCACGGGGGCTGAGCCGTGAATGTGTTATCGCCCTGGGTTGTCCCCTGCTGCACAGTCCCGTGGAAGTGCCATCAGGCTGGGCTTGGGCAACTTGACCGGTTTATGTGCTGTGGAGATGGCATATATGTCAGTGTAGCGTTCTGGCATTTGCAGCCTGTTTTGGCACTCTTACTCTGTAGAACAGGGATTTCTGCAGCAAAGTGCAGCAGCCGAGGTTACCAGAAAGGACATCCCCGGATGAAGAAGAGGATGTGAAAATTCCTACTTGGACCTGGGGACGCTGGGGAATGGGATTTCCAGACCAATATTACTTCAGCAATGGGAGCAGTAATGGGCCCTTAGCTTTCATAGTTTTAGAAGGAAAAACAAACTTAAAGTACTCCTGCGTAACTCAGTGGAGGTGTTTGGCAGCGGCACACTGTATCTCACCTTTGCTCTTCCTTTAAATTAAGCTTTTTAAAAGGGAAAGGAAAAAGATGTTTACCTTAGCCTCTAGGAAAAATTGTCCTGTGGTAAGGGGTAGTTGTGTACCAAGCAGATGGTGCAGAGAGGAGGCTGTGTCCCTGGAGGGACTGGCAGAGGGTGGGCACATCTGCCAGAAGTTGTGAACAAATTAGTGAGCAAAGCTGAGCTTTCCTTAGGACAGGCTGACCCTGCGAGGTTCCTCCCAGCCTCCATTCCTCTGCTGCTACGCTTACTGCTCCAAATAATATTTTGGTCTTCTTTGGAGAAGACCAGCTTGCAGTTGCATCAACTCATCTCAGAGGTGATTTGGGACACAAGGAGCGTGTCCTGGTGTTAAGTGGGCTAACTAGGTTGGCATGAAGTTATTGATTGATCCTAACTCAAATATTGAGGACACTGTAAGTTTAAAAAAAAAAGACTTTTCATTCTGCCCACACAGAAAAAAAGAAGTGTTGCTATGTTGAGTTATTGGTAGGTAAGAGTAGAAAAATAAAAGGAAATACCGGTCATGTACAGCCTTTTGGTCTAGCCCAAGGCAATGAAAGGATAGAATCAATTATTGTAATGTATGAAGCAAGAAGAAAAAAAACCTGGCTACTACATATAGTTTGACAAGTTAACAAGGGGCATAATAAAATATTACTCTGACTGAGAATTGATCAGTGGGGCTAGGAATAATACCTGTCATTTCCTACTCCTATGTACAGCTATGTTGTGTGAACAGCTAGGTGAATTATACAGCAGACTCTTTTGAAGCATGAGCTACTGCCAGAGGCAAATGCAGAATGTGATGAAATGCTTTTATAGGGCAATTTTAGCTACCGAGTGGCAGTCCGACTTCCGTTGGAGAAGTCTGGAAGTAAAGGAGTTAGTAAGGCGGCTTTGATGTAAGGTGGTTTACTTTGCTTTTAGCAGCTAAGGCCAGACTAATTCAGAACTACTAGATTGCCATGAAAGGCTTGGATCTAAAAGAAAAGCAAAACTAATAATGGCAAGACTGGTTTCCAAGATGCATAGGGGGACATTTTTAGCAAGCTTTGCAAGGAATCACGGTAACCAGTCCTGTTCTTGTGTCCTTAGTGTCTGTTCCTCAAGCAGCAGAATGTCATTTGCCTTTGCAGTAGAATTTCAAAGAAATCTGATTATGGCCCTTCCACATTTAGCTGGAGAAGACAAAGTAGTGAGCAACATACCTGTCGCCGGCTCCTGAGACATTGACTATCTCCTCTCTGCTGACGTGGATGGCGGGGTAGTGGGTAGCGCAGAGGCTGGCAGCAGCAGTCTGCAGGGGAGAGAAGGGAAGTCAGTGGGAATTGCCCAAGCTGATAAGGCCTGATGTGGCTGATGCCATCCAGACCTGCACGGATGCCAAAAAAAGAAAAGGGAAAAAAAAAAAAGGCAATAATCTTTTTTCACACTTTGAAAGAGACCAGCGATTTAAATGAAGCTTCCTGAAAACGAAGCTTGCACTCATGAATATTCATGGTAAGCACATTTAAAACTAGCTGACTTTAAACACTGCTGCTAGGAGCCAGCAGTATAGGGACAGACAACTTGATTTTCTTTCAGAGCTGTATATTCCACCCCCCAAACATGTACATTTGCCAGCAGTGATGCCATGTTTCCCAGGACTGCTGCCATGCCACCAGAAATAGCAGTGGTGCCGTGTGGTCCCAGAAAAAAGCAACTGAGAGCTCAGAGTTTGTTTTCCGTGCCCTTACCTGTTCGTGGGCTCCTGGATGAAGCGAGATGCTCCCTCCCAGGCTCTTGCCACACAGGAGGACACCGTGAGCGCCGAGGGTCACCACCACACAGCGCAGGTGGGCCAGCAAAGGGCGGGCCAGGGCCACTGCAGTCTGGACAACATCCTCCAACCTGGACGGCAGCTCTTCAGACAGTGGGGAGGAAAAACTGTGATATAACTTTTAAAGGTCCTCAACTGGCCTTTTTATGGGTTGGCAGTCTATTTATGAGCATCACTACTACTATTTATGAGCACTACTATTTATAAGCACTTCTGAAATGTGGTTGATATATTTTTTTTTCTTTAAGTCATGGGAAACATGGAATTCTCCAATGTTAGACTTCCATACCGTACCTCTATCCTATGCTGAAGAAACCACCCCTCATGGGACTAAACATGTATCTGTAGAGATCAAAAAACTGTCCTGAAGCATGACTTCCTTGTCTTAATACTGTTGGATTCCCACCTGCATGTGGTGGTGTATTTAATTTCTGCAAAGGGTGGTACTTTTGGGACAGGTGCCCTCAAAGCATCAAGCTTCAGAGACGTGTTTACAAACCAGAGCTTGTTCCTGTTTAGCTGATGAAGTGAGGCAAATAGGATCTTTAATTTTGGACAAGGAGCCATCCCAAGCCTACTGTGCTCTCTCTAGATCATCAGTCCAGCCTGGGCAGTACAACCTACGCGGAGAATGGCTGTGGAAGACACCAAGGGCACTTATGAATCCCCACTGTGTTATAATCCAATTTGCTTGAAAAGAGGGCTGGAGCAGAAAATGCTCTTCTCCATGATCTAGGTTATCTAAAAGTGTGACTGACCCTTCTGAGTATTCAATACCTGCTGGCAGAGGGTTTCCGAGGGTCCGATTTATTGCTCTTAGCTCTTGCAGGTTGGGGGAAATGTATGTGAGCGCTTTCCAGCTGTCTGAGAGGAACGGCTTAGAGGCCTTGTTCTCATCTGTTGGCTCATAGCACACTTCAAAACAACATTGCAATTGGTTAGTTAATTAATTCATTAGTGGTTCATCTCTACATCAGAGAGGGATGCAGTGTAGAAGGCTTAGCCTGATCTACACATCTGGGGTTATACGTGTAATCTATTAGAAACTTAAACACTATTTCCCCCATGCCTGGGACAAGGTCACCCAAGATTTCCTTTCCAGTGCTCAGCAATGAGCCAGTTGCTTCTGGCTCTGGAGTGATATAATCAGACTCCAGTTTTGTTACGCCTCATAGCTGGTTCTGGAGCCTCTGCCAAGTTTTAAGAACATTGTCTCTTTCTTCAAGATTTGCTTTTAAAAATGAAGGCATAACTCCAAAGGTTTGGGAAGCCTTGTGAAGGGTCCCCAGCATACCAGGGGAGGGGGCTATGTATTTTATGGGAAGTGGGAGAGAAATCTCAAGAGATGCTTTAGCATTTATTCTGAGAAGCAAACTATATTGCTGCTCAAACTGGCAGAAGTACACACATTTGTGCTTGCCTTGAGATTAAAGGCAAAGGGAGCAGCTTTCCCTGGCTTTCTGGCAGTGCCCAAGGGCTAGAGCACCTACGCTACAGGAAATGCGATTTAGCTGCAGAATGACAAAAACTCCGAGAAAGCAGAAATGTTTCATCCATTTGAAACAGAGTAGTAGAGTACAGAAAGGAGTGCTGAATAACACAGCATGTCAGACAATAACTGGGTATCTATCTCCAGCAAGCAGCAGCGGAGAGCTCTCAGGGTGTGCGGAGTGTTTTGGCACACGTGCTGTTAGGAGCTACGGCCCTGTTAGGGCCAGGGCTGGGCGAGTTCTCCTTACCTGCTAGCTGATGCTCTCTAGCTAGTTGGCAGACGTACTGAATAGTGGAAAGAGGCACATTTCCATCAATGCAAACTAGCGGGGCCTGGCACAGGTTCTCCTTGAACTGGGACACCTAGTGAAAATCCAGGACACAGCGTAGAGACAGCGTGAGTCATTGCAGAGGGACAAAATAATTGCTAGTCAGACTCGGGATGTAGGATTTTCACTGCTGTTGCAGCCCTTAGGTACAGGCACGAACCTAAAAGAGTGATTCCCTAAGGAAAATGGATTTTTCCATTTGCCTCACCTCCTCCTTTTCTTCTCCTTCCCCCGCTCCCTGCCATCAAGAGCTGGACTCAACTCGCAAGGCCCCTCCAGCAGAGACAGATAGTTGCTGGTCCTCACTAGACCACTTTGGTACCCGTGGGTCACTCAGAGACCTACAGGGAAAGGGAATGCTGCTAGTTAATGCCACTGTAGGATTCCCTGTGCTATGCCTGGCTTGACTACGCGTTTGCTTGCCGCGCCTGTCATTTAGACGTCCTCTGTGCGCAATGCCTCCTAAGAGGGTGTTCATCAGAGTGTTTTACTCCTGGGTCCTACGGAATGGTGTAGGGATGGGGGACAGGGGAGCAGTGGAGTGGGGAGCTGCCGTTCCCCCCGTCGGCTCTCTGAGGCTGCACGACCACTGCCCGAATGCCAGGCCAGTGCTATAGGCTCTCATGCAGCATCCCTCCCACGTCTCTGCTAATCCTGGTGGAAAGAAGGGCTGCCAGAATGCACTCTGCAGCAGAAGATTGGTTCAGAGTTTCCACTGGCCACAAGTGTTTTGTAAAACTCAGGAGAATTAATCTGTCAGGTAGTGGTTTTCTGTGCCAAGGCTTGGGAGAGGCAGGGTGGGGATGGAAGTGGGAGCAGTGACCATATTTTTCCCTAGGAAGTCTCTACCTCACGGGGATCCCGCTGGTAAGTAAATTGCACTTAACTTCTATGTCGCTGTCAGTCAAGAACCACTGGCTTTTGTTCTGTTGACAAAACAATGAGTAGGGAAGGAGGGCGCAGTGACGGGGCTTTCACTGAAGCAGTCCTTAATCACTGCTTCCATTAGCCCTGACATTTTGAAGGTTTGGATGTGCTGAGCAGCAGCGCCTGTTGATACAACTCAGCATGTAGAAACAACAAGGATGGTGGGGAGGGGATGGAACAGGAAAACTTGCTTTAATCAGTGTTCTGTCCACTTTTTTTTGTTTCTCCCTAAAGGGAGAGATACCATTTCTGCAGGTGGACTGGATTTATTGCTGGCTTTATGGTGCCAAAAATTATAGGTTAGCTGGGACTAGTTAATGAAGAGAATTCTGGCCTATAGGTCATGGATGATAGTAGTGGTGATACTGTATGGAGCAGAAACAGAAACTTCATCTGGGTCAGCAGCAAGAGAGCTCTGGTAGCTTGCCATGCTTCTATCTCAGTGGCCAATGTCTGGGCTTAACTTTAGCATTTCCCACGTTCCCTCTGCACACCCATTCCCACTGGTACAGTTTCACCAGTTACATTTTGTCATATGTCCACGCTCTTTCTCATAAGAAAAAGCTTACAAATCAGATGGTATGCATACGTATTGCTCTGTTATCTGGTGGTGGATGTCCATATCTCCCAAGCCGACGCTGAGCTCCCCAGCACTAGTGATCACAGCACAGTAAGTGGCTGTGCTCTTCCCCTCCAGCTGGAGGACGGCGCTCATGTCCTAAAACAGGGAGGACAGTCATACATGGAGCACGTTTCTCTTCCCTGCCACGCTCGGCTCATTCTTTCTCTGTGTCCACCTGATCGATAGCCCAGCTTGCGGTTCTTCCTTCACCCTCCCTTCTCCCTTGAGATAAGCAACATTTCAGAAGTACCTCGCTCTAGACAGTGCTGGCAGATGGCTATTTTTTAATATTTGCAATGCAACAAATGCCACAGGTTAAAGAAATCATTTAGTAAATGAGAGCAACAGGTCTCTGCCATGCAGTTCCGTAGGTTGTGCCTGTTGTAAGGGAAGAGCGGTCTGCAGCCCTGCCTGCTCCGGCCATCCGTTCCCAGAGCTTGTGACACTTCAGTGGCCTGCTGACATGCTGGCCTGTCTCGGTGGCACGCTCCAGCTAGCGGTTACGTTAGCCACCTCACTGACCCCACAGCCTGATTTTGAGGGCAGCCTTGGAACCCTTTTTACAGCAGCGTCGCAGACAGAGCTATGAGGTGTCCTTCCTCTGTGGGTCCTGTGAATGATCTGCTTAGAGAACTCGGGGCATTTCTTAGGATATATGTGCGGACAGAGAAATGCACCTGCCCCAGTAGTTCACAGGGAAGCTGGAGGTTTTAAGGAAAGGGTCCTCTCCAACACTTGGTGGTAATGTTGTTACAGGCAAGGATTGCGTGGCGGCTGGCCAGCAAGTCCGTCTTCCCTTGGGAGACCGCTCACTTTGAGCACAAACTGCGCTGTGCTGGGTAGAGGAGGGATGATAGACCTGCTGCTATGAAGCCCTGATAAACCAAAAAAGAGTTCATGTTCTTATTGCTTCATTTACTGAGTTGCTCAGGTAGCCGGAACCAAGGCCCCACGTGCTCTGTTTGGACACCAGGACCCTGAGGGCACTAATGGGCCTTAATGGCCTTGACCAGGCTCACCTGGGGGTTCCACCCACACCCCTGGCTTCTCTTCACCCCTGCCTCTTCCCCGGGGGGTGTCTGATGCTCTGGGTCAGGGCTGTCCTCCTGGCTTTCTCTGCTGGGGTGGTGATGCTCTGCCTTCTTGTCCTGGGAAGCTCCTGCTGCTCCTGGCTCCCTGACCTGGGTGGACAAGCTGCTGCTGCAGTCAGGCATTCCTCTGGTGCACTGTTAGGGGCATATCCAGTTATGTGGAGGACTCTACTCCTTTGGCCTTGGGAGATGTCCAGCCTGGGGGCCCAGTTCCAGGTTTTCTCTGTCTTATGCTTTACCCAAACCAGGCTGATTTTGGCATTGCTTTGTCTATGCTCAGGGTCAGGGTTTACATATTTCTGGCTGTGCATAGGCCTTACTAGAATTTTTTGCGGTTCCTCCTGATGTACCTCTCTTTCTCCTTCAAGCACCACTTCCTGGAGCTGAATTCAGACCCCACGGTTCAGACTCCAAAGGGTACACACAGCTAGACTGTCTTTTGGAGGGTGGCTCCTTGCCTTCTAATTGTCTATAACTGAACGACCATTGAATTATTCCTACTTTTAGCCTGATGGAAGGTCGCTTTTATGCCTGCCAGGGTTGAGAAGGCTTTTCCCTCTACATAATGTCATCACTTCCATGCTTCTGAGGTGCCACTGCTGTGCAACGTACCATGTGGTGACAGTAGTGCAGGATGGACTCTGAATGTTCATCTTTCCCCACGGCTGATAAAAAGAGAGGAGTCTGTCCAAGACGGCTTAAGCAGTCTAAAAAGCAAATAGAAACAAAAGATATTAATAAATCCATCAGAGTACTGTGAACACAGCGACAGCCTGTGCAGGATAAGTGTCTGTAGGAAAGTGCTCTCCGGAAAAACTTAATGCCCATCAATCCTCATCTAGAAGGATGTTCAAGATGAAACTCAGCCACAGCTGCTGCAAATGACGGGCTGGGGTTGAGTGGGAGGATCTATGTTTGTCTGCTGCACCAGCACTTTGAATTCTTTGAATTTTTTTGGAACATCTGAGAGTGGAGGAGAAGAGAAGAAGGGGGAAGAAACTTCTGTACTTCCCTGGCATCATCTCCTTTACCATCACAGGCACATGGGCTTTCCCACATTGCTTCTGTGCACGGCCATTCCTGCTGCTGGCCTTCCCACACTGCTGTTCCCACCATGTTATCTTACTAGAACCACTGAATCTGAATGGATTCACAGGAAACCCTTCCTCCTCTCCCTTCAAGTTACCACAAATTATACTTCAGTGCGTGGCATTTTTTTTCTCCCCCTCAAGCTTCTCCGTTTGTGATCTGAAGTGACAGTAGATTTGTGTTAGGAAGATTTGGGAAAAGTCAAAAAGCCAGAATAATCCTAAAATAATATTGTAATCTGCCCCTCCTAATTTCAGTCCCCAAACACTGGTCTGATCCTGCTTGTGGTGGAGCACCAGGTACAGTGTGATCCTTTCCTGTTGCCAAGGTCTGTCGTCCTTTCTCTTCTACAGTAATTCCTGTGCCCCAGTTCCTCTTGTCCATGGTGCATGGATGATCATCTTTGAACAAGGTTATTCTTTTCAAATTCTTGCTCAAAACATAATTCTATTCTGACTATAGCCTGGCATTAATTCAACACTGAGGGCCAGGCTGTTCAGTAGTCATTGGGGATCACTGATGCTATTTAACTTTGATTTGGGGTCACTGTGCTATATCGTAGTTAACTTCATACTTGTGGACCTTTCTTTTCCTGATCTCAACTCCCTCCCCTCTTATTTCTTGGAATGGCCCCTGCCTTTTCCAGGCAGTCTGCCCACTGGTATATTGCCTAACGTGTCCCAGATCTTAAGAGCATTCAAGAGCTCCTGCTGTTGAAGGAATACCGAAGGACAAATCACAGCTGGCATGCACCCACAGGCAAACCCAAGAACTAGGCACCTGCCAAGTTTCTTCCAACACCGCCAAAGGTTCGTCTCACTCTTCCAGCGTTTGTTTGCCCACCGCCCTGGAAGAATAAATTGTTAATTGGCAAAACTGGGAGGGCTGCTTGGCATAGATGCTACGTCTCCATTAACATGTGAAGTGAAGTTGATGTCGCTGAAACATAGGTCAGCAATTAGAAGGAGCAGAAGGCATTTAGCTATCAGATTGAGGGCAATACACATTTCTACAGCCATCTACAGACTTCAACCCTGATGACAAAGGGCTGCTTCCTAGGAGGGGAGATCTGCTTGATGTCCCTATGCATTGCTATTTTGGTCTTTTTTGCTAAGACCTCTTAGAACAATGCTAACAAGTGTTTCAGTTGGTACGAGCAGCCCTCTGAATTTACCTGCTTACAACAGCGCTGGGACGCCAGCACTGCTGACCCTGACCTGATGGGCTCTGCAGCTGCCTTCCAGGCCACTTAGCTCCCCCCTTAAGCAGTTTGGGGTTTGGTTTTGTTCGGTTGGGCTTTTTTTTTAATTTCTTTATTTTTCTCTTTGAAGGTAAAATGAGATTTGTTACCTTTGCCTGTACTACCTCTGTACTTTACTCATGGAAGGATCTGTTTCAGTGTCCGAACAGTTTTTCACTCACCATTCTCTTCCCAAACACCTCCCTCATCAAAAATAACCCTGCTTCTCCACCTGTGTGGTTATCAACTTCTTTTTTCTCTTGCCTCTGCCTTCCACTCCTCTGTCCATCTGTCAGTCTGTCACAAACAGCCCAATTCTCAGAACACAGGCAATCCCTCACCCATCTCCTCCTCCATCTAATTATTCTGCCAGAAGAATTACATCAGTAAGTTCTCAGATCAGTTTGGGCTTCATCTGACTATCAAATGGTTTAAAAGCTCTTGTTTCATAAAAGTCTGAAACATACTTTCCATTTCTGAAGACAGCTTGCCACTGGCGGTCATAATGATCTTCACAGTTCTGGATAATTCGGAGCTTTCAAGAGCACGTTGAGCATTTGGGTGGCAAGCGCTGAAGTGTGTGTGTGCCGACGCGCAGCAGCTCTTCGCCCAGACTCTCTGGCCCATGTTAGCCCAGAGGCACCACAATACCCCTGCACATACACATTTTCCTTGCTTGTAAACACCACGATCTATCCTAAACAAGTGAAAGTATTGCCATCTCACAATATTCTGCCTCCAACCCATCACTGTTCTTGGGCGTTCCCCAAGGACCTCTCTTCTTCCCCCATGCAAAGCTGTACATCTGTCCCTTGCACACAATGCTTTCCTCTGCATCCAGCCCTACAACTGTGTAAGAGGCTGCTCTCCCATCTCAATATGCTCTTTTATTACTCCCTTCTGACCTCCAGGCTGGGTTTTTTTGCCCTGACTCTCCCCAGTTCTGTAAGACTTGGTGCTAATTCTTGATGCCTTTGCTTTTCTCTCTGGCAGTTCTCCAAGCCCTGAACTGCTCAGACCACCTGAGCAGAACTGCTGTATATAAGCAACCTATGGCCTCTGTCCATCTTTCCACTACTTGTCACTCCTCATTAACCCAAATGCCCCTCCATTACATTTGCTCATGCTCCCTGGGAATTGCCACAGTATTGCCAGGAATAAGGATATTTCCATCTGCAACTGTCTCCTGTCGAGTCCTGCAGATTTCGAAAGCACTGAGCTTGGCTATTTTAACTCTGAAGCTCACTATCCATAACAGAGGCAGCCAAAGGGAAAAAAAAAAATCAAACCAAACACTCCAAAGTAAAAAGCAAGGGTGCTTGTTTAGGCAAGTCAAACAACATGGCTTTGAACACTGGCCCCTATTTCAATATTAAAAGAGGGTACTAACTGCCATCAGTAATGAGCACAAACTCTATTTTATGCAGCTCCACTAGGTTTTTCAAAACTGATGCCTGCAGGCATGCTGAAGTGCTCATGAGCTCCCTTCATTGTCTGGTGTACTGATCTTCCCTTGCCCCCCCTCCACGTCCCAAAGGCAGAGTTTCAGGTTTTTTACCCCAAGCCTTGCCCTAACAGCAGATGTACCAGCCTCCAGCTCAGGGACCCAGCTGTGGGTGACCTCTGCTGTTGTACAACCCCACAGGGGCCTAAAAGAAATGAAGATGTTAAATCTCTCTTTAAAGTAGCAGGTGGGTGCAGCGAAAAATTAGCAGCCTGCTTCTGAAGAAAAAGAAACGAGTGGCTCTCATCGCACCTTGCCAGCTCAGCTGGTAACGCCAAGTCTGAGCGGTACTTGGGTATCATCTCTTCTGTGTTGTGTTCAGGTGGGGCTGGCTGAGATGGACGAACTTAGAGAAAAATGGGCTTGCTGAGATGATTTGAAATAAGACTGGGCTGATGCTTTCTGGCAATGTTTCAGAGAATTGAGAGAGTCTCCAGGGCCTTCTTCCACATCTTGAGAGGTTTGAGTTCCTAATGTAAAATGAGACTCTGCTTACCCTCTGGGTATTCTGAGAGAATTATAAACATAATGCTTCTTCTGGCACCTTTCTCTGAGCAAGACTGTACTTCTTTCTCTGCAGGTCAGACATAGTTACTTATAAAGCACTTTGCTTCTGGGTAGCCTTGAAAGCCACGTGGGAATTACAACCAGGACAGAATACAGCCGCTTTCTTGCTGAGATAGCCTGAGGTGTGAGTGGTACCCCAGTGCTCTGCAACAAATCCAGCATGGATAAGGGTGGGTCCTGCTGGGTGCTGAGCCCTTTGGAAAAAACTGTCTTTAAAAGCCAAAACAAAGCAATGCTGTTGAGAGTGCCTTTTTCCTCTGTGCCTAACCACAGCAGCTGTCAGCAGGAACATTTTGGCTGCCAGTTCCCAAATCCTCCTGCAGCTTGGCATTTGCGTAGCTGCCATGATGGACTTGCTGCTGTACTGAAGGGCAGCTAATGCCTCGCTTTTTCATGCAACATTAAAATCTCCTTTTTCCTTTTCCCCCATCGGCTGTTCCCAGCGGAGTCTATAGCTGCCCTTGGCCCCTCACTGTGCTGTGGGTGGTCCAGGGATCTGCACTCAAATCTGACACACCAAAGGTGGCTGCCCACCCTTGGACATAGCTTAGCTCCTTGTCCTGATAGCTGAGTGTGGGGTATGTATGTTATCAGTTAGATCACAGCATGTGTCACCCTCGACCATTATAATATTGTTTGGCCTCTGCCTCTGTATCACTGAATAGCCAACTTCCTTAAGGACAGCTTCCCCAGCACGTCTTTTTCTATATCTGACTGAGAGGTCTCTGCAGACTGCCCCATCTGACGGCAGGAGTTTCCTGCCTCGGCAATCAGCGTAGAGTAATTCGAGACACCAAGCAACTTTTGAGCAAGCTTCACTGCCTCAATCTGTAGCACTTCATACAGCTCAACAAAAATTGTATAGGCCATGCAAATGGCTGTCATTTGCATGGGGAAGTCCCAGGTTTGTTCCACTTCAGCTTCTTGGTTGTTTATTGGTCAAACCAAATTGTGACAGAGAGGGTCTGGTAACATTTTAAATGTTCTATTTTTTTAAAGCAATCTTTTTTTTTTTTTTTTTTTGTGACTCAAATCCTTTATGACTGAGGAAGCTGGCTCTCTTGTTTAGCTGCAGCTGTGTCAGTACTACTTTTCTCAAAGGTTTCTTTCCCCGTGGGTACTCTGCACAGAGACTTTTGCTCCTATTCATGCTGACTTCCATAGCTAAGACAGTCCCAGGTAGCCAGAGCTGGCTCCTACCTGGGGATTTCCTCCCTATAGAGTCTGTCCTTGAATTAGAGGTTGTCATAGCACAGTGAGGGTCTTTACCCATTGTTTCTAGCTCTTTGCATAGAGTGCCCTGGGCAGCTCTTCTCTTAAACGAGCTCTTTGGGCTTATGGCATCAGACAATAGCCCCAAGGCACCTTAACATAGACTGTAGAGGCCAGAGTCATATGTGGAGATTGTAAGGATGATGATACATTGCTCTGTCCCTCTCTTGAGGGGTAGGGATAGCGACTTTCAGCACAGGAACAGAGCAGGGCAGTATGTATCATTCTATTGCCCACCTAGACAACACACCAAATATGCAGCACTACTCCTCCCAAGTTTGTGCACGTGTGCGCATACAGACATGCAGATATCATGCACAGATATCACCTCCCCCCCCACCCCTTTGGCTTGGCACTCCTGTAAAAGTAGCTGGAAATGGCAGTGGTGCTAAGAAAACTGTTATAGATACAGTACCAGGATGACAGGGTTCTGTGCCTTGGCTATAAAGTCAACGTTGATACCTCCAATCACCACCTTTAAGAGGGAAGAAAGAGGTAAAAAGTGGTTGGAAGGACTTGAGGAAAAAAGTTTCCAAGTCTTCTTTGCTTTTCCTAGTCACTTTTCCCACCCTCTTGAAAACTATCTAATTCACAGTGTGAAGGCCCGTGCTTCTTTTGGATGGCTAGACACAGGTTTGTACAATCCCGATTAGAAAGAATCAAAATCTCTTCTATATGTTGCTTTCTGAATTATGCCTGCTCATAGCCAGCCCCAGCATGGCAGGTGGGATGTTAGCGTGTACACATATAGGTGCTGGCGGTTTCTCTGTGTGGTGACAGAGTAATATAAGAAGTTGCATGCATCTGGTCATGTCAGTGCCCTTGAAGCGATCTCTCTTGGGACAATTTCTGGCCCACCAAACCTCAGAAAAAGTCAAGCATTGCTGTGTAAAAAAGCAAAGAAAATGGGAAAAAGTGGGCAGAAAAATGCAGTCATTTCTTGCAAGCTCCCAGGAGAAATTGCGGTACCCAGTGACACTTTACAGATCACTGTCTTATTGTCCTACAAAGCCAGAAAAAGCAATACAGCTCCACAAACAGGAAGTTTCCAGATACTCTGGGGACATACAGCTGTTTTTTCTCATTCCATCAAATACTGGAGTCACTGCCCTCTTTTACATTGACAAATCCTATTGCAAATGTGTTTTAGAAAATTTTTCAGCTCTCTGAAGACTATCTAAAATAGATTTCCTGTAAATTATGTGGCACACACAAAATCCAAGATAGTGAATAGAGTGTTAGGGTTATAATGGCTCTCATTTGGGATATGCTGTACTGCATATTGCCTGATACTTGGCAATCACGAGCAGGAGGCCAACAAAAAGAGATATTTATAAAACGTGTATCGCTTAGCAGCTCAAAATATCTCCCTCCACCCTCTTCCAGGTCTACTCCTGTAGTCATGAGTTCCCTGGCACTGAGAGCAATACAGTTTAAGTTGTACATAAGGGCACAGCAAAAGGTGAAAAGGTGATTAAAGTTTTAATGGATTTGATGGTCGAAGAATGGGATTAGGCCACTGTCAGTGTTTATTCCCTGTAAATGTGGATAGGGGGAGAAGGAGAGGATATTTATCTGAGAAGAATAAAATACACCAAAGAGAAAATGTCTGCCAGTGTGAAGCAGAAAGATTGGTCTCTGGCTGAGTCACCTTTTACTTTTGGGAATAGATATAAATTTATCCTGTGCTGTCAGCAGAGAGGCATTATCTGGAGGGCAGCAGGGAACTCACTGGCTGAGGTGGGGTTGTGTCCTTTTGCTGAGGTAGTTTCCCTTTCCTTCTGGCTTTCTGTAGTTTGCTCAGCGCCACTGCAATGCAGCTGCCCACTCTGGCATTGTTCTGGATCAAAGCAAGGTCTGTTTGGCATTTCTTTGAGGAGAAAAAAAAAAATACCAGCAAGATTGACCTGTCAGAAGCCTATATAGGAACTGCCTAGAGGGAGAAAGAAGAAAATACATGCTGTGAGACTTCATAGATTTGATTCCCCTATACCAGAATCCTTTGGGGGCACATATACTGGGTTACAATACTGCATGAACACCCTGAATTTTTAATTTTTTTCACCTGCCTCCCCCTGTGTCCATGGAGAGGAAACCTGTCATCTCCATTTGACAGATAGGGAACAGAAGCAAAGGCTTCACAGAGAAAAGAGAAGGTGAAGTGCTTAAACTAGAGCCAAGAGTCTAAAAACCTCAGTGGATCTTGGCCAGCTTTTCCAGAAAGAGATGCCTACTGAGATTTTTGCCAAGTCTCTATAAGCAATTTTTTTAGCAATTTCACTGGGAGCAGAGTATCAGAGGCTTTGAAAGCCCTGCTTTGTGGCTGCATACAGCTCTAATATCCACAAATGCCTTTACCAATCTGTGCTGACTGACCAGGTCTCCTAAAGGGCTGGCAGCAGAGACTGGATGTGAACCCAGCTCTCCCAGATCCTACACTGGCATCCCAGCCAGTAGATCTGCTTTTTTCTTGCCTGTGCAGGAGGATTCCTGCTCACCCAGGGGTGTTTTCCTCCCAAGTTTCTCTTACTCTGCACCCGCATGAAGAGTTGGATAAGGCAGTGTGATGTACAGTGCAGTGCTCTGGGAAGCTCAGGTACCTTCCAGTGCGCAACCCCACCATGGACAACAGTGTCCTGAGACTCCATCACAGAGCAGGCAAGCTCAGGGATCAGATGTGAGGGATCTCTTTGGGCTCTGGACCACCTGCCATCTGTGCTGGCCTCCAATTTTTAATGCAAAAGTGGATGAGGGCAGGAAGGGTGCTCCTGAAAAAGCAGGATGCAGTCGCTAAGCTCTCATCTGTTTGCAGATACTGAAGTGTTTGCCCCTTGCTAGACTGTGAATAAAGTGACAGTGTTTTCCACCAAGAATTATCAGAAGATATATGAAGTACACTGGAGTATTTCCCCCCCTGCCCTTCAGTAAAAGGATACTGGAGTCCAGCGATTTCCCGTCAGTTAATTCATTGAGCTTCTGTAACATGAAAGGGGTCAGTTCTTTGCCTGTGATCCCTTTGGACCTGCAAATATAAAGAAAATGCCTGCAGATTAGCAGGACTGAGCTGAAACAGCATCAGAGAGGAAGCACTGCTGCTGGCAGATAATTTATCTCCATAACCACATACCATAAAAAGTTCTGTAAACAAGCTTCAGGTTAGATAAAACTACGGCTGAAAGCATGTTGTGGGCTCACCTGTGCCCAAGGTTAAGCTGTGTTACAGTCCCTGCAGCAGTGTCCCAGAAGTCATTTACTTCTGCAAGACCACTGGGTGAGCAAAGGATGGGCTTAGGTTGCTTCTCACCTGGCTTTGCTGAGAGCTTGCTGGATGGCCTCTTCGATGACCTGGCCTGAGGCAGCTCGCTCCTGGGGACAAGGCACTGCTATCAGCACCCCACTGCTCAGACCTAGCCCCAAAGCGCTGGCTGGGAAGGACAGGTAGATTGTTAGTGGTTCTCCTTGGATAAATTGAATGCTGAAGGAAAAGGATAGAGGAGAGTGGGTGTGGGGTGAAGGAACCCACATTGCTGGAGCTCCTGTTCTTAGCTGACCCAAGGACAGGGTCTCTTCCAGCTACCAATCAATTGACATCTGCCTATTTATTTTGAGTCTGTCTGTACAATAAAAGGGGCAAAGAACTTTATTTTTTTTTTAAAGAAAACTGATTCTACTTCCAAAGGCCCAGAAGCTGTTTCTGTAAGCACATTAACATACATGTTCCCTCCACTTAACCAGCATGAACAAAATGTGTATGAGTATGCCAAGGTGGCTGCAGCTAGCTAAAAAGCTTGCTGTAAAGACTGAATTTTCCTGCTCCTTTATTTTCAAAGAACTGAAGCAGGAATGGGGGAGGTGGGATGGCCTGTTTTTCAGGACAAACTCTTCTCCAAAGTTAAAAAAGAAAGTGCCTTATTCAAAGTGATTTTTGTGTCCCTCTTTTCTAGGGCCCTACGTGGGCCTTTCCCTTCTGAAACACACCAATGAGTTCAGCTGCCTCCTCTTCATCCCGGACGTGATACGGTGCCTGGAAGCCGCTCTGGCGTGAGAAGAAGGCTGGGAACTCCCTTGACTCTCCAAAGGCAGCCACGCAGACTCCCTGAGTCTCCTGCAGCAGTGGAGGTGAGACAAGCAGGTAGTCAGTGGAGGGAAAGGGAACCCACCAAAAGAATGGGACTTTTTCCTTCTACCCAGCTAGAAACTGCCTTTGTTTAGCACAGGGTTTGGTTACTTTATACACCCCATTCTATTCCATTCTATCACCAACATTTTTCAAAGCAAAGAGCCAGACGTGGTAACTGGTTAGACAGAATCTGGCTTACTGAGGCACAGGAGATATGCACGTCCTTTGCTTGTGCTCAGAGCTGCTCAAAAGCCATGCGGCTGTCATTAGCACAATACTGAGTCTAAGGTAACAACCTGTGATCTGAAGGTATGTCTTGAGTTGATGGGAATATAAATGAGTTCTGTTTGTGATGGAGAAGTACTGATGTTGGCTGTAACCTGAAGTGCTGGCCCTGGTGGTTTCCAACATACCAAACCTTAAAAAGTGACTCTACTGAAAATCATCTTGATTTTAATTTTAATTCCAATTTTATTTTAGTGTTTGATGGGTCTAGCTTGCCTGATCCATCAGTTCTGAAGCATTCTCCCAGAAAAGCAAGTCTAAGGCCAGAGAAACAGGGCATCGCTAGCGCTGCCTTTGGCCTCAGTTGGAATAGCTGCTGGAACAGCCCCTGGGGCATGGATAGATTTATGTTAGGGAGTAGCCCAGTGCTTGTATAGCCCCAGGACTAGAGAACTATAAATGGCTACTATGGCTTCACATCCTCTCAACAGTCATTTCTAAAAATCTTGGGCTTAATACCTGCCCCAACACTACTGGGCATTCTGTACACAAAGTACAACATTATCTGCTTTCAGGCTCAGCAGCCCATGCTACCTACCAGATATTCCAGTGTCCTGCCAATATCAAGGATAGACTTGACTCCTGCAGATACGACAGCAACCGGAGTTCGTCCTAGCTCTGTCAAGTCAGCACTCACATCCAGAGCTGTCAGGGGACAAGCAGCCACTGTGTGGGTGATTGTGTTCTACTCCAAGCTGATGTGATCTGCCCTCTTAAAAAGCCATATTTGCCTAGGATGCCCCTGCCTGCTTTTGTAGCCATTTAGATCCACAAACAAATATTACAGGTTTAGATCATGCCTTCAGGTGTTGAGATTGAAAGAAATATTGACAAAAAGAAGTCACATGGCTTAGGGCAGAGGTGCAGCCTTGCACTGTAACTCTCAGCTCTTTGATCACATCAATAAACAGCATGCAAAAAATTGGTAGAAAAGAAAGAAGCAAGTGTTATAAAGCAAGGACAAAGTTCAAGGAGATGAAATATAATTTAAGTAAATTTTGATTTTGGTATTGACATCACTGGCAAAAAAGGCAACAGGGGAACTTTGCTGACTTCAGGGAACTCCCTGGTCTGGAATTTACATCACATCTGAAAGGGATGGCATCCAGCAGGGCAGTGCAGTTATGCTATGCTAGGAATATATAAGGCTACGAAGAAAGAATGTACTTAAAGGTCACAAACTACAACGCCAAGGCTGGGCTGTTTATCAGACAGGGGCACGCAACTGTGACACGGACCAGGGCCTAAGTCTCTTTTGTGGTGAGACTCTCCTTCTCCTCAGCTGAGAGAAAGTCTGTAAGAACACTGTGCTCGGTAGCCAGTAAGTATCAGGTTATTCAGCCATTACAAAGTGGGAGAGGTATAGTCAGCTCCTGTTGCACCAGCAAATGATATCCATATAACCCCGTGCAGGCAAAGGATAAAGAGAAACTCCCACCCTCTTAACAACTGGCCAGTGCTCAAGAGGAATACTTTGAAGCTTCTGGAAAGGAGACACTGGAGAGAAAACAACCACAGTATGGTCAAGAGGAATGATAACTTTCCTGAACAGACAGTTACTGCAGGACAGACTGGGAAAAAGGAAAAAGATGGAATTAAATAAAACAGTAGCAACATAGATAAAATAGAATGTTTTGATTTTCTTACTGTTCTCTCCTCCGCGATGGACGCCTCCTATGCCGCCTGTCACAAACACGGGGATTCCCGCTTTGTGTGCGGCGATCATTGTTCCGGACACGGTAGTGCCACCAGACAAGCCCTATCAGGGGACAACCAGTTGCAGTCAGCACCCAGGGTGGCCCAGAGAATACCACATGCAGGCAGCTATGGTTGTAGTCCATCACACAGCAATGTCACAACAGCCTGCTGTCACCAGCTGACAGGTGAAATTCTGATACAAATATTCTATTAGGCAAAACTGCAGAGGAATCGCTGTCCCTGCTACGTAAGCTGTTCTTGCCCTGATGATAGTAAAAGCCTTCGTTCTCCAGAGCTTTCCAACCAGAAGGCTTCACGGTCAGCTAGGGTCACCTTAAGCACTGTGTGCATTACTTGGGAGGGCCTGTGTGTCACATAGTTTATGTGTAACATGATGATGCCTTATCATGCCAATAAGAATATTCTTAGCCAAGCGCTCATGGCTTGCCAGCCAATCCAGAATGACCTTTCAGGAGCTCTATTTCATAGTTGCTATTCCCTTACTCTGTTGTATTTTGACCCTAGATAGGACCAGGTTTGAGCTTACCAACAAGATACCACTTTACATTATATTTTCAAGAGGTTTAAAAGCCACCTGGCTTGAAGCTGGAGAGCACTATACTATTGCTGTATAGAAAACACCACAACAGAAAGTCTGCATACCATACCTGGCTGAGGACGTAAGGAAGATCTCTCCGAGACACTTTAACTACATTTTTACTGCTTGCCAAGAACTCAAGTTCCTCGCTTGTGAGTCCCACATGGATTTGACCCCTTAAAACACCTACAGTGGCTGGCACTGCTCCATTTGTTGTTACAATTTCTTCCACCTCTCTGGCCATGCTGCAATGAGATAAACAAGACAACAATCACAAAATTAGTGAGGCAAACAATCAGAGAAGAAAACTGCTGTGTTTGATGGCCATCATCCCCAGTTTCCAGTTTTATACAGTTCTTGTGATTTCAGCTAAGTCCAGTTCCTCTTCTGTATCTTCCTAATGGCAGAAGTCTTTGCATTTGAATTTGCAGAAGTGCAGAGCTCCCACTTTCAGGACAGCAATCTCCAAGCTCTGTGCTTCATTTTTGAGAAAAATCACTTGGTTTACAGGCAAATCTGGTTATACAACATACTGAAAATAGGGATCCTCTCAAAATAGGACCTTTCTGTATCTATTACCTGTTATTTCTCTGAGATCACAGAACTTCACAAAAAAACCAGGTAATTCAAGCCCTGCTCAACTGACCAGGATATATTTTTCACAATACAGGTAGTTAGATACAGAGTAACAACAGTGTCAAAAAGCTGCAGCCTGAGGATACTCTAGGGCTGCAGACTAGGTCCTTCTAAGCTTCTCAGGTTTTATACTTGATCATTTGTACACTGTCCTTTTTAAGAGCAGCTTCTTCTCCCTTTCTGAGCTATCTGTACATACACTAGGTAGTCTTCAACTACGGAAACTACCTCCTTCCCAAACCCGAATTTTTAGAGCTTCATTCTAAGACAGAATCTCAGGCAAAATAATGGCCAGGTAAAAAGCAAGATGGAAAATCAATACCAAAACCTCCCTGTGCTTTCTGGAAGCAAGGATGGAGAGGAGAGTGCAATGATTTCTGGCACTGTAACTCAGTGAAACACAAATCTACTGAACATCAATAAATAAAGGGTAGAGGTGGGTTTTTTTCTATGCAGGGCACAGAAGGCAGTGAGGGACCAGCAGCTCTCACAGTAGCTGCTCTGAGTGGCACTAAGGAACAGATTTCACTACTGTGTTCCAGTCCTTTTTGCATTACAAAAGAGATACCAAAAGAAACTGCAGAGTGTTTTCAATGTCTGCACAAACTATGCAGATGACAACACTGGTAGCTCTGTCTTAGAGCAAATGATGACATTATCTGCTGCCACATTTTAAAGGAAGCCAGGAATTTAAGGTGTTGGATAAAGACATAAATAGGTACCCCATACGTGTCATATGATTCTGCTCTCCTTAGAAATCCAGATATAATTGGTTTACACCAGAGCTCATATTTTGCATGCCTAGCAATCTGACGTTTCTGTTTGCTCTTACAAGGGTTTTGGGTTGACCAAGAATACTGATACTGATCCACCGGTTATATGCCTTGCTCTTACAACTTTGTTGAATGAGGAACATCAAAATCCATCACCTCAGATTCTGAGGATAGGTCATGCCATGTGTAATGATGGTACTTTCCAAGGCTACAACTGGTCTCCCCTCCATCAGCGCTTCCTGTACAGAGGGCTGAATCTTGAAATAAGCACCTGAGGATAAACACAGAAAATTGAATTGTTTGCATGGGTATTTGCAGTAACTACTGAGCAGTTTTATAAAAGGCAGACTGGCATCATCACAATAAATTTATTCCCCTCTTCATCTGTTCTTTGGGGTGAATTCACAACTAACTTCATGAAGACTAAAGCTGTGTTTCATGTAAGTGAAATATTTGCAAAATATTTCTACTGTTAATACAAATAATAATCCTCATCATCATCACTGAGCACTCCTCTACCACCATTTTTGCAGCTGGGTTGTCATTGGCTCCAGTAACATTACTTTAAATTGTTACTGTGAACGAACTGAGCCTTGCAACCATGCCCAAAGAATATGTTTTAAAAGAGTAGAAGCACCAAGGATACCATAGTAACTCCATATATTATAAGACTATCGTGCATCAAGACTACTGTTGCTCTTCACTTTGCTCCCAGAACACTGCCAGCAAGGTCCCTGCTGCATTCAGATGAGAAAAATGCTTTTCACCCAGGAACTGTTTCAGAATATGCTACTCACCATGCAGAAATCTTCTCACCTGGGTGGTCCCACATGCCACAGCGGACACATGTCTTCCCAGGCTGTAGGTTATCTTCCTAATCATCTTGTGTATACGGATGGTCCTGAGATAACAAAAGTCAGGTAAAAATGAAAGAAGTAATTTAGCCATGATGTGACTGTGTGAAACTAAACATACCATCTTTTGCCTTGATCTTGGAAGGTAAACAACCCTTGCCCAGGAGATTGCCTGGAGACTCCTGGTGTTTCAAGCATAAGCCAGGGTGTCGAAGCAAAATGTTAAGCTGCAGAAATGGAGTTGGAAGAGTTCACCTGGTCCATTGTCAGTGCTGGGCTGAAATCATGGTGGAACAGAGGAAAGGATAAGGAGTAACAAACTAGAGAGAGTTTAAAAGTAGACAAGCTTTTAATTTCCTAAGATACTTGCTCACGATAAATTGCAGACTCGGGCACTGCCACCTCCAACCTGAAAGATCACAAGGAGAAATCTACAAGGCAGACGCAGGCAGAGGAATGCTACAAAGAGATGAACCTGGTCTTTGCTGGTGCCTAAGAGGAAACAAGAAGTTCAGTAAAATAAAGGAGCTGAGAACCAGTAAACCAGGCTGTGACTACAAGGAGGAAAAAGCAGCTTTCCATAGAGCCGGGAGTGCTCTATGCAGGCTCACGCATGGTGGTGCAGATCCCCTGGGCCACATCGTGATGTCAGGACCAGCCAACATTGTGTTCTCGTTTTGGCTACAAGTGCAGTGAGTTGGGACAATCTGGTACTTTCTTGTCCTGGTTATGGTACAGTGAGTTAGGACAATTAGGCACTCCCTAGCCATACCTGAAACTCCTGCTGCCTGGATGGTGGCCCGCCTTGGAAGGTGCCAGAATTACCTGACAAGAATTGTGGCCAGAATGGAAATATACTGACCAAAGTCAATCATCTTGCGATCCTATAAATAGTGATCCTAAGTGAGACCCTTTGAGCTCTCTGGGATTGCAGCAGGCTGTGACCCAGCATCTCCCTGAGCTGGGACGCCTCTTGGTAGATTTTGCAAGGATTTCAGAGTAGATTTCACGAGGATTTCAAAAAGTAGATTTTGGGAGGATTTCCAAGATCGTCTGCTGATAGATGCCAATGAAGAAGAAGGGGTCAAAGATTGTCTGCTGACAAATGCTGACGAAGGAGAATAGTGAGTAATTCACTACAATTAGATTTCGCAAAGTTTCAAAGATCATTTGGTAGCAATAATTTACTACAGTTGGCAGAGAGAGAAAAATCTTGAATGTAGGTTAAACTCTGTATCTCTGTGTGTGTGACTCAATTTAGGAAACTTTGTAGTGTTGATTATAGCAAATTTTATTCAATCACTCTGATAATTGCCTGCTAAGTATTGTTAAAAATCATATAACCTAATCTTGTGATTTACCATAGTGTTAGAAATCTTAAATTGCTGCTACCTCTAAGTCACATAGGATCCATAATCACTCATTGCCCGACAAATTGGCACAGTAATTCAATGGGTGATTTTCCTTACCCTTTGTATCCCTTCTATTAGACAGAAACCATTGACCAACTCTGGGACTAAGTCTGGATCCAGCTGCACCTAGACTCCTCCCTGAGAAGGAGTTTAGAAAGCAAGGGGGTCCACTCTGAACCTCACGACTCAACGGGAGGGTTTCCCTGACAGTTTTGTGTCTCCTGTCTCTGTGTAAATCATTCTAAATTGATTCTAACTCGGTTTTCCCTCGTATGTTTCTTCCATGTAATAAGTAATAGAGTGAACCTTGCCATTGAATTTTGTTAAGTTACACTTTTACAAATTCACATTAAAATCACCTTTTTTGCTAATACCTTTGATGGTGATTCTTTAAGTGATCTAAATCACTCATTTGTGACATCATGTTACATCATCCTTAGTGCAAAGCGTGGAAGCAGAGTGGCAATTCAGCCCCAGCAACAAACTCCAGAACTCCTCTGGTCTCCTAGCAACTCCTATTCACTTTAATTAAATTCATTTCCAAACAGAAAGAGGGGGAGAGAATTGTAAAGGTTGAGACTGGTCTGGTCTGGGCCTCGGGGCAGTTTCACTCAATGCCTGGCTGCTTCACATATTTTCCCTGGGCATTTGGCCATATCCCTCAAGCCTTTCTATTTCTCACCCCTTCAACAGGAGGAAAGGATTTCTTTCTTCAGTCCTTTGTACCCATTGTTAATTTAGATGGCAAATTAATTAAATTACAGTACTGTGTTCATGTTACACTTAGCAGAACATGGCTCTGATCTCAGTAAGTGTGTGGCACTACAGCTAGAGAGAAACAACTTATACCCAGGAAGAGTATTTTTGCCCAAGTTTAAAGACTTCATCTATACAGGACAGCTTGGGCTGTGTAACGCAAGAAAAGAGGGACTGATTCAGCTAGATCAATACATACCTGACCAAACCAGTAAGATTTTCCACTTTCCAAATCCTTTTTAAGGACAAAAAACTTAATTAAGTTTATGGAATCATATCATGACACAGAAGTGGGAAAAGCTCTTAGTTCATGCTTACAATCTCTGCCTGTGCGGTGCTAAGCTCAGCAGCCTGAGCTGTTCATGCAAATGTCCTGGTATTGCTCCATGGGTGTGTACACACCTCTCGCTCTCCGGGGCAAAGTCAGCTTTGGAATAAATTCATTAAGCCAACAAGGTTACACCAAGAATCAGTTGAGCTGCTCGAGTTGTGTTCTGAATTTTAACAAGCCCCCAAACTCTGAAGCGCAACAGCCAGGAGTGCCCAAGCTGTGCTGGCCAGTGGATAAAAACCAGCTGGTCACCACCTGAAACCCACCACGAATTAGCTGATGTTCACTGGAAACTCAGCCAACTCTCAGCCTGAGCTGGCTGAAAGATTTTTGAAGCTTGGCAAGTTTTGCAGCGTGACCCATCCGACCTTTCGCCTTGTAACGAAACTTTGCAGATTCCTGGTGGAAGTTTCAGGCAACTCAAGCCCAGACCGGCTTTCCTCCCTCCTCCAAACCGTCCCTGCTCGCCTCCCCTCGTGATCGATCCGGCCCATCCGACCTCACGGAGCAATGGCCTGGCGTGTCTCTTACCTCTGGGCGTCCGTCTGGCGTAGGGAGGCCGGGTGGGTACTGGAGCGGTGCCTGGGCAGCCCTGGGAGAAGGCGGGAGGAGGGGGGCTGGCAGCAGCTTGGGGGTGCGCGGCCAGTGCTCCTGGCTGAGAGAGCCCATTTATTATTAACCACAGGCGCAGCTGAGCTCTGCGACTGCTGGCTGCCTGGGGTGCAGGGGGCCATTTCACGACAGGGTGAAGAAAGCTTCTGTGATTATTTTTGTTCACACGGTGCCAGATTTTCCCCTCACTCTTTATTTTCTCATTTTTCAGATTCCTTTGCTGTTAGACTTCTTTTTTAATCAGTGAATTCATTGCTTACTAAAACAATGCCTCTGCAGACTGAGCCCCTTTGTACTTATTCCTAAAAAGCAGAGGAATTGCATTCATGCCTCCCCCTCAACTTTGCCAAATACAGCTGTTAAGCTCTTTCTTCTCAGAGTAAGAGCTTTACCCAGCTGTTGGCCCTCCCAGTGAGGAACGCTGGAGGTCTAAAGCCAGTCGTGGCAATACTCCGTAGGACACAGGTGCCTGGCTACACCGTGAACACAAGCTGGATTCACAGAGAAAAACTATCGTAGTCTCCTACTGTAAAGACAATCTACTCTAACAGGTTTAGGGTGGCTTTGAATGAGGACTTTGAAATTATAAATCTTTGTCCCTTCATAAGAAAGCAAGGATACTTTGAGATCTAATGCACAGATATTATGCATGTTTTGATATTATCTACAGAAAATATCAGAGGTCAGAGTTAAATGGCTGCTCATGAAGGAATTGATTTACAGGATAAAAGACAAGACATGATTCTATGCAACTTCCATGCATAACGTAAAACTTGCTAAAGTAATTGCTAGTGTATTGCTAAAGTAATCAGTGTTAGGGAACTGATTTTACTGCAATCCATTAATCAGGAAATTGTAAAACATAGGTTGTTAAAGCAGCGTTCACATTTTACACTAGTCCTTTTCAAAAGAAGTTTCCTGCAACTTCTGTTTAACTCGGCAATCATGACTGTCGTCTTATTTTCTACATCCTTCCAATCTTTTCAACTAAGCACATTCAAGGAAACTTCAAAGAAAGCTTGCTGGGTTGCAAAGACAATCCACCTCTGACTTCTGCTATGGGGTCTGCAGGGAATTTAGTTGCAGGAATGATAGATTGCATCCTTAGATACAATAAATGGATGCTGAAGATTTTGTGAATGGTGTCTTCTTCCTGGGCGGATGGGTGGCCAGATGTATTGAAAAGAATATGGGTAGGTAAAATTACATTTTTGAAAAATATACACAAATTATAATAGCATCATTTTACTTTCAAATAGTTGTATTAGGAAAGACTGCAGTAATGTAGGAACCTATCTGGGCTATCGCATTTTTGGCATGCTACCAGATAATGATTTAGTAATCAGGCCGGTCACTCCGTTTCCAACTCTCAAGATCATGATCATTTCAATATGATCTTATGCAGTGGGCACCCAGTTCAGTGTGCCATGTCAGATGAAGTCAGGGGTAAGAGCGCGTTGCCTTGTTTGCCATTTTTCTCCTTAAAACAAGTGGAAAACGAGCCTGTTGGGTTTCTAGCTCAGCTTTCCAATATGAACCTGTAGGTCTTTGAGACAAAACAGGGCCACTCAAGCAGCTCTGAGGGCACTCCTGCAGTCTTGTGCACATCCCAAGTTTTGGATTTGTCTTTTGGATTTATTACAATGAAAATAAGAGCTTATATGAGCAATTTTCAAAGGCTAACCCCATCTTTTGCTCTACCAGAAAAGCCGCTGAGGCTTGCTAAACCAGGAAGAGAACCGGACAGTTTGATATCTGCTAGCCCCTGAGAGACTGGCTGGCCGTGCTGTTCCCGGGATATTTCTGAAATGGGATATATGGCTGATGATGGTATAGGGGCTAGGGTGATAAGATCACAGTGTGTAGGTGACTGGGAGAAGAGAAAGCCCCGGAGAACTGCTGGAGACAGTTTTTGTAAGAAACTGTGGTGGCTGCATGTAACTCGCTCCTCTGCTTGCTGCAGTGTTAGCTGACTTTCCAGTCCTGCCTGTCTGCAGTGACCCAGAGACCTTGCTGCTGGTACTTCCCCCTCTGGGCCTCAGAAGTAGAGGTTAATATTAAACAGGTTGCTGGGTAAAATGGGAGCGGCTGGGAACAAAGAAATCGCCATGGCAAATTCCTACTGCCTGCTGGGAGCTGGGCCCCCCGCGCCACCCTTGCATTTTCATCTCTGAGTGATTCCTACCCGGGTTACCAGCTCCTCTGAAACCTTTTCTCTCTCAGGGGCGTTACTACAGAAGGCATTAGGGAAATGAGAAGCTCCACATTAATTTTGTCTCACTGGCATGTCTGTCTTGGGACAGTATTTCCCTTTGTGTACCTGATTTCTAAGAGTCTGTTAACCTGCAGCAGTTCTGTGAGCTGGAATTTGCTTATTGGTTTTTCTCTGTTGTGAAGCTTGCTTCTACGCCACCAGTATCCAGGAGATGTACTACGGACATGCAGATACATATGGAACACACTTATTTAACTGTTTATTTATTTTACCTTTCTGTGAACTATGGTGCCTGGAGCTGGCTGTCTTGCCAGGGCTGCTATCCAAGGCAACGCTCTAACCCACACAAAGGCCTGATGAAGTTGCTCTTTAGTGATTTAGTCTGTCCTTCCTTAAAGGCTTACATCCTTGTACTTTTATCAGCAGATTTCCACGATCGTTCCAATGGTTCCAGAAAAACTTTCCATATTATCTTAATGGCTTGGTGATAAAGTATTTGATTAATTTCTTTTTTTCCTAATACAAAGTATTTTTTTCTCCAGCTATTTCTAACAGAACGTAAGACTGAGCATACAAACCTGGTGCAGTTTTTGAACTTCTTACGTTTCAGTGTTGAAATCAGGTGTGGAAAACGCTTCCTTTTTTTAATATGAACTTTTTAAAAACAGCTTCCTGATTCTCACAGCTCAGTTTTCCATTGAACATCCTGGCTTTCTCATAATATGGATTTGTGGAACCAAATTTACAAACTATCCAGCTTTGAACACTGTGCTGCTGATCTCAGGAGGGAGTCTATCAATGCTGCATAGAGAGCCTAGATCAAGGTCTTGATCTGATTCCAGCTCCGTATCTTGGGTGAAGGTTGGTCTTACACAACCAACCATGTTAATTCCCAAGAATTAAAAGGCTCTGTGCCCCAACCTCTGTCCACCAAATCCTGTGAAGTTCAGCTTTTGGCCGTCTTTTTTTCTGACGCATACCTTTACCTTGGTTTGAAGTCTGTTACAATCTGTATGTATACTTCAGTGCCTTTTACTTTAGAGTTCTGTTTGCCCAGGTCACAGCACTGCATACTCCAGAAGGCACCAGCAAGTGCATTCACATTACTTCATTTCTCAGGTCATTCAAGGGCACTTAAGTCATTGTTTCAAGGCAACCTGGAAACAGATTTACCTCTTCTGACCTCTCTAGTGCACTTCCTGAAGTCCTGCCATCTCGGGATGGCGTCCTACTGTCTACTTTTAGAACAAAGTCTTAATTTCAGTATCTTCTGAAGTGACTGGCAACTTAAATATGATTTTTTAATACATTTTGAAATAGATGTGTGAAGTATCAGTAACACTGCACTGACAGGCTTCTCCCTTCACCTTGCCCCTGCATCCCTGCTTCTCACTCTGCCTTTTCAGGCCACGTCTAGTACTTGGATTAAGACTCTTGGCAGTAGGAAGACAAGGGCACGATGCAGAGCAGGCAAACAGTAGTTTCACGAGCAGGATTTATTATGGCAGAAGGATGCCGTGTTTCTCGCCCCAAATTAGCAGCACCAAGCTCTCCGGTGGCCTAGTGCCAGTTTTCAGTCAGGGCTTTCGGGGTGCCACCGGCTCGCTTTGCTCCCAACCCCCCCCCCGCCCGCAGCCGGCGCCACGTTGCCGTTCCGTGTCCTCCTCTCTAGAGCCAAGGCCCGTTTCCCGCCCCTGACTAAGCCAGCCCAACCGGCGCAGCCCAGGCCGGCAGCTGGGCGGCTCTGAGGGCCCCACCCCGTCAGGCGAGTGCTGCCGCTCCTCAGGGCTGACTGGGGCGAGGCCCGGTCTGCCGGGCTCCGCCTGGGCCCGTTCCCCGCGGTGCGGCCCAGGTGCCCTTCCCCGGGCCGCGACCGAAGGCCCCGACCCGCCATTACGTCGCTGAGGCCGCGCGGGGACAACGGCAAAGCGCCGCACGTCGGGAACGCCCGGCGCCCTCCCCCACCCGGCACGTTCCCGCCTGGACGTTCCCCTCCACCAATCGGAGCCGCTTGTTCGGCCGGGGAGGGGCGGAGGGAAGGGGCGGAGCCGGCGCGCGCCTGCAGGCACCGCACTCGCCCGTTTGCCGCCCGGCTGCGCTCCGTCCGCCCGCCCGGCCGGCCGGAAGGATGTGCTCCCGGAAGTTCCGGTGCTGCCGCTGAGTGGGATAAACAGTAATGGCGGAGGCGGTGGCTCTGGGAACAACGGCGGGCGCCGCGGCGGCGGCGGCAGCGGCCCTGGGAGCATCCGCCGTCGCGGGAGCGACGGCCGCGGCCTTCGATTTCGCGGCCGTGCCGCCACCCGTCGTGGGGCCGGGAGGAGGCGGCTGGACCAAGCAGGTCACTTGCAGGTAGGCGCTGTCGGCAGCCGGGGTGGGGGGGTGAGTGTGTGGGGGGGTGGCGGTAGCGGTCGTGGTTGCGACCGTCCGTCGTCCCCCCCCGCCCCCCCCCGCGCGGCGGCGGCGGCGGCGGCCGTTTCCCTCAGCGCCGCTCCCTCAGCCCTCCCCTCCCCCCACGGTCACGTACGCGCGGCCGCAGCGCCCCCTTCCCCCCCCCACCCCCCCGGCCCGCCCCGCCCCGCCCGGCGCCCCGGGGGAGGCCTGCGGCAAACTGCGCAGCTGGCCCGGCCGGGCCGCGCCGCGCCCTGCGGCGGCTCCGGGCGGAAACCGGCCGCGGCGGCGGGACTTGTGGGGGATGTAGTGTGGCGGCGACGGCGGCGGCGGCCCATTGCCGGAAGTACCGGCTGGCGTCGAGCGCGCTGCGGGCCTAGTCTGCCCGAGCCGCGGGCGGGGGCGGCGCGGGCTGCGGCCTTTCTTCTCGGCCTTGCCTTACGGGAGGGTGTTCCCTGCGGCTCCGCCGTGAAAATCGCGTGTGGCTACCGTCCCCTCGCCTTCCCGGAGGGGTCGGAAGCCTCGCTGGCTCCTTATGAGGTGCCGCGGGCCACTTTTTATTGTGTGAAAATATGCCCGCAGTGGCCGGTGTGAAGGAGACTGTAGAAGGGAAGTCCTGTAACCGCGTTCCAGAAAATGCGATAAAGCAGGAAATACGGAATTGTTTTAAGTTCTTGCCCGTTTGAATCAAAATTTTAAAATGGAAACGGATTCGTGATTGATACAGCAAGAATTACTTATTAAACCAGAGAATGGGAATAAGTCATGATAGGCTGCAAAATGTGAGGAGTGCTGCTGCTTGAGTTACGTTAAGATTCCGTATGCTGCGTCATTTTCTATTTGTATTTTCCTTTAAACTGTATTTCTGATAAATCTTTTATATGGGGTTATGCAAATCACACTGCATGTTGTAAAGCTTGCCAGATGGACTATTTTTAAATTTACACTGCTGCTCTGTTTGCAGGCTGAAAGGAATATAAAACAGTTTTGTGAATGTAGAAAGATATTACTTTATATGAAAGCAAGTGGTAATCCAAGATTAGCATTAAGGAGCACCTGATCCTTTTTTTTCCAATGATTATTTTTATTTTTTTATTTAAATAAAATCGTAAATTACGTTTAACCTGAATATGCTTCTGAGCAAATACTTTTCAAGTCACTTGGAAGCAAAAAGGAACATCCCTTGGGCAGAAAGGGAAGAGGCTCTAGATCTCGATGTGAGCTCGGTCTCTCTTCTGCATATTTTTCCTTTTGTGCCAATTGCAGATTGAAATAGCAGTATTAAGAAACGTTGCTTGGCTTTCACAGGGATCTTCCTTGCTGTGTCTCTCTTTTGTGCTGTTAAGTATACCCTGCAGTATTTAACACATTCCTGTTAACTGTTGATCACTGTTTATTTTGGTTAATGCACTGTTAACGTGTCCATTTGAGAAGCGCTGTTTCTCAGCTCTCTCCCAGTACTTCTGCATACAAAGAGTCTTGCCTATGAATAACCGGGTTAATATTTGATTCATGGCAGTTAAACGTAGGCCAGTGACGAGGAAATGACCGGGTGTGATGCTTAGCTCGGCTTTTGAGTGAGCTGCAAGGGTATAGGTTATTGCTCCCTCTATGCAGATTGCCTCATAATTTCTGAAAATCGAAAGGCTCAATTAGGTGAAATGGATTGGTGAGATCTCCCCCCCCCCCCCCCCCCCGTAACAGGCACAATAAATCAATTTATTGAAGGCGGTAACTGTCGTAGTACAGAAGAAGTCGAGTTTATCAGTGCCATGCAGTGCAGTGAGTCTAACGAGCATATTTATTTACAAACACAGGACTAGTGGGAAGTTAAAGCTACTTTTTTGTAAGAGTTAACGTGAGCTTAAACAACGAGATCTGGGTTTTAGACCTAATGAACCTCTCCATTCTTTGTTCTTTTTGACAAATCCTACTAGTTATCCCATTGCTTGCTTGCTTATTGTTTATTTTTACTAGGCCATTCAAGTTGTAGACAGAGTAGCTTTCCTCAGACTTGAAAGTGAAATTAACAATTCTGACTTGAGCTTCTGGGGATGTGCGATAAGAATTTTGTTTTTCTAAGTTTGGTTTCAATAGGATGTATTCCTATTCAAGAAAATAATATTTCATACTATTAAATCTTGTTTTATCTTCGTAAATGAGCTTGAGGTTTTAACTGTGAGATGAAGGGGTTGAATTTTGAAATGCAGAGTTTTAATGTGATAGGTAGAGCAGTTTCCATTCTGAGTAACAGAGCACAATTCTATTTGTTTATAGGCTTTATTTGCTTGAATCTTCATATAGGTGACAGTAAATGCTGCCTGAAGAACTGGGAGATAGTAGTCCCTTCAGTATAAAGACTCAGCACTTCATGGCTGGTGAAGGAATACTGCTGTTTTATCAGAACTGATAGTTTTAGAATTGGTAGAATAAGTTCTTGCTGCTCCTTCGAATACCTGACATGATAAATTGGTTGGTTAATGAGTTTTATTATGCCAGTGTGATATCCTTGGGATGGATGATTGATACCTCAGAGTGAGAGACACAATGACTAAGATGAAGGACTTTGATTTCTCCTAGACGTCTAGTTTTGCAGATGTTACCCTTCTGCTTTTCTTGCATCTAAATTTCAGAAGTCTCAGGGTGAAATGTAGGAATTCATCATGTTCCTTAAGAGACAATAGAAAATAATTTTCATACATTGCTTCTATGGTTTAGCAGTTTTTAACGCTTTTGTGGTGTGTAATAACGTATAATCTTTTGATCTGGAATAAAACTGTAACTCTTAACTACTTTTTATTTAATGTTCTGATCCTTTTGTTATTGATATGTTTGAAATAAGAGAAAGAATGATGGTCCTTGCCAAGTTTCTCTGTCCTTCCAGGTTCAGATGGATACGTAGTTTTATTGAGAAGTAGTATAACCAACATTGTTTTCCAAAGACTTGACACTGTTAGCTCCAGATACTTACTTGTGTTTTCCAGATGTCATGCAATAATAGTTCAGGTCATCAAGTTGATGTAAATAGATTACATTTCATTTGTTTGTTTAATAACTGAACATAAATAAAACCCTTAGCAACTAATTGGTGTATTTTGAGAGTTGTCTGTGTGTTTGTATCTTTGCTGCTCTTTCCGAAAAGAAAGACTTAGCTGTCTTTCAATGTGAGGAATCTGAATTCGTGAAGTATGCCTCCTTCATTCAGTGGAGCACTAGTGATAAGGTGTGGAGTGCAAACTTCTTAACAGCCTGCTTGTATTGCCCCTTTCTTAGCTGCTCTGTTCTGGATTCCCCACTAGCTTCGTGCTGAAGGAGGTTATGGAGAAGAAGGGACAAGGCGATAAATGCTATTAAGACCTACTTTTTTTCTTTTCCTTTTTCTTAAGGTTACTAACTCATGTAGAATTTCATCAGCCGCTCATGTGGCTGAACGCCCACGTGCTGTGCTAGAACAGGGCGCCTGGCCTCTTCTCTGGGAATTGTCAGTCTCTGTATGGCACCTGAAGAAGCTAATGACTGCAGTTGGCTATTATCCTCAGGTTCCCTGTCTGCCAGTCATGGCAATGTCTCAATTTTTGAAGGAGGCCTGTCGCTGGGTGTGACATTCTAATTCAGCAAAACCAGTAGTTAAATAAACAAAGTGGGGTTACCTGAAAGCAGAATTAAGTGGCCTTGAAGTAGAGAACAAACCACACCTGAATAAGTAAACCCATTGCAAGCTTCAAAAGCTATGGAAAGAAGTATTGCATATTGATTTCACCAATAGGATTACAGGGGTAAAGACTTAATATATAGAAGTACTAGCTTCTTTCAGATGCTTCCATGTTCAGGATTTTAGACTGCAGTTATGTGTTTAACACTGCAGTGTCCTTTTGATAAAGGCATTGCACATTCTTTTTCTGTAGCTTATGGAAAGTAATAGAAGTAATATTATTCTAGCAATGGAAAACAATCTTCAGTAGATTATTACACTTTAAAGCGTCATGGAAATCAAGGTCATTGAAACCTGGATAAACTTGAAAATTTTAAGTATTCTAGTAAATCTATTGTAGCACTTGTAACATCTGACCTCTCTCCAGTGGTTGGAATTCCAGGGAGTTGGAGACATGATTTGCTTTATGGCCTTGGGCAAGTGTTTCTTCTGTACAGTTCCAAAAATTGCCCACTGGATCTTGTCTACAACTTGAGACTTTTGGATGTGCAAAGCCTGATTTCTGTGACTTTACCCTGTGAAAATCAGGATGTGCTATTTTGATCAAGGCATCTGTAACTAGACATGAGTTGAAATGTTTTTCAGTGATAAAATGCCAGTGCAGGCAACTACTACTTCTCTGTGGTTGTTCTGTGTGTTGGGATCACTCATGTTTTGTACAGTCATGCAGTGAACCGAACTGGGGAGCTGATCCGGGTTTGGACCCCGATGAGTTCTCTGGTCTGGTTCCCCATGCAGCCTCACCAAATTATGCTAGTATATCTGAATAGAGAAGATGGAGAGGGTTGCTGCCAGAGTAAGTGCTTTTTTTGGATGACAGCATCATAGATGCTCAGAGAAAATCCAGCTATATACTTGTCTTGATCCAGTTTTACTTTTTCAGATGACATTTAATGTATTCTCTGGGTACTTGACAGAATGCAAATTTCAGATATCCTTCTACATGTCACTGAGTGAGGCAGGTAACTCATGTATTTCTCAGTTTTCAAGGATCCTTTTTTCCTGTAACCAGAAACAAGAGGCTGGTATTGCTGTTGTGTAAAGCTACAGTTAAATTGAATACTTGGTGTGTGTAAAGATATTCTCCAACAGAAGTTTTGTTACCTTTCACCAAAAGTAATGCACTCTGTTTATTTTTTGATATTACCAAAGCATATTTTAGTCAAACACAGCAATTTCATGTGTGAAATGTTAAATTCTTTGTGACCTAAAAGTAAAAAACCCTACCTCTTGTCGACATGGGGGGAGTTGGTATAATCCTTAGAGAAACACATTTTTCTCTCCTCCCACCCCAGCCGCCTTGTTCAAATGAGGCAGAGCTTGCTGTGTAGGATTGCAGGCCTTTAAAAGTAACGTGTGAATTAAATTGAGCTTATGAGTGTTTCAGGTTTGGTTTTTTTCCCCTTATAGCCTACCATCTTAATGTAATAAATTGTGAGAACTTTCAGAATTATGCAGAATCTGTATTTGCAGAGGATTTTCTAACATAAGCTGGGAAAGAAGGAATGGGACTTGGAGCCCTCTTTCCTCTGTCTAACAAGCAGTGGGAGAGCCTGATTTTGAGGCTTACGTGTTCAGGGTAAGTTATGTTGACCAGGTACTTACTGATGAAAGTCCTCACTTCAGGCTAATGCCTTTCTCTTAGTCGCTTATTTCAGCCATAGTGGTGTCCCAACGCTTTGTTGGCTTAAGTAGCAGCGTGGCTGCGCAGTGGGGCTGAACAGTGATCTGATCTAGATTAAAAATAACGATGGGGGCAGCAAAAGGAATGTCAGGTTACATCTGAAGCTCTGTTCCCTGATCTGAGTCAGCAAGTGGCTATGAAATTGCGTGCCCCAGCAGGTGGGGGAAGCAGTGCTGTGTGGAAATCAGCAAAGGGTGGAGATAACAGTTGTTAACAAGAACAAATGTTTAACGACCCGAATTGTTTTTTACCCTATTGGTGTGTGACTCTTGCTTCTTAAAAGCAAGCCAGAAATTCCAGTTATGTTCTGGTTCCACGAGTTCGTGGGTTGTTCATTTTTTTGGCTTTGAGGTGGGTTTGTTTGTGGGTGGGTTGTGGTGGTGTGTTGGTGGGGGGGTGTGGGTGGTGGGTTTTTGGTGGTGGTGGGGGGTTCCTGCTTTTTTTTTTTTGTTCACAGTAGAGGGTGCTGTTTATGGAGTGTGGGGTTTTTTTGTTTTGTTTTTGTTACATCCTATTCCTGGTGTGTGCTGGCATAGCTGTTTGTGCAGCCACCTGGCAAACCTGACTAGGGTACTTGTATCTCTGGGGAGAATATCCTGCAGAGCCTCATCTTGGTCTTATACCACTTTTATGCAGGACCACATTTCTTGCCCGGTTACTATGCAGCTACAGTGTACAGACAGGTGATTGTTTTGAGTGTGAATTGCAGCCTGATGGCAAGTGTCAGCTGGTGGTCTACAAAACTGCTTTAGTTTTGGGGGGGGAGGAGGTTTGTTTGGTTTTTTTTGTTGTTCTTAGTACTTTGAATATACCACTGGTTTTGCACATGGAAGGTTATCAGCCCTCTTAAGACTTGCCTCAGGTTTTAATAGAACCCTAGTACTGGGTTACAAATGTAGGTCTGCTTATGTCGTTTGGTGAATTGTTCACTTCGATTTATCTGACATCTTAAAAATACAGCAGACTAAGTACCTATGCAGAAGTTCATGCAATTCAATGAGTTGACACCTTTTAAGTCTAGGAATATTGACTTGAACATGCTGTTTTGTGAAGAGCTATCCTAATCTTAGTTTGGGCTGCTGAAAGATGATCCTTCTGTCTCTTGTGCTGGCTGTACTGCTGTGTGGCTGCACAGTCAGCTGGTCGGAGGACCTGGTTCTTCTGCCTGCGTAGGTGTGGTAGTACCAATGCGAAAGTGTGTAACAGAACGAGGGCAGGACTGCCCCTTTCAGCAGCAGGATAGGTTTAGAAGGGTATAATCTGCATCTCAATCTTCCCTGAAGTGGTGTTTTATAGGCAAATGAAGAATTTCTATGACACCTCAATCCTAACAAATTTTTATTGTTTACCAGGTCCTGATATTTCCAATGAGTTCAGAGTTTGCAACTTGGTATCTGGGGCCACTGCTTCTCTTTGTAAACTGAAGTGTTGGTAAACATGTTGATGGATTCAGTTCTTACATAGTGGTTAGTTTTGTTTTGGTGTTGGTTTTTTTTTGTTTGTTTGTTTCTTGGCTAGTACTTCTATGTTGATTGGCAAAGATGTACTTAAACTTGTATTTTCAATTGTAGTTTTGATGTGAGCATACTGAGTCTGAATAGTTACAGTACTTTAAAGAAGCTTGTGTCTTCTAGGTTTAAATTTCAACTAAATGGAAAATCACTGTTCGGTTTTCTTGAATAGCTGAATTTGAGGATGCTCAATTAACCTCGTGTTATATGACATGCTGAAATTCAGTAAACTGCCCTCAAAAGCTTTGAAACTCCACTCAGTTCTTCCAATATAGGCAGCACAGTACTGAAGCAGGGTGCTTCTACTGAGTGTTTGGCTCCTATGGCAAAAACTAATGTGTATGTTTTGTCAAATGCAATTATCCATCATAAACATGTTTTGCATTCTTGGAGAGGAAATTACTTTTGATTGAACTATTTACAAATTCAAAATCAGCCACACCCTAAACAATTTTCCTGAGGGCTTAAATCTGTTTTGATTTTTGGGTTCAGTGGTGGGCTTCTCTAAGGTTTTTGTTGGTGTCAGAACACAGGAGCTAAAAGTAAAATTTTGTCCCCATCTACTTTGTCCAGGACTCTTCCTTCTCTGTGTCATAGCCCAGGATAAAGTTTGCTTCGCATGTTTTTTTTCAGGCATTTGTAAGCATAAGTCCCTAAATGTGCAGTGCAGTTCACTGGAACAGTTAAGGCTTCATCTTCTCTCAGATGTAATTTTTATGTTTATACTGGGACATGGTCCCATGAGTTGTTAGTGGTGTTCTTAATTCAGCATAGCTTGATTTATAGAATAATTTGTCATCCAGATACTTTTACAGCCTCAGTGCCTCTCCTTAATTCACAGTAATCTTCTGTCTTGCAGATATTTCATGCATGGAGTTTGCAAGGAAGGAGACAACTGTCGCTACTCCCATGACCTCTCCACTAGTCAGTCTGCCATGGTGTGCAGGTATTATCAGCGAGGATGCTGTGCTTACGGAGATCGTTGCAGGTAACAAAATGCATTTGACCATCTTGTAGGGGAGTAATTTCACTCAAAGTCCCCGAATAGAGAGCTCACAGAAAGGCAATAAATCTTAAAGTGTTTTCCTCTTTCACAGCAACTTCAGAAATCTGTAAAAATAGCTTCTTTTCACAAACTGCCTTCTCTTGCTAAATACTATAGTGTTTGCTTTGCTATGGAAATAAATAGCAAAGGCAAGGCGAGATGAAAACTGGTAAAAATGCTAGTTGTCAGGGTGTGGGGGATTTTTTGTTTGTTAATAAGAAGAGTATATAAATTAATTGAAATCTGAGACTACATTCAAACTAGCTGAACTGATGTAACTGAGTTACATTTGCTGAGTGGTCATAAAAGCCTGAACAGGTAAGATTTTTTTTTTTTTTTTTTCTGATTGTATGTGTCTCTTCAGGAATTGCTACTCTGACACTTGAACTGCCAGTTTGGAAAAGTAACTTGAGTGTAGTCATGTAGGTTCTAAAATACTGCCTGTACAAAATGGCCCTACATTATGAAAACATAATATGACTTAACCTATACCCCTGAAATTATTAAAAAGAAGTGTGAAGAAAGGAAACTGGTGCTTTCCTGGTGTAGCAAAGCTTTACAAAGGCTTAGGGATGTTTGCATCATCTTAAGTTCACTTTAAAATTTATCAGGAGTTTTAACATTCTCTCTTGTTGCAGCTCTAATGCATGATGAAATATTTGCATGGTGACTTCATATGGTAGTTCATAGTGAGCTTTATTTTCATGTTTAATATATGGTTACTATGTATAAGAAAGGTAACAAAAATAAGCCTCTCTGTAGCCTTGTATGTGCCAATGTTGCTTTCTTGACCATGTAGATCAGTGGTCCCCAAACTTTTGATTGCACACCGCATCAGTGAAAAACTTTTGAGCAGCCCCCCAATGTATATATACTTATAGATTATATATATCTACTACTGTACTAATACATTATGTACAATATAAAACATACAACAAAAATAAGAATTTTAAGAAGGATGTAATAAAGATGAAATAAACAATGCTTTATAAATATTTTAAGTCCAAAACAATTTTTGCTTTCACTAAAAGCATTATTAGTAACAATATTTTTTACTGACACTAATGTTGATTGAATATGCTTCACTATTTTTTGAAATCTTAGTTTAACATTTTGTAATATGGCGATTTGAAGGTCTTGTTCTAAGTTCAGTTTATTTCAGTACTTAGTTTTAATGGCTGTCATAGCTGAAAAAGATCTTTCACAAAGATATGTAGATCCAAAAGGAAGAAGTGTTTTGTTGACTGTGTTTACTAATGTGTGATACCCATTTTTCAATCCCATCTACCAATTGTGCAAAGATTTTTTTGTTAAAATTTGGTTAGTAAATTTCCTTCTTTGCCTGATGTCAATCAGCTGTTCTTGCAGACTAATTGGAAGGTGTTGCATTTTTATATTTTTAACAAATGGGTCCAAAACCCACTGAAACTCTTTGTTTGGAAGATTTTTTTTAAACATGTTAGAGAATTCTGTTTCCATCCAGGTTTTTTAAGTGTACAAGCTATTAGAGTTTTTTATAGTTGACATGCATCATTTTTGGCAACAAAATTGCATAATGGTGGAAATGTTTCAGAACAGCCATTTTCAAAATGTTGTCTCCATGCTTCAAGTTTCTTTCAAAAAGCAGTTACTTGTTCTTAAAGCATTGGCTTTACTTTGAAGGGACAGATTGAGTGTGTTTATTTTTTTGAGAATATTTGCTAGGTAGCATACTACTGACAGCAACTTGTCATCACAGAAGTGGTCAGCAAATTTGGAACACTTGTCTCTTTGTGAAAGAAAAATGCATAACTCAGCTTTGGCAACTTTTAAGTGCTTTACCACAAGATAACCAGCAAACCTCTGTGTAGAGAAGATTTTCATGGTTGCTCTCTATCTCATAACAAAGTGTTGTAAAGATTGGACTATTTAAAGGTCTTGTTTTTTTAAAAAATAACTATACTGATGACACTCTGTAGCACTTTGTGCGCTTCTGGCTCCCATCTTTGCTGCAATATCTTGCCTGTGAACCATGCAGTAAATGAATTTCTAGTGTGGTGCTATCTCTTGTAACCTTACCCTGGAACCTTTTTTTTTTTGGGTTGTAGTCAAAGCAGCAGCTCCATCAGTGGTTACACTTGGTTACAGTTTTTCCATAAAACATTGTTTTTGATAAAGAAGTAACTTACTGTTGAGAGTACATCTCCTCCAGTACATTTTTTTTAAATTTATTAAAGAAGTCACTTGTTGAGAATGTATCTCTTCCAGTACATCTTTTCTTTAGTGGCACACAAAAAGTAGTTCTTCATGTATTTCACTATTGAAACAGAATGTAGCAAATGTCATAAGCTGAGACATGTTAGAAATACCTGTACTTTCATCCAACTGTACAGCAAACTTCCCACACTGCGAAATTTGTTCTAATGCTTGTTTCTTCACATCTTCAGCAATGTTTTCTGCGTGTTTCCCAACAGTATTTGCTGACAAAGGACTGTGTTTTACTTTGTCACCATATTGTTTTCCATGCATTATTTCAGTCATTTTTACCACAGCAGGAAGAACAAGTGGTCCAATGGTATGTAGCTTTTTGTCTTTTACTATTATATAAGAAGCCTCAAAAAAGGCTTCTAAACTTCTATTGTGAAGTTTTGTAAAGTACTAGATTGAGTATCGCATGACTTGAAACATCTCTGAAAAAACTGTAGAGATTTGTCTTCATGTTCTGGATCTGTAGATTTTAAATGTCTTGCTAACTGTGATGGCTTCATACCACAATAGATGCTGAGGGCAAGGTTCACCATTAATAATAGTGGATGTAAATTCATATTTCAAGTAGTTGTCTCAGTAATCTCGATTTATTTATTCCCCCCCTGCCAAGTTCTTTCAGATCTGATTAGGCTGGCATTGTCTTTACCTTGTAATGAAGAGCTCGTGGTAGGAGTAGGAGAAGTGTTAGTTCTGACATTTCCTTGTTGTTTGCTTGTGCTCACATTATCAGTGTTGTCATCAGTCCACAGTTTATTTGCAGGAATCTTTTTAAGCCACTTGTTTGTTTTTCCAGTTAATTTAGGTAAAACAAGATAATATAATCTGTCAGTCCATTTAATTGGGCACAAACAAACTGCAATGTTTTGAAATATGCTGAAAGTGAGTGAACAAGTGAGGGTGCCACTGTCAACCCCGCTGCGTGGTGGAACACCTGCTCCTCCTTGAGGACACCTCGCGCATACCGTATGTGAGACCCTCTGACATACAGACAGAGTGAGGACACCGCTGTCAATCTGTGTGTTAAATATTAGTAAAACTTAATTCTTGTGTTTTTTAGAAAAAGGAAGCATGACAAGAAGTTCTAGTATTTTCTTCTTGCACCCCAGTGGATTTTCTTGCGCACCCCTTAGGGTGCGTGCATACCACTTGGAGACCACTGGTGTAGAGGTCTGAAGTTTTGACTTTTAAATTTGTGCTTCATAGCTTCCTTAGGAATTCAAAGCTGACATTTGGTTGGGAGCATCTCTTTAATATGCAAGAACCGTGAGACTTTGTTGTTTTCAGTCTGACGCGAGGTAAATGAATCAGAGTTGCTTAAAAGTTTTGTATGATCTCCAAAAATTCCCTCCCTTTATTCTTGAAATTAGTCGGCAAATATCTAAGACTTAAAAGGTACACATGTAATTTATTTTTCCATGTAGTCTACTAGTTGCTGGAAGACAGATTTTTGAGGGAGATGGTGCTTTCCTGTTGCTAGTGGGATCAAAGGTAGGGCTCAAAGTGTTCCAAGCGTCTCTTTCAACTTACTGTGGAAAATGATATTAGAAATAAGTAAAATTCAACATAAAATCTGAATGAGGCAAGATGCTCAGATACAGAAAAGAATCACTTATTTTGGTGGGGATCGCTGGAGCCATGCTGAAGGCAGAGCCAGCCTAGGTCAGGTTGCTCAAAGGTATTGTTCAGTCACGTTGTGATTTTCTGCAAGGATGAAGATCATGCAGCCTCTCTGGGCACCTATTCCAGTGTTTGACTACCCTCACAGTGAATTTTTTTCCTAACACTTAATTGTAACTTCTCATTTTGGACTTTTGTCTACTGGCTGTCGTTGCTGCACCTTTGACAAGACTCTGGCTGCATCTTTCGTGTAGCTTCCTACGAGGTAGTTGAAGACAGCAATATCTGCCCCTAGTCTTCTCTTTTTAAAGCTGAATGAACTAATTTATTTCATTCAGTAATACTCCACATGCATAGTACCTATGTGACCAATTTTGGACATAATTGAAGTTCATTCTATGTAAGTTAAGTAAAAATTGTGCATGCTGCTCAGTTTCCCCAAAAATCATGGATTACCTTCTGTTTCCTTAAGCAGTGCTGACATTACAGAAGTGGAAGCGTGTCTCTATAAAGGGTCATTAGTGGCTTTCTCTTTCAAGCCATTTCTAGGTCCTCCTTCAGAATAGTGTGCTTACATATTAATCAGTTTATTTCCAATACCTTGGGCTGCTTTATGGAGGTATCTTTTTGTGAAGAGTTGACATGATGTGTCTTAACTGTTTAGATATGAACATACCAAGCCACTGAAAGAGGAAGAAGTGACTGATGTGAATCCAGATGCAGAAGTTTATCCCTCAGTATCCTCAGACTTCGCATCACTCCCTGAAACGGTTGAAGAAATTATTGCTGAGATAGAAGATGAAAATATAGATCTGGCAGCTGCTGGAGTAGGTGCTGAAGACTGGGTGAACGCTGTAGAGTTTGTCCCTGGGCAGCCATACTGTGGACGTGGTAAGCTGATCATGGGATAACAGTAAATTTCTGTCATGGGTCAAGAATTTGTATGTAGTCCGTTTATTTTAATGCTTTTGGTTTTGTTGAGTACAGCTATTCATATTTATTTATCACTTCATGTGATCTGTCCGTAACTTATGTTTAAATTTTCTGATGTTAGTAGTCGGACCATTCCATGTCAGTTACTAACTACTGCTGTCCTGATGTTCTGAAACCAGGTGTACTTAAAGACAGTCTCTGCATAACTGGCTCCTTCTTGTTGTGGCTCTGAATGACTTGGAGAATCTCCTTCTTTGAAGTTTAGTTTGCATATGTGATGGGAGAAGAAAATACTGGCAATGCAATTAATAACACTACTCTGGAAAGATAATCTGCTGCCGTTGTTTTGGGTTTTTCTTGCAGTCTCTTAAAGGTTTTTTTGGTGGAGGTACGGATTACTGTAGAATGAATGGAAGCCTAATACTTGCTTTCATGAATCCCATGGCAGTTCAGACCAGAAGCTGAAAATCATTTATTTTAGTTGCCTTTCTGAGACTTGACTTTCTGTTACTGTGACAGGTCACGTTGAGAGTGAGATTGAAGAAGCTCATCGTATGGACCGGACTGTTTAAGTAGCATACTTGTCATCTGCTTTCCCTGCAGAAAGATAGCCCAAGGACTTAAAATTTAAGTGAAAAGTAGGCTCAAGGTGTTTACTTTAGCATAATTTCTAATATTTGGCTCTCTAAAACTGAAGGCTTATGGCCATGAGTACTCAAAATAATTGTTTGAATCCAAAATAGACACCTTGCATCCAGAAAATTTTGAAGTTGTCATACAGTGCTCAGATTATACTTTTTGTCTCCACAGCACTACTCAGAGTCTCAGATCTGAAAAGAGAATTACCTTCTCAATGTTACAGGGTGCTGCTGGAGCCTGCTCTGATCTGATTTGAGGAAGGGTGAAGAGGAAAGGAATGGTCAAGTGACATTAACATTTTGGTAGTGTCGTTGAGAAGTTTGATTATGGAATTGTTTGGTGAATCTGTGACTTGGGTATAGTCCAAAGGAATGAGAACTTGTCTTCTACCTGTTAATATGTCACCTTACTGTCATAAAAGATACAGCTTCTGTGTTTGAGATAGAGGATCCCCCTTTTTAAATACATTTAATCAGAATAGAATAATTTAGATTGGAAGGGACCTCTAGTTTTCGTCTAGTTCATTTCCTGCTCAAAGGAGGGTCTGCTATGTCAGGTTGACAGGGGCTTTGTTTATTTAAGTCTCTATCCTCAGACACGTTCAAAATGCCATAACCTTTCAGCAGCTTTTGCAGTGTTTGACTTCTTCCACAAGGAAAAACTCTTTCCTAGTATGTGATTGGATTTTTTTCCCTGCCTCAGCTTGCCTTCTGTCTCTTGTCCTGTGCACACCTGAGAAGAGTCTGGCTTTGTGTTGTTTGTTGGTTGTTTTTTTTTTTTCCTTTCCATTAAGTAGTTGAAAATAGCAATAAGATCGCTTCTTATGCTGAACTAGTCCAGTTTCCTCAGTCTCTCTTCATGAGCTTCATCCCCCTTAATGTCTGCGTGGCCATCCACTGGAAGCATTTCGTTGCTAGTTTGAACAGCCAGAGATCTTTTAAATACACCTCCTTACAGGAGAGCTGGTGCTTTCTCCTAAATTCCTGAAGCGTAAGAGCATTTCATTATACCTTTAACTCAGTTTTACTGAAGCAGTTCCTTTTTCTAGGGGGTCAGGCTTATTTTTTGTGGAAACTTGTGGCTACCACAGATTAAGTAAAGTAACATTCTCTTCTCTTAATCTTGTTTGAAATTCTCTGTTTTGTATCCTTTGAAATTTGATGTATTTTAATGTACAAACATACTCGGCTGTTTCTGTTCTGAACAGCGCTACATGATGCTAATTCCCATGGTGACTTCTTAAAAGCTGCATTTTGAAAACTTTATTTTTCTGGAGCCATTGTCTTTATTAAGCTATAAAAAAATGAAGCACCTTGCTGTAGTGATCACAAACATGTGTGCACGGTTCCACGGTATATGCTTTAAAGCCTTAAAGATTATTCTTGTCCAATGCCTGGAGAAATGTACAGGTACTTGGAAATTTTAAAATGAATCCTATTTCTCAAGATCAGCTAGAAGCCTGTGTGTTTTGTCTTGCAAATGCTGAAGATTCAGGGTTGGCAGCTTAACCATGTGTACCTTGGGCTATAATGCTCATCTTTTACTATGAGACAAGACATTCTGCTAATGCAGATGATTCTCTGATTTGGGACTAGACCTGATATCTTGAAGGTGACATCAAGGCCTAGCAAAGAAAATACTGGTGATTCTTCAGATATTCACTTGTTTGATCTGCAGCTGCACCATATTTCTATATGTGTTTTGCTGCTGCTGCTAGATGTTCTGGAATAATTGAGGGAGAGTGGAAAGGCAGAAATATAGGAAACACTCTGAGTTGGGTGGCTGTTTCCTGCTGCTACAAGATGAATGTATTTGATGCTACAAAGCGTGTCCAGGAGTGAAAACAGGTGGTGTGTGAATTGAAGGTAATGAACTAGTTTTTTCACTTGTATGAATTTAACCCTGTTGACTGTGAAATGGCAATGAGAAGATAGGGATTGGGTCCACCTACTGGAGAATAGTGGTTTTGAAAAGCGCAGACAGAATTGTAGAGAGTAAGTGTTGCTCTATGAGGGATGTTTGATTCCGAACTACTGAGGCAATGATGTCTTGTGAGTTTCTCTAATTTTGCTTTCAAAGAGGTAGCAAAACTGTAGCAGATACAGTGCAGTAGATACAGGAGATATGCATGCAGGGCTTTAGGTTATGGAAGCTAAGATATTCAGAAGTGAAAATACTAATTAATTTTTATTTCATAGAAATACAGCTCTTGCTGAGGGGAAGTGCTGGGACAGCACAGAAGACTGGGACTGGAAAACTAATGTCACTTTTAGCATGTTTTTCCCTCCCCAACCCTCTCATAATGTAGAAGTACCCAGAGCCATTATTAGACTGACATTCATAGATCTGTATCTTCTTGTCTAGATGTCTAGTCACTAAGAACTGGTTGTACTTTTTTTGTGCAAGCATGGTATTGTGGACTGGGCTAGAATTTAGTAGCTGTACTGTGCTTGTTGACATAAGTAGTTGTTGTTGGTGGTGGCTTGTTTGTTTAAAGTAACAACTCTATACTTGTTTTGTGCCAAGATGTGAAGTTCTGCTCTCTCCTTTCATGGACCAGCATAATAAATAAATGGGTTTCTAAGTCAGTCTCTGGAGGGGTAAGACTTCAAAGGCTTCATTCTCAAAGAACCTCAAGTAATAGAGTGGGTTTTGGGGTTTTTTGTTTCTGTTTTTTTTTAAACAAATAAAACCCTTTTTGAATAAAATTTTGACAAAAAATACCCTTGAGAGGAGTGCAGGTGATTGGAAATTTTTTCTCTTAGGAGCTTCAAATGTGCCTCTTCTTTCAAAGAATGCATTTTCCAGGGATATAGGATTGCCTTAAGTAAAGATCATCTTCCCAGCCCCATTAAAAGAAGTACTTTATCACTTGATTCCTTTGAAACTCAGCTGCATTTGTCTGTCTAGTAGGCTTCTGCCCATCCATGCTATGATCTACTAAACTCTCCTTCCTCAGTAAGGGTCAAACAAGATGTCAGAAGTCATGTGAAGCAACTAGGTAAAAAATCTGTAACATTAACTAGAAAAAACACTGACAAAAATGACAGTTGAGGCAATAGAAACTGATTGGTAGTTGTGATTTTTGTTACTTCTTTTGGAAGTGGAGACCATGGATTTCAAAAGGGGGGGTGGGGGTGGAAATTTCCGTTAATAAATACAAATTTTCATATTATGTTCAGCTACTCAGAAGAGTAGGTGGAACCTACTATATGGTTACTTCTTACTTTTTTGGTGCCAGTTTACTAGAACTCATGGGAAAGAAGGGGTAATGAAGCTTTTTTGGTTGGAAATCTCTTACTGAAAAATGAGCAGGTTGACAGTTGACTTGCTACTCTGTCAATCACTTGCTTTTTGAAAAGTATGTTTCTAGCAAACAGACTGATCCAAGATCAGTGTGAGTGACCTCTAATGTCAGAGATGGTTCAAGAAGCAGACTTGAACTTACTTTGAGAGCCAATATTTTCCTATGCTAATCTTCAATATTTGCTTATGCCCCAAAACTGTGAGCTCTGAGGGACCTGCTTTTTCCTTGCATGTCCAGAATCTAAGAGGCTGATACATACTGATTGTATCTCTTTGCTCCATGGGGATGAAAACTGAGCGTGCAGTCTCTGATTTTTTTTTTTTTTTGAGGAGTCTGTCCTTTACTTTTACTGATCCAGGTATGCCTTTGATACTTTTTGCTTACTACTCCAAATCTAGTGCTCAAACGGCTTATGACAGTTACACTTTCTTATAGCCTAGATGACTTTTTACTCTTGTAACAGCTACTGGTTATGTAAACGAAGCTCAGTTGCTCTTCTTCCTGGTGTTTATTCTGAATATAGTAATGCTTTCTTGTCCTCCTGTGTTTATTATGTCTTCAGTTTCAAACCGACTGCTTTTGTCTTAAAACTTAGTTTATCATCCTACTTAATGTAATTATCTCAAAAGGCTGTTTGGCTTGTGGTGACACAGACAAGTGTATGTTCAAGAGGTACAGGGAGAAGTGTTAGGCAGTAGCTGTCTAAATGGGGAGGAGAAATGATACAGATTTCAGTTCAGTTTAGAATTAGGTAAGGGAGTTTACTTAAGGATTTTGCAAAACTGATGGCTAGCTTAGAATGCAATGAAAATATTCTGAATTTCAGTTCCTTAAAGCTAGGTTTACATGTCTGACTGACACCAGATATCTGTTTAGGATAGGCTTTTTGGCAAATACCTGGAATCAAGTTAGTTTGAGAGGTGTGGACCCAGCTTTTGTCTGTCATGGAGATGCATGGGAGTCTAGAAGTGAAAGTCTGTTGTCCAGGCTGAACAACAACGTGCTAATTAACCTGCACATAAGGAACTGCTGGTGTCGTGTTTACATACTGGTGTTTTGTTATGCTGGATATACCTGTTATTGCTTCAGCTGTGTAATTTCTGGGAAAAAGCCTGTTGACTTTAGCTGATCTGAAATTGATTCTCAAAGCAGTGATAGATTTGTAACCGTATTTAACTGTTGCTGAACCAGTTATTTTTATAAAAATGTACTTAAGCTGCTGAGGATTAATGAGATTTTTTCCAGTGCAGACTTAGGCTGTAAACGGATCTGAATCTGGCCACTGAAACCTTGATAGCTTTAGTCTTGTCTGGGTTGAAGGATGAAGAAATTGGTCATGCTTTCTTGAGTGGAAAAATAACTTAGTTCAGGTTGAGGGTATGTGAAACTTGGACTGAAATGAACTTTGGTTGTTTTTATTATTCTCTCTGGATAACTTGAGCAGGGTTACCCAAAGATTACTTTGCATTAAAACAGTGTATTCTTGCTCCCAATGCTCTCAGTCTGAATTTATTGCTTACTGTCCTTAATTTTGTTTCCAGCTGCTCCTTCCTGCATTGAAGCACCCTTGCAGGAAATGGTGATTGAGGAAGAATATGAAAAGCAGCAAGTAGATGTGGAGATAAAGAAGGAGCTGTGCCCCTATGCTGCAGTAGGAGAATGTCGTTATGGAGAAAACTGCGTGTATATTCATGGGGATGTGTGTGATATGTGTGGACTGCAGGTCTTGCATCCAATTGATGCTGCACAGAGATCCGAGCACATAAAGGTAAGCAAACAACTGTCTGGTGTTAAACAGCTCTAAGTTACTGCTTCTTAGCTGCCCACAATCACTTGTCACTAGTTTCCTTTCATTTGAAGGTGCATGCAGGTCAGGCAGTGAATGAAATTCCTGTTGTAAATTGGACTGTTTCCTGTCAGGGCCATATTTAAAAGCAGCTGGGTTTCCTTATCTGTGCTGGGAGAGCAGTCTGCTTAAAGATACTAAAGCTTTGTTCTTTGCCTAGTAAAACGGGGTGGTCTTTTAGATTGCCTTTCTCATGTTTAAAAGCAATGTCTGAAGAAAGGAATTTGAACTCTGTATTGATTGTTCCCCTCCGAGCAAGTTTGTTTTTTGGATAAAGATTTTTCAGCTTAATCATACTCCATTCATTATGCAAAACAGCAGAGTAAAACTGAGCTTGAAAACCTGCTTAGAGTTCACCAGGTGACCAGTTGTCTCTGGAGTCGTTTTCTTTGTCTCTCCTTTTCAGTCTTGCATTGAAGCTCACGAGAAGGACATGGAGCTTTCATTTGCCGTCCAGCGTAGTAAAGACATGGTGTGCGGGATATGCATGGAGGTGGTGTATGAAAAAGCTAATCCTAGTGAGCGCCGCTTTGGGATCCTCTCCAACTGCAGCCACACTTACTGTCTCAAGTGCATCCGCAAGTGGAGGAGTGCTAAACAATTTGAGAGCAAGATTATAAAGTGAGGCACTTTCCCATTTCGATTGTGCTTTGTTACTGTGGAAGAACTTAGTAACTTGTGACAACTTGCAACAGACTTCCAGATGCAGACTGCACAGAGACTGCATTAAATGCATACTAACTTTAGTTTGGAAGTGAAATAATTGTTAGGGATAACATGTACACTCTGATTTGGTTAATATGGATTAAGTTTGCAAAACTCAATTAATGGTAGAAAATAACTTTCATGTATTTAGTAGCATGTTGTCCAGTGGTTACTGTTTGTGTCTTGGACACCCAGCCAGGAATCAGAAAACAGATTAACCAGTTCAGAATGTATGCTTCTTAATTCATTACCGCCCTAGTTCATTAATTAGTTGACAAAACATTTTTCCATTGAAAGGCTGTTCTAAAAAAACAAAGTTCCAATCAAATAAATACAGAAATCAAACGAAAATAAATTTATTTAACTGTAAAGAAAAAGGAGTCTGTGTGAAGTGTTTTTTCGAGCTTTTCTGAGACAAGCTGACCAGCTGCCATTGCCATTGAGTTCTTGGAGAGTTTAGGTTATCTTCATGTGTAAGAGAGTCTAGATTGAAAAGCTCATACAGCAAGTGTGTGGGTACAATACATCTTTAAAGATGGATATATGTGCCATGACTTGTAATTTAGGAGAGCGAGCGCCCTGTAATGTGGAATTTTGCAGCACAGTCTGTTCATTCCCCAGGTCCTGCCCAGAATGTCGGATCACATCTAACTTTGTCATTCCAAGTGAGTACTGGGTGGAGGAGAAGGAAGAGAAGCAGAAACTCATTCAGAAATACAAGGAGGCAATGAGGTATGAGCGCTGCAGCCTTTGTCAAGTTGAGACTGCAGAGATAAAGGCACACCAGGAGAAGGGTATTGGTGTAAAGCCCTCTCACACCTCCTTTCCACCACCACGTGTGGAGTGCGTCCTTGCCTATCTGCCCACAGATGCATGCAACCACACAGTCGCAAAGCTATTCCTATGTTCTTTGACCTCAATCTTTCCCTTCTATAAGCAAAACGCTGGTGGTGTAGCCATAAGGTAGTACAAGCTTGTGCACTGCGAGCCATCAGTGTCCCTATGCATGCATCAACCCACACACATTGTGTAATACATCATTTCTGCACGTCGGTGTTATACTGACAAAATACCTTCAGCTCCAAATGGTACCTGAGATCATTTTGGACTACAGGTAAATGCAATTCTGAAGTCTGGTTGGGGTCTGCTGTGAGTAAGGGTTGCGATATTTTCCTTTCCAGCAACAAGCCATGCAGGTATTTTGACGAAGGCCGTGGGAGCTGTCCATTTGGAGGGAACTGTTTTTACAAACATGCCTATCCTGACGGCCGCCGAGAGGAGCCACAGAGACCCAAAGTGGGAACGTCAAGTAGATACCGGGTCAGTGCTGCTGTTTTTTGTCCTTTCTATACAGAGAGAGTGCAAGAGGAGTGTGCGTTAATTCAGCTGCTTTGAGAAGAGGACAGGGAAATGTTGACACTTTTTTTTTTTTTTTTTTTTACTTCTGATAGACCTCTGTAATGGTGAATTTGAAGGAGGCTGTAGTCTAAAGTTTGTGAATGCTGGAGGCCAAGATGGAAAGAGTGAATTTTAAAAACTTTCCTAGTACACCAACATACTGAAGTAGAAATGTTGGGTAGCATTAATAGGGGTGTATAAGGGTAAATTCTACTGGAGGTCAGTGTCTCCCTGAAAGAGAAACATGGTTTCTTGCATGTCAGGCAGTATGCTGGGGGCTGAACCTTGTCAGCCTCTGGGAAGACTCCTACCTTGTATTGCTTGGTCACCTGGGGAAATGTTTGTGTTCCACTTGCAGGCCCAGCGGAGGAATCGGTTCTGGGAGTTCATTGAGGAGCGAGAGAATGGTGATCCATTTGAGACCGACGAGGATGAGGTGGTGACCTTTGAGCTTGGTGAGATGTTGCTTATGCTGTTGGCAGCAGGAGGTGACGATGAGCTAACGGATTCCGAGGATGAGTGGGACTTGTTTCATGATGAGCTGGAAGATTACTATGACTTGGATCTATAGCACCTGTCAGTGGAGTGTGGACTGTCATCTTGGCTTCAGGCAGTAGCTATTACCTGTGGTGTTGTGGCAGTGCCTGTGTTTCTCCTAGGCAGGCCAATCAATTCCAGGTGCTGTTGTAATAACTTTTACCCAGGGTCTGTCTCTTCCCATCCCCTCCCACCCCAGGAGTGTTGTTTTTCCTCTGTTTAAACAAATAACAAGAAAGAAATCTTAAAAATGTTAGTTTTTGTAAAAATGAATTTAACTGTCAAACAGTTAGCTTAGGTTTGTTGCTTCATCTGTGTACCCAACAGAGTTCACCCAGTTCCAGGGTTAAAGTGTTTACAGGACTTCCACACTCATTTTGAAGAGCCCAGATACAAAAATGAGCAGTGGCCATGCAGTGGGGATGTAAATTGGCTGATGGCCTTTCTTCTGTCTTTGTACCAATATTTCTGACTTGAGGCCAGATACAAATACTCTCTTTCTGGCATCAGCTCTGTTCCAGCCCCCTCATGTACACATCTTCATTTGTGATTTTGGTCTCTTGTTTACTTGCACATTACTATTACTACTGTGTAACCAGAACCAGGTGTGAACGTTCTGGGTTTTTACTGTGTTTAGCATGAAAGGAAAATGTCTTTGTGAAAGGAGAACTCTCTATGTGTATATACAGATAAATGTAGAGTTGGACCTCAAGGATGGGGAGACTCTGTGTAAGTTAAAAATAACAAAACCATCTTTCATCCCCTCTTGGTGCATGAAGTCTAGCCTCCAATTGGACATGAAACTGGTTTAGTGGTCTCAGCCCAGTCTGTGGCAGTGATCTTAACTATCGCTTAACTTAATAGATGGCACTCCCTAATACGCCAGCTCTCTTTCATGTGTATGATTAGGGTTGTCCAGGAGCAGAAATCCAGTTAGCCAAGGTGGGGTCAGAGGAACACCAGAGAGGCCCCTTTAGCTTTATCGCTCTGTAAGTTTTAGAACTTGGTGTAACCACTTAAGCCGTGAGCTTCACTAGGGAATGGCTGTGCCTGTCAGCTGGTTTGAGGTACACGTGCCTCTCAGCATCTGAGTTGGGCAGGTTGCCTGGTAAAGCTGTTCAGTTTATGTGCGTTACTGCTTACAAAGGCAGTCATGCAGTTTCTGGCTGTAATTTGCATTGAGAAATTACTTTGCCACCAAAGCCCCAGCACAGGAATTTTAACCTTGCATTACATTATTGCTGTTTTTTATTGACTCGTGGATGCCCCGTGATCTGTTCTCCTGCTGCTCTTGTCCCCTAGACTGCCTCTCCTTTCACTTTTAAATGGAATGAGAAATTGTTCTGAGGTCTATAACGTATTGTTTTGCAGCTGCCTTTTGTAAGAAGCACTTTTCCCAAATAAAAAAAAATCAAAAAAATTAAACAAGGAGTCTGTCTGTTCTTTTAAGTTTGAAGCTTCTGTGTTTCAGCTTGATTGATTATTTTTGTGTGCATTTCTGTAAGTATAAAGGCATTTATGTCACTTATTCTTAACTCCTGCAGAATCGTTTCACACTAATACGGAATTTTAACTTGGTTATAACCTTTCCAGCAAAGAGCCTGTAATGTAAGGAACACCTTCTGAACAGACAGCTGAGACAGTTGAACTGTTGAAGGAATATATGGGGCCATTAGTGGGAACAGACGTGGCTTACTTTCTCAGAAGTAAGTTGTGCACTATGGTATTAATTTTATTTGTTCAGGACAAAGTCAGTTGCAGTACATATTGTATTGATAGTTTCCTGTCATAATGCTGTTTGGACAGCAAGTCCAAGCATTGCTACAGGCCACTTCCTGAGAATCGACATGCTGCTTTAAGACTGTGTGTTTAGAAAAAGGCATTCTTCTGCAGAAAAATTTGGCAGTAAACTACTAGAAGCATATTCAGATGCTGAGGGATATGACCATGAAAAGTTTTAACTGAACAGTCTAAACCCATCTTTGGGTTGGTTTGGTTGGTTTTTTTCCAGAGGCAAGTAGCAGAGGGAGAAAAGGATTTGAATGTAACTTGCGCAAATGACATTTAAAACTGACAGGGAGAAACAGAAAAAATGAAAAGTTTTGAAGCAGAGCTAGCTTTTTCTCCCCTACACAGTGAACATAAGTTGTTAATATCTTATTGGAAGGTTGCATTCAAACATAAGTTTCACAAAGATGTGTTCTGCTAAGATGGAAAAAGGTAATGAATTTGCCAGCCAGAGCACATGCATCAGCTTTCCTTCATAAGGGGTCATAAATGGCACGCTTACTTTTTGTGGGGGTGTACATGTGGCACAATGGTGGATGCTGCTGCTTCTAAACCTACTTCTGTATGTGTTACAGGGGAAGCTGAGAATATGCAAGTGACTTGCTTTGGTGGAGGCTGTTCTGTCTAGCTACACAGTGACTGATGTATTCAAGTGTGACAAGTAGTTTCTGTTGATCTCTTGCTTTGAAGAGATGGGGTTCTTGTTCTGTAAGTTAAAGAACTGCATGTATTTGTCATCAAGCAGTACTGCTGTGCGTCACTTGCTGGTGGTAGGCCTGTTTCTAAGCTTGCTGTTGAACTATGATTTCCACATCCCCCACCCCAAACTGGAATGACTGAAAAGAGTAGGGCCTTTGAAATGACTGAAGTATGTTAGTAGGCTGCTATGTTTTTCCTCTGTAAGAACAGGAATAAATTCAGTAGATTTAAATGTAAAAATATGGGTGGTGATGACTTAGGCTGTGCTACATTTTCTTTAAGCAAATACTCAAGGTACAGAAACTGAAGAGGCCAATGAGAGTAGTGTCAAGATGAAAAAGGTATGAAGACTCCATAAACTCCCACCAGCAAAATCTTTTTTTTTCCTGAAGACTATTGTTTTGAAATTGACACATGCTCTCACTTTAAGTGCCTTGACTTTACTCCCTATGCAAGAATATATACATATGGTTTGATATAAAATTTTGCATCTTGTGCTAAGTGCAAAATAAGCGTCTGCTGCCCATTCTAATTGGTCTGAATGTGATCATACAAGCAAAGAGCGCTTCTTGCTACCTCTGTTGCTTTTTGTTCAAATCTTGATAGGACAGCTCTTTCCCAATGGTAACCCAAGGTGTATTGTAATCTTGCTGAGGGGATGCCTGGTTCATTTAATGAAATACAAGTAACTCTTTCCTGCTACAGCAGGTACAAAATAGATTTCTGTTTGGAGGATACTGTGAGGTATGAGGTGTCTCAAGCTTGGAACAAAACTTGCATAGGTGGAATTATTAACATTGCAGCAGTGTAAAATGAGGGAATTCACATGTAGTCCCTTAGGACAGAGATACAGTACAGGACTGCGCTGTTGGGATCAGATTGCTACAAAGTCAGTTTTACTCTGGTGCTAGCATTAGAGAGGCATTCTTAAACTGTACTTGGTGAGCCTCACTTCAGGTAAGCAGAACTAGACAGACCTGGCAGTGAAAACTGTAGTATGCAGTGATGTTTATGGACACAGCTGGAGCAAGGAAATGTGAGGTTGCAAATATGCTAAATTTCTGCCCTTACTTGCTGCTGTTGCTTTTATCCATGGGTATGCTATTTGTCACTTGCAGTCAAGCCAGAGTCAACATCTGTTTGGCAATAGCTTGATGTGATTGCGTAGACAGAGCCTGTGCAGGCAGTTAAGGTAAGGTCGATTTTTAGAATAACAGCACTAGAAGTGCTTTAAAAGACTTTAAAAAGTCCTACCTCTCTTAAACTGCAAGTTCCTATTAAAAGTTGAAGTACTCTTAGGTAGAAGGGGCTCTTGGCCTATCTAAAACTACTCTCAGAGGACTCATGATATCCCAGCATTGCCTGTTGTAGTTCCAGTCCTTAACACCCTTGCTTGAGAGGTGCTTGAAAATGGCTACAGGAGTCAGCGTGTTGAGCAATGAGTATTTAAAGCCCCCCTGCCTGTAGCCAAATGTGGTGGCTGGGAACCAAGATGTATAAAAATCTGCCTGTTGGCAGCCCACAGCTGGGAAGGGGCAGCTCTAAACAGTGCTGTGGTTAGAGCACTCGCCTGGCTGGGGGAAGCTTCAGTTTCAGTTCCTTGTCCAAAAGTGCAGGCACGCATCTCCTTCCTGCAAGAAGGCTCCAGGATACAGCATGCTTTCTCTGTTCAGGGCCTGAAAATTGCTTTCTCTGTCTCATTTCCAACTATACTTAAGCATTAACTGGAATGATTAGATAAGAACATGAGCTTGTGTTGTTAAGAGCCTCCCTGTTATGTACAAAAAAAAGCTTGACCACACAGGCGGTGCCATGTGCCTTCCACATCACTGGGTTGCACTTATGTTTGATTTTAAGCCTGTCAGCTTCTGGGAGGTGTCAGTTTGCTCCATTTTAAAATGCTTCTAGGTTTTTTTGTTACCCTGTTACATGGGTGCTGCTTCAGTCTCACCTGGTGTGGCTGTGATACCAGTGCAAGTAATGTGCCACAGCTAACATTCAAATACTTCTTCCAAGTAGATAAAAATTTAACAAGTGAACCTTTGAGCTGCATGTGCAGCTTTTAAAACTGTGGGACAGTAGTAGTTTTTAGGATAGCATTGTAAACAACATCTACACTTTGTACAAGTGCATTAGTGATGCTGTCAGGAAGCACATTGAATTGGCATATGATGTTGCAGGAACAAACACATTAATATAATGTTCCATAGCAGTTAATGCTACTTCCATTGTCATAGCTGCATGCTTCCATCTGCTCTGTGATGGGGAGGGGCATAACAGCATAACAGAAGTTACACTGTGCTTTTAATCTAGGGGTTGCTCTCTTGCAGCCTAGAATAACATGCTATAATAAAGGAGGTTTTTTAGGTTTATACCTTTCTTCGTGTATTACCTCATGAGTAATACTGTCTACTAATAGACACTTTGAAGAACCTTCTTGTTAGCAGCTGCTGCAGCTTGCCTTTTAAGCTGTCCTCATGTGAATGAAAAGTGACCCTATGGAAACCATTCAGTAGAACTGCCCAAAGGGCTTGTGGAAGATGCCAAACAGAACCAACCAAAAGAGGTCACGTGGTTTAGCTGCACAATGGGTAGGTATTTAAGACTAGTTGTGAGTAGTAAGGAGCCTGTTACACCTGTTAAAGGAAAGGGAACAGTACAGCTCAAAGCACAATCACAAGCCTGTTCTTCCTGATCCCGTGTTGCATAGTTTTCTGCCAAGGAAGGACTTGCTTCGCAAGTAGCTCCATGTGTGCGGGAAGAGAATGGCCACAGCCCTATAACCCAGCAGTGCTGGGCAGTTAAAGGAGCATCAGCCTGCAGAAGTCTCCATACTGACGGTAAGCAAAATAGCTTCATATGGTAGTCTCTAAGGCAGTAAACCCAATGAACCATACAAAGGTTAATGCTCTGCTGGTAAGATCCTTCATCCAGTTCTTGGCTAATGAAAGAGTATAATGGGAGATGAACACAATACTTTTCTGTTAAGGTCTCATGGAAGATTAGTATTTGCTGCAAATACCATCTCTGGTGTATCTGAAATAGAACACAGTTTCCTAGCAGTTTAAGTGTGGATAAAAAAAAAAAGTATAAACTACTACCAGGAGTAGTTTGGATTTGAAACACAAGAATATTGAACTTATATTTGGCTGTTTTTCTAGTGGTAAAAGGTGTAGAAACTAGTTGTTTGGAAGCTGGATTGCTACTTGTTCAGCTACTCTGAAAGGTTACGGTGTTTACTGTTGCTTAAATATGCAAAAATGCAACTACAGGCTAGTACCAAATCAAGATGAAATTAAGATTTAAAAAGTAAACATCAGGAAGAAGATGCCTGAAGATGATGAAGCTTTCTCCACAGCAGGCTATAGCAAAAGGCTTGGAGGCTAGCATTGAAGATTTCTCCCTCAGTTTGCACATAGCTGAATTAACCCCTGCTCTTTGGATGTGATAGCAAAGAACCTGGCCAGAGGAAGCATTGATTGTATAAGAAATATTTGCAAGACTATAAATCAATGATTCATTCTGCTTTATTTTTTGTGCTTCTCAGACAAGATTTTCCAGAAATATTTGCTACATGTTTTTCCCTATTTTCCAAGAACTTGTGAAACATGGGTAGACTGCCATCTGGTAAGCTAGCAGCATACCAGCCTTCTCAGGGCTTCTTTGCATGTAACCCAGACTGTATTTTATCATTACAGAGTTTGAGTTCCAGTTTATAGCTTAACAGTAACTAAGTGATGCACTTTGGTACAGAAAGATTGCAGTCAAAAAACTTCCTCTGTATAAGATTTCTTTCCTCCTTCTTCCCTGTTTCCACCTACTGGAAAAAAAGAAAACCCCCAACCCCAAACACCAAACAATTCAGTTCCAGTACATAGAAGAATTGAGCCCCCAATAGCAGAGCTTGCATGTGGGAGGAGCAATACAAAACCTTCTACTGCTACCAAGATGTTAAGTCTCCATAGCAGTAGCATATATACATGCCTAGGGCTAGCTTTCTGGTATGCCTCATACCATTCCCTTATTGCTCTAAGGTGAGGTTACATAATTAAACCATCTTACCCCTTGCTGAGTTTTACAGGAGCTTGAATCCCTTCTTCACACTCCCTTGAAAAAAATCTACAGGCATACTCTCAAGCTGCCTTTAGTCCATCACACAAACTACAGAAGGCTTCTGATTAAAATCAGCACATCAAAAGCAAGACAAGTTGGGGGGGGGGGGGCGGCAAAGTCCTTTCACCCCAGCATTGATTTAGGCCATTACTGGTGCCTTGGAAGCTTCATTACTCCTAGCAAGTCTATGTAGGAAGGCAGAGATCACTACTGGAAACAATTCTTATAATTAGTAAAGTGAAAGACAACTTTTTTCACCCCAGGAAGAAGGTTGGGACCCTAGTGTATCATATTCTGCCTGCTATGAAACCCCAGGGATATCTCCAGGTTTGTCTGGTGAGGAAGTCAGTACAGATGTGAAATCATGTACTCTTTCACAAATATTAAGCTCCTTGGGATGGGTGGCTACATGCCTGACATCGGGACACCCCTGAATGAAAATTTAAGCAGCAATGGATTAGTACTGTCCAAGCATGTGTCAGACTTTTTAAAGCTACTGGCAAAGAGTAAAGAGCTTGCACTAGAACAAACAGCTTAGAAGGGTCAAATCAGTGCAGAGCTCTGGTGCAAGTTTGTCTTGACACAGCCAGAAAATCATTCAAGGATATTATTAAAGGCAATAATTTTTACAGTTCTCTTTGGTTAAGGCAAGGGCTGGCAGCTTCCTGAGTCCTCTCAGCTCAGAAGTTCATGTTAAAGCATCAGCTGCCATGTTCAAAGCAACCTGTGCTACCAACAGCAACAACAATCTCTGAAGATACTTACAAGCCAAGCTGCAAGGTAGAGATATCAAGAGAGGTGGCCTGAGGCCACACAGCACACTTTCATGAATTGAATAAAATGAAACAGCCTCAGAAGAATGACAACTTCCAAGTTGTTCCTGAAATCTCTCTTCAACAGAGGCACTGAGTCTTCTCCACACTTGGACTGGCAATCACTGGCCTGGAATCAAGGTAGATGCTGTTTGGAGGGTTCTCTCCATGAAGCTGTAAGGTATTTCGGGCTATTAGCTCCTTAGCCATTAACATGAACACCTCTTCTATGTTTTGAGCTTCTTTTGCTGATGTCTCCAGTACAGCTAAGAGCCCATGCTTCTCTGCCAGCGTGCAAGCATCTTCAAACAGGACTTGGCGCTTATCCAGTGAATCTGATTTGTTCCCTGAAAAGAAGGCAAATAGGTAATTCAGTAATTTAGTCTCTCAAAACTTAATCTTTAAATGCAATCCATTCAATTTTGTTAAACAATAGATTTATGTTGGGAACAAAATTACTGGAAAAAACAAGATGTGAGCACATCAGAGCCACAAACATAGAATGCAAATTGAAACTGCAGCTAATCATATGATATCAAATGAGTTAAAATCCAAAACCTAAAAACCTGTGTTCATGTAGTTACTTGCTGTAATTAGCGGTGCCAGAGGATTATTTGGAAGCAACTGTTGGTCCCTATTCCCTAGTGTTTTTAAACATTAAGGAGCATTTAAGTTAAATATTTAGAAAAAAATAGAAATCTTGTTGCTATAGTGATTGCACACAGTAAACCAAAGCAGCATTGCTTGAAGGTTTATTCCTCAATCCTTCCAACTTCCAGCCTTCAGTGGAAGCCACACGTGTTATGTTAGTGTCAAGATACCTTGACACATCTCAAAGTGGATGCTCAGCTCTGAAGACCTGGAATGTTGTTAGTCTAAAGCAGATCTCCTCAAAAAAAACCCAAACCACTAAAACCCAGGAAGAACCTGCTCAACTATTAAATCAGATTTTAACATAACCTATTTATGCAAGTCAGTCATTTTAAGATGACGTCAAAACAGATAAGAATTCTCACCAGCTACCTTAATGCTTAAAACATCTATTTAAAAAGTTTCTGCACATATATATTAAACTTTTCATTGAAGCAGTTTACTCAAAATCTGCCAGAAGTCATGAAACACCTCAGATAAAATACCTTTGTATATTTAAGTAGTTGCAGCACGTGTGGAATTATCATCAGTTCTGGTACATGTAGTACCTGGCTGAAGTCTACATTCATAGTTTCAAGACAACCCTTGATCAAATTCAGATCTTGAATTTGAAGCATCTATAAGCCAACTCCCCTCCCATTAAGTCCCTTTCAGTTTTTCTAAAAGGGAAAAAAAAAAAAGCCACAGCCCCCCCCTAAAGCCCACCTTGCTTGAGGGTTATTTGCCTTCTTAAAAAGAGCCCCCCCCCACCCCTTCCTTCTTCAGTTCCAGATGGGAAAGTTAGATTTGTTAACTTTAACCTCATGTTAGAAAAGTGTATAACATGACTACATGTAATTAAACACTGCCAAAGTAAACCAAACAGCACCAGCTTTGGAAGAAAGCACCAAGCTGGATCCTTGACAAAAGCTTTATTTTTACCAATTTCAGAACTTCTTTCTTAAATAAACAAACAAACAAACAACAGCCTCCACCACACACACAGATAGATCTTGTTCTTCAGATTAATGAGAAAAGTTGGAAAAACCCTACCAAAGCTTAGCGATCCTCCCCCTCTTACTCATTCCAAGCACTGCAGTTACATGCAGGTCAGAATTTGTTGTTTGTTTCTTCAGAGGAAGAACAAGAAGAACCACCACAGCAGAAGTAAGTAATTTGCTAGGAGCACAAGCAGAAGCTTAGGTCCCATGCCTGCTGTGCTGTGGGGCTCAACGTTGCCTATCCTCAAGAGCCAGTTTGGGCTGGTGCGGCTGCATGCATTGCTCTCAGCACAGTGCCACAGTGGAACAGGCAGAAGCAGTGGAATGTAAATAAAGGCTCTGTCATTATACTACACCAGTTCTCTCATTTGCAGCTTCCTCCTTGGAGGAGGGAAGAGCAACAATAACCTGAAACACAAAGGGAAGGAACCACATTGCTTCCTACCAGCTCCATTCTCAACAATTTCTACCCATTTCTTTCCTCAGGAGGCAAAGTTTCCTGAATGCTAGTGGAATAAAGGAGGAGGAGGAGGAGGAGGAGGAATGCAAGCAGACTACTTCATGCTCTGGAAAAGCCATGTCCTCATCTACCATCTTACCTGATCAGAGTCCAATTACAGAGCAATGTGCATACATATCAAAAGAACAGAGAGGAAAGATGAGAATGAGGAGTTGTGTTGCTCTGTATGTTCCCCTTCGTCTTGAATTATTGAGCCGCTAAATTCCTGCGCATCAGGAGTACAGGGTCAGACTTACTGCAATTCTAACCTCAGTAAGGTTGTCCCTGCTTGCTAGACTAGCAGCAAGCTTGTTGCATTATTCCAGCAGGAAAGGAACAAGTAAAAAGGTTTCACTGTCTGCAATGGGCTTGGTCCTGTCAGGACCAGGCTGTGACTTTCCTCATTTTTTAAGCTTAGGCCAAAATGATACACTTTCTGGTCTCCTTTAATTAAAACTGCGTTGTTCTTTAATGCATAGTTTATAGATGCTTTAACTAGTGGGGGGAAAGCAAGGGGGATTTTATATACATATTAAAAAAGCTACATAACATAATATTTAAAATTAGATTCCTACCAATTAACATCATGACCAAGTTTGCGGCACCATACTTTTCAATTTCATGAATCCAGTGAGGAATGGATTCAAATGTAGACCTCCTAGTAAGGTCATAGGCAAGGATGGCCCCATGGGCACTCCTGTAATAAGACTGGGTTATTGTCCGGAAGCGTTCTTGACCAGCTGTGTCCCACACTTGAATCTGTAAAAGAAAGGACAGAAGTTGTAGTAAAGACCAGTGAATGTGACTTCCTAGGCATCTGCCATGAACATCTATGCTTTTGAAACCCCTTGTCTAGAGGGGGCTAGACCTGTCCCAGCTTATTCTACTACACCACAGTGTGGCTTTGTCCTCTAGATCTGAAGAGACACTTACATGCCTGTAAAGACAGTCTACACAGAGCAAAGAGAAAGCTGCAGGGGTAAACCCAGCTTTGCAAAAAGGCCAAGAAACCCAGTTTCAACAACTGTACCAGAAGATACCGAGCATTACAGCCTTTTAATAGGAAAGGAAGAGGAGCCAAGAAGCCCCGATGCAGGGCTGGGTAGAGCAAAGCTATGTAAAGGGCAGGCATCTGAACTTTTGTCTGCGCACAGAGGTAAGTTCTAGCCAACGATTTCTTCTGGCGTTTGTCTTGCAAATCTTCACCTTCCCCCAAATCAAGCAGGCGTCAAGACAGAGTCTTTGCATACTAGAGGGTTTTCCCTCCTTCACATCCCAACTCAATCCCCCGGAGCGAAGAGACACCCCCTCCAAACCAGAGCCGGCTTTCAAAGAACTTTCTGGGGGAAAAGCGTGAGCCCTCTCCACAGGTAGCTCCAGAGAAGCCACGAGAGCACGCACGTACCCAGATTGGGGTGACAGCCTCCCGCAGGGCATCCTCCTGAGGGAAAGCTCCCCTCGGAACCAGCCCCGGCCACAAAGGCTGCCAGCTTCTGCCTGCTGCCTTCAGCAGGTGCTGCCCACCGAGCGGCTGGGGCTCGCCGCGGCCACCGACCTTCACTTTCTTGCCGTCGATGTCCATGGAGCGCACGGTGAAGTCGACGCCGATGGTGTTCTGCTGCTTCTCGTTGTACTGCCCCGTCTTGAAGCGGTGCACCACGCAGGTCTTCCCCACGTTGGAGTCCCCGATCAGGATGATCTTGAAGAGGTAGTCGAAGGCATCGTCCGCGCCGGAGCTGGAGAAAGGCATCGCGGCTCCCGGGCGGGCCTGCGGGAGAGGGAAGCGCGGCGGTGAGGAGGAGGAAGAGGAAGAGCCGCCGCCCGGCCCAGCTCCACTCACGGCAGCCCGGGGAAGGAGCCCGAGCCCCGACCGGCCGCCCGCTCACCTGTTGGCGCTCACCTGCCGGGACAGGTAGCGCCCGCTTTGTACCCGCCCCGGCCCTCCCGGGGCCGCCGGGAAATGTAGTCCTCCTCCTCCTCCTCCTCCTCTTCCACAGCCCGGGGAGCGGTGCCGGCTCCGCTCCTTCCCCCCCCCTTCCCCAGCGCTGGGAGGCGGGCAAGGCCCCGGGGTCAGAGCCCGGGGGGGGGCTCTGCCTGGCGGCGGCGGGGCCCGGACTACAGCTCCCGCCGCGCCCGCCGGCCTCTCCCGCCGGAAGAGCCGCCTCCCCCCGACCGACTTCCTGAGGGCCGTGCTGGCCGCCGGGCCCGGTACGCGGGGGCGGGCGGTCTTCCCCCCCCGCGGCGGGGGAAGGCGACGCGACGCGGGGCGGGCGGCGGTTTAACGGCCGTGGCGGGTTAACGGTGGTGGTGGGTGGCGGAGCCGGTGCGTGCCCCGCCGCTGCCTGCTCGGCTCCCCGCCCCGCTGAGGACGTGGCCGCGGGGCCACCTGCGCCGGCAGCCGGGGGGGGGGTTCGCTGAGGGGGAAAAGGGCCGCGTCCTCGTCGCCCGCCTCGGCTTTGCAGCGGGGGAGCCGGCCCGGCCCCGGAGCGGGGCTGCGTGAGGAGCCGGCGCCTCAGCCCGCCTCAGGTGAGCCCTGCCCGCCGGCGGGACCGCGGCCTGTGCGCCGGGCCGCTCGGCCCAGACCGGGTCTCTGCCGCTGGAGCTGGGTTACCGCGGCCGGGGGGGGGGGAGCGTGTCTGTCGGGATGTCGCCGCCTCAGCGGTCGTGACCGCGCTGGGACCGGCGCGGTGTTCGGAGGAGATAGCCGGCTGGGGCTCTCGGGTGACGGGCGTCCGCTTCTGCCGGCTGCGGAGGGCCCCGGCGGGGGTTTGGGGTTGTACCGCTTTCCTTCCGTTTGGAAAGGGGGCATAAAAGAGCGTGTTGGGCTTGGTTTAAACATCTCCTTCGTTTTGCATTTTAGAATGTTAGTTCTGGTCATTCCTGCCGGCTCTGGCGGGCGGCAGGGTGCTATGAAGGTAGTTTATTTTGACCTTAAGGTGCCTTATTCTGACCTTAAGTGAAGGGGTTAAGGGAGAACGTGGAAAGCTTAACAAAAGCTTATTCAAAATATCGGTTAGCTGAAGGTAAATAGTGCTAAACAAGCAGACGAGGCAGCCTACCACCCTAAAAGCGGTTCTCTTCTTTTCTTACAGGCTTGCACTTCGCAGCCTTGTGTTCTGCGGTTTATCCTGCCTCCTAGCCTTTGCTCCCCCTCCAGTACAAATTTAATGTGGTATTCTCAGAATAATTAGAAGATTAATTTGTAAGGATAAACTCCTAGTTGCAGACTCTTCTAGCCTAGGGAGAATGCCAGTTTTGAATATAAAAATGACAGGGTGAAGAAAGAAAAAAAGGAAAACCGAAATCTTTCATAGTCATCTCTACGCTGTAAATAAGTGAAAAGTGTCGTCCTGTGCCACAAGGTCACCTTCTAGAAGGGTAGCTGAGATTGAAAAGCTCTGAGGAACAGACAATTTCAGTAGTAAATGCTATAAAAAAAAATGGGTGACTTTAAGGTCAAAACCAGGTCTTAACTTTAAAAAGACTCAGTATCTTGGACAAATAAGATCTATATTTGCATATGTTGACACGAATCAAGTAGTAAATCTCGTGCTTCAGGCTGTGAACTGATTACTCGAGGAAGGAACTTTTCCCGCAGCGTTGCACAACTGGCAGCGTTTTGCTTTCCTCAGGAGAGCTCTGTTATCTGCTCTTGCCTGGTGGGAGGGGAGGGGGAGCAAGTTCTTGTGTTTGACCAACAGCCTGCATGGTTCATAGGCTTGTAAGCACCATGGTGCTGGGAAATTGGGTTGCTTTCTCTTCATGCAGCTTCTGGGGGGGGACAGCCCTGAGCAGTTTTACTGCTGTCTGAAAGGAAGTAGCACTGTGTGATAGTGGTGTGGGTGCTGAGTTTTCATTTATTGATGTTGAGAAATGGGCTGGGACTTTAGATGGATGTAATTTCAAGACTACTTGTGAAGATGCCTCTTCCAAGTTTAGTCTTGCCTTTCTACAGCTTTTGCTGTAGGTGCTTTTTTTTTTTCCCCTTGCATGAACCCAAGCAGCCTAGAAGCGTGTCCCTATTAGAAGGTGCTGCCAGACCTGGGCAGGCTGTTCTAGCTGGAGGAATGGGAGCGTGGCTCAGCTGCACCTGGGCTGTGTAGATACAGGATGGTCTCAGATCTTGTATAGACTTGCTGCATTTGTCCTGGATGAGAATGGAGGTGTTCAAGTGTGGTGTAGGATAAACACTACTCCAGTGTCTCAAAGGTGTAATAGCTGGGTCCCTATTACTCAGAGGATCTCCATGCCATTCTCCGTTTTGGAGGTCAGATGTAGCCTTGGTTTCCATGATGATTAATATATCCAGTAGCAGCTGGCATCTGTTTGTCAGTCAGGCATGCATCATCATAGAGAGAACAGGAAAGGAAGACTTCTTACAGTGGAAGGTGTCTTGATGAAACCTTTAAAAGTTATTAGAAGGAAGAGCGGAAGCCTCTGTGAAATACAGACTTTTCAGCAGCAGAAATTTGGATAAGAGGGAGTCTGGGCAATGACTTCTAATTTCTCCAAGTGAGGTTATGAAGCTGAACCTGAGAAGTCTTCTGTCAGATTTACAAATCATTACAAAAAGCACCTGTGGATATGAAAGAACACAAAGGCATTATGTTCTGTCTTATTTCAGCTCTGGTTCTTTGGGGAACAGGGTTGGTGCATTATTTTACCTCTCCTCAGCATTCAGAACGTATGTGGTGGTTGAATGTTCTGAAAATGCAGTTCCCACCAACTACTTTGTCTAGCTGTCTTAAGCCAGCTAGCATGAACAGAATCAAGTTCTACCTTCAGCAGCGATATCAGTGTACAGCATATCTTTCTCTGCACTGCTCTCTCTGTTGCACGGGCACGAGTGTTGGTGTAGCTGCTTTGTGAGCTGTGGCAGGGAAATCTAGCTGAAAAGATCTCTGCCGAGAAAACAAAACGGAGGCATGGAGAGAGATTCATCACCTTGCTGCCCATCAGGGTCATTTCCCGGACTCCATTTGCAGAAATGTCCCCTCAGCCACACCAGCACAGCTGACAGAGTGGAGTAGTGTGGCACGAGCCAGCACTAGAAACCGTGTGTCTGTCGTAACCTTTCCTCAGTACTGATAATATCTGATATCTAGAAGTTTAGGCAGATGTCACCCATGTCCTATAGGTAGGGACAGGAAAGTATGACTTGCCACATGCTGTACTAATGAGTTAGTGACAGATGGAGCTGCAATGAAGGGCTTGAGAATGAATAAGCAGGGAGTCTAGCTGTTGGATTTCAGCACTGTCCTCGCAGTTACTTCCTTTTTTCCAGCTGTGCAAGTCAACTCTTGGGTATATTCTTTCAACAACATCCTAAAGAGGCAGTTAGATCCAAAACCATTCCCCACCAAGTAACCAAATGCTGCTTTCTTGACTTATTCACCAGCCTATAGCCAACCGGGTAGCAGTGGAAAGTTAGTTTATTTATGACCACTCTGTAGTGCACCGTATATGTAAAAGGTGCAGAATGGTCTTTAAGGTGGGAACACTGGAACTTGGTAGATCCTGGGGGAACTCCTTTGGTGATGGGCACTGAAGAGGCATCTGCTAGAAGGGGATGAAAAAGAAGTGGGTTGGAGGATAACCGTGGGCTTGCTGGGTTAATGGGAGTAAAAAGACATTTCTGGGCATAGAAGGTGTCAAGGAATGTACAGGTGATGAGATGGGCAGCGATGTGAAACAAATTGGGAAGGAATGGCATAGGGTAGTTCCTGCTGAATTCCAGCTGTTTGAGGAATGCAGCTGTATTTTATACATGTGTTTTAATTCAAGTATGTTTTCTTTTTTTTCTCCCTTTCCACTCTCTTCTGTTTAAGTAAGAAGAAAAATGACCTAAGCACCGTTCCGCCTTTGTGGCCAAGGGCAGGAGCAGGGGTAGGGCTGCCAGGAGGATGGCTTTGCCTGGAAGCTTACGGAGGCAGCCTGCAAGCAGAGGCCTTGTGTCCCATTGCACCCACCATCATATTGTTGTGTTCCTGCTGACCTTCTTCAGGTAGGTCGAGTGTATCTCTGCATAGAGAAGTGTTCATCTTGCTGAATGTGGGGAGGTGAGGGCATGTCCAAAGAAGGAGAATGAAGGCAGGAAAATTGTCTAAGCCTTTGGCTGTGAGCCTTGAAAACAAACTTAAATGCTAGTAGTACCAACCGGTCTGGGAGTCATGCAGTAGTGGAGCTAAGTGTGCTATGCCCCTGGGGAATCCAGCCACAAACAGGGTTTGCACCAAAGGTGAGGCTGACTGTGCCAAGCCAGCAGCAGTCTGTTGCAGAAGGGTGAATGTGGGTGGGTGTGGGGAGGAACTAGCTGAAATGAGGAAGGAAGCAAATCCTGATGCTCAGAACTCTGATGCCTGTTCTGCCTGATGGAACATGCTGTCGTTGCTTCCGGGGTCCTTTTTGTGCTGTTTGCAGAGGGTGGACAGGCCTCTAGAACAGAGAGGTCACTGCTTCAGATCTGAAGGTCTACTAGATTGGTTTGTTGAAAACTTGTCTGTTACACCAGCTGGCAACAGCTGGAATACCACACTGCCTCTCCTTACAAACTTTGTCTCACTGATATCCTTTGATCTTCACAGCAATACTGCCACTGATACCTAATCTGTCTCTGGAAGAACACTTGTAATGGTGGTTAGCCAGATGAGTGTGTCTTCTCTTTTCTCTTCATTGTTTTTTTCTTTTCTGAGGTACCTAATTGTTGTTGCACAGTCACCTCCTCTTTTGAAAATAAAAGAGGAGGTCCTTTACAGTCAAGACGCTATTTCACAACTCCCCACTAAAATCAGCGTGTCTACTCACAACTTGGGGGTTCTTACCGCTTACTACTATCTCCAAAACTACCAGTCCTCTGCTATGCTGCCTGCTTAGACAGCGTGTATCTGTATTTTGAGTCCCACCCTTTCCCACTTGACCTCCAGGGAAGATTTGGCCAACCTGTGCTTGTGTGTTTTCTGGCAGTTATTCCCTGCTCCATGCTTCCAGAAAAACATTCAGTAATGTCAAAGTCAGCATTTCCAGCCAATGGACTCCCTCCTGCCTAAACAGCACGGCCCCTGAGCTCCGGCCATATGAGGTAAGGACACAAGGGATAGGCAAGTGCAAAGAAAGATGGGTAACTTCCAGTATTCTCAGAATGTGAGTGGGAACTTCAGGTGTCTGGATTGTAGTTTTCTGGATCATCAGGTGATGGTGAAATCTTTCCTAGCAGTCCCCAGAGAGAAACTTCTCAAGAAGTTACAGTGTTCCAATAGAAATGGGAACCCCAGGAGACTGTCTGTAGTAGCCAGCAGCATGGGGGTGGGGAAGGAGGGGGAAAGAGTGACCCTACCTCTGAGTGTTGGAGGCAATAAATGAGTAGTTAACGGGTATACAGCGATCTCTGTAGAGCCCTGGCTGTGGCTTTCTCTGTGGCAGTGCTGCTGCTGCCACCCTACTAAAAGGATAGCCAAAGTAGGAAAGAAGGAAGCTATCTGAAAGTGCTAGCTGCTTATCCTGAATTGATACCGAAGAATGACATTTTATCTTGCATCTGAAAGGTCTGATTTCCAAAAATCCTGAACATCCAGTACCCCTTCTCTGTAAAATCCTAGCTTCTGTGAAAACAGTGGGAGTTTTGGCAGTGTTTGCTTGCAGAAAAAGAAGTTGTATACTGCTTGCATCTCACAAATGGGAATGCGAGAACTACCTCCTGACTCCTACTCATAGTCCTTTTAGGAACATGCTTGTTTTTAGCAGTGGCTTGTCCCAATGCTTTTGAGAAGTGCAAGAAAGTTATGTTAACATCTTGGTTGCAGGCCATGAGATCTATCAGAGCAGGGAGTTCCAAGTCAGTTGCTTTGGTGTTGTCTGCATTAGAAATTATTGGTTATTTGAACATTTGACTGAGGGATGATAAATGCTGACTTTTTGTGATAAGTGAAAACAGTGAATTGGGCCTGTAATGTGTTCAGGATTTCATAGTGTGGCAAAAAGGAGCGAGCATCTCAGGGATGCTAAAATGAACTACAGGGTATTTATATTTAGTTCCTTAACTGACATTCAAACAACTAGTATATTTTGGAAGCTGTTTTGATTTATTTTTTTTTAACATAGATGATGTAGTGTTTGCTGGATATTGAGGTATATGTGTCTAATCAAGAAAAATGGTCAAAATGGTCCTTTTGGTATCAGTTGAGATTATGTCAGTTAACAGTAAAGTGCGCTTTGAGAAACTGATAGAACAGATTAAGGACATGAACAGAGAAGTCACGTGCTGTCAGTTTTGAACTTTGGTATATCTTTTTAACTACAGTTGTTCTTTATTTTTATACTTAAAAATATTTTTTTAAAGTATAACAAAATTTTCTGCAATTGTTTTGTGAGTAGGACCAAGTATGATTTTATTAGAAGGACAACTTAGATCTATACTTTTCAGCCTTTAAAGATTTGTGGGTTCTGCGGAGGTTGTTTAATGAATTTAAGCCTAATGACAAAAGATTTGATTCTCTTATCTTTCTAAGACTCTTAATAGCTTGTGGACCTCCAGGGATCTCTGGTTGAAAGTTGAAAGCTACTGGTGTAAGTAGGTATTGGTGGCCTCAAGTGGCAAAAAGTTTTTCAAGGGATTTATTAATTTTCTTGGCCACAGGAGACTTAAGCAGAAGCTGTTTCAATAGGCCTTACCAATGTTACAACTTTTAAACTATGTGGATGTGTAATTAGTGTTGTCTGTACAGGATGTTCTGGAGAGGTAGAATCAAACTAAAACTGATATTTGAGTTAGGTGCATCCATAGATCAGGTTTGGATTGGGTTTGTTTGTTTGTTAATGGGGGGCATGGCAGGGAGGGAAGAAAACTTTGTCCTGATTAACTTCATTCATTCTTAAGTCATCCTCAAAGCTTGCTATTTTCAGCTGATGTCATTAATCTTAGTTTGGGGACAATTGAGTCTTTTTCCCTTTTTTTGATCATATTGAAAGTAAAATGAGACTCAGTAAGCACAAAAAATAACAACATTAGTGACTGGAATTCATTGTAAATAGTTTCCAGCCAGTCTATTTCTTCTTGTTCCTTCTGTGTTCTTTCTTTTCTGTTTGTGGTCTGTCATTTCTTACTATGGTTGCTGCCACAAATACTTTAAGGGAATTATTCATTTAGTGAAGACAGCAAGATAAGTACAGAAGAGATGCTGCACATAAAACAGAATATGCCTTTATTGTATTATTCATTAAGATGCTCATCAGTGTTTCTGTGTAAGCAGCTGTCTAAGAGTTGCATGCTTGTTAGAAGTAGGGTTTGTTTTGCTAGTCATTTGTCTTGATCCAGGTGGAATGAGCATTTCTTTCTTCTGGTTTGCTAGCTTCCCCTTTAGAAGTGAAACAAAGTGGCAGTGGACATTTTCTGCAGTAGATAATGCCAGAATTCTTCTTGATTTGATAATTAAAGTGTTCAAGGAATGGGAGGTTGATGGGGTCAGATGCTGTTCTGCTTTGGAGGTGGGGTTTCCATCATGAAAGAGTAGAATGAGCTGTGCCTTTCCCTGTTTACCTGTTAAAATTTTCTCTCTGTAGCTCTGGAACAGCAGCCATTTATTTCCAAATGCAGAAGAAGCAACTCTCTTCTTGGGGACATTGGACACTATCTTTTTGTTTTCCTATGCTATGGTGAGTAAAAGTAACCCAAAGCTGCTAAGCTTTGGTTGAATCTTATTGAGATGATCACGCCCACATTTGGAGGGGATGAACAGGATCTTCTTCTTGGACTTGCCTAGCACTAATGCAGTTAAAAAGCTCAGTTCAGGAGCAGATTTTTTTTCTTTAAATTTCTATTAGTTCTGTCCATGCCCGTCACCCATGTGAAGATGCTTGTTAACAAATGCAAGAGAAATACTATCACTTCAGAATTTCTCACACCACTGTTGCCAGTCAGTGGGAGGGCTAGTTCTATCTCTCCAGGGGTTCTCAGCTGAATTTTTTAAAAATAAGAAATGTAATGAACAACTATGAGCATGGGTTTCTTTAGTGGCAGAAGTAGCGGTTAGAATCAAAGTGTACGTTGGTATAATAACAGTGTTTGGATCAGCTTGACCCTTCTACATTGTTTTAAATCTTGTAGATAACAGATGCAAATCTTGTGGCTTTATTTAATGCTGTGTTTTGTTCTTAGGGTCTCTTTGTCAGTGGCATAGTTGGTGATCGCCTGAATTTACGCTGGGTTTTGTCTTTTGGCATGTGTTCCTCTGCTCTGGTGGTAAGTCAGAACATATAGGTGTGATTTAGAGATCTCTCTTAGGGTTTCTTCACAGGGTTTAACTTTAGGGCGGAAGAGGCTCTGTTTCTGTGTGAATCTGCCCATGAGCTGTAGCTGTACCTCAGTAGTCTCAAAGTCTGCATGTAAAACTTTGTCCTGGATGCACTTATTGCATTGTCTAAAGCATAGAGCTATGCTAGATGACTCACCTCTTCCTGAAATATCTATTTATGGATACTGTGTCAGAAGGAAATTCCTAAGTTTGAGGCACTGTCTAGAGACTTACGAACAGCTTTTGCACAAGATTGGTGTATTTGGACTTCTTGGGACTGTTTTGTATTATAGCTGTTCTCCTAGCCCACATTTGTTGTCATCAAGGCTTTTGCTTCCAATTGCAGTCTTTGCTCTCTTCTGTAAAGGACATGCTAACAATACTAAGCATTCATTTACTTATTTTATAATTGCTGGGAGGGCATGTGTCAAAAAAGAATGTCTGCTTAAAACAAAAGGGTTCTTCAGGTTCAAGCCACTGCAGATAAGTGTGAATCGGTTTTATCTCATTGTGGTTTTCTGGTTATTAAAGTAGTGGTAAAATGTGTGGAGTGCTTTTGATTTACCCAGCGGCTACAAACCCCACTATGGCCTATTGCGTTCTGCAAACACATGACCACAAACATGCATCAAGGATAGTGTGCCACAAAGTGTGTTTATTTTGGCTAGTTTGGATTGGGGCTATTAGTAATTTGAGACCTGGCTGTTCTATTGCTGTTAAATTTTGCTCAGATAAATGACTGCTGAGGGTTTTGTGTTTGCACAGACCCTTGTGAATTCAGATGTCAGTACAATAGCAGATCAAGAGGCTACTGTATTTTTAGTGTTGTTACTGCAAGTATTTGTCTCTTTCTTCTCCTCTGCTGTTATAACTGTGCTGTTTACAAAGACAAAAGTCTTTCGGAGGGGAAGTGCCATGACAGCACATTTGTCTCTGGAGTTGTTTGGGCTCTGGAGTCAGTGCTGTGGTGTCTCAGCAGAGGGTGCTGTTAGCTCTGAGCTGGTCCTTAAACAATGCCAGGCTTGCGTCTGGCCTGGCCCCTGCGGGGGACCTGCTCCCTGAAATGTTGTTTCTTCTTTAGGATCCCACTCCTGCCTGGCTTTCAGCAGTAGCCTCAGGGTTTCTTCACTGCTTTGTTGTTTTTTTTGTTGTTGTTTTTTTTATTTCCCTCCTCTTTAGGTATTCTTCTTTGGCACACTCACAGAATGGTTGCATTTCTACAACAAGTGGTTCTACTGCTGTCTCTGGGTTGTGAATGGTTTGCTGCAGTCCACTGGTTGGCCCTGCGTGGTTGCTGTCATGGGCAATTGGTTCGGAAAAGCTGGGTAAGTTTTCTTCAGTGACTCACTTATCTGACCTGCTGAGTAGCAGCTTGAGCTGAAAGTCTCAAACCAAAAAGGCCAACTGTTAGGTCAGAATTAAAGTTAAAGTTATGTGGGATGAAATATGCCCTACTTGTTACTATTATATGTTGGTTTTTTGGGTTTGGTTTTTTTTTTTACCCTTCCCTCTGGAGCCACAGAACAGCTTGGTGTGAGCACAATTGTGTGTGTTAAAGGCACAGGTTTAAACTTCAAAAGTCCAGTAGCACAGAGTGGCTGAATTCGAATTTTCATGCCACTGGAAAACCTGTTTCTGTCTACTTACCACTGAAGAGACCTAATGGAAACTGACTCATTTTAGGTTCAACTCTGTCACTTTGGGGTATTGCAGATGAGCTCCAGCCATAGCTTGTAACCCTGTTGTTGCCAGCTCACCTCTGCTGTAACAGGTGTTTCAGGATAGAGGTTCCTCACTTATCTATTTGGTACCCACAAGTTATTCTGTGTTTTGTTTTAAGTGACCTTTGAGTCTCTTTGAAGTGGACTGGGAGAATGCTGTCACTTTATTCATAAGTTAAAGTTCACTCGAATGTTATATCTTTGTCTTGCTCCTAATGTCACCTCTCCCCGCATTGCCTTTTTCAAATTTTCTTCCCCTTCTGCAGGAGAGGTTTTGTGTTTGGACTCTGGAGTGCCTGTGCATCTGTGGGAAATATCCTTGGGGCGTTCCTTGCCTCCTGTGTTCTCAAGTATGGCTATGAGGTAGGTATTGCTGTCTGGCTTCTAGCTAGGACTGCATGTCTGATTGGGTTGTGAGAGACTAGTTTCTTATCCTGTCTCTGAGAGATAACAGGCTCAGAGTGTCCAGTTTCATCTTCCTGAATTCTGTGGTAGCAAGCAGTAGGCAGAATAGAAAGAGTATTCCTTTACTGACCCTTCCAAGTTGGGAGAAATGAGCCCGAGACTTTTCTGTAAATGGGACTGGTGTTATTGAAGAGCCCTAGTGTCACAGTATACCCTCTTCTGATTTGTGTGCCTTAAAGTGCTCTTCGGAGTCATCCATCACAGGTTCTCACTTAACTGAAATCACTGCTGCTGAATAGTGGTGAGGTTCTGACAGGCATGGAGGCATAGCTCCTCTAACTGGGAGGAGGCCAGGCGTGTGCTACGTTGCTGTAATGCAGCAGGCCGGCAACTGAATACAGGGAACGTAAGTGAACCAGCACATCTTGCAGTGTGTGACCTATGAGGACAGGCTAACAGAGTCACTCTGGAGATGAAGAGGCTTAGGGTACCAAATAGCAGCCTTCCAAAGCCTGTGAGAAGACTGCTGAAAAATCAGTGAGACCCTTTCCTGGGTTGCATGGTGAGAGAGCTAAAAAGCAGTGAGTATAAAGTGAAGCAGGGACAGTTCCAACTGGATGTTTGGAAAACTATTTCACTATGAAGTTAGTTAAGCACTGGAACAAGGGGCCAGAGCCTGGATGATCTGTCTTTGGAGGATTTCGAGACCTGATTGAACAAAGCCCTGAGCAACCTGGTCTGAACTTGGTGTTTGACCCTTCTTTGAGCAGTCCCTTCCAATATAGCTGGATCTGTAGTTGTGTTGGGTGAGGTCCTTCCTCACTGCTGTCACCTCAGTACGCTAAAACAGATGTTTCAGTGTGGTCTTTCAGCCTCGATAGAACCAGATGCAGAGATCACTTGTTTCCAAGTTTTATGAATGTAGTCTGGGTTGTTGTAGCTGTGTTTACTCTCTGACAAGGCTGGAATGTAAAGAAACCCTCATTAGTCAGGGAAGCCTCTGTAACTGGAAGTGTTTTTTAAAAAAAAATTGTATTCATTTATCTTCAGTATGCTTTCTTGGTGACTGCCTCAGTACAGTTTGCTGGAGGAGTCATTGTCTTCTTTGGGCTCCTGACATCACCAAAGGAAGTGGGTAAGTAGAAGAGAGCTGTAGCATTTCAGTCCCTTCATGGAAAGCAGATCTGCAGCTTTCCATGTAGTACTAAAAGTACTGCTCGTTCTGACAGCACTTATCCTCAGGGATCTTATAAAATGGTGTTGCACTTTAGTGTATTTCATGGACCAAATGCTTTACTCGCCAAAATCACACTAAATGCCATCGTGCATAATGTGTATAGGGTCTGGATATTTTAAAAAGCGAAATAAAACAACCTGTCTCTAACGTCTCTATTAAGATGTGCCTAATGATCAGGTTTTATTCACCTGGAAAATCAGTACTTTTTAAAGAAAGAGTAGGCAAACTGATAACTGGCCATTGTAGGAGAAAACTATGGCAAGCCTTAACTGTGCAGTGGGAAGGGAAAATACTTTTCATCTGCAGATGTCCCACAGCCAGTTAAATAGGTCTTAGGTTGGATATGGTCCTTCTCTGAGAAGATGGTAGGCAAGCCAAAGTGTAATAGGAAAACAAACTTCTGGGCTTTGACAGGGCCACGGAGGAGGTTTCCCAGGTGCCTGCAAAGGCTGTAAAGTTGGTAGCACTAAAGCTACCATAAAGAGTGCTCATAAGAGCACGCAGCAGCCCAGAAAGCACAGTGCAGTTCCTAGGGTTTCTGTTCCAGTGAAGGTGTTAACAGGCAGCAGCTGAGTAGTTGCTGGTACGCTCAGCCTCGATGCTCAAGGGAAGTGGTACCCAGGAGCCAGGTCCAAGGATCTCAACCACTAAATAAGTGGGAAAATGCACTAATTTGTTGTGCCTTCCAACTAATGGCCAGACACTCAGAACAGACAAAGCTGATGCCAGGATCAGACAGAGTACTTTCAAGAGTGCCAGAAGACAAAGGGTAGAAACTGGTGACGCTGCAGAACACCATCTAGGAGAGTTTTTAAGCCAAAGGAGGGTGGAGGTATGGGAGAGCAAGGGAATTGCTAGAAGGGAGAACTGCTTAAAAGAGGCAAGCATAGCTTTAGAGTGGGGAGAGGGTGAATGGGCTCTGGTCAGTTTTTCTTGTTGTTGCATATCCATTTTAAAACTTAGGCCTCCCTGAGCTTGGAGCAGATGAAGATGACAGTGTGGAGGAAGATGCCAACAGACCTTTAATGGGCAATGATGATGTAGATGATGATGACCGGAATTACTCTATTCAAGCAACTGACACTGACAACCAGCCAAAGGCCATTGGCTTTTTCCAGGCTTGTTGCCTTCCAGGTGTAGTACTGGTGAGGACACAGATTCTTGAGTGAGATCTGACTTATGTTGTTAAACATAAAGCTGACTTCTTGTGTTGTCAGCATTTGTTGACATCATTGTTAATATGTTGGCCGTGTGTTGTAGTTGTTGACATCTGACTTCTTATGCTGTTAAAACCTTGGGGCTGGGACTGTCATCCTTGTGCTCATGGATTATAATACTGTCTGGGTATGTGATTGCATGTTGCTCTTCCCATTGGACTCCTTCATTTAGTGCATGTAATGAGCCAACTAAGGGCAGAGATTCTGCCCTTTTTGCTGCTGAATTTAGGAGGCCAGGAACAAAGGTGGCTGTAGGATGCTTTCTTGGTAAGGTAGCTATATTGCCCCGAGGAATAGGATTCTCACTGCTAGCTGAGCATCACACAGAACTCTGTGGCACTGATATTGGGGTCTGGGGTTTTTTAATTGCCTTAAAGCAGAAAGCTGGCCTCAAAAGCCTGAATCAGCATGATGTAATGCAGTGAAGTAGGCAGGGTTTTTATAAACAACTGGAAACAAGGCCTGGTGATGCAGTTTCCACATATCGTCATCCTGTGCCTTGTGTGAGAACCTATATTTCTGCATCAGCAGTATCGCCCAATTCATGGATTTGGTTCAGCTGAAAAATTAACCTGCCATTAAAAAACAATGTTAACTTTCTGTGTCAGTGGGCTGTGTGCCCCCTGAATACTAGAACTAGTACAAGAAAAGGGGGCAGCGTGGCTGGTTCAGTAATACAGTGTGAACTCTCTGGATTTGATCATGAAACAAAATTACTGAATGGATAGTATTGTCAGGTACCCTTAATGAGTAAAGTGGTTGGTTGTAGTGATTAAGGCAACACAAAATCTAGAAGGGTTGGGTGGGTTGTCAGTGTTAAGGGTGCTGGACAGCCACAGTTCTCTTTTTAAAGACCCTAGTTGAGGGATGGCAAAAGAAAGCATACCCGTCTTGAGTTCTTTCCTAATATGGCTAAATGCATATAAACTATAGCTCGGTTTTGGTGGTCCTTAGAATGGGCTGATGTCCAAAGAACCTTTAGGCAAAATTTCCTAGTGGTGGAGGCTTCCTCAGTTGATGTGTGACTTTTTTTCGTTGGCCAGAACATAAGGAGGTACTATACAACTGATGTTGCTGTTTCTTCTGAGGACTATCTGTGCATTAACCCAGCAACATGAACACCTCTGAGTCTGAGTTTTATCTGATGTCAGATCAGTGCCCAACTAGGACACTATGTCAGATCAGTGAGAGACCAAATACTGAGAGAACCTCCAAAGCCTTGTCAAGATTCTACAAAGACTTTATTTGACATATTTTTTCTGTAGTTCCTCTCTTCTCCTGCTGAGTGATATGGTGGAAGAGTTTTAGTACAGACAGCTTTCCCCTGAGCCCTCTGTATTCCTGGGTTCCCTTTGATGTTCAGCATTAAGCTTTCATAATGCTGCCTTCTTACGTGAAATGCAGAAGCACTTCCCTCTGAAAGCTTTAGCTGGATACAGAGCTTTGTCGGAAGAAGCAGAAATGCTGTTTGCATTTCTCAAGTGCTAACTGCTTGCTGGCCCTCTCTTTGTGTCCCAGTACTCTTTGGCCTATGCCTGCTTGAAACTGGTGAATTATTCATTCTTCTTCTGGCTGCCCTTCTACCTCAGCAACAACTTTGGATGGAAAGAAGCAGAAGCTGACCAGCTCTCGATCTGGTATGATGTGGGAGGAATAATAGGTGAGTGAGCAAGTGAATGACATCTTCCTGCAGTTGTCCTGCTAGTGTTTGAAAATGAAAGACAACGATTGCAGCTGAGAGCAGTCATGTTCGGTGGGATCTAGTTGTTTACTGAATATATGAAAAGTCTAGTTCCGTATGTAGCTGCTTGGCTGTGTTTTATTCTAAAACACAGAGTATGTGAACCCCCTAAAGAGTTTACATAGAATTTAAAGGGCACTGTTGTATTCTTGGACATTACTCTCAGTGGGCATTTTCTTTACTCGCTAGGACTTCTTGAAAAGTGCCGTGTACAAAATGGTGTCCCTGCTCCTTGCTGCTTCCTTTTTGACAGGTATCCTTGGGGGAGAGTTTAGATCTGGACTTACTGGGTACTGTACTGTCCCTTCTGCCCTGTATTTTTAAGAACAGACTCAGCACAGATCTCAGCAGAGCAGGCACAACTGTGTTATGTTCAGAAATAAAGTGTAATTGCACTTGTTTCTGCTGGCTGCAAAATCTGACCCTGTTCCTCCAGAATAAAGAACATATTGTATATGTGTTTAGACTTCCACTCTCCTGTGCTCAGTTTCTTGCTTTATTACCTTGTCCAGTTAGCTTTCCTAGAATAGACATCATTGTTTTGGTCTGTTCAGGGTCAGTTTTTTTGCCTCCGTGGCCTTTTCTATGTTAGGCCTTCTCAACATTCTAGTTTTTACCAGCAGACCAGTTCTTACAGAGGTAGCAATGATACTTAAGGTGTTTTTTATCAGCTATCGACATTTTTTGCAATTAGTTGCACCTACCCTAAGTAGGTGAGACAGCAGGGAGTGTGAGGACCTTGTGTGCTAATGCTTTCCCTGTGGAAAAGAAGTGCCTTTTCCTGCACTTAAAGAAGCCAGCCACAATGTTGAGCTTGTTTACGTCCAGAGTTTTGGTGATCCTAGAGCTGTGATGGTCCTACAGGGGAAGGAAAGGGAAAGCAGGAGCATTAGCTAGTGGTGTGCCAGAAAAAAAAAGTAATAAATTCCTGGGAAAGCAGTATGAGTAATTTTTCCTGCTCTGAGCCACTTAAGTTTACTCTTGTCTCTGTGTCTGGGGCAGTAAGGGCAGGACACTTAGTTTTCAGGATTTTAGAGAGAATGTGTATTGATGAGAAGGCAAGAGGCCACTGCACTCAGTGAAATGATTTTTGTTCAAGGTGTTAGCATCCTGAGCCTGACAATGATTTATTGTTTTGCAGGTGGGACTATCCAGGGCTTGATTTCTGATGTGCTACAGAAGAGAGCCCCAGTGCTAGCAACTAGCCTGCTCTTTGCTGTAGGCTCTCTTTTTGGATACAGCCGTGAGTATGCTTTTGCTGCACAGTGGTAAGAGGTCCGTTCGGCACTTATTAGAGAGAACCAGAGCACAGCCTTTTCTAATTATGTTTTCTGGTCTTGAAACTGCTTCTGGATCAGGATTGTGCCTTTTGGTCTATTTTGCCTGAAGTGTGGCACTGCACAGAAAGAAATCTGTTCTCTGGTTAATGAGGTGGAAAAGAATTAGCTGAGTGGTTGGATTTCCTTGTACTGGTGAGTTACGGTACTCGTCCTTCTCCAGTGTCAGTGAGATTTTTGGCATTGTCATTGTATCAACACCACAACTGGCAGAGCAGGAAATCTCAGGTGCATCCCTCCCTAGCAAGAGGAAAGAGAATATGGGGACAGATCTGTGCTGGAGTATATATACACTACAAAGAGGCAGAAGCTCTTAGACTTTACCACTTATGCTTCTCTAAGTGGTGAAATTGAAGAGTTTCTGCCTGTTTTATAATAAATGCAGTTCTCGGTGACTGGTTATTGAAAGGAGTCTGTCAGGAAAACTCAGTAGAAGGAGACAGGCAGATCTCATTTCTATGAAACGTCTGTGAAGCTCTTCTAAGGGTAATGGTTTTCTGTCTTCAGACATGGTGTCCTGTGGTACCAGAGTGCTTTAACTCACTGTGATGTCATTTCACTTCTCTGTCTTCCTCTAAAATGGGGTGGTGATACAGACTGGCTCTTATAGAGCACTTTGAGATCTGTGGACAGAAATTGCTGCCTGAACTGGACACGAACAGTAAAGTGTGCCTTTCAGAAGCACGCTGGCTTACTTGGATGGTCTCGAAATACGTCAATAAGGTATAATCATTAAATAGCAAGGACTGGGTTTGTTGGAGTTCCCTGGAGTTTTGGAGGCTCTTGTGTGAACTCACACTTTCAGAAGTGCATTGGAAGCAAATATAAAATTATTGCTGATGAAGTTTGAAGCTTGTTCTAGACAGCAGAGCAGCCAGAGGTCCAAATGTCTTGTGCTTAGCTGCGTCCAGCCAGATATAGAAGGCTCAGACAGGCAATACAAAGTTACTGCAGTGTGATAATTAAATTCCATCAGCCGAACCAGGGAACCTTTTCACGTTCATGGTGTGTTGCACATAAGAGTAGTAATGGCCTGAGAGTATGTGAAGAGGGCTGCAACTTGCCTTACACATGGTAACTTGACCATGTGTGAGCCCCAAGTTGAAGCAGTGAGTAAGGAATTCAGGTGTTGCCTGGAAGTGAGGTATCAGGGAAAACAGTGTCTGAAAAGCACTGAAAAACTGTAGTGGAAAACCAGCTGCATGTACACAGTATGATGCTGTTACTGGAAGGGCAAGCAGAACCTGTAGATACCCAAGCATGGCATTGTAAGGTGGACTTGAGGATATGGAGTTTTGCATTTTTTACTTTGTGGTGCAGCATTGTTTAGGCAGTTGCTGGCTTACTACCTCTGGATCTAATATCTGTATTTTAAAAAAGATTTTGGAAAATTCAGAATGAGTGGAAGGGTGATTCAAGTGTTGAATACTTTATGGTGGGAGAGATTGAGTTGAGTTAACTTCCCCAGGGAGACAGAGGGAGGATTCTCTTACTATTCAAATGGACTCTCAAGGAGGGTAAATGCAAGCTCTGTGTCATCAAAAGAGGCATAACAAGGGCTGGAACCCAGAGCCAGGCAAATCTGATGTAGCTATAGGGCACAAAATTTTAATGGTAAAGGTGACTTTTCTACTGTAAATTGCTGTCAGGAAACTTCTAGGTCTTTAGTCTCTAAATGCCTTTGCAGTAAGATTAATCTCTGTAGAGGGCTGTAGTCAAACAGAAGTTACTGTTGTCACTATGTAGCTAATTGAACAGGCAGTTCAAACTGGATGTTTGTGTCCTTCTTTCTGATCCTTTCTCAAGTTCATTTATTTACACTTATCTGGTCTTTCTCTTGCAGGTTCTCCAAACAGTAAACCTATCAATGCTGTGATTATGGCAATTACAGGTATCTTATCAAATGCCACTGTTATGCTAGTAGACATATATATACACCTTGCAGAAAAATCAGTAACACCAGCCTCAGGTGGTGGTAATGCATTTGTGTGTGCTGCCATCTGTGCTGGTTTTGCAGAAAGAGTAAAAGCTGGGGCCCAAGTTCTGTTACTTTTGGAATACAGCTGTAGGAAAACTGCCTTACAGAGGGAGATCTAGAATAATGGCTTGGAACTACAGGGGTCTGCCTTGGCTCAGTATGATGAGGACAGATTTATGCCAAAACACCTAGCAGCGATCTGGTAAATGAGGAGGTGTATATATGGCAAAGTCATGAGCTGCAGCTCAGATTCGAGGGTGTTTATCAGAACCCCAACTGCCCTATGTGCTGTGAGAGGTCACAAGCTTTGTGTGCTACCAGACATACTGTGCTGTGTTATGGAATTAAGATTAGCCTGCATGAATAGAGCCTTTCTTTTCAAACACTCCTACTACAGAACTCTGTCCTGTCACATTTTTTTCCTCCCTTCCATCTCTTTCACCAATCCCTGGAGACTAAGGCAGTAGCACGGGGGTATGCTACTCCACAGTAGAAATGTTTCTAAATCTGCTTCGTGTTGAGGGTTTGTATATGCATGCTGTTCAAAAGTAGCCTTCTCTATGCAGTTTGGTGTGTCCTGACTCTTCTTGCAGAGTGTGCCACAGCTAATTGCCTTGTTTTTGCTGTTGGATGAAAATGTGCTTGTTGGCAATTTCTGTGTGCATACTCCAGGTATGCCGTGACTGTATGCTTCAGCTGTGAGGATACACTTCTACCTCCAAATAGTCTGTGATCATTGTCCTTAGACTTAATCCTTTTCCTGAGCTTTGCATGATAGAAAAATCTGCGTTTTGAAGATGTTCTGTTGAGAGTCTATCCTCATGCTTGTTTTGCACCAAGGCTGTTTTCTTGGCACTTACAGGATTTTTCATCGGAGGCCCTTCTAACATGATCAGTTCTGCAATTTCTGCTGACCTGGGGCGCCAGGATCTGGTGAAAGGCAGCAGCGAGGCTCTGGCAACAGTCACGGGAATTGTGGATGGAACTGGCAGTGTTGGTGCAGCAGTGGGACAGGTGAGGCTGCCAAAGGAAAATAGAGGTCTGGGGAAGGAGGCAAAGTCTGTTGTGGTTAGAGATGTTAGCTCATTCCTCAATCCAAAGTTGCATGGAGAGAGAGAGAGAGAGAGAAAGAGAGGGTTGGGTTTCAGGTTTTTTTTTAAATTTATTTATTTATTTAAGAAACAATCAAGGGAATGTGCGTTTTTAAGCATCCTGTGGAAGCAATTTGATTAAGAACTAAACTAAGTATTCATAGTGCTAATGTTATGGCACTTTCATAGCCATTTTAGAGACTTTCATATCCTGAACTCCAAAAAGCAAGTAAAGGTCAGCTTCACAAAGAGTGAAAAGAAAATATTTTGAAGTTTGTTTGGGATTTTTTTTGTTCAAAGGTAATAGCAAAACCTTTGCTTACAGAAAAGTTTACCTGTATAGCTGAGTAAAATTAGAATACCTGTTATGAATGTTACAGTGTTTATAAAGTAATTTAAAATTTGCTCTTATTTGTGGTTCCCCTTTTTATCTATGGATGTCTTTTACACGTTGTAAATCCAGCACCACTTGCTTCCATAGTCCTTACAGTATGCTGCCAGAGGTCTGAAGACTAGACTGTTGCAGAAAAGGAAGCTGACAGTGTGCCCACTGGGGACATTCTTTCTTCTCAAATACAACCGTTAACTATGTGGAAGAACACAGTGGTGCTTTGGGGAGGGGAGGATTTAGTAGAAAGATTGGAGCTAGTTCTGTCCCAGGCATCCCGATACCAAGGATGCAGGCAAGGCCTAGATGTTTCTTTTCTGGAAAGGGATTTGGGTTTGTACTTGGCATTGATAACCTGATAAATAAAATCATTCAGTCTCTATTTCGTAGAAAAGATGCCACTTAGCACCATTAAACATGGAAAATTATGAGTGCTTTGTGGACATCTTCAAGTCCACTGTTACACTCAATGTTCTTCTTGCATTGTCTCCAGTGTTTCTGTCTTCCCCCACACATACCATTCAAACTCACGTCATCATAAAAACTGGGTCTTTAGTTCTGAAAAATTCCACCTGCCTCCAATTCTAACATTGTATTTATTTCAACAGGGACAACCATGATGTCATTCCGGGGGTGTGTGAATAACAGCAAATGCACAATGAACATGTTAGAAATTCAAACCAGAATATTCAGATATACCGAGTAGTGAAGAAGGGAGGCCCTTGTACAGCATCTGAATATAAATCTGCTAATAGGGAATAGATTTTCTTTTGTAGCCTGTGTAGTCTTTTGAACTAGGATGCAGTTCAGAACAGACTGTAGTCTCAAGTGTCTTGCCTACGATGGAGGGTTAAGTAGTTGGTGGTTGCACAGCTCTTGAAAATGCGTCCTGTGTAATTTATAAGCCATTCTAGAGCTTTTAGTTCTTCTGAGAGTACTTACATCTACTTATGTCCCAGTATTCTGTGCAAAAACCTTGTGTTCAGCGGAGTCAATTTGTCACCCTTTGAAACTGTAGTTCAGTTCTGTCTTTATGCTGCTATGAGTTACTGTAAACCTTCAGGATGGTATCTCCGCTTTGCTGAGACTGTGGGTTTTACACAGAAAGGCTGCTGTCCTGAGTCATCTCTTCTGACAGGAAAAGATCAGCTGGAAGGTTTTGTATGAAGCTCTGTATGGAGTGTTAACAGCCCACAAATTCTAAAAAATGAAAGAGTAGTGCCTGAAAGTCATGCTTATCTTCCCAGTGTGAATAATTTTTTCCCCCTTTCTTTTTAGTATCTAGTGTCTTTGATCCAGGAGAATCTGGGATGGATGTGGGTTTTCTATTTCTTTATTCTAATGGTAAGAAATCTCCTTTTTAAAAATTCTTTGTCAAAGTTCAATTTGCAATAGAAAGTTTCTGTGAGAACCTGAAAATTGTGACTTACACATGCAATCTGTTTCTGCAGCAGCTGCAAACTCTGATGCCATTCTTAAAAATGGTCTATGGTATGCCTTTGCCTCAGGGCGTCTAAATCAATTGGGTTAATTTTGGATCCTTCAAAGTCATGTTGGCCAACAGGAACTGAGATTGTGGCAGAGGCACAAAAATACTTGCCTTAAAATACCTGTATGCATTTCCTAAAGCTCATACCACCTGACTGACTTCCAAGGCAGGACTTTTTCCTCCTTCATGTCCATGATACATAGTTCCTAATATTTAAGTTAAGCTGCTTTTTTGTTAGTCCTTGAAGATTAGCGGAAGGAGTGATAAGGACCTTGAAACTAAAATGAAAATGCCTTGCCCTGGTATACTGCTGGTGGAGAAGACCATTCAGGCCCTGGTCTCCTCAGCATTGCCACAGTGGCGAATGCTGTACAATTCACCTGTTCTTCCCTGCTGCAAGTACCAGGAATTGTCTTTGCATCTGTGCTGACAAGGGAAAAGGCCACTTTGGTAAGCAGCAGAGGTGGCCAGGAGGAAGGCCATTGAGGAGGTGAAGAGTTCATCTTTATGAAGAGAAGATCATGACAGCTGAAGGTGTATGAGCTTTCCTGCAAGCTCAGTCCTTCCATCTGCTGTGCGACGTTATCATTGCTTCTCTTAGCCTGTATCTTTCTGGGGAGGCCTTGAGTGCACTTTGGAGCTTAGGATGGCTGCAGCTATGGTTGCTCAGTGCTAATTGTCCTGGATGTGCTTCTTTTCACAGACGAGTTCAACAATCCTGTTCATTTCACCATTAATAGTGAGGGAGATCAAATTGCTTCTGCATGAGCGGCGCCTGCGAATGCTGGCTGAGTGACTTCTGCTTGCCTCTGGAGGGACTGTTGTATGGACCTGACAGCTAGGACACCAATCAAAACTCTGGGAGAATTGTTTCTTACATCCTCCAGGTTTGGACTAATTCAAAATAGCTTGACTGATCTGCCTTTGGCGAACTCAATAGTGAAGTACCAAATACCCGTCCTGAGACCACCCGCGTCACAGAGCTGCTGACCTAAGCTAGACAATCCACAGGACTGGCAGGTTGTCCCAGCCTACCAGACTCTTCCATGTCAGCAGTCACACTAGGGTCTTCTGTTGGGTGGTCTCACTGCTATACCTGTTCTTATTTATTTCTGGATGTCCTGACCAAAGGTCAACTGTTTAAAACTGACAGTGGAGAGGCTGTCTTGCAATGAATTTTGATGCTCTGTTGTGCCGGTGAAATCATACAGTGCATTTCATGGGTAGTCTAAATTTACGATCACTTTAGCTTTTAGAAAGGGCAAAAATAATTATTTGGAATTTGCGCTGTCCAATTGTTTAAACAATGCTGTTGCTAAATCTCTGCACAGACGGACCTCTGCTATCTCTAGCTATTAACTGTCACATATTCCAGTAGATTCACATGGAGAAGTTACCTCCATATTTGTTTTTAGCATTTTTTAATAATAATAATAATATTACTAATCTCTGGGAAATGAGATTTCAGTTTTTAACTGTTTAAGCAGACAAATAGTGTGCAATACTTTACTGTGATCTCTGAGAATAAGCCTTAATAGATCCTTTCTGTCTAAAGGATCCTTGAATGGCTTTGAGGATCAGTAATGGGACACAAATACTTTCACTACTGCTTTGTTATTTCAACTCTGTTCAATACTGACCAAAATGGGACTGTCAGGTGACCCTCTGAAGGAAGCTGGTGTCACTGATTTCATACTCATTGGGCAATTACTTGTCTCCAGCAAAGGAGAACCAGAATGGAATTAAAGGCATTTAAGGGACCTGGCTGCTCTTGGACATGGGCTTCCAGAGAGGGACTGAAGTGTACTCGTGAAATAGCATCAATGAGCAAGTGCTGCTGTCTTCCCTTGTGCTCCTCTGCCTATGGCTGCGGAGGGAACCTCAAGCTCCAGGGTTTTAAAGCTTGAGTTGTATCTTGAAGAGAAAGGTAGATGCAAGTCAGCACTAAAAACATGTGACTGCACTTAGTATGGTGGTATGTGAATGTTTTGCAGTACTGCGGTAAGCAGGGTGACCGACTGACACCGCTAACGTTTGTTGGTGATGTTAATGGATCATTGAGTAACTTCTCAACAAATTGTTTTCTGCTTATGCCTTGGGATGTTTCATTGTAATAGGTATGTTAACCAGCAGAACTTCTGATCAAACACTCAACCTAACTAAGCAGTGATGCCTGGATGGGGGTGGGGGGCAGCAAAATTCTTGAAGCTGAAAATTTGAAACTTTTTAAATGGGAAAAGTTGCCTTTTTAAAATGTACAGTGATTTTTTCTTTTGTTAAATTTATGAATGTCAGTTTTTAGTCATGTGTTGATTGTAATGAGTGGAACATTATTAGTGCCTTACGGTTTTACTGTATTGAACGGTTGCTTGGTGATTGCTGCTTCTGCAGTGGCGGCTCTGTGCACAGCTTTGCTTACTGTGAAACTCAGTTGCTCCATTTTATACTTTTTTTGAGTCTCTCTCTCTCGGTGGAAGTGATTCTTGCATTTTTTGCTAACCCTTGAAAAATTTCAGTGCTTGGGAAAACGATGCTGTTAAGCTGATGAGGGACCTGAATCCTGTTCTTGTCTCTTCTCATTCCCATTCTAATTTTTGCCTGTATAATTAGAGCAGGAGATTGAGAATCTATCATCCTGTTCTCAGAATTATGCCCTGGGGTTAGTGTTCACATCCCAAGCTACTCATTAGCCCCTGTACAAATAGAATCAAAACTCCCTGAAATTTAGTTCTAAAATTGATGGTGGCATGGTTTGGCCCAGCCACGGTGTCTGAGAATCTGTGGTTTCAAATTCCAACCTGGATGAGCTTTTTGGCCGGCTGTCTGGGCACTAGATAAGCTTCTGATGAAAGGTAGGGTGGGAGAGGGATGCTGCTGGGGTCGGGGGGAGGAGAGGCAGGCCCCTGTAACAAATGGTTTCCTGTGAACAGTTCTGTCCCCTCTTGAGAAGTGTCAGATGTGTTGTGAGCACTGCAAGCGCAAGCTGCCCAGCAGCTCGCATGTAAGTGTGCGGCAGTGCTTTGAGGCCACCCTCAATTAGCTAGGCATGCCTATGACTTCAGGATTGTTTTGTTGTTGTTGTCCTGGGTTTTTGGTTCTGTGTATTTCCTCAGGGTGCTCAGATGGAGAAAGGTTTTTCAATCTGATCATGTCCAAACTGATCTCACATGAATAAACTTACTTTGACTTGATCTGGGCTACTTCTTCTGTGTGCTTTATTCCACTCTTCTCAATGTGGTTCTGCTGAGCGTGCTTCTCTTCGTCCTCATTATAGGCCTAGCTCTAACAGCTGCTTTTCAGTCAACTGCTGTGAAGACCAGAGCCTTGACTAACACTAAAACCAAACCCTCATCCCAACCTAAATGGGGGTCATGTCCCACATGCTGCGGTTTGGCACTCTTCCTGATCAGTCTCGTGAGAAGCTTTGTGAGAGTCCCCTAACAGATATGCCCATAAATGTGTAATTAATGGTCTTAAATAAAGAAGCCAGAACATATACTTGGTTTTATTTATTTATCTGTTGATCTGCATGAAGTCAGGTGTTCTTCCCTTGAAATGAAACATGCCATGTGGCTGCTGGCCCTGCTGTGCCTTCTCTCCTGTGGCTTGTTTCTTTAAACACAAATCCACACCTATGCTTAGCTGTGTTTAAATGGACACAGTGGGGAACTTTGTAATTGTGTTTGTGTTTTATAGTTTACCATAAATTCGGAGTTGAGCACAATACTGGATTGCTGGAGAAACCCCATGCCTGCACATTCTAATCCCTCAACTCGAAGTAGTTTGGTGGTGCTATGATGCTATTCCTCAAGAAAAGTAACACTTCATATTTTTACCACTTTCCTGTCACTTTTTTATTTTTTCCTACTCCTGAGGAACTTTCCATCCTACCCTGGAAGTACTCTAAGGAGTAGAGCTTTGCTCGAGTATCTATTTGAACATGCTGATAATAGCAGTCCCCATCACCACCGCTGTGACCGCGATCTCCGAGCAGAAGTGTAGGAATTGCTTAACTTCCGAGTGCAAAGGAAGCACATTAGGAACTGATCTCTGGGCGTTTGGTTGTAGCCCAGGATGTGACAGACTCTCTGACCAAACTGGTTATGAAAGAAAAGGCGTGTTTCAGCCCCGTGATGCTTTCCAGTATCGGGGAGGTCCTTACAATAGGTGCACTCCAAGCAATGCTGTAGGTGCTGGTTTTCTCAGAGGTGTGGTACAGAAGTCTGCCTGGCAGCAGTATCACAGTGCTCTCCAAAGGGGGAAGAATCGGGCTTCTGCTCCGAGTGCTGGGCAGCCTTAGGGAGCATGTGAGCTTCTTGTCCTCACCAAACCCAGAAGAGCAGCTTTCCCTTCTGCAGGAAAGTGGGAGGAGAAGCAGCAGCATGTTTTAAGTGTTATTGTTTTCTCCCTGAGATAAAAGGAGACAGTATCTATTTCAAGACAGTCCCACAGATCTCACCAGTAAAAGCACTAGCTGTTCAGGGATGTCTCAAACACACCACTGATCAGTTACTCTTGTGTAATTTTGCCCTCTACCCAGCGGTGGCCAAAGTGCTCTGCCAAACCGATTTGCAATTTCTCCCCCCCCTTCTTTTCTAACTGAGAGTGCCTACAGGGATGTTTTGGGTTCTGTATTGCAAAAGTTTTCTAAGGCACAGCATGCCCACCTTCCTACATCTTTGTCAAGCCTTATCTAATCCTTTTAGTAAACAGCCTACCGTTCTCTGAAGGCTGTAAATACAAGCTCTTAGACCGTTTTGTGGGGTTGGATCGGGGCGGGGGGTGTGTTATGTACAGGCCCATGAAAGCATCTTTGTTCTATTAAAGCCTTTCCTAAATGAGAGTTGCTTAGATGAATGTTTACAGTAATGCAAAGAAGAATTTAGGCAATTGCTGTGAATGTTCCCTTTGGTTCTCCTGCACTGGTGATTATGTTTGTGTACATTTGGATCCCAGGAGGTTCTCCTGGAATATCTGCTTTGACCACCTCTGCAACAGAGTGCAGGTATCTATGAAAACAAATGTGACGGGCAAATCAGAGGGTACTCCTGGAGCACAGGAGCAGATAGCAAGTTTTGTGGCTCTCTTGTTAGGTTTAAGATTACTGCCAGGAGAAGGAAGATTTCTGCTGAGATTACAGAAGCCCAGGTAAACTATTTGGGGACAACCTCTCTTGTTTTGCAGTAGTTTTTAAAGCAGCAGATGGCAGTTGATGGACCTCTAGATGAATTGGTGAAGTCTGCGTTCTTGCTCGGTTGCAAAGGCTAGGAAATCCATACACCACTACCTCTTGTCCTTGTGGGCCACGTAAGAATATAATCCAGAGCATACCAGTGGAATGACAGCAGATAAGGATGAGATTTCTTACACGTGCTATTTAAATCTACTTTCCTTATAACATAGTAAGCAAAGTATTGGGGATTTTGGATGGGTTCATTTCTCTGGGCTCCTGGATTCCAACACTAGCTCAGAGAACTCCTACACCTGGAGACCTCCATCCTCACTCTTTCCCCGTTTGTCAGGTGGGACCAGTTTCTAGAACTCACTCATCTGCTCTGGGGTACATGGCAGAGAAAAGCGATGTAGGGCTGGCAAAAGCTGGTGGTGCTTGCCTGCAGTGAGTGCCAAAGATGACAAAGCAATTGGGTAATAGCTGACTGTGCTACTCAGCCAGAAGGATGGGGTGTCTGAGAGGCAGTTTCATCGGGACTGGCTCAACTATCCATTCACCTCTTCTTCAGCCTCCTTGCCCTCTGCTGTAGCTCTTGCATCCTTCTGGGAATATTAATGTTTCATTTCTTCCAGTCAGAAGCAGGTTCATCCCAGGACTGCTTATCAAGGCACAGCAACAAGTAGGATGGGTGGCAACAGGCGGCTGTGGTTCCTGCTGTCGAATGCAAAGGAGCTGTTACGCAAGGAGGGACGCGAAGGTAGGAGCCCTGCCTGCAATAGCAGGCGTGCATCAGCATTGCGCCAGCACGAGTGATTTCTGTGTTAGTGCACACCTCCAAACGGCACGTGAGCGTGTGTGCGGGGCTGGTAGAGTCTCTGCTGGAGGTGGCTTTTCGCCACTTAGCTTTGTTTCTGTGCGCATCTGCGATGTTGTTCGGGGCTACTGGAGCTCCCAGGCCCGTTTTTAAACGCTGTCTTGGCCCTGTATGCTCAGGGAGCATCAGAACTGGGTTCCCTGAGAGAAGGAGAAAGGTATTGGGGGAACATGGAGCCATGGCCCCAGCGGCTGGGTGCCACCCCGGTACTGAGGGAATCTGGCCTTTGCTCCCAGATGGCAAAATCCAAATTGCTTTACGTACCTGGTTCTGCTGTACTTTGCCTCTTGCTTTGGCTGCTATTTTGCTATCAGTTGGATGAGGATCTCTGCCTGTCTTCTGCGACTTTGTTGACTGCAGTTTTCTCAACTGCCTTCACTTCTTACACAGGAAGGGAGCAGGGAGTTGTTTTGGAGGGTTTATCGTAAGGCAAGGACTCAGTTTGCCTGACTTGCTCTTTTCTTCCACTGTTTCACCTCAGTTTACCTGTTCAGCCTCAAATGTGCAGGGCCAGATTCCTCCCTCTTCTGTCCCCAGTCTGTTTTCTTTGCTCCAGCTTTTGTGGTAGCTTGTCTCCAGGACTAGAAAAGGAGCCGGTATTTTCTGTGCTAACAAAGTGAGCATTGTAATGCAGTTGCAGAGTGGGTGGATGTGATTGCTGACAGACGTATTCCTTCTGCTGGGGTGTGGATTAAAGCTCAAGGTGACTTTGTTCCTGCATAAATTCACTAACTTTCCCCGGGGAACTGAAGGGGCAGGGTTGGGAGGGGAGAAGTATGATAAATGAAAGTGTCGGAAGGAAATGCACTTACATAGCATGCACTACCAAAGCGTAAATGCGTGCTCTGTGAGGAACTTTCAACCTAGCTTAAGGTAGCACTCCGTGGATTGAAAAAACCCAGGACGATGTTTAGTTGAGAAGTTGAGCGCAGCTCTCTGCAGGCTGCTGTCCCAGTGTAATTGCCTGGGTAAGTGGATTAGCGAGCAGCAGCGTGGCTTGTTTGGGGTTAGGCAGGCTCTGAGGGCACCATTCCTCACAAGAGGATGAGATGGAGGCAGGCAGCCTTTGCTGCTCTCTACCAGTCAGACCTGTTTGACACTGAAAGCTGTGGCAGACGGTTGGGTTGTCATCGCGTGGGCTCACTGGGAAGGGTCCCATGGAAACAGTTCCTTTCAGAGCTATCACTTGTCCTTATCTGCCACGAGGTGGGTATGGTGACAGCAAATCACATCTTGGGACACTTCTTCTCTGCCTGCGTTGCCATGGGAATCGGCGTCTTCTGCAGCTTTGTCTTCTGTGAAAAAAGAGAAGTATTGTTACCTCCCCTGGCTTACCCACCCAAATGTGCCAAGGATGAGGGGGTTGTGGTCAGCCACATCATGCCAGAAGCAAAACATTCATGTCAGGGACGGGGCTGCCAGGTTGCTTGTCTTAAAATCTCGTCTGGCCAGGCTTGTCCTTCTGCAGTAGTTAGCCACATCTACATTACGGGGTGGTGATGCAGAGCACGAAGCGGTGAGGCACACTGGCCCAGGTAGCCCTGCTCCCCTCATCCTGGGCGTTGGACACAGAGCTATCTGACCTTGCCAGAGCAACAGGGCTGGGACCTGCCCTCGCACCCGCTTCACAGTTCGGTAGAAGAATCCGGGTCACGCAGACGTCTGACATGCCAAAACATGATGTCGCTTCAAAAGTCTGGCACGGCCCAGGGCTTTGAACGCCCATCCAGCAGGGACTCAGGTGGGGTCCCCTGCCTTGGCGGGGGGCCGCAGCAGGGGCTGCGGTACACCAGGTTCGTGGGGAGAGGTGCCGTGTTTTGTCTCCCTCCCCGGGTGACTGAGCAGCCCCCGGCAGGGATGGGGGAGCCGCGTGGCCGATCCGTCGTAACCAGGAGGGGAAGGGACCCAAGGAGTTCCCAGGGAGCGGGAGCCTGGTTGGGATCCTAACCCAGGATCTGCATCTCTCCTGTGCTTCAGCTCACGGCCGAGCCCTGTCGAGTGTGGTAGGGAGAGAAGGGAAACTGTATTTACAAAGCGAGCCTTAGCTCTTAGGGGAAACTGTCCGGTCCCTGGAATTTTCCATGCTGTACGGAGAGCCAAGGCTCTCGCTCTGAACTATCCTGAGGAGATAACGAGAAACTAGCTGGGTTCGGAGAGCTCCCTGCCTTTGTACCGTATGTCTTGTTCCTTCCTCCCAGCCCTCGCTTGCGTCATTTCTTTAGATCGTAACTGATCTCTATTTTAGTTACACTTCTCGAGTGGATTCTGATACAGAATTAAAAGATATTTATCTGCCCCAAACTCCTACGAAATAAAGAAGTGGTGTTATTTCCACAGTACGAATGAGGAACTGAGTCAGCGGGAGGCTAAATGACACATCTGAGGTTACCCAAGAGTGCCGAGCGCTGCTGGGAACCGAATCTGGCGGTTCCTCTCCCCGCTGCCAGAGCCCTCGCCCTCCGCGGCGCTGGATGTGGGGCATCGCCCCGCTCTGCCCCCGGCCTTTCCTCTCGGCCTGGGCCCTTGGACTCTGAAACGAGCCATAAATGCAGTCAGCCACTTTCAAGGGGAAAGAGCGACTTATCTCGAGCCCTAAGCTTTTGGCAGTGGAATTAAAAGTAGAAGTTGGACCGGTCTGTGTAAAGAACGCCACAATTACAGTCCGGCGCTTTTGCTTAGACTTTGGTGTTTGTGGTGCCACCTTCTCCTGGGGAAGCAGCTGTGTTGCCTCCAACTGAGAAAAGGTTCATATTTGTGCTGAAGTTGACATGGGGTTTGCAGCTAAAAATACTGCACGCTTTCAAACTGTGCTGCTTCATGCTGTGCAAAGAGTCTTCTTGATGATCAGTCATTCAAGTTAGAAGCAGTTAAATGTAGAAATACAGATGAGAAACGTGGAATTCTGGAGCAGCAGGAGAAAAAAGGCCATAGCAGTTTAGCCTGTGATGGAAATAGAACACACAATTCGCTCTCAAAAATGTGTGCAGGTGTTGTATTTTTAAATATAAAAAATGTCTATGTAATAGGCTGGTTTAAATGAGTCATTCAAAAAATGCAGGAAGTTTCACTTTCTTGTCTAATAGATGCGTGTTTCTCTGTTTACCCTTTTGCATATGTATGAGTACATACACATGTATAAATACATGAAATGCTCACATTGTTGTAGCTTGAACAGTTTTGCCATATTTCTCCCTCTTCGGGTGGTGGTGTTTAGTCTTCAAGGATATTCATCACAAAATCCACTTTAACTTGTGCACTGCTAATTTAACAGAAAGGGGCTTGAAGCTGTTTTTGTTGCCCTTGACGTCTGTCTGCAAAAGGGCCTTCTTGGAAGTTGTCAAGAGTATTGAAATAAAACAACAGGATAAAAACAATGAATAATAGTGGGTAGGCAACTAATGACTCACCACGAAATACCGTCAGTGGAATATGCTGAGCTCCAACCCAGCTCGGTCTGGCTACCTATGCATCATTGCTGAGTTCTTCGAAATGTGCCACTACAAACGGCTGATGCAGTCAGCTAACCTCAGTGAAATGGTACAACTTCAAAGCTTTGGGAATAATAAAAGTCGTGTCTGCCACTGTCTGCTTACTCACCCTTGAAACAAGCTGGTATGAAAGCAGCAGAGAGCAATTTAGGCTCGCAAACAAACTGACTCGCAGGCTGTGATGTGTTAGAAATTAGTCATGTTTCGGTTCGTGCTTCTGATTTTGCTCAGCAGCCGTCTGCGGTCCTGGAAGTCGAGCAAGAGGGGAGAAGCAGGGAGCGGTGGGGCAGAGGGGCTCCTCCAGAAAGGAGAACCGAGCCCTCCGAGCTGCCCCACCGCGCGTGGTCCAGCGCCGGCAGGCAGCCCTCCGCGCCGGCACGGCCGTGCCGTTGCCTCCGGTCAGGGCTTTGCGGGGTGACCTGCTGCTGAGGGCTGAGATTTGCCAGCGCTGCCTGCGGGCAGGAGCGGCGGAGGTTGGGAAAAACGCATCGGAGGTTGGGAAGCGCATCGGACGTGGTGTTTGAAGGCACAAAGGGATGCTTTATTGGCCTGGGGCTTCTCATTCAGCGGCTTCCCCAGCGTGGACACCTCCGCAGGGAGGTCTTTTACCTTTGCCAGAAGAAAGGAGGGGAAGGTCGCCCCATTGTTCTCGGGCTTCAAAACCGCTTCCCCTCCCCGAAACCGTGGGGCCGGTGGGGGGCTGCTTTGGTGGCGTTTTTCTTTCATGAGTCTGGGGGTGGGTTAGCCTGATTTTCAAACACCTTCCTCCAGCCTTTCCCTTATTGTACAGCCATATACTCCTGCCGGCGGGCAGTAAACCAGCAGTTAAAACCAAATCCCCTTCTGGCGGGCTCTCTGAGCCCCGTCCCTCCTCCTGACTGCCGCGGGGCTCAGCCCTGCCGTGCTGCTTTTGAGGACGAGCGTCCAGGGGTGCGTCCACCGTGGCCGCAGGGTTTGCTGGAGGTGGGAGCTCGCCGGCTGCCCTGCCCGGTGCAGTTTGCTCACCCCAGCGAGCCGCAGATGCTGTGGACCAAAGCCAGGCCCTTTCCTCCACTTGTTCGGCCCTGGGAGCCCACGAGGGCTGAGGGCATTTCCACTCGCTGTCCGTGACAGCGGAGCCCCCATGTATGGCGGGGGTCCCACGTATGGGTGGGCACCCATCACGTGTGGGATACTGGTGGGAAACAGCCAAGGGAAACGAGCCTGGGGGTGCAACGCCACGCAGAGGTGTCACCTCGCTGTCCTTGCCCTCCAAAACAAGGTGCTCAGCGCCCGGGGAGGGAACGACGACGCTGCGGTGGCTGTAAAGGGCCCGAGCAGCGGGTGGGTTGATTTGTTGGGATGTGCAGCGATATATTTTCCCTAGCGCTGCGGGTGTCCTGGGTTATACAGCGTGCTGAGACTGCCCGGTGCTCTGCCGGAGCCCGGTTCTTATCAGTCGCTTTTTCTTTCTGCCCAGTACCAGCTCGCAGGGGACACAACCCGAGCGGCGGCAGGGCAGAGCACAGGGGATGCCCACCCGGCCGGCGCATCCCCCGGCACATCCACCGACATCCACGGTGCTGCACAGACCCCAGCAGGAAAACTCACGTTGGCTCCCGTCTTTCATATAAGAGCTAGGCAACGTTGATAAATCTGAGCCAAAGGGCGATCCCGGTGCAACGGCTGCTTTTAATCAGTAAGAGGACATCTCGCAGGTGAGACCGGGGGCCTGCAAAGGGACCCCCTGGGAGGGGGTTACCCAGCGCTGCCGGCAAAGCCCCAGAGACCCGTGTTGAGTTTGGACTGTTTTAATGTTTAACAGGTGCAGGTGCACCTCCGCAACGCAGGCGGCGGAGCAGGAGGCTGGTGGTAGTCAAAAGAGAAAAGGGGTTTTACAGCACGTGCTGCAGGCGCTTTTTGAAATGGTAATATCACATCATCTCGCCTCTACTTTTCTGAAGCGGTAAAGCCCAACTCGAGCAAAAATATTCCGTTAGAGCTAATGAGAGTCGCGCATATCAGTCTTTTCAGTGGCTAGGAATGAATACAGAATATTTTATCCTTTAAAATGCTGGGCAAACATTAACTAATCCTCCCAACACCCTTCTGGGGTAGGTAAATATTACTCTCTCCCAGGTGCAGAAACTAAAGAGGAAAAGTTATGTGATTTGCTTAAAGCCACAGAGGGAGTCAGGTGGGGGTAGAGATGAGGGGGGAGGGTTTTTTATAGCTTGTGCCTGTGGTTGTGCTCATTGCAGGTGCTGCCTCTCAGCCAGCGTTGTTTTATAAAGTCAGTTGTGGCGGTGGGGAAACGCGCTGGCGTCTCCTTAGCGCTCCAAGGAGCGGAGCAGCGGATGCGCTAGCACGGCTGCCGCCGTACAAACCGGCCACGCTCCGGGGTCTGCCTGGAGCACGGACAAAAGGAAGGGCTTTTGGGGACAGGGTTTTCGGGGAGCGCACAGCTCTGCAAAAGCCCTCTCGCTTTGAAGTCACTAAAGTTTCGGCCGGTTGGCTTCGAGGCAGGACTTAATGTCGTGAAAAGCTCGTCGCTTCCAGGCTGAGCTTGCCATGGGTGGGGGGTGCCTCGCAGGGGGCTTAGCCCCGAGCCGCCTGCCTTTAAAGCGGGTGATAAATGTTGTCTGCAGAGCTGGACTTGTTTATCTTTGGGATTTACATCACAGATACAGTGGCGGGACAGCCCTGTTGTTTGCAGACCTGGAGGGAAAGCTGAGCGCCCGCTTCTGCCAGCCTGTCCGTCCCGAGGAGGGGGCTGCTGCCGTGGGTGTCGGGGGGCCGCCGCTGCCCAGGCTCAGCCTGCCCGCAGCACCCGCTGCTGCTCGGGGCGAGGGTGGCTCTTGGGAAGTCAGCGCCCGGTGCCTCCTCTTCTTCGTGGCTGGGATTTTAAGTGCCCTTGTAGCGAGAGGTTTCTCTCGTGTTTAATTGCACCACGCTAACCTCTCCCTGCTCCCGTTCCCATGGCGCGTTGGCGCGTCTCCTTGCTTGTCTTCTCATCTCTGACCTGGCCAGGGCTTCAGTTCACAGGCGATCAGATAAAATTCAATGGAAACGTTTGTGTGTCAAGCCGCTCTCGCCTGCAAAGATAAAGGTCACATATGTGCCTCCGAGGTAGCGCTGGGGTTTACCAAGTATTTACCCAGCAGACTGCGACCACGGCCGCTTCAGGGCAGCCGCCGTCCATTGGAAAGCCCTTGTTTGTTGTCCCCGATCCCATTTCGGATCGGGTCCGAGGCAGGGCCACATAGTCAGGGTCCATTTCTGCATGATGGGCTGCCAGGGAAGGCTCCTGTCTCTGCTGCGTAGTGCCTGGGCTCTTTTAATTAGAGACACATGGTTTATTATTTGAAAGAGTGTGCTTTCCCGGTCATTTGTTAGGATCTTGTATCTGAGAGTGCTGCAGCTTGTAAGCCTTAAATTAAGCTGTATGAAGGACATTGAGCACCTCAGGAAGGGGGTGCTGCAGAACCGGAGCCTATTGTTCTTGCCCTGAATTGCGGGGAAGCTCTTTCCCCATGCCGGCTCTTTTACTTGGTAGCCAACTAATACACACGGTGGTTTGTTTCTGTCTCCATCTGTTCCAATTTCAGTTTATTCACGGCTCTGTAGGTATTGTACACTCTGCTGATTTTTTTTTTTTTTTTTCATGGGAGAGCCTCCCCTTTTCATGGTTCACTTATTCATTTTGTAGGTCTCTGGCTTCCTCGTCAAGTTTTCTCTTTTGTTGTATTAATTGGTCTTAAATCTATAGTCAGGTGCTGCGCGCGTGCTTCCCGGGTACACCTTAACCATCTGCTGTGTTTCATCTCCATGGTACCCAGGCCAAATTCCAGCTCTGGTAATGACATCCTGCCTCCCCGCATTTTCCCTTTGCTTTTAATTGGCTTTAGTTCACTTTTTTTTTTTTCTGTCTTAATGTGCCCCTTCACTCAGCAGCGGGGGATAGGTGGATTTGGGTGGTGAGGGGCTCCAGGCTGCTGGCACCCACCTGGGGGCAAGAAATCCAGCAGCGGGCAGCTCTCCTGCCTGCAAGGAGCAGCCACAGCACAACTTCACGACTGGAGAGCAAAACGGGGAAAATGTTGCACTGGAAACAAGATGCACGTTTTCCACACTGAAAGCAGTTGCATGACGTTCGGAGGCACGCAGTGAATTTTGCATTTCCTCAAAGTCTTTTGCAGGAGAGAGTAGGTGGCTTGCTGAAACGGGTGCCATTGCCTCCTGCCTGTCCTTCTGTCCAAACAGATCAGCTGTAGTTCCTGGAGGAGGGCAGAGCAACTCCTGATAACGTTTACCTCTGGCCTTAACACTCTGAGATCTTGATACCTTCAGAGTAAAAACCAATGTATCCAAGTGATCCCGGAGGGTATTGAAGCTCCAGGAGTCTCGCTGGCGCTTTCGCCTGGCTTATCTGACACTTTAATAGCGCAACAGTTGTTAGCTTTACAACCGGGTTTCGGGAGGACCAGAGTGGTGTCTGTGTTTGGGAATTGCTCTGTGGGGCACACGTTTTCCTGAGAAGGCTGGTTCTTGCTTTCTTGCTACTCTTTCTTTCCATCTTTTTGTTTTTTAAATACCGGATTCTCATTATTGTTAAAGAGATTCTCTAATGCTCAAAAGCATGGCCTAAACTTCTTATGCACTTTGTCTATTCCTTGCCAGCCTGGAAGCTTTCTCTTCTCTCTGCTAATCCTGTTACTTCCAGTGACAGCCCCAGCCCCGGGGTGAGCCGCTGGCAGGGCTCCGTCTCGCCTGTGCTCTCCGACTGCGAGTCCTAAATGTCACAGCCCGGCTCCAGTTGTTGTACCGAGACCCAGACTGCGGATGGATGGATGGATGGATGGATGGATGGATGTCCTCCTGCTGTTCCTGCTTGCTGCTTATCACCTAATCTCAGTTTCATTGGAACAATTTGTGCAGTTTAATGTCAACAGTCAGACCTCTGCTACCCCGGTGTGGTTAGCTGCTCGTTTATATTGTTTTACATGGGGCAGCCTGTCAGGGGGTTTCTCCCTGGCTCTTAGGGTGGGAGTTCAGGGCAGGGACCTGGCCCAGGGGCCCCACTGCTCCCTCGTGGAGGGACCTCTGCACTGGGCTTCCCAAAGGCATCTGCGTGTCCTGCTTTCAAGCATCATCAAACAGGAGAAACGGCAACTGTGTCCTTCCCGAGGGCACTGGCCGAGAGCCTGGGAAGAAGCTGTGCTCTTTGGGATCCCCCCACCCCAAGCCTGCCTCCCCTCCTTCCCTTTCCTAGCCAGATACCCGGCACGCTCTGCAAACAACTCTGTGAACTCTCGAAAGGAGCCGGAATCGCTGTTGTCCCCGGCCTCCCCAAATCCAGCATGCTCTTCATGTGGATTAAAGGTTCCCACGTGCTTTCTGAGGCCACATGCAAGGGCTGGGCTTTGGACCGTGTTCCCCTCCATTTCCTTGGCATCAGGTGAAAGCTGGACCATTTCCCCCACCGCAGAGCGGGACTAAACTGGACGGCAGGGCCAGGTGCCCGACAGGGGGCTGGGGCCAAGGCACGTGCCTCAGACTCTGGCCAGGGCCACGACCAGATTCTTGCCAGCTCCGTTATTAGGTGAATTTGTCCATGCTCAATTTACTTTACCTTTCATACAGCCCTGTGTGCAGGTTACAGGATGGGCTGGGACTCTAGCGTGCGTTTAAATGTTGGTAAAACATGTATAAAATGAAATACCCCCACGCCTTTGTGCTTGTTGGCACTTGGCTACCCAGTCAGTAGCACTTTTACAGCTTTCGCAGCAGTCTGGGTGCACAGCCCAGAGCTGCCGGCACCCAGCAAGAAGGTGGGTGCCTGCTGAGGTTGGCAGCAACACCTGCCTCTTATACAGCTTTTTGTGGCAGGAAAAATCTTCCTGGTTGAGTGCAGGACCAGTGGTGGAGGCTGGGCCGCAGGCAGCCGCTCAAAAGCGAGGTGATGATTGGCATCACTTTTTGCCTCAGTAGGCAAAACGTCCGCGGGACTTCAAATGCCTGGTGGTGGTTTCAACTGCTTTGGAAATGCCAAAGGAAGGATTGGGACTGTGGGAGTGTTCAAGGGAGGGTTGCCACGTGAAGTTCTGTCATCTCCTGGGCTTATGTGAACCAGTGGAAGGAACATCAGGTCTTGTCCTTGCAGAATTCCTCTCGCCCTGTTCTGCACAGACCGTCCCTTGAACCAGCGGTAAGCCGCCTGTGCTCCCGTCCTCCTGGCAGTGGAGCATAAAGTACTTGTACCGACGTCTCCCCTAGCAAACCAGCTTTGAACACGTAGGGAGAGAGACCAGTTCTTACCAATGAACAAAGCAGTGCAGCTAAGAATAAAACCACCATCAGTGAATAACCCTGCAAGCCCCAATCCCACAAGGTCCTTGCAATATTATATACCATTTGTCTTTTGAGCCTTAAGGTCTTTGTGAAGATGGTGGCTCGCTCGGCAAGGTGTTAAGCATGCACATGTGTGCATGTAGGAAAGTGTCTGTCCTGAAGCATTTAGAGTCCAAGTGCACAAGGCAGGCGGCAGGGGAAAGGAAGGGCTATGGATCCCCTTTCCCTGACAGGGAGTAGGCTGACTACAAGGCAGATTTTTTTAATAGTATTTGGAAGCACAGAGATGTCAGGAGGAGGTTTCCCTGACAAGTTGCTTGCTGTGACGCTTCATAGCACGGCCTTTGGGGTACCTCTGAGAGATTAAATGTCCTTGAAAATTTGGTCTTGGACTTGCGAGACTTGGGAGTTCAGCACCAAGTTTCGGACTCTGAAGTAGTCTTTTAACCATGGCAGCATCCTTCGTTTGCTACAAGGTAATACGTTGGGTCAGATTTGATTGTTTCAAACGCATGGGTTGGTTTACCAGTGCAGTGAGTTAGTACTTCGCTTGTATCCGCCCCCCCGTAGCTCTAATTTCTGTATTGATGGAACAGTTTGTGAATGCTCATGGATTTACTAGTGCTCTTGCTCCTGTGACAGAGAGAAGTGGTTTTTCGTGTTTCACAAGTAGACGGTGTGGCATAGAAGAAATAAGGTTTTTTAACTCGGTGTCAGAGAAGAAAATGTTGGCAGGGTGTTAGCAGTGCCTCGGGTGGGCAGCATCCTGCCCCCCCCCCCCCCCCCCCCCGGGATGCTTACAGCAGGGAGCAGAGGTCCCCTGGTTAAGGACTCAGCCGGTGCTCTCTTCTCCTGCCCCTTTCCATGTTCCCACAGATCAGATCAGCCCTCTGTGCCACAGCCTGTCACCTGATTTATGGGAGCCATAAACTGCAAAGCAGAAAGAAATAAAAATACTAAACACTTAGTGTTTTTTAAAGGCCAACAGCGCATTGAAGTCTCGGTGATAATTTGCTCATAAAGAAATATTATGCTTCAGATCATAATCCTAGGCTGCAGATGGAGGCTGAGATCTGGCCTGAGTCCCTCCCACTTAGGCTGTAAAAGGAAGGGAATGGGATGAAAAAAACCACATAGCATGTGGGGATTAGGCTTGGCTATCTTGCTGTCCATCACCTCTGGTGCCTGGGAGGTCATGTGGAGAAGTGCTGATGTTCTCCAGAAAAAACTCTTGTTCTCTGCTGGAGGGACAGTGGGCTGGCGAGAAGAGAGGGGAGGATAAAAATCCGCAAGCAGTAGTCAAACAACTGAAATTTATAGGCTGTGTGGAAGTGCCCAAATTGTTGAGAGCTGTTCCCCTGGACTAAGCAGGGGGTCTTGCCTGTAATATTGTCAGTCTGGCCAGGCCAAACACTTGTTGGTGCTGCTTGGGCAGCAGTTGCCTTTAATATTTGTTGCTGAACACTGATTTTTGGTCAATGCACATAGGTGTGTCTGTTTCCAGCAGTAAAAACCAGCCCCCAGCCAGCACAGCACCTATAAGAGCAGAGAAGCGGTAGGTACAGGAGCAGGTTAGACCTAAGTGGTGTCAGTGATCGCTAGAGAGGTCTCCTGGCTGCCCCGGGCAGGGGCCTGCTCTGGGTGGCTAAAATTCCTTTCTGGTTAACCTTCCTGCTGCAAACACTGCCTGTGCCTATTTACCTACTGGGTTTGCACTGGTGACTGGCACCCAGCGGCTAAAAGCAATGCATTTCACCAAAGGAGATCAAGGATTTCATGGCCAGTTCAGTGCAGCCGTATTTTCTCGTATCTGATCTTTTCCACCTTACCCTGCCAAAACTACCTACTAGTCCACTGCCATCTCAAATGAATCTTCCTGTGATGCTCTAGGGTTGCAGGAGGACAGGAAGGTTGTCAGCAATTTGTTTGATTTTTTTTTTTTTTCCTTCTGTTCTTTATGTCCCTCTGGCAGGGAGGCTGCCTGCAGTGCTGCCTTGCACCCTGAACAGCACAGATCTTGGTTCCCTTTTTCAAGTCTTCTTCCTACAAGAAACTTTTCTTTAAAAGAGAACCTTGCTTTCTCAGATACACATCCTAAATGTGGTGATGTTGGGCCATTTATAAAGACATGGGAAGGGAACTGGGAGGAAATTGTCACTTCTGGGTTTGGGGGGGGGAGGTTCCTTTTTTTTTTTCTCTCCCCCAATAATCAAAATGAACAGATTTTCTGGGAAGCCCTAGCTCTGCTCTGGGACTCATAATATTAATGAAGTCCACTATTCCAGCTCCATTCCAGGTGCAGCCTGAGCGGTGTTGAACTATCACCTCCCCTTGGCCTGCTGGCCACACTGCCCCTGGCATTGCCCGCTACGCAGTTCTTGGTGTTTGCGATGAGAGCACACTGCTAACTCACTCATGGCTTGGCACGTCTGTAGCTCCCAGGACCTTTTCAGCCGGGCGACTACTCGGCCGGTCTGTTCCCAGCCTGCACTGATGCCTGGTGTTATTCCTCCCCAGGGCAGAGCTTTGTACTCTCCTTCCTGTGCCTCGTGAGGTTGCTGTTGGCCCAAAACTTGAGTTTCTCGGGGTTGTTTTGGATCCTCAGTTTGCTGAGAGTATGATCTTTCTCCCACGCTACATTTAAAGGGTTTTTATCACTTCAGGAGAGCTACTGAGTTCAGCCATGCTGCACCTTGAAGGCTTGCTGGCGATCTCAGCAGACACGTGTTAATGGTAACCGAAGGGGCAGGGTACTGCATTTCAACAAGGACTTTCTTAATTAAAATAAGAGGGCTTTAAGAAAAACAAATCCAAAGCTTAAGTAGCCTGGTTGAAAAGGGAATCCGAAGTATTTAACTTCTCCTGCAAAGATGCCGCTTGGGCAATTCCCCGGTTACCAGGGTGGTCCTGGGCTCGGCAGTGCCTGTACTCCTGGGGCAGGAGCATCTCCTCCTCATGCAAGCAGGAGAGTTTCAAATACTCTTTGTCAACCCCAGAGAAGCAAGGGCATGAGTCTAGTTTAACTCCCTCTGGGAAAAAAAATCACTTTTACCTTGTAAATTAATCCAAGAGTGTTCCCTCCTCTACAGCCCTTTACAGTATTGAACACCATAGGAGAAACCTCTCGGGGAGAGAGGGCTCACAGGCTATTTCTCCTCTAGTGAGATCAGGCAGTTCATTATCTTGGAGAAATCAAAACTTTCAAAGCTTCTGGCTGCCCCCATCTTTCCTTTAGTGTTTCCTGAAGCATTTAACAGCATCCTCTTTGCCTGTTTCCCAGTGACAGGGTTCCTCTTTGCGGTCAAGGTTTCTTTCCCTCCTGCTCAGCCACTGAGAAGCAAAGACCTTGTTAGTACGTCTTTGCAGGGAAAACAAACGATCGTGATGGCCAAACCCCACCATTTCTTCTGGTAAGTGGCTGCAGAAGTGGAACTTGTTCCTTTCTCCAGTTGTTTTCACTTCTGCAAACATGAGGGAGAAGGAACGCTTTCGCCTACCAGACACAAAGCACACTTGGAAGTGTGGTGAATTTGTAGTGATGCCTTTTAATAATACACAGAAAGAAATCAGCTCTGAAATTCATTCCCCCCAGACCTGTCCTTTGATTAAAAGGCTGCAGGTGAGGTGTCCTTGCAAGTTTGGCAATAGGCACTGGTGCTATCTGAATAGCAATGAACATCTCGCTTCTAATAGGGCTAAAATAGTGGCCATGGCTCAGAGTAAGCAATAGCTGCATGTTCACAAACGGTGCCAGAAGTGGTTGATAAATCACTGATCGCTCCAATAAAATGCTCAAATATGAGGAACACTTCCAGTAACTTTACTTGGATGTTCTTAACTCTGACATTCAGGGAGCACAGACACTTATAAAGAATAATACACAGATATTGTTCATTATAAAGTATGTAAATAAAAACCAGCAGAACCATATGCTCTCTGGACATCTGCAGGTTTGGATAAGCAAGAAGCACGCTTGTGCATTGTCCTTTAAGTCGGTGTAGGCTTCTCTCTTGGGTATCAGGTCCAACGCTCTTACCCACACTGGTTTGGGCAATAGCTGCAAAGCGAATGAAACCTGTTTGGCTTTTTTGCTTGTGAGCCTGCAGGGAAGCTGGGGGTAGGAGAGGTTGTTTGGCTGCTCCGCTGGTGGGGACGTAGTTATAACTGCTGTGTAACCCCTTCTTGCTGGGTAACTTGATTGCTGCAACAGGCGTACGCTGGGGTGAGTAGTGCCGATCCGAGGCCAGCCAGGATTCAAAGCACGCCACCAGCTCAGCAACTCTTTTGCTTTGATTTTCGTCCTGGCGACATCCTGCCCAGTGATACCTTTGGAAAACTACATTCGCAGCTCCATCCATCAGTGCTTCTCTCCCAGGTTTGATCAGTGCTGGGCTCTTGCCTTCCTCTCTGCTTTGGTTCATAAGAACCTCTTTCCCTCTGTGCCTTTCTTGTAGCTCTTCTGTGTGTACATCGCTGCCTCCAGTGGGGTAGGTTTTCTGCCCACCGGTGGGGTGACCACACTCCAGGACATGTCTACCCTCTCCCTTGCTCTGCCTCCGAAGGAACGGCTCCTCAGGAGTGGCGGTCAGCACAGCAGTTGGCGGATAGAAAATCACCCCTGGGAGCTCAGAGTTTCTTTTGGAGGTGACCTGGCTTGTGAGGGCTTAATGGCCCGACAAGAGACTGGCTGCGGGATCCGCAGCAGTCCCCTCCCGCTCCCGGGAGAAGCAGCCCCGCTGCTCTCATCTGATGCTGAAGTGCAACGCTGACTCCGTTACCCATCCCCGCTTGTCCAGCGGCAAAGCGATTAATTTTCCAAGTGACATAGTCTATTGAACACTTCTTTAAATTAGGGCACTGGAGGCATAATTTAGATTAGGGTTAAGTTCTAGCTGCAGGGGAGACACTTAAAACACACAGCGCGTGTGCCAACAGACCCACTCATCTCACCAGAAAGTGAATAAATCTGCCTTCTTGGCAGAGAATTTCCTGCTAAACCTGGGGACCCTTTCAGGCTTCGCTGGGTGCAAAGCTGTTTTGTCGCGAGAGGAGGAGGGAGCCGTGGCCTGATGGAGACGGGTGCCGTAGCTGAGCAGAGCTGGCTCCTCGGGCACCGGCTGGTGAACGAACACTGTCTCACCACCCAAATGCACAGCGATGCGGTGGAGGTCTCTGGGCAGATGGGGTAGGAGATGCTTTCTCTGGATGTCTCTCTTATTCCTAGGAAACCTGTGCGATGTGCTTTTCAAATCCGCTGTTCCAGAAGAGCAACTAAACACGTGCTGAACTTTGATCGTGTGACTGTTGGCATTAATAAGTTACAAACTGACCGAAGTGCTCTGCAGGAGCTGAAGGCAGCCCGGGGGAAGTGCCCTGCTTCTCAGTAAGAGGCACCTTGTTACACCCCATCCCGTTCCCATCAGCTTCATTAACTCGGGCAGCTTCTCCGGCTCGGATGCCAAAACGGCTCTTGTAGTCACGTTAGTTCAGCTCTGGGCTGATGCAGCTGGCCCTCCAGCTGCCGAAATGCCGCTGTGCGGGACCGCCAGCTCGGTGCAGACCCGGGGCTGGCGGGGCAGAGCTGCCGTGTCCCCGTTTGCCTGAGGAAGAAGGGATGTGTCATGGAAGGGGCACAGAGGAGAAAGGCCAGGAGCTCTGCCACCAACCCACCGCTCAACTCCGGGCTCAGCTCTGGTCTTTCTCCTTTCTCTGACTTTTTACAGTCCAAGATGAAGGCCTTTTGCTTTATCTGGCTTCTTGCTTTATCTACCCTCACAAAGTCTCGTCTTAGCTGGCGGCTTTGGGAACGACTGCCTTGCTTCTGCAACGTAGATGTTACTGGGAATCTCCTGACCGCTGAACTCAGTGCGACTCCTGCTTATAAAGCATGAGTATACTTTACAAGAGGTGCTGAATCTTCGCTGTGAAGTGCAAAACTCAAAGAAGCAAGTGATGCTGTTTAGATATCGTGGTTTCTACTCCTCTTGTTTTTCTTTTAAAGTAAGAATTTTACAGTTTTCTTTAGCAAAAACTTATTTCTGGACAAAGCTTGTTTGGGGACCTCCTTGTTGGTGGCCATAGGAGCTTTTTTCCAATGACGACTTAGAATTTATTTAAAATACACCAAATATAATGAAAAATAGGAGAGAAACTGAACTTTGGGCAGAGCCTTCCTCTTTAGTGTGCACTCCTTAGTACCAGAAAATGTCAGAAACTGTTCTCCCAACACAAGACTGAGAAACGGGCTCTTTAGTTTTATGTATACAGCTGCCTCCTTACCATCCCTGTCCCTTATAGATATGCTTCAGGCTCCATCAGCAGCCTCTGAATGGTAATTCTCCCGGTGCTTGTCCCCAGATCCCGCTGTTCTCTGTGCTGGAGCGCCCAGCACGGCTGTCCCGGCGGTGGAGCAGATGCGTGCTGGGGCTCCTTCGTGGTCCCAGGTGCCATCCCTCTGGATCAAGCTTTTCCCTTGCGTTTGTGGACCTTACCTTTCTTTCTTCGCTTACGTCCCGTTGGCTGTATTGCCTGAACGAGACCTACCTTGCGGTTGTTTCTGCACGTGGCTAAGGTCGCCGGTGCGAGCGGTGCTGGCGGGGAGGTGCGGGACAGCCGAGGGCGGCCAGGGCAGGGACCGCACGAGCCGGTGTGCCGCGTCCGGATGAGCCACGGGCTGTGGCTGCTGTGGGGCCAGGCGGCGCTTGTGGTCCCTTGGACGGCGGCACGGGCATCGGGGGGTCACCCTGCTCCTCGCACTGGAGGGGCCTGGCTTTCCCCTTCTCTCCGTCCTAATGCCGGAGCAGTGGCGGTGGGAGGAGAGCGGAGCAGCGTGCTGCAGCTGGGGACCGACCCCTCGGGAGGGCTTGGCAATTATGGCTCTGCCCTCAAACAAGGGGAATCTGGGGTCCTGCCGCCAGCCCTGCGGGACCTGGGGGGGCTGTGATGCTGCAGCCGCAGATGTGGCTCACGCAGGGTGGGGGGCCGTGGCTGCCTCTTGACAAAGCAGCGGAGGTTTGGCAGAGGCGTCCGTGCCGCTCCTGAGGCCGGGAGGGATGCGGATGGTGTGGTGGGTGCTCAGCGCACGCCGAAGCCCGTGCTGCCAGATCTGGTCCCCGGCGCAGCTCGGCAGGGCTTGCCTTCCCCGCCATCCGCGGGGCGAGGGCAGCCCTCCCGCTCCCCTCCGCCTCCCGACGGCATCGCAGGGCCAAATCTCTGGGGGAGCCGGAGGGGGCTGCCGGGTGCCCCTTGGCTGCGGAGAAACAACCCCCCCCCGCCCCGCGTCCGTCTGTCCGCGTCGCTCTGCAGCCCCCGGGCCGGGCCGTCGGGGGTGGCGCGGCGGGGACCCTCCCTGCCCTTCTGGGGCAGAAGGAGCGCGGGCCGGCGGGCCAGACGGGCACGTACGGCGGGGAGAGAGGGCAGGAGGCCTTTTTCGCGCGCGAGGCCTTCCTTCAACAAAGCCGTTTCTGTCCCGCTCCCGATATTTCCGCCTGTGCGGTTGGGGAGCGGGGTGGGGGGGTGCGTGTGTGCGCGCGTGTGTGTGTGCGGAGGGAGCACAAAGGACCCCAGACAATAGGGCGAGCGGGAGCATTCCTCACACCCATGGCGGCCGGCGAACGAGCTTTGTCTCCAGCCGCTGCCTCCCTCCGTTTCGGGGAGCAGTCGCTGCCGTGTCCCCCCCCCCCAGCTCCTTTGTTCCGGCAGGGGTGAGACGGGCAGGTGAGCGGCGCGCGGGGCAGGGGGCCGGCGACGTGCTGCGGCGGGTGCATATTAATGGATTTCTCCAGCCTGTCGCTGGGTGTTCGACTTGATTCATGAGGCTCCTCCGTCTTGGGGAACGACGAATGCGGCCGGGAGGGAGAGAGCTATTGTCTTGCCAGGCCCCGGTGGCCCTGCCGGTGGTGCTGCTCCGGCGGCTGCCATCGCCGCCGTCCCCAACCGCAAAAAAAGCGCTTTGCGCCTTTGCCCCCGACGTCCTTCCCGCCCTGGGGTGTCCGTCCGTCCGGGGCGACGCGAGGTGGGACCGGCTGATACCCGCACACCGTGGGTGTCCCCCGCGGCGTGACGCTGAGTGGGGGAGAAGGCAGGCAGGCAGCTTCCCAAACGCACCGCCTCGAAGTGCGAGAGCAACCGCGCTCCAGCCGCGACGGGCTGCGTCCGAGCGGGGCTGCTCGTGTAAGTGAAAACGCTTCCACCCGGTCCCTTAGCGGCAGCAGAGATCGAACACGGAAAAGCCCATCGGTGCTTTTTTTTTTTTTTTTAACGGCAGCTATAGATTTTACACCAGATTTTATAATTGGCTATAATTTTTGAACAGAATAAATACGCAGCTGGTGGACGGATACTAGCCAGGCAGCAGTCAGCCTCTGTCTTGAAAAGGCTGGTTCAGGTACAGCATTTGATAATGCTGACATGGAAAGGGTGTGTATGGTCATACCAGGGAAGGAAAACAAACAGGACGGAGCGTACTCCATCATGCTGACAAAGACACGGATTGTACATGCTGGGGTGCAAATAGGATTGTTTGCATATTCAGCCGACTCTCTCTTCCCTTTTCCCCATCCCCGAGCACCGGTGGTGCCTGAGCTCCTCGGGGAGCTGTTGGAGTCGGGGGGACAAATGTGCGTGGGGGAGGGGGGCAAAGGAGCACGTTGAGGAGGGAGGGATGGGAGCAGAGAGGGTGCTGCTTTCGGGGGCTACAACGGAAAGGGGCTAGCTGGTGGGATGAAGCCCCGGGAGTAGGGTTTATCGGACTGAATGTAGGAAGCTACTGATGAGCTTGTCCAACAGCTTTCCTTTTATAACCCTAACGTGCAGCTCATCCTGTCCTGAACATCAAACAACACATCTAAATCGTGCGCCAGAGCAAAGTAAAGGTCCCAGGTTTGATTTTTTTTCCTTTTTTTTTTTTTTCTTTCTTTTTCTCAGCCGTCAAGGAATAAAGCTGAACTGAGGGGGCAAGGAGCATTTATTTCCAGTGGCTAAAGAGAAGGCAGCTGATATGAAGGATTTTCTCCAGCGATAGCACTCCCCAGGTGGCAAACCCCACCTCTGAGTTTCCAGTAAACCTACCAGGACTACAAAGCAAACAAATCAAGAAATGCCAAGGTGTATTTATTCTCCTGTTAACTTGCTGCCTCGATCCCTCCCTGGCGCACATTGGTGGCACGCAAGGGTGCACCCCGACTCTGTGTCTCGGGAAGGGGGTACTGCCGCGAGCCTGGCCGGGGAGAGGTGACCGAACGAGGACCTGGCTCCCAACTCCTGCTCTCCGGCCATCACAGCACGGAAAGGGGATGCTGGAGGGGAGTCTGGGTTGGGAACAGCGGTGCTTGGGGGCTGTGCCAGCCCTTTGCGCGGCCTGCTCTCAGCAAGGCAGAAAATTGGTTGTAAAGGGGAACTCGCACACACCTGTTTGCAGCTGAAGCTGGAGGAGCTTATGTTAGAGGTCACCTGGACTCCACTGCTGTCAAATATTGGCTGCAAGTGAGATGGGTTTTCTGAATGCCATGTTTGACTTGGTGACACATCCAGAAACTCTGGGAAGAGCTTTTTCAAATAAGCTTATCCTCAAGCTTTTTGCAGTTCTCTTTTTTCCCTTTTTTTTTTCCTTCTTCCTTCTTATAAAGAGAATTAGGCAATCACAGCATTTTGATGAGTTGCCTCTTAGCCTCTTGCTTCATAGCACATGGCCTTCCTGAAGAACCAAGGAAAAGCTGATAAATTGGGTGTAGGAGACTTCCCTGGCTTTCCTTTCCCCATCTAATGTTCCTCCCTGCGCTGCCCTCAGAGCATGTCCTGCTCCTAGTTGCTCTCTTAACTTGTCCCTACTTACACCATTCTGTACATAAGACACAACCGGGTGCTTTTCGCTCTGATTAAAATCATGCTGTGTAAAAGAAAATCCAAATTAGCTCTGGCCTTTGGGCTGCTGACAAGTTTCCAGCGCTGCTTTCAGCACCGCAGAGATTGCGTAACTCCAGATCTTCTGCGCAGTGACGTCTCCCCCTCTGTCATGAGCTGGGCTGGCTGCCGCACATCCAGGTTCAGCTATTAATACTTCAAGCAGCTTTTAGCACTGAAGGAGGAAGAGCGATTGCCAGCAGCTGGGTGGCATGCAGCAACTTGTTTTTTCTTGCTAGGGGACAATGATGTGGGAAGGGGTAAAAGGAGGAGGATTTCCTGGGTAATTCCCCAAGTTTTGATGTTTGTGCAAATACCTCCCAGTCTAATGTGTGCTGAGTGACTGGGGAGCCCAGTGCAGGGAGAGTTAATTCAGGAAGAGTACAGTAGCATCTTATACAAACTATGGCTTGAGTTTGCCAGATCTTTTATGCAATGAAGCACAGGGCGCTTTCCTGCCTCCTCCAGGGATTCAAGCCAGGTACACCGTTACACCGTTTCAGCATTGCTAACAGAAGGGCTGAGCCTGCAGCTATCGTGTCGGGTTTTCGGCAGAAACCTTTGCGTCTCGGCAACTTCCTCCAAGGATACTGAACCAAACGCCGTCCAGACTCGCGAGCGAACGAGTTGCAAATGACATCACTGATTCGAAACGGTGCGTGGGCACGATGTGGGCGAATGTTCCCTGCGCTGGGTGTTTTCTAAAGGTCTCTGAAGCATGAGGCATGACTGAATGACTTGTGTTTTCTTTAAATGACGAGTGGGTGAATCCTGAATTGTTGGGCTGCTTTTATTTTTGTTAGATGTGTGTGGGCTGACAACATGACTCAGTATTTTCTCAGCAGATGCAAAGATCATATTGCCAATTCTGGGTATACTTTGGGCAGTTTCATGCAGAGAACTGGAATGCTTTTTTGGTCCGGAGCTTTGCTTTTTGGCAGCCTTAAGCCTCTTGATGTGAAAATAAGTAAGTAATTCAAAAAATGACTGCTTTTCCAAAATGTACAAAAATACACTGAAGAAATGACTGAACATGGGGAAACTACCTCTACCCCCATGTTTTCCCAACAATTTATCTGATTATTTTCATGTTATTCTAGAAATGTCCATTAATGTCTGATTTTTTTTTTCTGATTCTCCCTAGTCGGGATTGCTCCTGGGCCATGTCTTTGTCGGCTGAGTATCATCTCCAGTATTTTTTTAACCAGCCATGCCCTGCCGGGTGAAAGCCACCATCTTCTGTCTGATAGGTGTAAGTTCTCACCCTGCTCCCAAGAGACAAGTAGGCATATTTGTGTGTACATATAAGTGGTTCGGCCAGTACCCAGAAGTGACAAAAGCCCCAGAAAATTTCTCTTTCTCCCTTCTGGCAACCTCCCTGCCCTGCTCCCCCTTCTTCGTCCTCCCTGTATGCCACCTACAGCATCTGGCATGTGCTTTGGGAGATGCATGAAGCCAGCCATGGACTGTGGATGCTTTTATTGTGCAACGATGTGTGCTCTCTTCTCCCATCCCCTCTTGTCTGCTGCAGAGCAGGGTGCTGGTAGTCACGTCCTTGATAAGAATAGGTTGCTTGCTAAGACCCTTACGTGTAATCATAGCCCAGCATCCTAGAGCCACTGACAAACTATTTTTCCCTGCTGATACCAGCCCTTAGCCCACCATGAACCTTGCTGAAGATATGGGAATGGCTAGGCAATACTAGACCTGTGGGTGAAGGATGTTGTGCGGCAAAGGTTATCTTTTGGGAGATCAGAAGATGATGTGCCTATAGATGTATTCTGTAGAGCGTGCAGGGTGAAATGAATTCCATAGACCCTGTTTTTTTGATCTCTAACAGTAACTTTAACCACAGAAAAATTCCCACACTCAACCCCTAGCAATGGCCTTGGCTAACGTGACCTCTACTTAGCACCGTGACCCAAACCCCACTACAATCCTGACTATACTGGCCCGTACAGCAGTGAGCCATACCTGACCGATAGCTAATTGTAAGCCATATGCACAAGCATGTATTGTAGTGCTAGGGGACCATATCATCTTCCTACCATTCTAGCTCTTCAGTTCTAAGCCCTACGTCCTATTCCTGACATTTTCTCTAGCCTCCACTGCCCACCCATGGCAATAATTCACCCCAAATTTTAGGTTGAGTGCATCCATCGTCCCTCCAGACCTAATGGAAAGCTGCTTGATTTGGTTAGCTCTAGTGCCTTTGTAGCCCTATCCCTAAATGACAAGAACTGGATGCCAGTCCTTATCATATCTCTGAAATCCTCACATTATTCATGAATAATCCCAGACTTTTCAGCCCTTTCTACCCCGAAGCCTGATTCCAGCTTTAACCATAAACTGTCAGCCAGCACTCCTCCAAACATAACCCAAAGCCTTCCGCCTTGCTGGGTACCAGCACTTGGGCTTGCCTAGAGGGGCAAAGAAAGAGGTGATGCTCTTTAGTCCTTGGTGTCCCAATCCCTAACCCTGAATTTAGTGTCTACAGACCTGATGGTGTTTACGTACTGGCCCGTACTTCTGAGTGCCAGAGCCGTTCACCCCAGCTAGCCCCAGCCCTCATGACTGTGTTTCTAAGGTCTTTGCTGGAGTCTGGGCACGGGGCTGGGGGCGGTCAGTGGGGCTTGCTCAGGGCACATTTTGGTAGAGTATAACACGGAAAGATTGGGGGGGGGGCATGGCTTGAGGGATCAACTGGTTTGCTCCAGCCACTGAGGGGATGGTAGGCTGGGTGCAACCTAGACCGTGGGGCAAGGGGGAGCATGAGAGTGTCGGTACATCAGTGAGAGAGCAGGGAGGAACACTCTCACAGAGAAGAAGCAGTGGGTCAGGGATGATTAGAAAAGCCTGAGAATGGCTGATGTGTCCCAGTGACCTTGCTGCTTTCTTAAAACAAGCCTCATTGCTCCTGCCTGCTTACTTCTCACTGCCCTTCTACAGGTTCTTCGTCACCATCCCCACCCCTTGTCCTCCTGCCTCTGGATCTCCAGAGCTACTTGCTCCTCTAGAGCTGGTTCCGCAGCCCTCCCCAGCCCTGCGGCACCGCTGCCTCGCCTGCTTCTGGCAGTCAGATCTCCTCCAGGGGCCAAGCATATGAACCTGACATTGCTTATTACAAGGCGCTCTGCCACCCATATTTCACGCTGGCATGTCTTGCTGGTTGGGAGCCAAGGACAGAGAGGGCTATGGCCCCAGGTCTCTTAAGGTGTCAGATGTGTTACTATGAATAATGAGCTTGCTTGTGAAGATTTTTGGGGATTCGGCTCTAAACTGGCTTCATTTATTTGTTTACATTCAAGGTCCATATTGAAATTTTTGTCTCTAAACTACATTTAATAAGACTGTCATATAAAAGCTCTCCAAGTTTCTGGGAAGAACACTTATTAAAAGTGGTTTTGTAATTCTTACAGTGTGTGGTCTTTGGCTTTTCTGAATTTTTGCTGTGTTACATTCAAGTATAGTTTAGTGTAGTTGGAAAGAAAGCTTGGAAAGAGAAAAGCTGACAAGAAGCAGATCAGACTGAGAGGGAGATGGATCTGGTTTATGCTTCTATTTTTTTGCAGCAGATGGAGTCGGTATTCCCCACCTGCTTAAGGAGTGCCCACAGCGGACTGACTCACAAACACACCTTGTTCTGAGAGAATCACAACAGCAAAAGGATGATGTTTGTGGTAGTAAAGAAAGTGTTTATTAAATGGCAAGCTTTGCTTTGCATGCTTAAGGTTGCAACTTCTTTCTTTAAAAAGAAATAAAATCTGTTTGTTGCAGTAATCAAGGCTGGTGAAGGGAAGGTCCCCATGGAGTGCTGAGACCAACCTGCTTCCTCATTCTTTGCACTCTGACTGTTGGGCAACTTTCTTCTATGTCAGTTGAAAACTTCCTCATCAAATCCAGTAACACAGGACTCACCCTGAAGAAAACAAGGTCTCCTCCCCACGTAACACACATTAGGCAGCCTCACCCCCATCTCTTATGGGAAAACCCAATGGTGTGCTTTACCACGGAGGTTAAGGGTTTTGTCATTTGCAGACACCTCCCGAAATACGACGTGTGTATTTTTATGGCCACTTTGGATAAAGTTAGCACTGCAGCTGGTAACTGCAACTTCAAGATAAAACTCACCATGTGACATCCTAAGGAACAGCAAACTGAGGAGCAAGGAATTGGTTTTTTTTCAGACTCCAACATGGCTACATATACTGACACTTTGTTGCACAAACACAGAATAATGACTTTAATTTGAACAGTTGTCTCTTAGTGGCTGTTATATTACCTGTAATTGTTTCTGCAAGAGCTTGCAGGCCCTACCATTAACACGCATCTTCCGGGGTGTGCTTTTGAATGAGATTAATAAAGGAGAACACTATTTTTCATGAGAAAGCCTCTTGGTATGTATTATTTCCAGAAACCCCCAAATCATCATTTGTTACCCTGCTGGTGTTTTTTACCCCTATTAAGCTTAACATCAGCTTTTTAGAGGACCGCTGTGTCCACGGTCACATTCTGAGTTGCTAAAATACTGGGGTGCATTGGAAAACAAGAGTACTGAAACATCCACTAACAACATCCTGCAGGTCAGAACCGCATGCACTTTCTAAATAGGTCGGGGTTTGGTCTGAGAATCTGGTATTTCTTGAAGAGGTCCTTTACGTTTCATATATTTCTCTATTTCATTCTCTACTCAGTCACATAGACTGCATGCTGGATTTATTTGTTTTACGTTTCTTTGCTGTCCCATTTGCTGCCAAATCATCATCTCATGTTGCTGTCTTATATAAATGTTAACATTAGCTAGCTTCACAGTAACAGCCTGGAAAGGAAACGTTTACTTCTGAGCTTCTCCCTGCCAAACAAACGTGCAGTGTATGTTTTTTTGTGGCTACTGGTGGTTAGGGGCACGGGATGTAAACTCATAATGCTGTATGCACCGTTAGTCTATTACAGTTATGATCACCGTAACACGCATTTCAACGTACTTATTGTTTCACTTTTAAATTGGTACATTCAGCGTGGAGGACGTGACTCCCTATTCCCTTATACAACATAGTCTCCACAGGTCCTTGAGACTCTGCCTGCCAGCAGGAAAAAAAAAAAAAATTCCATTTTAAACTCTACTTTTTTGTCCTTGATGACGTACAATGCATGCATCGGTGTTACTTTTGTGTCCTGAAAGAACGGGCGCTGGCATGGAACGGAACAGCGCTGCAAACATATGCAGAGGCCTTGACAAGAAGTAACGACCGCAGACCCCAGCTCCACAGCGTGAAAGCACCGGCCGGCCTCGACACCACGACATCAGTCGACGTGCCTCTGCCCCGAGAAGCAGCGCTGCCCGTCTGCTCAACGTTCGGTGTGCGCACTGACGAGCTGGGAAAAAACCTCCTCAGAAACCCGCCGGGAACGAGCGCTGCCTCACTGACTTTCCGTGAGCCGCGGTCTTCGGCTACTTCGACTGAACCCGCAGGAGCGGAATGAAGTGAAGAGCAGAGAGGACGGCCTCCCGCAGCAGGCCTGCGCGGCTCCCGCCGGCAGAACCATGCGGGACCCGGCTGCTCCCGGACAGCGGCCCCTACGCCAAGGCCCGGTGCTGTCTGCGGGAGGCCCCTGCTCAGGAAGGAGCCGGGACGAGCCCACCGAGGCGCAGAGGCCGGACCGCACCGGACCAGACGGCGCCGTCGGCCCGAGCCCGGCGGAGCGGGGGTGGCCTCTGCGCCTGCGCCGGCGGCCCGACAACAAAGTCCGGCCTTCGGGCGCCTTCGGACGCCTCCGGCAACGCTCGGCCGCTTCCGCCGCCGCGGTTACATAAGGGGGAGCCGGCGCGCGCCGCCGCCGCCGCCCCGCCTTCTCGCCGCCCGTGTCCTCGCGGCACCCTGCCCCTCCCCCCTCCCCGCGTGACGCTTGCCCGGGGGAGGGGGGACGGGCAGGGCCAGCGCGTGCCTCCCCGCGCCACGCCTCCCGGGAGGGGCGGGGCGGGCGGCGGCACGTGCGCTCCCCTCCCCGCGCCCAATGGGAGCCGGGCTTCCCTCCCTCCCCCGCGCACGCTCTGTTTCCAGCCGCTCGGCGGGACGGGCGGGGCGCGGAGCGTTCCGCGGGGCGCAGGCGCGGCGGGGACGGTGGCTGTGAGGAGAGAGAGGGCGGGGGGAGCGGGGGGCGGTTCTCCCCCTCCCCTCCCCTCCCCTCCCCTCCCCTCCCGCCCGCCTCCGCGGGGGCCGGGTGACGCACGTGCGCGCGCCCCCGCGCGCTGTTGTTCGCTCGCTCCCGCGCCGCCTCAGCCCGTGCCTGCCTTGCCGGCGGCGGGGCGCGCGCGGCGTGTGGGGCTGGCACGCGCGCTGTTGTTATTGGTGCCGCCGGCCGCGGCGGAGGGAGGGGGAGGGGGAGCGGGCGGGCGCCTCAGTCAGTGAGTTCTTTAAAGATGGCCGGAGCGGCGGCGACTGCCGCCGCGACCCCCGTGTACTGCGTGTGCCGGGAGCCCTACGACGTGAGCCGCTTCATGATCGAGTGCGACATCTGCAAGGACTGGTTCCACGGCAGGTAGGCGCCGGGAGCCGCGCGGGGACGGGCGCCGCGGGGCGGCGGCGGCGGACGGCGGCGGCGGCGGCGGGGGGGGGGCGGAACGGGACCGCCGGGTCGGCCGGGCACAGGCGGTGGCAGTCACCCCCCGCCCGGTAACGGCTGGGGGGACAATGGCGACGCGGCGGCAGCACGGGGAGGGGAACGGGCTCCCGTCCGCTCCGTCTCTCCCCCCCCGCGGCGGTGGCAGTGGCCGGTGCCGGCGAGGGCTGCCGTCCCTGGGCACATGGGGTCGTCGCTGGCGAGGGGGCGGCCGGGCGCGGGGGGGGAGGAGGAGGAGGAGGCCGGTTATGAAAGAGCAACAGATGCGGGGCTCCCCGGCCCCCTCAAGTTGAGCCGGCTTTGGGGAGGCGTCGCTTCCACCCCCCCCCCCTCCGCCTCGCTCCCCCGGGGGGTCTCTCCCGGGACAGGGCGGTCTCTCGGCGGAGAAGTGCGGAGGGGGCACGGCGCCGGCTGCTGGGGGTGTCTCCCCCGGCCGGGCCCGGACTCGGGGTCTTGGTTCGCCGTGCGTTTTGGTTTGGAGCGGGCGGCCGATCCGTGGGGAGGGCCGGGGGCGGTCGGCGGAGGAGGGTGGCCCCGCTCCTCTCGCCGCGGTGACGTTTCCAGCCCCGGTCCCGAGCGGCCGCCGCCGACTCGGCGCGTGTTGTGCGAGGCGAGCGTGTGAATAATAAAAGGCCCGGCGGCAGCCTCCCGGCTGCGAGGAGGAGGAGGAGGAGGCGGCGGCGGTGGGGATTCACGGGCAGTTAAACAAAGGAGCAAGTTGGGGGCCCGCGGCTCAAGCGGCTCGGCCGGGCTGGGGCTGCGGGGCTCCGAGTTGCCGCCCCCATTATGTGGGGAGCCCCGGCGCCGGCGTGCGGACCGGGGAGCTGGCGGCGGTGTAAGGAAGTGCCTTGTGATTGACAGCAGGACATTTAAATACCCCCCGTGTAACAAAAACAGGCTGCCGGCGAGACAGACAGCCGCCTCGCCCTCTGCCGGTACGGGGCGGCGGAGCCCGGCCGGGGCGGGCCGAGCGGAGCGGAGCGCAGCCGAGCCGAGCCGGCCGCCCCCGAAGTTGCCCGGAAAGCCGGCGACCGGACCGGGGCTTTGCACCTCGCCGGTGCAGCCGGCCGCTGAACAAAGCGGTGCGCCGGGGAGGGCTGCCCGTCGGGGAGAGGTGTCGTGCGGCAGCGCGCTGGCGGTCCGGCCGCCTTTGCCTTTCATCTCTTGCCCTCGGCGCTTGCAGCAGAGAAGCGGTGGTTGTGTGTGGTTTTTTTTTTTTCTTGGGCTTTGTTTGTTTGTTTGTTTGTTTCTGTATTTATTTTTTTCTTTCTTCCCCTCCGTGGCAAAAGAAAAATGCTGGCTAAAAGTAGGTTGCGTATCTAGGTGTTACTTAACAGTAATTATTACACATGGGTGTTTCCTTGCCACGTTTTAGGATGAAAGGAAGGCTTGCAGTATTTCAGATGTTGACTTGTACATACGTTGGGTTGTTACGCTCTTTGTGTATGGCTTTCCCTCGACTCAAACCACAGTATAATAGAAACTATGAAAGGGCTTTTGTAAACTGTAAAAACTGGCAAAGCAGAATTGTTGTACCTTTAAAAACAACCCCTCGTTAATATTTTTAACTAGACTGCTACTACTCTTGCCAGCGCTGTCGTTTGAAGCTAGATGCATGACAGCTTTTTTGGATTACAGTATCTTAATACAAGTTTGTCAGAACTTGGTCACTGCTTGTAGTAAAGGTGCAGACATCGTCTGAAGGTCTCTGTACAGTTACAGGTTCTCTCTCTTGCAAGTATTTTTCTGCATTTGCATGTTGCTCTTTCACTCTGTCTTGGCAATCGCTCGGCTCGCATGCAGGCTCAACTTAAGTGCCAGTCTTGTGCACCGATATTGCTAGGGTACAAGTGAACTAATTTCTGAAGTTGTTACGAGGAGGAAAGTATTGACTGTCTGATACAAAGGTGGGACAGACCACTCTGTAGCTTTCTTCCTAAATCTTGATCTGCTTAAAGATCTGCAGTGGTTCCTATTCTTGAGCTCTGTCATGCAATTGGTAGAAAAACTGTGCTGGCACTGAACTGCTTTGATAGTCTGAAACCGTAAGTGCGGAAAGTAAGCAAGCCAGCAGGATCTGGCAACAGCCGCGTTGCTCTGGGATTTAGTTGCATGCTCACCCAGTCTTGTGACTAAGGGACAGGATTGTGGGAGATCTGTGTCCTCTCCCAGCTGTGGTCGCTCTGGGAGTGCCTTTCCCCTTGCTCTAAGAGTATCTGAAGATAGCTTGTGAAAGAACATGTATACTCTTAAATCGTGACGTTTTTGTTGAACTTCTTGGTTTCGTGCTTTCTTGATCCCCCCCCCCCCCCCCCCCCCCGTGGAATGGGATTGATGTGACTTCATGTTAGACATATAAACCCATGCTTACTTAAGGCTGTGCTGTGCTAACATGATACCTAGCATGTATTACTGGATGACGGACTCTTTGGTGCCTTCCGGTGTATAGTCAAGAGAGCACCTTAGCAATATGCAGGAGGCAGTACAAAGTCTGTTCTGGCAGATTGGTACTAATTCGTTTAAATTTTTTGTGTGATTTTTTTTTCCTGGGTGTTCTTGCACTGTCTTCAAATGACTGTATTTTGGTTTACTGTTACCAAGATATTAATATTATCAAATATACATTTTATTGCTTCTGGCAAATATTTGTGTAAAAGTAAATATTTTGATGTGCCTTACAAGGTTGTGAACCTACATTCTGGGTTTTAGTTACTCTATGAGTGGGCCTAACAGCCTGCCACAGTCTTGTGTAATTACCTCTTGCTGAACAAAAGAGCATAACAGTGTGTGTCTGTATGGTGTTCTAGGCTTCGTCACTTTCTTGAATGGGTTGCAAGAGTGGAGAGACTATGGAGACACAGATATGACAAACTGTCAAATCTTTCAGATGGGCAAATCCATTTATATTTTAGATAATTTTTGTATTTTCCCGGTCTTTTTATCTTCTTTGAATGAAAATGTCACATTAAGCTGCTTCCCCCTTTCTGGCTTGTCTAGGATATACTCCAGCTAGCATGTAGCAGAAAAACTCCTTTATGCTGCTCTAAGTGTTCTACTTTTTCTTGAATCTGTTCAGTAGCTCCTGACACCTATTTTAAGTTCTTGGCTTCATCTTCAAATGATACGTATCATAGCATGATACTTCTTGATCTGTCTCCCTTCGTTTTTCTGATGCTTTACCTCAGTTATTAGGTTAACTACATACTGTTGTCTTTTCTCGCTTGTGTTTTTTACGGTGATGTATGTAACCTTATGCATGGAATATCGTTTTTTTAAACCTATCTTGCAGTCAGCTCTGTTCTTGAAATGTGTTTGTGGAGCCTGCAGAAATCCTATTGTCACCTTTGAAGTTTTTGTCCTTTTTTTCTGTCCATGATACCTGTACTTGACTAGATTGATGTACGTTGCATAGATGTCACTTGTTCTTGTAGACTAGATTTCAGACGGGTCGGAACAAACTTAAGTTTAAGCATGGAATTCACTTTTTGTCTGCACAACATAGTGTCAGTAATGCTTTAGGAGTAAGTGATTGCAGAGTTAGCTTTTTAAGGCTGTTTGCTCTGTAAAGCTGTACTGGTTGTAAAGGAGCACGGAGAAGTCAGTCAGGCAAACTGAGAATTAAAAATGCAGGTGCCCCCATGAAGTTTTCTGTGTAGCACTTTTCCAAGGGATGTTTTGTTTGTTGGCAAACATACGGTGAACTTCTAACATGTCTCAATAACAAATAGGGTAAGAAGTTATCAAACATGTGAATGTCAATTACAGTAATGGTCTCTGCCTTTTAAAATGCCTGTAACCTTTTAAATGTATTTTTTTACGTTAAAGATTTTTTTGAAACAAGGGAAGTGTTTTATTCTTCAAAGCCAGAGCAGCAGGCAATAGGAAGGGAATACTTTTTTTTTTTTTTTGGTTCAAAATCAGTAATTTTTCCTAAAATTTCATAATGGTGTCAACTTTGATGTCTCACCCTCAGGGAGAAGAAAGAAAGAAAACAGACCATCCAGCTTTGCCTAAGTTGCATCTTTGGTGTTTTGTGTAAATGAAACTTAAAATTAGAAGCCATAAATCCTTTTTCTTTGATAAAATTTTATGTTTACAGAAATCAGCATTTCATTTGAGCAGGTTAGAGGGCAATAAAGGAAATACAGCACTAATCTGTATGTAGTGTGTGTATGTACGTACTTCTGTTGCATAGCAAAATCAAATTGATTAAATTTATATGGAATTGTTTTTAAATTGATAGCTCTTGCTCTCATGATTAATTCTGTATTCTGTGTAGCCTTCTCAAAAGAATTAACTTTTTTTTTCCTTTCCTAGAGCAGTTCATTGATGGTATATAGAACTTCGCCATTAAGTGTTTGATGTTTTTTACAGCTTTGTCATTATTAAAAAACACTTAATAACATAATTTGAAAAGAAAGGTGATTCATGTAGCTTTTGAGGCTGACTATTTAAATTGCAGATGCCTTGAGGCTTTTTTCTCAAATGGAAAAAAATTTCAGCACCAAAATCACATCTGAGCTAAGTTCATGTAGAACATAGGTTTTCTGATGTTATATAGATTTGAACATGTCTTCATTTGGTCTCTGAAGAAACATAAAATTTCTCAACCGCTCCTTAATCTGATCTCAGTTTCAAAATCAAGGTTCCCTCTTGCAGCTGTTACGTTACATGGTACAGGTCCCTCTTAACGCATTGGTTTGTACTCTGAAGGCAGGCGTTCTCCTTGAGAAAAGAAGGAAATGCACGTGCTATAGTGACTACTTTTCCTGAATTGGTTCTTTGTTTTGGAGCTTTATACATGAGGTTCTGCATGATGGGCTTTGCCAGCTCCTTGCTGCTGAAAGAGGCTGTCCCACTCCTGGCTGCATGCTACTATAATTTCTCTTTTGCTGGTTCAGTGCTTGTCTGATTGTTTGGTAAATCAACTCTGCTCAGAAAACTGACAAACCCCATTCTTTTGCTGGGTTAGCTTTTTGTTGGGTTACTGAGCTGAACACGCTCATCAAGGGCTAGATGAGTCCCAGACTGTTGCAAAATATTAGTGAGGACTGTGTTGCTGGAGGAGATGATAGTAGGTGGGAAAAGACAGAAGAGTTGCCTGTTTTTCTTCCTCACTGCCTGCGTCGGGATCGATGGCTCACCCAGTTCTGTGGAACTTTGTTTTTGTGTCTCAGTCACCGTATGTGACTCTGCTTTTAATCTGATGGCCTCTGCCCAGATTTATCTGCTCATCTAGTGGGGTCCATAGCAAGCAAGGCATTTCCAGTGCAGCTGCAGCGTTGCAACCCCAGAACATCGTCTCTTTGCAGAGATGGGCGAAGCTCCTGTGTCTGGCTTCAAGGGACTTAGAGGACAAGGTTCCGTGATGCTCATGTCAAGAAACATGGAGACTGCAAAGACAGACTTTTACAAATGCCTTCTGGTGCAGACCTTCTGTTTACAGAAAATTAAGGCCTTGTAATTGTAAAAGTTCAGGGGCCAGAACTGAATCAACAAATCCTTGTCTGGTCACTAGAGCTCTGGTCTGGCACCAGAGGCTCCTGAGCTGACTTCCTGACTTTCATAATGTATAAGCCTGAAATTCTTCCTGTGGCAACTGGGTGTATGTTAGGGAAGTGTTTTAGACCTCAAGGGAAAGTGAATGTGTTTGTTAACCTTACTTTTCTATGGTTTAGCCTTGTTTCCTTAGAGGTAAGATGGAAGCCTCAGCTTAAGTCCAATGAGCTGTGTGTCTTCTGCCAAAGAATTAAATAACTTCAAGTGACTTCAGCTCTTCTAACAATACAAAAGCTGAAACAGTTTTGGTTAAACTGAGAAGAAACTAATAATAAGGATGCCAGACTAGCACTTGTGTAATTGGGTGTCTGTTTCCAATCCTTTTATATTCTTCATTTGAGCAAACCAATTCTTCCTTCTCGGTTCCCATCTGTGAAGTGGGAAGACTTATTAATATATATTAAAGTAGATGTATTCTACCATAATAAGCACTGTAGAGCAGTAAGTATTCAAATTTCTTCAATTTTTGGAACTGTGTAATAACATGTAGAATTATATATACAAGGTTTTTTTTCTTTACAGTTTCCTTGAAAAACTGGCTTTATTTGAAGTATGTGTACTTTCAAAGTTAAAACCTCTTTCCTTTAGACCTGTAATGTGGTAGATTTTTTCATTTGATGTTCTGGAATAAAACATAGTAGAAGTTTTAGAATATGCATTTTGATACAATAACTAGGACAAGGAAGAAAAAGTATTGTCCAATAAAGATATGTAAGAGAACTGAAGGGTATATAATTCAGCTTTTTAAAGTAGAATTGCAACAAGATTCTAGTGAGTTTCTGAACAATTGTTAAATGCTAATAGTTCTAATTTCTACAGTACAAATTAATTATTGCCTATTCAATGTTAGTTACAAGATACAAAGGTTCAGAATTAGTGATTTAAACACTACCTTTAATTTTTTGTAATGTTATAGTTGATCTATATCAATATTTTTGGTATCATTGTTTTTTCTTTGGCCATTCTTGACTGCGCAAATGAAGGTGTTCTAAGTCTCTATGTGTAATTTAACTGTCTAATAGTGAATTTTTTATTAGCTAATTAACTTGTGATGATTTCATATTCCAAGATGTCATTTGTTGATGTTTATGTAGCACGTTGGTATCTTTCTTTCCTTGTGTTACGTTTAATACATGCTTGATTTGACTGAAGAATTAAAATGCTTCCATAAGGCTCTGTTTTGAGACTTCTGTATCTACAAACTACAGAGGTAAGAGAAGTCTGGGTGGGGGCCTGCTCCTTGGTACGCTTAATTTCTGTATATATCTGCTAGGTGCTACAGTGCAGAGCATGAAATATATTCCTTTTATTTTCAACTTATCTTGCTCTGTTTATAGTGCTGAGTTCTCTTACAGCAACACAATGGCAATAAAATGGATTAAGCCTTACAGTGGAGTGTCACTCTGTTAACTGCCAGTGGGCAAAATCACATTAATTTTGTTTTCTTTCTTCATTTGTGGTTTCTCGCCTTTTTTTGTGGACAGTTTTCATATTCATTAGCAGGTTCTCAGTGCAGTTTTCTGTGTACTTTCTGTATCATCTTTTGAAAGATCATGTGATACAGTGTCTCCATTCTGTTTACATGACACTTTGCACAAGTTGAATATGAACTCATACTCTTCATGTAAATATTTGTACTTTCCCTACATAATTTTAAAATAAAATACCATTGTCTCAAAACAACTCTGAGTAATCAGTAAAGACTTTCATAGGTACAATGTGCAGGCTTAAAAACAGAAATAAGTTTTAAATTTGTCTCATTGCTGAAGTACGAAAATTCAATTAAGAACATTGCTATTGCTTCATTAGCAATGTAGGAGAGATATTTTAGTGAAATAAACAGCTTTTAAAATAGCTAAGCTATTTTTCATTTGTCAGTCCTTTCTAATGTATTGTAACATTAGCTTATGAATACACAGAACTAACAATCTATGGAGTATGAATAGTCTTGAGATGTCTGCTATATGGTGGTAATGTGGATTTATGTGACTAGTTACATCTCCTCAGGTCAATTCTGCTTTTGAATGGAATTAATATTTAATACTGTTTTCTCCATTACTTCAGCATTAACTAAAGTAGACTTTAAAACTGGTCTTTCTTTCTGAAAATATTGAGTTCATTGTTGCTCAGACAGGCATAAATGCTGATGTTTGCCACAAAAGCAAGAAAGCTTTTTTAAAAACCCTCCCACATCATTCTGTCTTAAAAGCCAACTGGAGTGAGGATGACTGTTGTAAATTTTTAATACATTGTGGTACAAAGTCTATTTATTTTCATTTGAAACTGTCAGCTGACATTGCAGCTAGCCTGGGAAATTCATTTCATAAATTTAATTGTGTTTGTTCCATTTACATTAATGCTTTATTCACTTAAAGGCTCTTAAAGCACTATTCATGAAAATGAGTGCAAGGAAAGGTGACTTTCTGAGAAATGAAGTCTTTGATATTGAGGAGATAGGATTGATCTGATCTGTCATTCTTACCACTTATCAGGCAGTATTTTCTGAATAGACTGACATTTTCCTTTTGGGGTATTGACGTTTGAGGGCCAGTAAACAAAGGCCAGATAGGGTAAATGAAGAGCAACTAAAGGAATTGCTATGTTTTATTACCCATTAGTACTTGTAACACTTCTAGCTGGCTTGCCTGAGGTACAGATTTTTTAGTTTTGTTTCAATAACAAAAATATTTGGATCTTTTCACTAAAAGATTACATCATCCTGTTGACTTGCAAAACTCAGTGTCAAGAACAAGCGGAAGTGAAATGAGGCACTGCAACTTGAACGTATGGCTTTCAGGGAGTACTGATGGGCAGATCTGTGAGCTGCAAAGTACCATATGGAGCAGTCTAGGAACAGTACCAAAAGCAAGATAGCCGTGCTAATCTGATGTTGTGCCCAGGCAAATGTTGCCAGTCTACCTCTTAGGATAGTGTTTTCCCTTTGTATTTCATGATGGTGTGCTGTGTTGACATGCCACAGCTTCAAGCCCAAACACGCTGTCCTAGGTATTTCTCTGTGCTCTATCGCTTATGTAAGATAGGACCAAAAGCATGTTAACAAAAATGGTGTACACATGTAGTCTCTTAAATCTCAAGTTCTAACTACAGTATACGTCTGCCTGGAGGACACATGAATGCGATGCAAAGGTGAGCAGCAACTTGCTGCCTCTGATGCTGTGCCTTCCTGTGTGAATTGCTGGGACCTGGGGGGACATCACTTTGAATCTCTTAATGCTGCAGTAAAACGTGCTGCTGCTCTGATGTAATGAATATAGGAGAAGTAGTTAGAATATTGTTCTTATTCTTCATAAGAATGAATGGGGCAGCAGTAGTATTGAGTGATTGGACTAGCATCCTTGCTGAAAAGTGTCTCATTTAACTGAGTGAGAGCAAATGCCTTGGCTGTAGCTTATACTTCCAGCATGGTCAGCTGGCTTGTGCTTGCAGCATCATGAAACTCCAGTAAGAAGGATTTAGGTGTGAACTAGCGTTAGGAGTATCATTTGAGTAGATCAGAATTTTCTGAAGTGAAGATGTAACTCTTAAGTACTTCTGCAAGTGTTACCTCTTGGCTTTTATATTTTACTAGTAGGGGCAAATTCTAATTTCGTTTTGGTTTTTGGATTTGGTGTCTGTGCTAGCATCACCAGTGAGAACATACTGTGCATTCTATTTCCTGGCCCTTATCAGAGTGTGGAAATAACTTCATTGGCTAATGAAAAAAACCCACGAACCCTCCACTTTATAGAATAATAAAGCTTTTTACTCCTAGTTAGTTCTGGTACTGAATGCTGAATAGACTTATTAGTATAAGAGAGATCAAGATCTTGTATATTGGTGAAAGGAATGTATCGCTGTTGGTGCCAGTGCTTGACCTGTTAATGTGAGGTGCCATTACCTGCTTCTTGTGAAGATGCCTTGCATACAACTGGTGTTTTCTCAGAAGTAGTTTCCTCACATTAAGGAATAGGTCCCAGGTATCTCTAGAGTCCTGTTTGTTTATTGCACATTAGTGCTTTTGTGCCTTGCCCCCCCCCCCGCCCCCCAGCATGTGAACGTCAATGCATGTCTCTACCTTAATTGGCTGAACCTTTGTTTTTCGTAGGGTAGCACTGCATTTAATTCTCTTTTTTCTTTGATGCTACTCACAGTCTTAAACAGCAATGTTATGTGGGGAGGGGGACAAGGAAATGAGACAAAATCATGAGAAAGTAGTAAAACATTGGAAAATAAAGCTTTAGCCTTTAAATGTGGTTGAATGATCAGTGAAATGATTTTGAGCAAATATTTTGTTTGCCTGGACTGAGCTTACATGAAACAGGGACTGGTACATTTACATCATGTAACTGAGAGTGAATTGCAATGCATTCCTTACTGCTCTTGGAGCATGTGTGCTGAGAGTGGAAGTGAGTGGGTGTATGATGTCAGTTCCCAATGCAAACTACATGGAAAATTCCCAGGGAGTTGCTTGTGGACCATATAGCAGCTTGAAGCAGGAAAGCCTCTGTCTCCAATTTTCCATACCATCCCAGGGCAACACTAGTAAAATATCACGTGCTTTTTATAACACATTTACTAATGTTTTGAATAGTCTGTTTTTCTGGTTTTTGTTTTTTTTTTTTTTTTTTTTTTTTTTGTACAGCTAATGAGGAATTTGGAGACAGAAGTAGCAGATAAATGTGTTTTATATACTGGATTTTTTGTTAACAATCGTTAACAGTATAGTAAAATTCTGTTTCTTATAATGCCAGCCTGAGGAAGCTGGACAAGTCTCTTTCCAGTGTGAATGTATGCATTGCTCTGAGCCTCTGGGAAATTCATCAGCTTTCTATGAAGTTTGTGCACCATCATACTTTGGAACAAGGTTTTTGTTAGGAAGTGTTCTCTATGCCCTAATATGCTTGCCAGTGTCATGTGTACCCTCATATGCATTTGGAAGAAAACCTGTAAATCTCTAAGTGATCATTGTTGGAAACTTACTGACTATACGCTAAGAGGCTGGGAGTAAAGCAGATACTTCCTTTTCAAAACTCTGTAGCAGACATGAAGCAGCTGAATGAGACTTCTGGTTATCAAGTGTCTGAAAAATCAGAACTGAGATTAGGAGATTTTTCTGTTCTCCTGGGGTGTCTACAAAGGGAGTAAGCAGTACAGTGAAGAAGAGATGGTCTTCTAGGTGAAAAGCTGGAGGGAGAGGACAGGAAAGTGAAGACAATGCGGAAGGAAATGGATATCAGAACAAAGGATACTTGGAGAATATTAACTTGTACTGCAAGAGTCTGGAGTTTTAAATTTGAACATTAATTTGTGAGTGGAAAGAAAGCCTCTGTGCTAAAACATCTGTTGCAATGACCAATCACTCTGAAGTGAAGTGTGGAAGATCCAAGTTCTAATGCAGCCAGTAGGCTTGCTGATGCTGATACAGATGCATGGTTGAGTTTTTGATTTGATGGAAACCGCTTTACGGTGTGCAGAAAATCAGAAGTGATGTTCAACTTTAATTTAAATTTGCAATGTAGTTTTCTGTATCTTTCTCTGAATGGAATCTAACCTGAATCAGCTGCATCAAGTCCAATCTTAATTCTTACATTTTCTGGAGATAAATACACAGTTTGAGGTTGTCTTGTGTAACTCCATGGTTTGAACTGCTAAAAGTAAAAGCTGTCTTTTTAAAGAAAGTTGACTCTAGGTATATTTAAATTGATGTACTACAAATTATATTGTAAGCATGGGGAATCCTCACTCTTCAAATAGCTTGATTATTTTTTCTTAGTATTTTTAGTTTTACTTGGTTTCATAGCCCATGCTATGTAATACAAACTGATAAATAAACTTTTCTTCTGTAATTGAATTGTAAGAAAATGGCTTAATACTTTGCATTCAGTAAATTATTGAACTCATTAAAGGCTCTTTAGAGATCATTGACCTCTAAATCTTTATCTAGGAAACAAACGCTCATGGTAAATGATTATTCTCATGTGACGTATTTACTGCTTTCTGCTAATTATTAAAGAAAAACCTTTTTGGCGCTTTTGGATTATGTTAGTAGAGGTCATAAAGGAAAGCAAAACATTACCACCACTTTCAAACCAGAAAAGCAACAACAGTTAAGTGTTACCTGTACTCCAAAAAGTCTGGCAGGTATGAGTCAGATTCTAGGCAAATGTAAAGTCCTCACCAGTTCCTGAAATATTTACAGAAATTGACAGCCTGCCTTTTTTTAAAGAAAAACAAGTGCGTTCACAGTCAGGGGATAGACTGTTATGCTTCTGTAGGAAGCACTATTAAATCAGAAGACTAAGAAAAAGTATTAGGATGTCTTAAGATCTGCAAAAGGTTGTACTGTAATGGATGCTCACTGTATGTATGTATGTATGTATTCACGGATGTCAGGAGCAGGGACCAGAACTCAAGATAATCTTGTCAATGTCTGAGTGCTCTAACCAGAAGATTATGTTTGGGTCATGTTACATTCTGTTCTGGGGCCATAATTCTTGGATTCTTTTCTGCAAAGTAAGTGGGGGAGATAAAGAGTATCTTTACATAAAAAGTAACTTGGAGGTGACCATTCCCTTGAGGTGTGTGGGCTTGAACTCCCACAACCTGAATAAGCACTGCTGCCATCTCACTTGGAAAAACAAAATAACTTCTCCCTTCATAATTATTTTTTAGTACCCAGTACTTTGAAAATATGGCAGCTGTGCTTGCCTTCTGGCTTCGATGCCAGGGAACGTGGTGCATGCTGGCTGGGTGCGCAAGGTGAGCAGAATAGATAGTGCTTTTGGAATTTTCAGGTCAAGTGGTGAGGTGTCAGGTGAGTGTAGGTACCTCTGTGGTTAGCTGTCTGTCTTCTGAATTTAGGTGGGCTTTAGGGGCCAGCATTCCCTGTTTGGATATTGCCCTAATACCCTTATATAGATGTATCCCTCCCCCCCCCCCCCCCGGCTCCATGTTCTTGCAGTTTCTCCCTGATTCTTCTCTACTCTGGATTGAAAGTAGTTATTCCTTACAACTATTCATTCCAAGGCTGCATCCTGTTGTACTTGCTAGTATCAGTTGATGTGGAACAAAAGTCCTCTGGTAGACTTACTTTTGGTTTAAACTGGATTTGTAACAGTGTAGTGATAGACCCAAATTAATCTAGAAAATTTTGATTTAATAAATAACTTTCACAGAATCACAAAACTGCTGAGGCTGGAAGGAATCTCTTAAGATCATCTAGTCCACTCCCCCCCTGCTCAAGCAGGGTCAGCTAGAGCAGCTGCTCAGAACTGTGTCCACTTGGTTTCTGAGTATCTCCACGGATGGAGGCTCTGCAACCTCCTCCACTGTTGGACCACTCCAGCAGCTAAAAAGTAAATAAATACTTGCCCCCCTTCCCCCCCCGTGTTCAGGTGGATTTAATATGCTTTAATCTGTGGCCATGGCCTTTTGTCCTGTCACTGGGCACTACTGAGCAAAGTCTGTTACCTTTCCCTTCCCATCAGGGGAATTGATACGTATTGATATTTACACACATTTGATAAGATCCCCCCGTGCTTTCTCTTCTCCAAGTTGAATGGTTGCAGGTCTCTCAGACTCTCCTCATCTGAAGGATGCTGTAGTCCCTTAACCACCTTAGTGGCACTTAGCTGGACTTGCTCCAGTAGGTCCACATCTCTTCTACTGGGGATCCCAGAACTGGACCTAACGCTCCAGGTGTGGCCTCACCAATGCTGAGTAGAGGGGAAAGATCACCTCCCTTGACCTTTTGGTAACGGTTTTCCTAACGCAGCCCAGGAGGCTGTTGGCCGCCATTGCCGTGAGGTTGGACTGCTGGGTAATGATCAGCTTGTCCATTAGGGTTACAAGGTCCTTCTCTTGCAGAGCTGCATTCCAGCCAGTTGGCCTCCAGCATGTAATGGTGCAGATTACCCTTGCAGACAAAGCCTAAGACCTCTAATAATGTGTACTTCGAATGAGTCTTGAATTGCAAAGACGTAATTTACTTAGCTTCTATCAAAACATTTTCATATAATCACTTCTTGTAGTATTGACACACAAAATAAAACACTTGGAGGTGTTGCTCTTTGGCAGGCTTCCTGTCTTCTCTCATAGAAACAATTAAGCAAAACTTGAGTCAGAATTTTCTCCTGAAAAATTAATTTTGTATTTTTCACAATAAGTGAACCATAATGTCTCCTGTAGTTTTTACAGGAATGGTAAATGTCTGTACTCATTTCCACGGGACCTTTTGTAGTAGGTCCTCTGCTTTCTGCTTCATTCTTTTCTCATGCATTTCTTTGAGTATTCTTGTTCAAATATTATTGGTGTTTTGCCCACTATGAAGAAGGCGGCATTGTAAGAGGTACATATACATAGAGTGATACACGGATAAAATCTTTTTCCCCATCTAAAAACTGTGAAGCTGAGTAGTATAGACTGTGAAGTAAAGATTACCTGAAAAGTGTTTGCCTGTAAAATCTCGAAAAAAAGATGTGAATTTGTGCTTTTGCAAATAATATACATGACTCTAGATAGCTTATGAAAGAGCAAAACTGGTTTCAGTTAGAGTTTTAGATTAAAATCAGAATGTCAGATTATATCCAGGATAAAAATAATTGATGCAGATAAAATTAAATCTTAGTGCTGATGTAACTCAACCCTCAAACTCTAGTTAGCTTTGTTCTGCACTATTTGAAGTTTCCACGTGGTCTGAAAATTACTGTGCTTCATTAATTCCATCTGAAGAGGATTGAACAGTTAGATTTCTGTAGATGGAATAATGTGTAACAGTAACTTCTTGATATGTTATGGACTGCATGGATGCAGTTTTGGCCAGTATGCCCCTCTGGACCTCTATAAAGAGCTGAGAATCCAATAAAGATCTCTAAATTATAGGCATTATCTAGTTGATTGAAGGAGCTTATTCTACTTACTGCTCTGCCAGCCAGCCAATGTAACATCTGATATTTAAACTCATTATCTGTGTATCTGAAACAGTTTGCTTGTATCATAGCTTAAATAGAAGTTAATGTAATCAGCTACTCCATCTGCGTTTGAAATGAGGATGGTGAGCTAGAGATGATGAGCCAGTTTGCTCTCAGATTTCTTCAGAAATGAAGCATCTGTCTCTACTTGCTATTGCCTGCAAGTCTATTTGCCTTAGAAATGTAAGGTATTTCAAAGCTATAGGAGCCATCATATATTATTTTCTGTTGTGCTTAGAAGATGCAGAAATTACTTTGCTTACTAAAAAGTTCTTAGCAATGTCTGAAAAATATTGTAGGCTGGAGGAAGAATTACACAGTTGAGAAGCAGAGGACTTTAAAAATGTCTTTGTTTTGTTTTGTTTTTTTTTCTTTCTTTCTTAAAGGAGACCTATTTAATGAGTTGAATTTTGAATTCAATAAAAGATTCATTTTGGGAACAGCTGCAGAGACTCTGAATGCTACTGTGAGTGTTAAGGCTACTTAGTAGGAGGCTCCAAGAGATCTTTAAAACCAGTCTGTTTCAGAAATTTTTAAACCAGATAGGTGATAAACTGTATTTGGTGTAAGGAGCCAATTAAAAGGTGTATAAAGCAGGCTGAAGCCAAGTTTGCTGTTGCTGCGGTCTGTAAAAGTAGCAACGCAGTCCTATAGTAACCCAGGAATAAGGGATTTGCAGCAATGGAGTCTTAAGGTTGTGCTAATACTGGTTACTGGTGCTAGAGCATGGGAGACAGAAAAGGGTATTGCCTGATGTTGTTAGCAGAAAGTCATATTTTCAAATCATGCCTGACATCATTTTCTAATGAAGGGGCACAGTTTAAAAACAATAATTAACTTCCTAATCAATCCCCCTCAGGCTAGGAAGCCATTGTGGGTTTGTTACTGTTCACCTCCAAACCTTTTTTTATCACTGTGCTTGAGAACAACACAGGTCTGATGGTGCCTACTGACAGTATTACTCAGGATGTCGAAAGCTTTACAGACTGTGCGTTGCATAAAATAACACAGTACTGATAGTACTTGTCATGCTTCATGATCTTTTTAAACAGCTCTTCTTTATTAGGCAACCTGATCTTTCTAAACAGCTCATCTTTATTAGGCAACCGGAATAACCAGCTAGTACTCTCTCTGTAGGAGGCTGCAGTCCATGCCCTTCGTTGATGAGGAACAGTCAATGCTTCTACGTGTTGAGAAGGAAATGGAACTCCTGAAGACATACCAACAAATTCCCAAATAAATTAAAAACTGCTTTTAATATACAGTGCAGATCGCCTAAAAGAGGTGGTTGGCCTAGTATCTAGTATTAAAGAGACACTTGTTACATAAGAATATTATTATAAGTTTTTTGTGTGAGACTTGGGTGTAGGTAATTCTGGAATTCAGAAACTGCTGTGAGTGAGCATTAAACATTAAGTCTTGTTGTTTCCCTAAAAGCTGCCATAAAGTGATACTTCTTTTATTAAGAGCAGGTAGATATCTTCACACTTCAGAATGGTCATCATGTTTCTCTCAAACTAGGAGGTGGGAATCTAGCTGAAAATCTGTCCTTCTGATCTTGTCCTGCTTTATGGAAAGCCATGTTTGATGTGGTTTAGAAATGTAGCTTTCAAACTGTTTGGGTTACTTGTTTGTTTTTCTGGACTGTTATAGTTACGGCTGTACTTCAGTGAATTACTGGAAAGAGTGTTTTATAGGTAAATAACGTATTGGTAGTGGCATGAAGTCATACATCTGCCTGGTACTTGCCTCAGCTACTCTCGTAGCTGGAGCTACAGATAACTGGTCTCAAGGAACTGATAAAACTAAACACTTAATTAAAGAAGGATTGGGATACCTAAAGGCAGTCAGACAAGACCATCTTAAATGTTGTGCTATCTAAAAAACCTTGGTTCACTTATGGCATCTAGTGCCAATGTATGCATCTCTGGAACTTAGTAACATCTTTTTCGATGTTGTGCAGGGTATATGATTAAATTCTAGGAAGTTTTTCAGATGCAGGGAGGGATGTTCCCTGCAATCTAATTGGTAAGCTATTGGCAATTTATTAGATCGGAGTAGTTCTGAGTATTAGTGAATAATGAAGGTGAAGGTCAACAGTAGGCCTGACTGGGTCTAGCGACTTCTGTTGCCAAAAGGGGCAGTCCTGCTTCTCATGTTCCTCTCTCCAGGCTACATAGTCCCACTCCCTCTCGTGGATTGGCTCTGATAGTTGTCCGATGGTGCTGTAAGCTAACTTGGTAAACAGGCAAAAAACTGGCTAGGTTAGTTTCCGTTGGATAAGCAAGTGAAAACAGGTTGCCTTGTAACCAGACAAGTACCAGGGCCATTGCAGGGAAGGGGAGTGGGAGTGCTTGCTTGGAAGGGAATGAGTAATCTGCCTCTTCCAGTGGCTGCAAGCTGTTAGATCAATGCAAGCTATATCATGTCATTGCTTCCTACGATTTGTTTGTCATTTTGGGTTGAACCTCAGTTTCTCTTCACAGGCTGTTCGTGTGTGTGTGATTCAATTAATTTCTCTCTTCTTTCCTCCCCTTCCAATGTTCTCTCTCTTACAAGCAACTAGTATGTCTATTCTGTGTACAAAAGGCCCTTGCTACCTAATAGGAAACTACACTGGAACTGGAACTGAAATTTGTGTCGATTGTGGTCAAAGGACTTGGGATGCCAGTAATTCTTAAAACCACATCATATGCAATGTTGCATTAAGATGGCTAGAGACAGAGTGATAATTAACAGGAGTCTGTGTGCAAGTTGGCACTGAGGAAGATTAAGACGAACAACTAAAAAAGTTGAGGCAAATGAATGTGTGTAGACAGTATATAACAAAAAAAATAAAAGCTTTTATTTACCTTCAAGTGAAAGTTTAATTAACTTGTATACTGACTTCCCTTTTCTACCCTCTTGTTATCTCTGTAGTAGAGCTTAGCTTATTTCTTTTTTTCTTTTTCTGCTAGGGAAGTAATGGTAGCAATTTTGGGTAGTAGTTTGAATACAACCACACACAGGCACCCAGTTAAGATGTCTCTTTCAAGATAGCTATGGCAGCTGTTTTAAATGGGTTGAAGATTTTGTGGTTTGGTGTTTTTTTTGTTGTTGTTTTTCTTTCCATAGAATCAAGACAGCGGTGGTTCTGCCTTTAAAGCCTCTGTGGTTTGTAGGTATTGTTTTAAAGTACTTATTTTTGTTTAGTTGTAAGTTTAGGATTATTTTTTTCTTTTCTCATTTGTAAGCAGAATTATAACAGAATAACCCTGACTGGGAATTGAAATAAGGCAAATTATGTAAATAAGATGCAGTTATGTGTCAGGGGCTTTTACTAGGTTCTGGAATATCTTAGAGGGGAAGAGGTAAACTTTTGTTGGCTTGGAGTCTTGAGGAGGAGATAAAAATACATCATGGAAAAACTTTCTTAAAGACCTGGAAAACCTTTGTTGTCAGTGTATAGGGAGACAGTTAATTTCTGTCCTTTTTCTTCCCCTTCCAATGCCCTCTCTCCTTGAACCAAATAACTAATACGTGTATTCTTTTGTGTATGTAAGGCCCATGCTACCTAATAGGAAAGCAAAGCTGCTATAGACTTTGCATTATAACCAGAACTAAAATTTGTGTTAGCCGTGGTCAGATAAATTTGGACTCCAGTATTCCTAGAATTACTTGAAATCCAGTATTAATCCTTTTTCCTGCATCAGTTGTGGGAAGGACAGGATAGCTCTCATTTACTTCAACATGGTTCTAGCAGGTGCAACTCCGCCAAGACACAGTGCTTGAAGTAAGATTGGGCTGTTGTTTCTCCTTTTCTTTGGTGTGTCAGTCTGGCCACCCTGGGAAAATGAATGGAGAAAAGTGGGAGTCTGAACTGCTACAGAGAATCTTTCTGAATTCCTGAGCAGCGTGCTTTGCTTCCTATGTGAAGGGTTACACTGATTACTGGTTTTAAAGTGCTAAAAAATTTTCTTCAGGTCAGATCGATATACTTTTTTTTTCTTTCTTTCCTATAAATCTTATGTTTTGATACACTTGCTGGTATCACCCTGGTTTATCTCATCAGTTTCACACTGAAATAAGGCCTTCAGCTATCACTGCTGCTTTGAAAATGCTTTTTCTCTCTGCTGTCACTGCATGGTCTTTAGTTTTGAGGTCTGCTGCAGTTTTATTAAATGTTATTTTTCAGATCTTCTTGAGGCAGCTTATTTTGCTAAAATCCACACTAAAAGATCTAGGCTCCTTCAGACCTTCATTTCTGTAAAACAATGATTTTAAAAGGACAGGAATGAAAACATTATAAATACTCTTTCAAAGCAGCTTGACTCAATCAGTCTGGTTGGGAAGAGTAAGTAGAAATCTCAGTTGATGTCAGAAAGAGGGAGAAATTGGGTATGTGCTAAATAGATGATAATAAACAGAAGGAATACATCAGAAGTACTTTGGTAATATTAACTTGGCCTTGTCAGGAAATTGTCACTAGGAAAAGTACTTCTCATAAAACTGTTACACGTAATCCATGATGGTCAATGCTATTATGAATTTAGCTGGACTGTGTGTCTCTTCCTAACAGTCTCACATTGTAGTGAAAAGGTTGTTTGACTTCAGTGTGGATTTCTGCATGTGAAGTTCTTTGGATTTCCTGAGCATGTACTTCTTTTGACTGCAGTTTGAACAGTCTTTTTACTCTTTTGCTTAAATTCCTAATAGTTACATAAAATCATTGTATAGAAAATGAGCTCTTCACACAATCTTTTCATAAACGTAGATGATGAGAAGTAAGATTATGCTGATTACATCAAATATTCAGATGTCAAAGTATTTTGTAAAAGTAATGGCCCTTTCTCTCTTAACTTCATTCTAGCAATTTCAATAAATTGAACTACTTGTACTTAAAATCCAGATCTTGGAAAAAAGCATGTGTTCCCTTTCAAAACCAGATCAACTCACTTTCAGACTGGACTGGAATTACGGAATGGAAGAATCAGTGTACAAGTAACGTATGTCAGTGTTGTTTCCCTGAGATTTTGGGTACTATGGTGATTATGTTGAATACATGGCTACATCCCTAAATGTAGGTAGAAGGTTTTGTTATATCTGTAACTGAACCTGTATCATAATGTAACTTGATAGATTTGTTCCATTGATCATAATTTTCCTATTAGTTTTCTACTTGTCAGAATCTATTCTGTGGAGTTGAGCTTTCTTTGACAAGATGTAACGTTCTGATTTTATTTATTTTAGCCTCTGTGCTTTGAGGGAGTGAAGAACACTGTTACTTGAGTGAGAAATTGCATATACCGATTTTCTTTCTCAATAGAAGAATGTGCATGAATAATAAATGCAATAGTACTTTGGGTTTTGTTACACTCAAACAGATTAGGACTGAAAGTAGCAACTGCAGACCTTGTTACAGGTAAACTGAAAAACTGAAAGCTTCGATAAAGGTAAACTGAAAGCTATGATACTTGGCTACTACTTAAGAGTTATTTGCTCAGTATATTAATAGAAATATATCTCATCTGTGATGGTTTGACATTCAGTAATAAGGCCTGATACTAAAAAAAGCAAGTGTCAGTCTCTTTCTTATATGTGTATATTGTCGCCATAAGGTTGCTAAACAGACATCTCTTTCCTGTTGTTTAGCAAAGATTTTTAGAAAGACAAAAAAGTGTAGGGATGAAATAACAGAATATTTAAAAATATCATGTTTTGAAAGTAACATTAAGTTATATATTTGTTAAATAACTGCATATAACTGTAACGTACCATTTTGTTTGTTTTTTTATTTATAGGAATCTTATTGTTAGGGTCTAAAGCCTATCTGGAAAAGTGAGTTGAATGGTGGTTAATTTTTTTCCTTTGGATCAGCTTGTTGAACTGACGTGTCATGTGGCTGCCTGATGGTTTAGATCTTGTATGAGAAACAATGGAAGTCCATGGTCAGACAGTTGAAGGAAGGAGGGTGGGATCTTTTTTCAGCAGCAACAGCAACATTCAGTTTAATATTATATGAGACTGTACCCTGTGGTAGTGACTTAAGTTTTGGGGCAATTAAGGCTGTCCTGTTACTAATGAATCTTTGCTACCTCTAGAATTGACTTACTCCTTTCTTCATCCTGTTAAGACACAGTAGGGACTCAGGATCTATGTGTCTTCTCAGCTGTTCTGTGGATAACTGGAAATTGAAAAAGGATTTTGGGGATCTGCTCTGTCAGATAATAGGAAACATGCCTATAGCCCAAGTAATTGTCTATAGCCCTGCATTCCTAGTAACAGGGAACATACTCTAATACTCCTAGTATTTTTCCACTGGTCAGGATTTTTATTGATTTTTTTTTCCTACTGGATGTCAAGACATGTGCTTTTTTCTCCTTTTATGGATAAAGCCTGCGGTGCTTTCTGAGACATAGCAAGGAAAGGTTGTGGGTGCTGCTGCAAGGGTGGACTTGAAGAAGAGGATGTGCCAAGTTCTTGTTCAGAAATAGGATAGTAGAGAAAGAAAAAGAACATCACCCATAGTGCTTATTCAGGGAGAATATAGGGGGGATCTTGGAAAATGTAATTTTCAGTAACTTTAAAGCCTGGAAAAGATGAAAGGTAGTTTGCAGACTCCTTGTACAAGGCATTCCAGCATAATTGTGAAATGGTTGTTGAATCTGTCACACTGAATTATCTGTACTCATCTCTTAAATTCTAAATTAATAGCAATACTGCAGTAGAGAGCAGCCTCTGCAGGACTTTACCTCCTCTCACCATCTCATGAAAGAAGCTTTATTTTACCTTTACAGAACATCAGAAGTCCATTGGTATCTATCAGATATGTTAGATAGTCCTCTTCTGATTAGTTTTGATTTACACTTGCTCCTTTTACATAGCTTAAATAATCAAATGGAAATTTGAGACTAAATCAAAACCATCCACCTTCTAGTGAGACTTAAGTCTGGAGAATTGGTTCCTCGAACTTTGAGTAGCAAGGGATTTCTTCAGTTGCCAGGGATGGGTATGTTCTTGTATGTGAAAAAACTTAGCACTTGCCCAATTCTTTTACTACTTTTTGCTGACCTTGCATTGATACTAGACACCTTGGGGAAGTTATGAAAGTCTGACCACTCAGAGACTGGTACCGTGGAGTCTATTTTTAACTAAATTTTTCTACCTTGCTACTGCTTCTAGAACCATTTCAAGTACAATTGGGCCTGTTCAGGCCTTCCACCTTCATGAAGAGAATTAGAGATGTATTTTTGCATAGTCTCTTACAGTTGGGTTTTTTTAATTATTATTGTATTTTATTTTTTATTTTGTTAATACTGTAAACTTTTCACCATTCCTGAGGATTAGTCTACAGCCTCCCTGCAGGAGATGAGCAATTCAGAAACTAGGTAATACACACTAAAGACATTTCAATCCAAATGGATGGCGAGGTGAAGGGTAATAACGATACTTCATTCAGGAAAACATTAGTGGATTGGGAGTGTTACTGTGTTTGGGTATGTTAATGCTTTCCAGGCTCTCTGATACCTCTTGGTGACCTTGCTCTGATGCTCTAGGTCTGAAGTTGCACTTACAACAGTAATTGATTACTTGCTAGTAGCCAGAATGATTAATGTCAGGTTCATCTGTGTGCGTTGGGGAAAGGGACTCAGGAAGGGCACTTGTCATGGTGGTGTATGTGATTGATATGCTCTCTGGCATCCTTGGCAATGCTTGTTCTTAGAGGTGCTGGCACCCCACTTGCCCTTTGCATCAGTCAGGTATCTGCTACTAGATTCACTTCCAGTATCTCCCAGTTAGTGTTTTGCCTTTCCAGTTAGCTCTGAGTTTAGGGCATAAATAGTAGACCAAAAATGTTTGCTTGCTTTTTGAATGGCTATACCAGCTATTCTAATACCATTCCAGTGTCACCTGCTGTCTCTGTACACAAAACCCCATGTACCTTCATGAAAGGTTATGGAATTAATCAAGTCGAAGAAAGTGTTTAGTACTTAACAGAATTTCTGCTTTATTTTCAGGCTATCTGTAACATTCTATAAGAGACAATAAAATTAACATTCTTAAACAGAATATGACAGACAAACAGTTGTCAAAGCTTGAAGGTATTTTTACTATACTTTGATGTACTGTTAGTCAGCAAGATAATCTGAGTGGGGTGATGATGAATGTATCAAACACCAAGAAAAAGGAAAAGGAGTAAGTGAAGTTTTCCCATGGAGCACTGTGTTGCCTTGAATAATTGTGCAAACTTGGATCAAGATCCAGTCCAACATAAATATCTTTAGCTGTTCAAAAATGAGAAATTTAGCTAAAATAATGGAATTCCTAAGGATGTATAAAACCAGCCTTCTCATTTGGGGCTTTTAGAGTGTACATTTTAAAACAGTTTTCTTATTATACATAGGATTATGAGTCACTCATCTATTCTATAAAAAGAGAGAGAACACAAGCAGAAGGAAATGGGGCATGTATTTTTAAAGACTGCTTCTGCCTTCCTTTTTGTTTATGTGTCAGCTGAATTTTCATGTAATAATGATTTCTGTAGTTGTTGGTCTTAGATACTAAATATTGCAAGAATTGTGATGACCTGTGGCAGCTGAGTTTTGTATTTAGATTTTAAAATAGTATGTATATAAAAAAGCTATATAATTTCTAAATTTCATGTGGTATGTAGCAAATGGAGAAGTAGAAGAACCAGCTGAATCTGTTCATAGAGAATTCAGAATGGTGTACTTATTGATAGTTACATGGGAGATGCTCTTCAGTTTCAGATTTGATTTGCTCATTGGTGTGCTTTGAATGCTAGACTGTTCAGTATATTGTTTTGGCAGCATGTACTGACACTTACTGGAGCGTGTCAGTAGATTTGGCACTAGGCTGCTAGGGAAAAGACTTTGTGTAGCTGGATCATTTCAAAGCTTCAGTGTTTAAGCTGTCATTACACTTTTGATACGAAACGGGTTACCTGAATGGAGTACTGTTCAAGTTCTCATGTTACTAGAATGCATTGAATATAAATACCTAATTTTGGTGTAAATGTTCCATGTTGTAGCCTTGCTTCTGTATTATACAGAAGTCAGCAGTTTTATAAGTGTCAATGACCTTTGAGGGAAAGAGCTCTGCTAAGATTCAGATTCTACCAGCAAGTAGGGATTACTTTTTTTTTTTCTTGAGAACTTTGTGCAAAAGCATGTCTTCTCCAATTAACCTCTAGTGTTTCAACTTCTAAGAAAACGTACTTCATTTTGACTTTTAAATTGTGTTTAATTGTGTTATTTAGATACACAGCAGTGTAGATGCTTTGTCATGTCTGTGACAAACATCTTCAACTTTAATCCCACTTTGACTGTTGTATCTGGGGAAAAAATGGGCACTGGGAAAACATTACATCTCTCAAGTGCTCTTTGAAATACTCGTTGCTATTTTAAAACAAAAATACTTCTTCAAAGTGATTTGTGGGGTCACTTGTGTAACTTAAGTAGCTAGTACTAGTTGTAAAGATTTCAGGAAGAATATGAAAATATTCTTCATTGATTTGTCTTGGAGGGTAGGAGTCAGTTATGTGCTTTTTGCAGGGAAAAAAAAGGAAAGAAAAACCAAGAAAAAAATCCATGCTATCATCTATAAATTGACAGCATAGTGACTTTAGAATTTTTTTGAGAGCATAACTTTTATAAGGCAGATTGCTTGAATGATTTTGCATGAACTGTTTCCTATAATTAGGATCAAAGCTTTTGAGGGTGTTGAGGGGTAATGGTATATGTTGTGGACACATTTGAAAAAAAATTTGATTCTTGTTTCCTTTTTTTTTTTTTTTTTAAATGGCGTTCTCTGTTCAGCGATAAATTATTATTCAAAATTTATGTGGCAACCCAGTGGTTGAAGTAATTTGGTATCTCATTAAGATTTTGTAGACTAAGCATGTTCTGGTAAAAACTTAAGATTTAATTATTTTTTAGCTTGAAAAATAAATCTTGCATGTATTCTCACTAACATTTTAAAAATATTATTCCAGCTGTGTTGGGGTAGAGGAGCACCATGCTGTTGACATTGATCTGTACCATTGTCCCAACTGTGCAATTCTCCATGGACCTTCTCTAAGTAAGTATGGGTTATTCAAATTTTATTTTATACTTTCAGTCTGTGTTCTCTCTGTGTTTGTGGTGGGTTGACCCTGGCTGGAAGCCAGGTGCCCGCCAAAGCTGCTCTGTCACTCCCCCTCCTTAACTGGACAGGGGAGAGAAAACATAATGAAAGGCTCATGAGTTGAGATAGAGACAGGGAGAGATCACTCACTAATTATCATCATGGGCAAAACCAAACTCAACTTGGGGAAGATTACCTTAATTTATTACCAGTCCACCAGAGGAGGGTAATGAGAAGTAAAACCAAATCTTGAAATACCTTCTCCCCACCCCTCCCTTCTTCCTGGGCACAGCATCACTCCGGATTTTCTCTACCTTCTCCCTCTGCAGTGGCACAGGGGGATGGGGTATAATGGGGGTTGGGGTCAGTTCGTCACACATTGTCTCTGCTGCTCCTTCCTCCGCAGAGGCAGGACTCCTCACACTCTTCCCCTGCTCCAGTGTGGGGTCCCTCCCATGTGAGACAGTCCTCCACAAACTTCTCCAGTGTGGGTCCTTCCCACGGGCTATAGTTCACGAACTGCTCCAGTGTGGTTCCCTTCCACGGGCTGCAGTCCTTCAGGCACAGACTGCTCCAGCGTGGGTCCCCTGTGGGGTCACAAGTCCTGCCAGAAAACCTGCTCCAGCGTGGGCTTCTCTCTCTATGGTTCCACAGATCCTGCCAGGAGCCTGCTCCTGCGTGGGCTTCCCACGGGGTCACAGCCTCCTTTGGGCACCCACATGCTCCGGTGTGGGGTCTTCCCCGGGCTGCAGGTGGAGATCTGCTCTACCGTGGACCTCCCTGGGCTGCAGGCGGACAGCCTGCCTCACCAGGGTCTTTCCCATGGGCTGCAGGGGAATCTCTGCTCTGGCACCTGGAGCATCTCCTCCCCCTCCTTCTGCACTGACCTTGATGTCTGCAGGGCTGTTTCTCTTACATGTTCTCACTCACCTCTCTGGCTGCAGTTTCTGTGCCCCAGCAACTTTTTTTCCCCTCTTAAATCTTTTATCCCAGAGGCACTACCACTGTCACTGATGGGCTTAGCCTTGGCTGGCAGCAGGTCCCTCTTGGAGCTGGCTGGCGTTGGCTTTGTCAGACATGGGGGAGGCTTCTAGCAGCTTCTCACAGAATCTACTCTTGTAGCCGCCCCCAGCTACCAAAACCTTGCCACACAAACCCAGTACAATGTACAATTGAAAAAGACTGTTCAGAAGAACATTCAAGATTAGTCTGATTACTTAGAAGGTGCTGGTTCTACATGACTAACTCTGAGCTGATAAAACCACAAAACCAACACAAAACAAACAAACCATCCTGAAAGGTTCCTTGATCTGGAGTTGCAGAGAGAATAAAATACGAGCCACCGCTATGGATTAGAGAAATCAAAGCACACAGAGCTAGAAGAAAATAATCTGAACTTGACAGAGTGAGAGAATGAAAATTAGGGAATCATAGTTTAAAAAAAAAAAAAAAAGGAAAATCCAAAACATGGCTTAAGGTTCCTGTATTTTAATCATCAAAATTCTAATACCTAGGAAGGCAACTTGGAGAAAATGTAGGAGTTAGCTGTTTTACCGTTCTTGATGATTGTAGGCTATGTGCCACAACAGTCCAGTGAAATCTGAGAATATGAACTTCCTGTGGGTGGTGTTTGTTTGTTTGTGATGTGGTGTGTTTGGTTTTTGTGTGTGTGTGTGTGTGTGTGGTTTTTTTTTTCCTTCCTATTTATGCCTTTGAGAGTTACGCAGCTCCTAATTTCAGGCTTCTGATTTATAAACAAATTTCCACCAAGGTCCTTGTGCAATTTTAGGAGTTGCTGGGGGAGTCTGTGAAACAGAGCAGCAAGAGGCATATCTTCTTTGGTTCTCCTTTCAGTAGATAAATTTGCTGCAGAGCTCTGCAGTGGAAAGATGGAAGAGTTTTTGTCTTTCTCTAACAACTGAAAGGATACTGCTTTATCCAACTTCCTAAGATTTTTCCTCATGACTTCTGTTCTCAAAAGGAAACTATGTAAAAATGAATTTCACCTTTTTAACAATGAATTAAGTTTCTGTGTTCAGACCTGAAAAATGTTTATATGTACTGTGTGTCTTTAACCTCCAAGCACTAAGTCATGGTCATTTGTGTTTTCTAATGTGGTTTCTTTTGCTTGAAGACCACATAATGATTTATAGTCAGCAGTGACTTAAGATCTAGAATCTGCACCCTCAGTGGTAGTCTTGTGGAGTATGAACAAAGTGATAAAGCATTACTTATTGATCTAATTAATGTAAGTTGCATGATAAGTATCTTGTATAGTATGCGAATTCAGGGTTAGCTACTTTTAGGTTAGGGGCTTAAAGGTAAGATAAATGCTGTTTTACATGCTTGTAGTTTTTAGTATTCCAGTTGTCATTTTCAGTTAAAAATCTGCATGTCTCTCCTGTAAATCAGAATACAAATAACAGCCATTTCTTTCCCTACCTTTCCTGCCTGTGGAATAGAGGGACTAGGAGGAGGAGTAGAAGGGGGATCATATCTGACTTTCAACATAATAAACTAGTAAATTTGAAACTTCTTTTCTCTTCTTGATTTGGGAGAACTAGTATGTTCCACCATGAAGCCTGCGAATAACCTTTCTTGTAATGCAGAGGCTGCTGGCTCTAATGCAAGCTCTGTCTCACCTGCAGCAATTTGACAGTGAGATAAGAGTGATTTTTGTATTGGAAGTCTTCTCAAAAAGACAAGAATCTGTGGTAAAAATTATCCTTACTACTTCATATTGCCTGAAGTAAGTAGATCATCTAGATTTAGTAGAAGCTTCAGACATGTCACTTACCAACCCAAGCAGAGGTGATATATTGAAATATGTCTTCACCTGGAATTTTTTTAATTGTTCTCAGCGAAGCTGTCAATCAAATCTATGATAGTTTGTGGTTTGGGCTCTGCTAGAGAGGCTGATAATGTCTCATGACTGTAAGTGTTGTAGCAATGCTCCAGAGTCCTTCAATCATATGAAATTATGTACATAAATAAAAAAAGCATTGTTGTTTACAGCTTTGTATTCTAAAATCCCTTTGTCTAAAGGAGTTTTGAAAGAGACAAAAATTCAGCTGTTTGATTTAAGAGTGCAAGTATATCTGTGATTTCAGCCGACACTTGTGTATATAATCCATCTAATCAAATGATGTAGTGCAAAAAATTTATTAAAAATATGCAAGAAACACATACTTTGTACTACCAAATGGATGGTTACTTTCAGTATTCTACAAAATTAATTATGTAAAAGTTTCAATAAACTACTACAATCAGTTCAATAAGCTACTGCATAGTCAGATGTAAAGATCAAATTAACCAATTTCTTCCTGTATTTCAAAGAAAAATACATATACAAAAATCCTCTTGTTGATTTGGAAGAGCAACAATTTTACAAGACCTTTAGTAAACAGCTGTACGTGTAAAATGCTGAATAATTAATCCCCAAATCCTGAATAATAAAAAAAGAGCGATTTAAAAAAATAGTAATACATTATGGAGTTTTCTTAGCTTACTTGGTTTAGAGTCTTCATATTATATTTTGTTATTTTCCAATTTTTCTCAGTGATCCTTAAGTTTGAAAATGCTCTATTTGCATGAATGCTGGGAGTCAGGTCTGTCACCAGACTCTAGAATCCAGAGCTTTAAGAGAGCGCAAGGTGCAATAAATGTTAACAGGACTGTGGTTGTCAGGACATTACTTTCTTAATCGGGTTTTATATTCTCAAATTCTGTAAATATCCTCCCATCTGTTTTTTCTGAATGTGGTAGTAATGCCAGTGTTTGGTCTGAGCTGACAATATGAGATGATATACTAGGCCTTGGAAGTGGTATTCTATGATTTACTGTATGTTACTGTATGTGGTATGTATGATTTACTTCCTATGCTAACATTTCTCTTGCCTTTTTGATCACTGGGAATCACCTAGAGGACCACTTCCAAGACTTGGGGCCTCATTGTATAGAGGTACACCTCTCGATGGTCCCCATTTGAAGTCTAACATGTGGCCTCTGAGGCAAACAGAGTAGTAGCGTGAGAAGGCAGGGAATAGTGTTTGCCTAAAGTATGTACAGTTATTGGCCCCCTGTTTTGAGTTTATAAGGAATGTAACTTAAAAATAGCTTTCTGCTTACTTTTCCTGAAAACTTCCAGCACACTCCTTTCCTTTTCTCAACGCTTCTGCAACTGTCTAGTGTACTTCTAGTGTATGTATTTTTAGTGTTGTCACAGCAGGTTGTGCCTCAGTTTTGAGGAACAGCAAGGGTGAACACTAGTTCGTTCCACTAGTTTGGAGTAATTGGGAGGGGGAGCTGTTCTATATGCATTTCAATTTATGTAGGTTTTTTTGTTTGTTTTAATTTGAGCATGAGGATCCATTCAGTTAAATTATTTTTCTTGCAACTGTTATTGTAATGTCTTGTGGGGTTATAAAAGGTCTAGAATTAAGAGATATGCAAGTCAGAAAACTTTCCGTTACTCTTTTCTGTTCTTCAGTATTCTCTTACTTATGGAAGGATGATATACATTGCCAAGTACTAAGTAAAGGAATGACTTTAATTTCTGATTTTTAGGTGTTGGAAAGACAGATTTTTAAAAGTTGGTTCTGTGCTATAAAATCTCTTCAGCAGCTTATCTTACAATTTTAATAAGCTGTTATAACAGCAGTGAATTTATGAAAAACTACTCTGTTGCAAATTAGTATTAGCCACTAATTTCTTGTATTATTTTTTATGACTGAGAAAATAGCTTTGAAAACTTAATAAACCTGGCTTCATTATTTATGAAGTTTTACTGTATTTGGATAGTTGGCTCATTAAGCAGGCTCTTCAGCACTGGTTTTCAGGTTAGCAAATAGCTATAAATGTCAGTTAATTCTCTTGAATGTCTTCTAAAGGGTACATTTTGTCACGTCTGTAGGAAACAGCTTATCAGTAGGAATAATTACCTCTTATGTATAATGACTATATAAGGTGTCAGTTATTCCTGTATAACCAACTGTTTTTTTCTGGAGAAGCAGCAATTTATTTTTTTTTTAATTTTAGAAACTACTTTTTCCTTTCCTCTCTTAAATCCTTATCTTCCTGTTACTGTTAGCTGTGTTTTCAGTATTGCTAGCACTTTTTTAGATTTTGGGTGCATCGTGACTTTGGTAAACTTAGGAATGAGCTCTTCCATAAAGTTCAAATTTGTATTAATACAGTTGTTCAGCTGGGTGTTGTATTTGCATTGCAGGCTGTTTTGTATATGCCTGTAAAACACCATTTGTGTTGACAAGTAACAGTAGCTTTTCCCTATTCTGTGTTTCCTCAGCAGATGTAACTAAATTTCTGCTTAATATTAGTGGTTAAATTGTAGATCTGGTATCAGTAAATCTTCTTAGGGCAGTCTTTCAGTAGCAACTATCTAATGCTGTAGAGCAGAGTTTGGCTTTTTTAGGAAAAACTGAAACGCAACCTAAAAATTACTGTGCCCTTAGTATATTTCTTAGTGTGGTAAATGATATACTGGTAAGTCAATAAAAAGGTAGCGAGTTGAGCACTGTTGGAGTCACTTTCCCAGATGATGAGATGATGGTCCTTTTTGCCAAGGCACCTGTTGGGAATTTAGTAGGGCTTCTCAGCCTGTTGAATGTTTGAGTACAAGAGATACAGTTTTACTTGTATAGGCAGAAAGTGCTCCAAAGTGCAATTTGCTAACAGATAAATGATACAACCAAGGGCTTGCTTTCAAAGCAGTAAGCTTGTGTTCTTTATAAATCAAGATACAAAATGAGTGGTTGATGAAGATGAATTAATGAAATATCCATTATGAAATAATTTGTCACGAAATAATCAAAATTTGAAGATGGGCAGTAAGGCCACCATGATATCATAAGTCACTTTGTCCTCTGCTTCACTTAAGGCCAAAAAATTCTATTGGGGAGACTGCATACAGCTTACAAAGTTCTAAACTACAGCCTTTCAATATATAAAGGGGACTTAGAAGGAAGATGACTTTTTACTGAGGCCTGTAGTGACAGGACAAGGGGTAATGGTTTTAAACTGAAAGAGGGTAGGTTTATATTGGATATAAGGAAGAATTTTTTAATGATGAGGATGGTGAGACACTGGAACAGGTTGCCCAGAGAGGTTCTGGATGTCTCATCCCTGGAAGTGTTCAAGGCCAGGTTGGATGGGGCTTTGAGTAGCTTGGTCTAGTGGAAGGTGTCCCTACCTATGGCAGGGGGGTTGGACTAGCTGATCATTAAAGTCCCTTTCAGCCCAAACCATGCTATGATTCTATGAAAATAGTTTTTTTTTTTTCTCATTTGTGTGTCTGTTGTTTGGGGGAGATGTCATTTGGGGAGACCAACACAACAGTTTTTATGAGAATGGCTAGTTTTTAATTTTCCTTGGCCATTGAAGTACAGGGAACTGTTAAAAATGCAGTTTAGTTGCTACTGAACTATCAGTTTCAGATGCCCCAAATTGTAATAGAACATTAATTTATCCTATGTTCATTATTAATATGCTGTAACAATGCATTAAAACTTCAAACCACTCAGAAGTTGGTTGTTTTGGGGCGCAGTGCATGCTTTATATGTATTGTGCTTGCATAGTATAGATCACACCTGCCCAAAACAGTTTATGCCCAAAACTGTTACAGAGACATAAGTAGTATATAAAAGAAAGGTGGTTTGGTTTCAAATAGCGTATAGTAGTGAATAGTAGTAATATTATCAGACTGGATATGGGTATGCTTGTATGGTGAGATAGCACAATGGGATTAGGTCCTGTTGATTCTTTGTTAATGCATAAAATGAAGTCTATGGATCTTGAAGAGGTACAACTCTTCTGTTTATTTAAAAAAAAAAGTCAGCTTTAGGAAATTAAAGTTCTACTAGTTTTGTTGCTGACTTTTTAGATTTGGACAGCTTTTAGGCTGCTGCTGTTTGCTTGTGCTGCACTGGATATGGAGTCTTAAATAATGTATGAAGTGCACTGAGGTTCTCACATAGAAGGAGCTATAGAAGTATAGAGGATTACTGTCAGGTGTCCTAAAGATTTTGTTTGTTGCAGATAAGTAGAGTGTCACCTGCATAAACAATAAGGTTTGTTAATCATAATAATGTGATTGAGGCATGTCTGGATCTCTGGTGGGATGATTGCTAATCTGAACCATCTGATTTAACTAATTCGAAGTTTAATCCTTCTGAAACTTGTAGTGAAGAAGAGGAGGAACTGGCACAGACATGACTACACAGAGTTGGATGATGGTTCCAAACCAGTGCAGGCTGGAACACGGACCTTCGTTAAACAGCTGCGGGCTCGCTGTTTCCCAAGGTACAGAAGCTTACTTACACGTTTCAGTGAAAAAAATAGAGAAATGTTGTCAGCTGAGTGTGTCTTGGGGGAGGTGACTAACATTTCTCTGTTTCAGAAAATTAAGGTTGAGGATGACTTCCTCCTCCGTTAGAATCACCCCACTGCCCCATCCCTGTTTTAGATGGATACGTTTGCCTTTTCATGCAGCAGCTTCCTCTGTTGAGTTTTGCACTGAGTTATGTTGTCTGTCGGGACTGCTTACAGGGTGGTGGTGGGGGTTTTGAGTTTTTTGGGTTTTGTTTGTTTGTTTTTGTGGGGGTGTAGGGGCAGTAGCATAAGTGGTTGGTTTTTCTTTTTCTTTTTTTGTGCCTGAACTGTCAGAATATTGTCTGTCTATTCCTCTAGTCCAGGAGTAGTCCTCAGTTTTATTCCAGATAACATAGAACATTTATATGACCTGGGAGTTTATCCATTCTCACATGCTTTAGAGGAAAGTGGAGAAACATGTGTTGTACTTTCATCCTGAGCTGTCTGTGATAGGCTATCTCATTGAAACGTGATGACTTACAATTCTTTAAAGGAGGTGGTTGTTGTTGTTACCAAAATGTACTTGAATGTCTTCTCTGAGAATTCCTTTTCCCCATCCTCTTAAATTACTGTGTTCAGTCATACAGAAAGATTATGAGTTCCCAGGTTATGCATGACAGTAAATGTTTCCTTGCTGGTTTAGGTTGTTTTCTTTGTCTTTTAGTTAAATGCTTAATGTAATAGTACTGGGTCCATTTATTTTGGATTCAGATATAGCCATTCCCATCTGTCCTCCCACAAACGGTGACTTTTTTTTTTTTTTCAGTCATGGTAATATTCTATTATTTCTTTCCACCAGTGCTGATGAAGTAATTTTGAAAATGCATGGAAGCCAGTTGACACAAAGATACTTGGAAAAACATGGGTTTGATGTTCCCATTATGGTTCCTAAATTAGATGGTCTGGGGCTCAGACTTCCTCCGCCAACTTTCTCTGTTCTAGATGTGGAACGCTATGTAGGTAAGAGTCACTTTGGAGTAACTACAAATGATCCTGTCTGTAAATTAAAATAAATATTTGCATGATTATAAGAGCTTCCAGGGTGCTAAGTACATATTCTAAATTGAAGACTAGCAGAAAGTAAAATTAAAGCTATGGGGTTTTGGTTCACTCTTTTTCTTTCTTTCTTTCTTTCTTTCTTTCTTTCTTTCTTTCTTTCTTTCTTTCTTTGATATGTGATAGGAGTGCAGCCTTACTTTTCAACTTTCAAACATGTTAATTATGGTGCAAGCTAAACATGGAATGCAGGTTTCTTTTTCTGCTGTGTGTTGTAAACCAATAAAGTGTAATGACTTCTAAGATTGTGTTCTTTGTGGGAATTGAACGAATCACTCTTGTGATCAATAAAGTTTAATCATTGGTTAGGATATTGCAAAACTTAATGTTTTGGGCTCAGTAAATTGGCATATCTGAATTAAATCTTTCTTCCTGGAAAATTTCCTACCTTGGCTTCCTTTAGCAGGAGAGCTAGAGCTTCCCAAGGACCATTTCTTTCCTATCAGATCTCTTGATAGTCTGTAATTGTTTCAACCTCATGTAAGTGTGCAGTACAGAGAAATAGAGACTGAGCTAATTGGAATATGATGTTTCCTATAACATACAGTTGAGAAGTCTATATATGGCCTTGTCTGTGTTCTTGTGATAACCTAATATAATGATGTGTGCTGAATGTAGGTTTTCTGTCCATCAACATTTTACAATGGCACCAGAATGTAGGAAATATGTAGTATAGGGTATATTGTTACCATTATGATGATAATAAACAGTAATGTGTTCTGCTTTGAAGTGTAATTATCATTCTGATACTTCTGAATCTTTCCTTTTGGAATACTGCCTCTTCAGATTCAGAGAGAAACTTGGTCTTCTTGTTCTCATACATATATTTTGACCTGCCAGGTTTTCCAGTTTAGGGAGAAAAATAGAATGTCACAGATTTACCGTTCTGTTACTGAAATGAAAAATAAGAAAACTGAATAAATGCTATTCCAACTGGAATTTATCAAGATGATACTAACTTGCAATTTTAACATAGTTTGTGTTTATAATGTACATTTAGATATATTCTAGCATTCCAAAGTTAATTGTCAAATTTGACCATTGTATAACTAAATGGACATAAAACAATTACTCTTATTATATTGTTGTTAAAGCAACCTTGGTTAAAGGTTGCTTCTTGCTTGTCTAGTTCTACAAATGTATCACTTCAAAATACATGATAGGTAAACCAATCCTTGTTGCCTTTGGAAGTGAAGCACGCTCATGACAATTATTCAATGAAATTACTGTGTGCTTGAAAGTTATGCCTGTAATATAAGGAGGGTGTGAGCGGGCTTGTAGAATGTTTGCAAAGGAGTACCTGCATAGTTTTTAACGTTAATAACTTACCAATTATGGCACAAGTTTAGTTCAGTTTGCTAAGAATTACAAGCTGTAAGGAGTAGGATTTATTATTTGTGAAGAATTTGCAGTGGTTCTTGTATTAAATATTCAAGTGCTGTGGTGATGATTAATAGGAAGAGTGAGGAATAGATCTGCCGTGATAACTTTCTCTATGCTAGTCTTTCCAATTGCAGCCACAAACCCAATTTTTTTTTTTTAAACCAGTTGCAGTCATTCTATACTGCTCTTTTTCTTTTTGGTTAACCACAGGAAAGAGGATTTTTTTTTTTTTAACAGTGTTTTGACTTCTGTCCTTAGCTGATTATAGCAATTAAAGTTAGACCTAATAAAAAGTTGTTTTATACTGATCTGTCTCTGTTGCAAGAGAATACTGATAGCAGTGGAGTTTTTGTGCAGGAATGTTTTGATAAAGGCTGGAAAAAAGTTAAATTTCTCTCAAGCACCTTAATTGGCTGTTTTTATCTGCGATAGGTTTAAGAAAGTCATCCTATTTTTCACAGGTGGCGACAAAGTGATAGATGTAATAGATGTAGCAAGACAAGCAGACAGTAAAATGAAGCTCCATAATTACATTAAGTATTTCACAAATCCCGACCGACCAAAAGTATTGAATGTGATCAGCCTGGAATTCTCGGACACAAAGTGAGTACTGACTTAAATTCATTGAACATAGAAGTGGTTTTCACTAAGCTGAACAGTATGTGTAGGAATATAAAGTCTGTAGTGGGAAAGATAGGAGGCTGTATATTTTATGTAGACAGCTACTGTGATGTAATGCGGGTATAAAACATTTTTATTAATTCATAAGTAATAACTTTGTAGGAAACAAAGATTTAAACCTGTCATTTAAAAAGAGTTGTGCTTACTCTTGATTATATTTATGGTTCTTTTTTGTTTGTTTGTTTGTTTTAAAAGGATGTCTGAATTAGTGGAAGTACCAGATATTGCCAGAAAGCTTTCATGGGTGGAAAATTATTGGCCAGATGATTCTGTCTTCCCTAAGCCTTTTGTTCAGAAGTACTGCTTGATGGGTGTCCAGGACAGCTATACTGATTTTCATATTGATTTTGGAGGAACATCAGTTTGGTACCATGTTCTCTGGGTATGAAGACTTCTTGATTTATGACTATGTGAAACAAAATTTATTCAGTGTGCAGCCTTCTGCCATGGCATTATCACCTGTATGAAATTTTGTGCTTAAAAAGCCAGAGGAGGAGCTTGAAAGTGAATTACTGATTGTTGGTGTTGCATTTTTATGCTTTTATTTTAGCATGCTGTTGGTGACTTCTAGACTGTAATTAGTTGACTGATCATTTTAGTAGACTGGTAGGTAATATAGTGAGGTTTTAGTATGAAAAAATTAATTGAATGAAAATCATTGACATACTCAACTTTTTATTCTTCTCACAAACTTTGACCATGTATACATCAAACAAAAAGGCAAAGTGGTTTCATCTTATGTTTTCTCATTTGGCATGTGTGCACATATCCATAAATTGTTCATAAAAGCTGGAATTTTTTTATACTCCAATGAAAAGTTTTGGTTCATTTGTTTGCTTCTTTTACATCGCAAGACACCAACTGGTTAGCGTACTATTGACTGAGCTTTTGGTGGATTACAGTTGGGAAGCACTGGGGCTAGGAAGCCCTAACATTCCATAATGGAGATATGGAATACTTACCATTTAAATCAATCTGTTACTTCATTAGGAATGATTCAGAGGTTGTAGTATGCCTCCAGGAGGACATTCATTTATTTATTTGACATTTTTGTTTAATAGGGTGAGAAGATATTCTATTTGATCAAGCCCACTGATGAAAATTTGGCTCTGTATGAGTCTTGGAGTTCGTCTGTCACCCAGAGTGAAGTATATTTTGGGGACAAGGTTGACAAATGTTACAAATGTGTTGTGAAGCAAGGACACACTTTATTTGTTCCAACAGGTAAGATTTTACCCATATTACTAGGACTTAGCATGTTTAATCACCAGGAATTAAGGGGGTCCTAAAATGATTGCTTTATCAACATTCAGTTTTTCCTAAAATTTTGGTTAAGAGAGAAAAAAAGATTTTGAAATTCAGATTTTCAAAACAAGTAATTAGCTTTTTAGATTGCCTGACAGTAATAGCAGTTATCAGGGAAAGAAAGGGTGCTTGTTACCCAATTATAAGACAACGAATTAAAGCTTTATTTGGATATCAGGGAAATAGTTCCAATTCATAGAACACACATTGTTCACCACTTGATAGATATCCAGACTGAATTATTATCTTAATTTTATAATACAATTTTGTTTTTACCGGTTTTGAATATTGTAAGACCTACTAGGCAAAATTATTACAAGAACATCACATAAACTTCTTATGCTGTAGGCTAGAGGATTAAAAATAAAAGTTGGGTGGGTTTTTTTTGTTTGTTTGTTTGTTTGGCTTTTTTCTTCATTTTTTGTTTTCTGTCAGCAGGAAATCTAAACTTTGGTGGAGCCTGTAGAGACTTTCTGAGTCAAAATGAAAGTGTCCCTAAATAAAGTCAAAGAATGTATAACTGAATTCATGTCTTAATTCCTTTTATTAAAAATAAAAGGATATTTGTAGATATAGTTTGTGAAACTGTAGAGTTCATAAATTCATTTCAGAAGCACCCTAAACTCCCAAGTACCATAAACTTAGAAGTCTTTAATAAATCAAACCATATTTTGCCAATAAAGCAAGTCCCAGTTAATTTCTTTTATTTTCACTTATCCAGCCCATCCATATAAATACTTCTTATTATTTTATTATTAAAGATTTGTACTGGATACTATCTTCCCTTTTTGGGGGGAGGAAGCTTTAAATACACAGAGAAGGAAAATGGTGCATGATTCCACTTCTGGAATAAGCCTTGGAGATTATATTCAGTACCTTATTCTGTCATGAACTTCCTAGACAGACTACTACATTTTTCTCATAGCTCAGTTCTCTCCTCTGAGGTTTAGTATTTACTGTTCTAGTTTATGGCTTGTGCAGAATAAATACTACATAGTGAGGAGCTATATATGCACTTAACATTTCTGAACACCCAGAGCTTTTTAAAACCGTATATTTTTTTACAAGAGATGACATTAATTTTCCATTTATCTAAGTGAAAGGTCATACTTCTATGAACAAAGAATGCAGAATTACAGAATGAAGAACTTTGTGACCCACAGATCTTTGAAGAAGATAAACTTCCCAAGTTATCAGCTGAATCTGAGCTCTCACTATAATGTGGCCAAAAAGAAAAGTATCATAAAATGATAATTTCTAATGTATATGTGTATTTATGTGTGTATACACATAAAATGATACTTTGTAATGTAAATGTGTGTATACACATATGTGAGTATGTGTATACACACATACATATTCGTATACATATGATGGAGTATAGTGTAAGAACCAGTAAACTAAACTAGATTTCAAGACAGGTGTTTAAAAATGGGAAATTCTGTAAGACTGATTAAAGGCTTTAAAATACCCTGATCTCTACTGAAAACCACTTTTGCTGTTCCTGCTTGCACTGATGGTAGTGGATATCATAATTATTTTATGATCTCTGAAATATGCTCAGAGTAGACTTGTGATTTAAAATTTATCTTGCATGTAGATGAATAGCACCTACTGGGAGGCTCTTGAGAGTTATTTAAATATTATTCAAGATATTCTGTGTGGTCGACACCAAATTTTCTTGCCTTGTTACATAGACCTTGATCAAAACTGCAGCATAAAAATAGCAAGTAAAATGTAAAAAAAATTAAATCCTTTAGTTTGATACAGGTATGCCATAAAAATCCTTGGTGTTGATGCAACAGTGACAAGGCTTTGTTGTCAGTTTTGTTGGTGTCTGGGGAGATGTGTGTTTAAAGGGTTGGAATACACATACTCCTTGGAGAGTCAGAGATATTCATCCACTATGATGGTGATGGCAAGAGTGAAAAATTGAAACCATATTAACAAATGCAAAATGCATCTGGTAATACAAAGCAATCTTCATTGCACAGCACTTCTCAAAGAACAGAAGTAAAACCGAACAATGTATAATATTAATTAAAAAAAACCCTTAGGTTACATGTGGCATTGTATTCTACATCCTCTGGTAACTTAACTTCATTCACAGTCTACATAATAGGCATGTTACTTAGTCAGTGTAGTTGCTAGGTTTCAGGTCTTTTGATGTGTGGTACCACAACAACTAGAACTGGTTGTTCTTAAATGAATTAGGGCATGTATTTAATGGTAGTTTGCAGTACGTAGTTGCTTGTGATTTGGTCTGATCTTGCCTGAAGTTGGGGAGCTTCCTGTGGTTTTGTATGTCTTGCCTACACTCAGTCAAACCATGAAGTAATCTGCAAATGTATGGCCAACTCATCTTTTGTCAAAAGATCATCTGTATGCATGCAAAATCAGAAAAAAAAAATCTTGAAAGAAGAAACTATTTGTAGTTTATTTACATTAAAGCTGCACAGTATAAATTTTGAAGGTAACTAATTTTAATCAGCAAGCTAATATCATATGTTCTTTTGTGTACTTAATTGAAATTATCCAGTAGTAATCAGCTAGATTGCTAGCATAATGTTGGCCGTGCTTTGCCACGTTGAATAGTGGAGTTCACAAGGACAATATTTCAATTATGTGACAATTTTATGTACTCAGAGTGCCTAGATTGGGTTTTAAACTGGTAGTAATTTCTCTGGAATTAGGACAACTGTATTTGGAATAATTAATGGAACTACTTCTGAATTCCTATTTGAGAAACTTCAGTATTGCTAGATGACTTTTTTATGTTGTGCAAACAGCTCAGTTACTGTAAGCACATGTAAATATTGAAAGGAAAATAATTTCTATTTTATTTTTATGACTTTATCTTTTGTTCAGTATATTCTTCCTCTCCTGACTTGCTTATTTTTGTTGATTGGAGGGAAAACTTCTGGGAATTTCTACTTGAAAAATGACTGGTGGTCTTGCATCCCCCTCTGCCTCCTGTGAAAAAAGTCTTAATCTTAACTCCTTCAGAAAACTGCATTTCCACTAGATTTCTGAAACTCTGTAATTTACATGTTGTTAAAATTTAGATTACTTGTTCCTAGCACAGAATACAAATTTGTTTGGGCTTTTTTGTTTCTAGGTACAGCATTTTTACTTATATGTGTATTTTAAAACAGTCTTAGAATAATTTATATGCATTTATTAAGTTTCAGAATCTGTCATTTCAGGCTGGATTCACGCTGTGCTCACATCTCAGGATTGTATGGCTTTTGGAGGAAACTTTTTGCACAACCTCAATATTGGCATGCAGCTCAGGTTAGTTTCAGCTCTTCCTATAGCTTTTCCTCAGTAAGTAGGATATTCCTTTAATAGATATTTTTCTTCATGCTCTTAACCAGGATCAAATCGGTACAGGCTCTCAAACAGATATTAGTGGCATTTTCAGTTAGAATGTATCAAGCACGTACTCTTATTTCACTTCTGCAAAGTTTGTTTCAAAAACAAAATGAAGGGTATGCAAGAATTTAAGTGAATAAAAGAAAAATAAAGGAAAGAAAAACTCTACTTTGGAGATTAGTATAAGTGAGTAAAACAAAACTGAGCAAGCCCAGGTGTGCGACACTGAGTTGAAATGAGCGTCCTCAAGTCAGCATTGCTCTAAGGGCAGCTGTATTTAGTTTTTGTCCAAGATGTGGAGCTGTCTTCTAAACATATTGTTTTTATTTATTACAGTGGAATCCTGATAAAATTCCATCTGTTAAAAGATCACACATTGGGTTTGTATCCTAGTTTTATGAAGTCCAACTTTATTCTTAGAAGTGCCGCAGTCAAACTTGATAAGGTCAGAGCCTGGATGAGACCAGAGTTCAATCTTGTCTGTGGTCTTGTTGGGATTTAACTATGTGGTACTTGACTTCTTTTATTTATCATGGCCATGGTTATTTTATTTTATTTTGAACATTGTGTCAATTTGAATGATTACATAGTTGAATAATGAATTTTATAATTAAGACATTCATGTTTTGTAATATTTCTATTTATTCAGGTGTTATGAAATGGAGAAGAGGCTAAAAACCCCAGATCTTTTCAAATTTCCTTTCTTTGAAGCCATCTGTTGGTTTGTGGCCAAAAACTTACTGGAAACATTGAAAGGTAATCCTTATTTTGTTTTAAGAGGTATACATGTATCTGCTCCTCCCCCCACCCTTCATTGATAATGGAGAAAATCAGCCTGTTGTTGTGTGAACAGAGGAAACTTCTTAGGCTGAAAAACCAGACTTGATTTTTTTTTTTTTTTTTTTTTGAAAAGTCACATTATTTTAACCAGATTTTAGTGAATGCTGCACTGTGACAGTTCTAGATTCAGCAGTTCTTGGGTTTGGTAAACGATCTTTCTGAAAACTACTTTGGTGATTAAAGGTTTCTAGGGTAACTCGCACTGTGCAGAAATCTTAGTGCACTTGGTGATGCATGTAAACTAACACTTTGTAGCATGCTGCTGGAACCTTTGAACTGTTTTATTAGTGTTTTTAATCCAATGCTGATGATGTATCTGGTCAATGAAAATATTCTGGATTATCAAGACAGAGTATCTAAGATCCTGGCACAGTGCAATTATACTACCAGCCAAATACGATTAATTTGCCATTACCTGAAAAGACTTTGTTAAGGAAGATAGGAAACGTATTTCAATGGCACCAGTTTTTCTCTCAGGCTTCTTCCATGTCATTTAAGGTCTTTGACTACCCTCTGTGATAGCCTTTCTCTCCTTCTTCCAGCAAATGACACTCTGAATGATCCCACTAACTTATATCTGTGAGTTTCTTCTTAGTGGCTTCATGGCTGAATAAAGAGGTTTTCTTGTACTTCTACAATTTTTTGACCTTTCCAGTCAAACTACCTGTTGTGATCTTCTCTTTGGTGTGAAGGGAAAGATGTCTGTGAGGGCTTTTGTAGGAAAGATGCATCAGTTCCTATCAGCTCTGTTAAATCATTTATATCAGTGCTTATCAATAGATATCTCAACAGGCTCTTGTTCTTGACAGTTGCCGATCCTTTCCAAACTTCCTCATCTAGTCCTGTAATTCCTATTGGTACCCATGTATAATTGAGCTTGAGAGAGTGCCTGTCTGACTTCACCTTCTTTTCCTCAAATATCTTGCCCTCTGCCTGCTCTATTTAATCTTAATAATAAATGTCATATTCCAAATAATGTATTTCAGAGGAGAGAAATCAACCTTCAGAGGAGGCTGCTGAATTCAGCTTCTGCTTTGGAAGAGATTAGAATCTCGCGTAACCTTTTTCTAATATGAAAACAGTCACAGTTATTGAAAATGATCTATTCTCCTTTCAGCAAATGAAGGCATTGAACAACCCTTGTTTCCTAAATGAGTGTTTAAAGTTTCTGGATGAACCTAAAGCAACTCAGAAATCTTACCAGATAAAATAAACTTGCAGAAAACTTTTCCTTCCAAAAAAAAGAATATTTTCTTCTTGAAAGCTTGCTTTGGTTGTTCTCACTCCTGCGTATTTAAAATTTACAAACTCATCAGAAGACATAGGAATTGTATTCCTGCTGGAAAAACCGTGGGATATATTTCTACATCATGTAGCTGACCATGAGTCGTGTCCTGTGTCTGTGTCATCCTCCCCCCACCCCTTCCCCATCCCCTTTTTATCCCGAGACTCTTGAGTACATAGACTAGGAGCTTCTTGTGACTTGTGTCTTAGGGGAGGGGTATGAAGCTTATTCTCATGTTATTTTTAATCTATGGTTTAGCAGATATTTTGTTGAAGAACAATGCTATGATCTATAAACCCATCATAAAAAAGAAAAATTGAGGTTTCCATGACTAGAGTGAAGCTTATGTTGGGCTTTGGTGTCAAGACTCATGTGAATTAGGTGTTTACTAGTCAGAATTTGTTGTTTTATAAATAAGGGATCTTACCAATTGGGTTGTGAAAGGTAATGGTGATGATTAACCTATGAAATGTGGAGTGCGTGGTAGTTAGCAGTACTTCGTATGAAATTCAGGTCAGTAAGCAAAATCAGCACAATGTATCCTTCTGGTTCTTTTTACAAAATGATAGATAACAGGGTCATAAACATTTTGATTTTGTCTTTTCATTGGGAAGAAGTGTTTTATGGTATTGTAAGTGTTATGGCATTCACCTAAACTTCATAGTTCTTGGGGCTTCAGAATAGGTAATTTGTTCATCTATCTGATACTTATTAATTTTGATTACTCTTATGTCATGCAGTCTTTTCTCTTGCAGCTAAAAAACCCAGCCTGTGGTGCTGCATTGTATTCTCAAAATTTTATCAACTGAGTCAGCTAGTGAGCAGGAAGACTTCTGCTGCAGCTCAAAGGCCTGCCACTCCTTCTCGTACCCTTCAACAAGTAGGAGGCATCTTTGAGGGAAGAACAGCTGTTTAGTAACAGAACTTCCCTTTTTCTGCCAGCAGACTAATGCATTATCTAGAAGAATAGTGTTTAGTAGTGTATTCTTTTCAGGGAATAAAATGAGCCAAATAGTTCTAGTGTTGGTCCATTTGCTATTGACAAGTGGAAATATTTGTCAGGAACACAGGAAGAGGTTGCAATCTACTTTTGGCTGTTTATGGAGGACTTGTTTTTTCCCTTCTTTTTTTTTTTCCCCATGAAGGAAAAGAGAAAATTGAAAAGGAATTACAGTCACTTGGAAGCACCAGCTTTCTTAAGAAGAGCAGCTTCTGTAGCAGAGTGATTTCAACCCCCACCCTCTCTGATTTTGGGAGGAATAATGATGTAAACTGTGTGAGGGAGAACTGTGATAATTGGAAGGGTGACAGAAAACATTCGGGGAGTGGAAGTGTGCTAGTGTGAACCATTTGCTATATGTATGGGAATAAGCAATAGGAATTCTAATGTAGAGATACATCCCACATCCTTCTGGTCCCGTTCGACTAAAATATTTCTGAATGAAAGAAAAGTGATTTCTTTCTTCAAATATGTTTTCTCTTGTTCTGCATTTTATATCTGTTTTGTTTTAATTGACCTTTAGAATGTTGTAAACTCTTCCTAATTCATGCAAGAATAAGTCAAAAAAAGATTTTTACATAGAATCACTTTAGGGTGGTGTGTTGTGTGGGTTTTTTTTTTTTTTTTTTTTTTCCTCCTGCAGCATGCACACAAATACAGGATGTCATGTTTCATTTGCTTGCACAATTTTTCCTTTTTCGTGCTGTTGCATAACATCAACTTTGTTGGCTGAAGAGTAGGTATCATTCTTTAGTTTTCACTGCTAGTGTTTCTAAATTGGTATCTGTATCCTTTTTAGAACTGAGGGAAGATGGTTTCCAGCCTCCAAGCTATTTAGTGCAAGGAGTGAAGGCTTTACTTACTGCTTTAAAACTATGGATGAAAAAAGAAGTAAGTATAAGGGATTTTGTTTGCTATTTTCATGAGCTCTGTTTTGATTTAGAAGTAAGTGAAGGTCTGTGCCCTTTTAAAGTTTAAGATTATTTTTATCTGTTAATGAGTACTGAAAGGCTCTATGGAGAGTATGTACTGTTGATTTGGGGGGGGAGAATCATGATGACAATTTTATAATCCATGATGCTAAAAAAGTCTTTTTAGACCAATTAATAAGCTCTTGTATTGTAGCTTATAGTAGTAGAATCTTGCTTCACCTCAGGATGGTATAAGAATGCTAGAGGATAAGCTGATAAGGTGGGTTTTTTTTCTGACAAGTCTGTTTATGTAGTTGATCCATCCTACTCTGAGGCAGTGGAGGGATGGAATGCCCTGATATTTAGCATTTTCCATTAATGTCAGTGCTTTGGAGGGCACATTTCTGGTGCACCTGTATTGCTGAAGAGTCAGTTTAGATACAGATGAGGATATTAACTTCAGTTGAATACTGACCCTGCTGAACATTGGCTAACTCTTGTAAAATCATTAATATGTTGTCTACACTGGCTTTGCTGGTGCTCTGCTCTCCAGGAAAGCTTATTTGTTTTGGCATAGCACTGGATCTGGCCTAACTCCACGTGTTTTTTCATTTGCCTGAGCTAATAAGCCCTCTTGGAACCTGTGCTTCTGGGAAGTGCTGTTCACTGACAGGCAGTTTGGTTCTGACTGAGCTGATTAATTCTAGTTTGTTGCTGGCCATGCTGACTTGAACTGGCTCTTGGAGATCTGTTTGGTCTTTCTGCCCACAAGTTCTCCTTGTAAGAGAACTTATTATACAACAGGTATGATATTTGCACAATGCTGCATCCAACATAATGAGCTTCGTGGAACTGAACACGAGGTGCAAATGCAGAGGTGGTTACTCTGTGTGGCGTCTGCTGGGGTGCAGCCTGTGCACCATTATTAATTCCAGGTGAACCTTTGCTGTCCCTCTGTAACACCTCTGAGTTGGTTCTCTAGTGCGTCTTTGTCCCATTCTGGATCAAAGCTAGCTAGTAAGCAGTGTAGCAGTATTTACAGGATGTTGTGCCTAAGCTGTTAAACCACGTGTGAATCCAAGCTATCCCTGCATCCGTGGCAGGGATAATAAGCAAACCAAGTAATCAGACTGCTGATAAATGAGATCTGACATAGCCTGTATAAATCCTTATTTTAATCTGAAATTGGATTGGCATTCCTCTTTTCCAGATTGCTGTAGTATAGTATTGAAGCATTTGTGTGCTGTCTTGTAGCTCATGAAGTAGTTTGATTAATACTTCATCTAGAATGTGATAAGTTTCCTACTTTTCTGTGGAAAAAAAATAATTGCACATGCTTATTAACGAGACCTGTGAGTATTCCCAAACCACGGGCTGAAAAGACATTTAAATTGTGAGGAAACTGCACAGCATCAGTGATCTAATCACAATGTTGTCTGCTGTCCACCAGCTATCATGTTTTGTACCTTGCGTTCATCTTTTCTAGCTCCTCCTTCATAAGTGAGCTAATCTTTTCTTTGCAGCAGGCCATGTGTGCGATAGGATTGTAGTTGTATGCAGCTGAAGACAGAAGGAACTTTGTACATTGCTGTATGATCTGCTAATGCTGGGGATTTCAGACAGATTCTGAAAAAGAAATGACAAATGAATACTCCTCAAATCAGAAGCCTGCTCATGAGGTTTCACATTCCTGTCATGGAGTATGTCTTTTCAAGACATATGTGAATTATGTTAGTGTATTGTTTTAAACTATTTGCTGTAGAATTTCAAACTTGTCTTCAGCAGGGCAGTGGTATCTTCATTTCTGCAATATTTTAAAACTGCCAAAAATTATAAGATGCTGAGAATAGAGATTGAGTGCTACTAAAATTATTTTAGTTTTCATGTCTTTATTTGAATTCAGTTTGTGCAAGGCTTTTATCAGTATGTGTATCTTCTGATTACTTTGGTGCAGATCATCAGTCTGCACAGATACACACAATAATGATGATGACCTATCCAGTCGTCTGAGCTCTTGGATTTTAGCTCTGGCTTCCTTCCAGCTTGCATAAGCAACAGGTCTCAGATTCAATTTTTCAGATGGTTGATTCATGTGCCAGTAAGGTTATTTTGGGCAAGTGTTCTGTGGTTTTTAAAAAAGATATTAATAGCTGTTATAAAAGGAAAAAAATCAGGGGAGGGAGGGATGTGGAGTTTATTATTTTTATCTTTATTTTTCTGTGTGTGCTTTTTAAAGTATTGATATACTTCATTGTGATGCTAGTTTCCAAAGATGGGTGAATTCATTTGCCATTTACCAGGACTTTTTTTATCTGTATCTCTTGATTTAAGACAAGTTTCTTTTTCCTCTGTATATTTCCAACATTTACAAAACCATTTCTTGAAGCTCTTGAATGCATCATAGCTTTTTTCCATTATTTTCTTTACCTGCAGTTTACATCTGACATACTTAGGCCATTTTATTGTTACTGGTCTCCCTATTACAAGAGAGTTCCTCAGTCTCAAAGGCTGCTTGTTCCTTTTCCAAGAAGCAGTATGCAGAGACAACTTAAAACCAAGTTATTTAATAATGGTAATATTTTTTCAGACATGGCATCTGTAGGTATTCATATTTCCTGCCCATCCTTTCCTTCTGTCAGACTGTTAGGTTATATATGTATCCATTTGAATTTGTTTGCATATTTAAGTTGCTTGGATGGATTTTTTTTTTTTTTTTTTTTTTAATAATTACTTTGCTACAGCTTAATTGAGAAAGCTTTGGTCTAAATAGGTACCTTTTATAGTGGCAAACAAATGAGCTTGCCAGTGGAACTCCACTTTGCTCAAAGAGTTACTATAAATCATACTGGCAAAAGAATGTGCTTCTGATATAAACTATGTTTGAATTAGGAAGGCTTTTCAGTATTTTTAAACCAGAGAACCTTTGAAGTCAGTGTTTTTGGAGGATTGCGTCAGTCACTTCCTCTTGAAGTCTTCATGGGCAGGAAGGCTTTTGGGAGAGTGAAGTCCTTAAGTGGAAAGGACTGTATGGTTGTAAAATGACCAGTAACTTGATGGAAAAATTATACAGTTTAGTGACAGAGGTGCCGTGTTCCCAAATGTGAATGTGTAGAGGTGATGCATTCAAAGAATGAACAATGGTAAACAATATGGCACTGAAATGAATGATTATATCATGGTTATACATCCATGTTGTTTTTTTTAAGGGGAGAGAGCATTCTTTTTAATTACTGAGAAGAAGCCAGGTTCAGTGAAATGCACGTACAGTATCAAATTGCTTCTAGCAGTAATTTTGCTGCTGAATCTCATTTTTGAAATGTGGGTAGCTGAAAGTGTTTGTGGGATGTTTTTCCATTTAAATAGTCTATTAAGCGGATAGCAGAATTCATGTCAGTCATTCTGGTCTATGTGTGAGTGCTGTTTTGTCTGTTTAATTCTAAGTAAGTGTTTTGAGGCACATTTAAACTGTAAATACAAAATATTAAACATTTTTTACTAGATCTAACTGTAGAGTTTGGACTTACTCAGATTGGTGTTTTTATATATATATGTGAGATCTGTCTCTGATACTGTTTCAAAGGATTAAAGGGAACATAAACTGCTAGGGCTTCCTACATTTTTTTATAAGGAATGACTTTTTTTTTTAAGTCGCTTTCTCCAACCGACTAGATTCTAAATAAGCAAAGAAGGTAGTCTTTAAAAGTGAAATGTGAGGCAGATATCTGAAAATCTGCATGTTGGTTAGTGATTATTATTCTTGATTTTCTCTTTAGGTTAAATTTTTGCCATAATGAAATTTCCTTAGTCTTTAGCAATTTTGAAGGTCGTGACTATAATGATTTTCTGAAGCGTGGCTCTATACTGACCATGCTAAAGGAAAAAAAAGAAGCTGATTGCTGTACTGAGGGGGAAAAAAAAAATAAGTGATTGTCAGTATGGCTTTGTATTACCCCTTCTTTGGATTCTTAGAGACATTGAGGGATATCTGCTGCCTTCTTAAGCTTGGACTGGAAGCTTCAGTGTGCGTGTGTGTATCTGTCCTGGCAGTTTGCAGTCATTATTACAGAAATTAATCTGGTTTTTTTTCTTTTAATTTTTTCCCCTGTAGCTTTGTTTTTCATATTACTTCCGCTTTTATCTGAAAAAATGAATTAAGTATCTTTTCTTCCCCCTTTGTATACAGCTTGTAACAGAACATGCCTTTGAAATTCCAGACAACATTAGGCCTGGGCATCTCATAAAAGAGCTCTCAAAAGTGATTCGTTCTGTAGAGGTAAGAACAGAGGCTACCCTACATAAGCCTGTAGAAAAAAAAAAATCTTTTGATTCGGGTATTCCACAGTAGTTATGCTTCTGATCAACTGTATTCACCTTTTAATTTATTTAACTTCCGTTTAATAGAAGATCAAGAGGAAAACTGTTGGGAATACTAACCTATGGGTATTTCAGATAAAATGTATACCGAGGGTGTTTTAGTTTTTTAAAAATATTTTTAATGGTGCAATTATCTGTAGGTCAGTATTTCTAAAGTGCTCTCACTTATAACTACTTAACAATAATTGCTGTGAATGCGTTGTTAAAGAGTTTAGTTTGAAATTCTGTGCATATTACATTCTCCTACTGTTTTGTTAGTTCTGATGCAGTTGTCTCTTTTGCTCTTTCTCATGCTTTATCGCTGTTACATAGAGGTTTTTTTAATTTCTTTTTCCCCTTCCTATACCAGTGTTTTGCTCCTTTATTCCTTAATGAACCTTGATTCTTGACAAATTCTCACATTTGCATGTGGAGAGAACAGTTCTGAGAACTGAAATATGGTCTGTTGGGTACAATACATGTCTACTCTATGCTGCCTTCCTGAATAAAACCGTATGTTTTGGTGGTAACTTTTGGCATTAAGCACTACTATTATGGTAGAGTGTAAAAGCTCCAAATGGGAAAGATGTGCAGTAGAACTAAGCTTTGTACATCAAATCCATAGGAAATATGTAGTACCTCTCTAAAAGGTCTAGCAATTTTATTTATATCATTTACATTTAATTAGATGAATAAGAAGCAGCACTTAAATATGTGGGTTTATTCCCCTGAGACTATTCTGAAATATGTGTTTTTAATTAAAGGAGGAAAACAGCAAACTAGTTAAAACTCAGGGAATTCTTGGTTCGTGTCCAACTTCACGGTCTTTGCATGAAACAACTTCCCCTCACCACTCCAGACGAAGGGTGAGGAAACTGCGAGACCATGCTGCCAAAACTCCTTCTAATCTGGACATCCTGGAACTCCACACTAGGGAGGTACTGAAAAGGCTGGAGATGTCACCGTGGGAGGAGGCAAGTATTGAGTTATGTACAAGAAAAACAAAACCAGAGTAGATTTCTAATCTTTGTTGAAAGGGAAAAGCTTATAACATGCATAAGAACACAGGCTACTACTCTTTGTCATGAAAGACATGGATAGATTTGGTTTTGGTTTCTTTCTTTTGAGGTTTTCTGATAGGAATTTCTTTCTTCCTTGATAATTTTTTTGTTGGAGGTTCCTTCAACCTTTTAGTTCAGAAGGTGTCCTGAATCCACTACCTACTTCAAGTATAGTTTTTGAGTTAGGACTGCTGTAGCTATCAAGTGGTACATTGAATCAGTTCTGTGAAGAAAAGGGAGCTTGCAAAGCCTTGATTTGGTGAGGCTCTGAGACAGCCTGCTTCTCTATGTGTTTTTAGATACCTGTTTCTTATAGTTCAGTTACTGTAATTTGATTAGCCTTGGTTTTCAGTCATGTTCCTATTTCCTGTATGACTGTGTCTCCCTACCAGTAAGCCTAAGGCTGCCTTTGGTCTCCATTGTGGGGCTGTGGACTCTGTGGTCATATTACAAAGGTATCATGGAGTGAATGAGAGAAATGTAGTCTCTTGAAAAATTTTTTTTCAGGTTTGATGACCTTATTTCAAAGAACAGCAACAGAAATGGGAGGAGGAGTGAGAGAGTGGAAATAAATAGCTTTATGAAAGGAAAAATAAGTAGCTTTCTGAGAAGGAGAAGTGCTGACAAATTCAGTTGGGACAGGATGGACTGTCATAGTGGAGAAATACTGATTTGGGTCTGTATATTGATCTTCATAAGGCATGAACAAGAGACATTCATTTAGCACCCAAAGACAGGAAGTTGAACTTAAAATTTACCACAGATAGTTAACCTGTGCAGTTCATTGCTACAAACAAATGTTTAGGAGTATTAGTCATTGGCATTTAATGTAGAAATATATTGTTCACTATTAGTGTTGACTTGTTAAAAAAATATTATTTCACATGTTTCTGGTTTGGCACATAAGTGTATCGCTGATTGCTTCAGAGGATATGTCAAATGTAAATTGCTTTGAGCTAAGAAAGTTCTGCTTATGGCAGGTTACTTTCCATTATTGATGTTTTACTGTCCTATAAATCAGTTCTGGGATACTCATTCCAGGGACCTGATACCCAGTTCAGGAGTTGCCTCATCAGTTCCAAGCCCAGCTTTTTTTTGGCTTGCCAGTCTCTATTGGTATTTCTTTGTTTTGAACACAGTGATAATTCTCCAAAGGAAATATAAAAGGAGTATTATAGTGAACTTGTAGTTGTTCCAGGTGCTTCAGGAGCATATAGATTCAAGGAAGGACAAGATGCAGTCTGCTGGTTTTTACATCCAAACATGTTTTGTCTGAGCTTTCTTCAGTTGGTTATCAGTAAGGTAACCATCCTGATGCTGAGTTTCAGGTTTTGTGGAGTGCAGAAAAGACAATTGAATTTATAGAAATAAATAATAAGCGACATTGCTTTTACTTCTTTAGGACACCACAAGCTCGAAACTGAATGGGAGATTTAACAAGCCCTTTCAGCCATCTTCTACAGTACCTGAATGGCGAACAAAAGACAATGATCTTCGCCTTCTGCTGTCAAATGGAAGAATAATTAGGTAACAAGGGTTGATTGTGGATCACTTCTTCCTAGTCATCATGGTCTGGAGCTTGCTAATTGTTAATAACATTTCTTTTCTGTTTGTGGAGCTCTAAGTTCCTTTTTACCAGTAAGATTCATGTTAGGAATATAGAAGCAATGTGTTGTCTGTTGTGTCTGCTGTCCCCTAGTGGACCCATGGTTATGGAGTGAAGAAGAGGAGATTCTTTGCATGTTCCTTTGTTACAGCATTTCATTCAGTTGCTCAGTTGGATTTGTACTGAAGGGAATGCTTCAAAGTAGAAATGGTTGTTTTGTATCCATGTATTGGAGTGATTCTCATTAAAAATATTCTGGTGTAAAACTTTGCATCTTTATGGAAATGATGGTTGTACAGGGAGTGAAATGGGAGTATGTACAATTTGGAACAAAAAGATAAGCATAAGAGAACGTTACTGTTGTATCTTGAGAATGTGTTGTAAATAATGAAAACAATTCTTTCAGGTTTGTAAGAATAATGTGATTTTTTTTTTTTTTTCCTTGTGAGACAGAGATGAGAGACGCCCATTTACAGATCGAAGTCTTTACACAGCAGATAGCGAAGATGAAGATGACAGGACAAGGTCAAAAAAGATGACTGTTAAGGTAGAAGACCAGCCCTCAGGATCTGAAGGAGAAGGGAATGCAGATGCCCAGAAACCACTGAACAGTAAGCTTGTCTCTAAGTCCTATCAGTTGAACATTTTGGTGATCTTGAAGAGGGTCGAACTATTGTGAAGTCTGACTGAAATTTTACCAAAGTATAAAGAGGATAAACTAATATATCAGAGAAGTAATATTAGAAGTTACAGCAAAACATTTGTCAAATATTATCTGTCTACTGAAGAAGCTAACAGGATAGAGTTGAAAAGTAAAACACCTTTTTATGTTAGTGCAGTCCTGAATACTATGTACAGCATTTTTCAAAGTGGAGGTTTAACTGGTGTTCTAGGTGAGTATTTGTTCCTTTTGGTCTGCTTCATAGTGTAAGAATGCTGATTTTTCTTTACTAAAATATACTTCAGTGTGAAAAGTTCATCACATCATTCACTGTAGAGAAGCGAAGACCATAACTTAGAGCTAATTTTGCAGCTAACTTTAAACCTATCTTATATTTCACTTTTCTGTTCAATTTGGTGATTACATACTTGATCATACTATTTTGTATGTCTTGTTAATTATTAGGTTTATTCCATACAAGTGATCAAATGTAATTTAGCATTAAAAAAATCTTAGGCTTTTAACTTTGCAGAAATCTGCAAGGCTGGGGAAGAATTTAGGTTATCTGTAAAACACTTTAACCCCAGTTTCCAATACTTTAAACCATCCTTCACTAGGAGTTAATCTCTTTTGGTCTTTCTGTAGCCTCAAGCCTTCCTGCCAAGTGTTCAGCAGTGCTGATCACACAGTGTATTAGTAGAGTATCAATATTGAATGCCTGTTTTCAGCACCTATTTTTAATAGTACTGTCTGCGTGCAGAGACAAGTTGGTCCTTGACATAGCTGTTCGGCTCTCTGTTTAATTATAAAAGTCACATCCTTTCACAATAGAACTTACAAGAGCTCAGAGGGTATGTATTAGGAAACGGAGGTCAACACTTAAAAGATAACAAAACTCCTCAAGAGACTTACAATTCCCTTAGTTTCCTGCACAACAATCCGTAACAACATTTGAGTCCATTGTCAGCATGGGTAAAATATTTAATTATTTTCATTAACAAAGCAATTTGTAATCCCTGTTGACTGTGCTTCCAAAGGTCACAGAGGACAATATTAAAAAATTTGCACAGGAAAGAAGTCCCTCTTGGGTACTGGTGAACCAACAAGGCAAACGGCTTGTTGAATGAAGGCTTAGGCATATGTGGTGGTTTTCCACTTTCAGAATTAAACTAAGTAAATTAAACTAAGTTTTACACTTGAATCAAAGACTAGATCATATGAAGAAATTGTAGATTTTCTTCAAAATTGTTGCTCTTGTTTGATACAGAACGAATATGGCAGTGTGTATCTAAATATAAGAAATGTACTTAGAAGTGAATGTTGAGCTTGTTCTTCCAGAAATTGAGTACTCAGGTCTATCGCTAATATTTTTAATTTAATAGTGAGAGTCTTCAGACTTCCCTATAAAGATCACCTACATTTGATTATTTTGCCTTAACTGAAGGTCTACAGAGAGAGAGATGATACTCTTCTGCAGGGAATTCCATAAAAGGAACTACCTGTTTCTATAACAGCTGCTGCCTTCCATTGTTCTTACTGGGATTTAGGCCAAGAAGCAATGTCCACAGAGAGATGCCTTTAAACAGATGAAGCTCTATATAGCTTTGTGTGTCATGCCAAGATCCTGGTTCTAAATGGTGACCCAGTGTTATCAGAGAGACAAAGATCAAGTGCTGTGCTTAACAGAGCAAGATACTTTGTGTGGATGAAGGGAAGGTGATTTAAGATATTTTTCTGAATTCACAGTAGCTGATCTTACAGATAATGACTGCTTTCATTCACGTGATTTCTGGAGTATTCCTCCTAGTCTCTGGAAGCATACAGAGCCATAACTTTATCTGAGGGTAGACTGGTTCATTTTGAAGTTACAATAGTAATTACCAAGGTAATTCACAAAAACAACAGACAAAAAAAGCGCAAACCCCAACTTGTATATTTAGACTGAGTTTTTTTTTAAAATCTCAGTTAAAATCACATTCATGGATGAAGAGATGAGTGGTCCCAATAATACACGATGTGTTGTTGTGAAGATCAGTAAATATATCTGAAACCTGTATGTGAAAGAGAACAGTGAGAAAACTACAGTAATCTTTTACAGGTGAATGTAGAAAGTTGAGGGGGGGAGCAACTGGGATTTTTTTTTTTTTTTTTTTTTTTTTTTTAAAGAGACGTATAAAGGAATGCAGCTTCCCTGGCTGTTTGAACAATACAAGGCAGAAGGAAAACGGGAGAGGTGTTCTCTGACTGCTTTGCACAGAGCTTGCAAAGTAAAGAAGTGGTAAAAATGGACAATGGTTTAGCAGCATATAGGTATACTGGCATAGCCAAACTGGTTCAGACCTGAGGCTCATACAGTGTGTTACATCATGTATGCTAGTATCCAGCCCCAAATGAACCAGGAATGTCTCAATAATGTTAGGTGGCTTTAGTTGTTCAGTCTAGATCATATTACCAGACAGTAGGCAGATAACAAATAATTTGTCCCACTTAGTAGGGTATCATCAGTTAATCTCTATGAGAAAGCAAGAGGGCTTCTGAAGTATGAGACTCTGTATTTAGCATTGCTTTTATAAATCTTAGTAGTATCTGTATATAGCTAATTATGTACATGTTCAGTTTCTTTTCTGTCTTGCTGAATCATTTGCTTCCTAATAGGAAGACTCACATTTCTTCTTAATAGTTTTGTCATTTTAATAATTAGGATTTTCTAGTTCCTTTAGACAGAAAGAAGAAAAGTTCCTGAGGAGCCTTTGCGAAGTTTAAGTTGTGGTTCACTATTTACACATTAATTTTTGCCTAAGATCTGAAGCTCCACATGTGAGCATATTTAGATACCCTTAATTGTTCTTGCCCCTTCCTTTAAATTTTCTTGAAGATTGGAGCAGGTTTTTTTCTTTGAAAAAGGCAGTAGTCCAAAGGAAAATTCATCTGAGCTATATAATGGTATTATTTTCTGTATCATGCATGCTGTTACTTATCCTAGAATTTTGTATGCCTTTTTGAAATGAGCCAAAGGCTTAAATTATCATCAGAAATTCCTTGGGGTTTTTTGAGCTACAGTAGTTTAGACTATTCATTTTATTGTCATATGTTGAGCATTACTTTATTTAGCTTAACTTCATATACAGTGTTGTTGCTCATTTACTGTGTTTGGATATTCCTCATGGTTTTTTCTAATACTATCTTAATTTTAATTAGTCTTCTCTAGATTTTGGGCCAGCTGTTCATTTTAATCACTTTCTGATAAGATGTCTCATTCTTTGATTTCTTCTGACTGTAAAAATAATTTCCACTTATGTAGTGTTTAGAAATTAATAATATGCCTTGAAATACATTTGATGCCTATTTGTGAGCTTTGCCACAGTCTACAATAGGAACAAAATGCTACTAGAATTGCATGTATATAGGGTTACAGTTACATCTGTTATGCTTGCATAATTAATGAGTTATGAAGGATTGGATTCTGTTTATGTAGTTTCATATAAAACTATACTGAAAGCAAACCCAGAAATTAGCTCTGGAATGAAGATAAGTAAAGTTAAAATGGTGACTTGCTTTCAGCATAGTTTTATAAGAAACTAAGTACTTGAAAACTTGAAAAAACTTATGGTTCTTTATCTACTGCCTTCATGACACAAATTCATAAATTTTTTTATTCTACTTGGCTTTTCTCCAAAAAACTTTTGCTAGTTATGAAAGACTACAATATGCAGTTTAAATTTGTACCTAATCAAGATTTCTGCCAGCAGACTTGACACAAGTATACATACAGCCCACTGACCTTGAGCCTTGGATTCAGAACACTGACACATGTGTTCCCTACTCCTGGTTGTTTGGGTCATACGCTGTTTTTTAAGAGCACATGCTTCTGGGAGCGGCTTAGCTACTTCATGTTTGAGTTCTTTCAGTGCTTAAAAAAGTAAAAACCATGTGGACTAGGTGGCTTGATTTGATTGGTTGTTTTGTCATATGCCAGTGTTTTTGATATCTATTTTGACACCTCATTCTCTAATTAGTACTTTATCTTACTACTAGCAAAAAGCATGTCTAAGGTTGGTATTTCCTCTCCTCCTCTTCTTTTTCAGGTCTTTCTGTGATGAAAACTAATGCAAGTGTATTGTGTATCATCATAGTAATATTTTAATCTTCTTTAACAGGTCTGCATTTTAACCCTGATTGGCAGCTCCATAGTAGCACAAAACAGGCAGAATATGCCAGTAAATTGTGACATTAAATTTGCAAGTAACGCAATTAAAATTGTGACAATTAAAATTGCAAGTAATGCAATGATTTTTTTACTTTTAAATCACTTAATATCCTCTGACTTCCATGTTTAGTGTTTCTGTATAACTGCTTTTTTTTTTTTAAACAAGGAAATTCCAGGTTCAAAGAGCCTAAGACAAAATATCTTGAAGATTACTTCTAATTAACTTTTTCTGAGAGCCATTTCTCTGATCCCAGCCTATATACAAGAGCAGAAACTGCCCAAGGTGGCATCTGTGGAGTATGTGCTCTATGGGAAAGAAAAAATACATGCTCCTGCTGCGCCTGACTTCTCTTCCTCTGGCTTCACCCAGTCAGTCGCTTGAGGAGTCTATTGGCCAACAGTAGGCAACTCACTAGAGTTTTAAGCAAACTTGACTTGTGAACGAGATCAGTGTGTGGATGTATGTGATTTTGTTTACTGACCGTTAAAAATTAAATATGTGTTTCTTGTTCTTTACTTCCAAAATAATTTTTAAATATTATATGTAATAAATGTTGGATCTTGTATTTTAATTTTTCTCTCTGCAGTGTTCTTTGAAAGTGTGAAATCAGAACTCAGGAATGGATCCTCAGAGTACTCTGATATTTCTGATTCAGAAGAATCTGAGCCTGATTGCACTACACAGGTATAGCTAGAAATAGTCACAAAAGTTAACAAAGCAATTAATTTTGCTCACTCCAAATTTATCTGGTCAAAATTTGTGTTAAAAGAGCAATTACAAAGTATTTAATTCTTGTTCAAGTTAATATCTCAAACTTATGGTTCTGCCTCATTCTTCATTTGTTCTAGTGTTGAGAAAAATGATAAGATATGCTATCTTGAGCCAAATTTTATGATCATCTTTGTCATTAAAGTGGGGCTGGCAGAGGATGAGCCCTGCTCTGGAACATGCAAAGTCTGAGAAAAGTTAGATCCTACTTCCTTTGTTCATTTCTTCCATAACGGGTCTAAATGTCATTGTTAGAATTATGAGTATCTACCACACAGTTTAATTTTAGAGCATGTTTAAATGGAAAGATCTTATAGGCCTTTAGTTTTTTAAATAAGCTGAAGTGGCTAAATCCTACTGAGGTATTTTAGACTATTCAAAATAAATGGGATTGCTTCATTTTAGGGTCTAGATTGTAGAGATTTCTTTACAGCTAAGCGAAATATAAATGCGTACACACCTGTGTACATGTATTTATATGTACACGCATGTATTTTAATACAACTTTTAGTATTTAGAAATGTGCATATATAGATATACACGCAAATATTTTTATGATTTTTTTTCCCTTGCAAAATTGTGCTCTGACTTCCTAATTTTAATTTTAATTGGACAGCAGTAAGTAATGTGGAGTGATCACCTCAGATTTTTGTTTTGTGCTTCTGGAAAGCTAATGCTTTGGTCTTTCTTTCAATCGTCAGCCTATTATAAGACTTTACAAGAAGTCTTCAAATTCCTACTTCTTACGTGGTGGTCAAGATCTATTTTAATATTCGTTGCCTTCCATCATTACCTTATGTAGATGCTGGAATAAGTTATAGGAACCTTCATGATGTGGCTTCTTCAGGTTTCTTAAACTGCATTGTCAGCAACTTTGGCTCAGCAGGTTTCCTTTTTTAAGACACAGAATCAATAGTTATTCTAGTGATTCAGAAGTGGTATACTTCTTCACAGGCGAAAGTAGCCAGTTTTGGATGACTTTGTCATTGAATGAAGTGTTTTGTATTAATACCACTTACTCTCTTGGTTCCTTCTATATTCTTCTGCTTCTTCATTTCTAATACTATCTAATAGAAATTTTTTTCTGCATATTTGTCTTTTGTAGTGATATATCCAAAATGAACTGTCTTGGTTGCTCCTGTAAATCCTTTTTATGTTTTAATATTGCACCAAAGAAGATCTTAACAAAACAAGATAATAGCTTTATTACTTACATTGAGTCATACTTATAGTTTATTTGCCCATTTGTGTCACTTGCAAGTGTCAAAGATTAACAAGCTGCTCTTGTGAATGAAGCTATTGTATAAAAATATCCCTTGGTGATACGATGCACTTCATTCATTCCACTTCAGTTTTTGATGATAGGGATAGAGGTGTCAGTCTTGAAGAATTATGATGCCTCCATGTTCTGATCTTCCACTTTCAACACTTTTATTGAGTGTCGTGTATATTCCTTGGCTTGAAAAAAAAAATTGTGGCATTCTCTGTACTTGTTGAAAACAGATTAGTCTGAATCACCAAGATGGAATGTATCTATTGTAGCCCTTGCTTCACGTAAGGGCATATTCAGTCACATATGGTTGCTCCACCTTTGAGAAGCTCCTGCCCATACAAGCTGTAATCTCAGCAGGAGCTGAATAGCCCTTTCAGTCATGAAATGAGGCTGTGCCACTGTCAGAGAGGCAACAGCTGTTGTGTCTCTGTTCCTACTGTGTTCTGGACTTACCTGAGAGCTTCTGTCACTCATCAGAGAGATGCTGCTGCTGAAAGTTATCTTTTGTGAGAGCAGAAACCAGAAACAATTACTTGGGGCAGGATGTGTCCTGTTATATGTAATAAGCATCAATTCTGGCTGCTGTGTGGAACCATACTTCCATATTTTTTTCCTCTACTTTGAATATTGAAGATAAGAATAATCAATGCTCTCTTTAAAGAGAAAACAATGATTTGTGGATGGTTTAATGTGTGTAGTGTTTTCTGTAAGAAAATGGATTTTGGAGCTTTCTGTATTGCTGGAGCTTGTACTTATCAGTGTTACAAAATTTGGATGTGTAGCATCTCACTTGCTATATTCAAATTAACTGCATTTTGAATACTATATATATATAAATAAGTTGGAGCTGGAAGCCTTTGAATTTTTTACTTAGCATAAATTAAGGTAGCGTCTCTATTTAGAAGGCATGGTGACCATTCTGCATACTGTTTCCTCTTGTTTCAGCAGAAGGATTCCTCCACAGAGGAGTCAGAAAGCTCAGGTGATGAAGAGAAACAGGAAGTAACATCAAATTTCAAAGAAGAATCTAAGGTCATGAGAGACCTTTGTCAAAATACCCAGAAGCCATCCAGAAATGAAACTCCCAGTAAAAAGTAAGCACATTGTGGGCATTTCTTTATAAACTTCTTGCACACATTTATAGTTCTGCTTTATACCAATGTAAAAAGCATTCCTTCAGAGAAATTTGGTGTTCTGTTTTAAACTGCTTAATTAATACTCCTTTATTTTTCTAGGGAATGTCCTACCTCGACAAGTACAGAAGAAGAAGCTATTCAGGGCATGCTTTCTATGGCAGGATTGCACTATACTACATGTTTACCAGGTCATACTCAAAGCACAGACTGCACAGATAAAAGAACCTCTCTTCAGGAACACAGAAGCTACCCCAGAAGTCGGCATAAAGACAGACAGCCATCTCAGAGCCACAAAACAATAGAATGTGGTAGGTATCTGAACTAATGGTACTGCTGCTCTCTGCTCTTGGACAAACTGCTCAGAATAAGCACTTAAAAGTTATATTTTTAGTTTTGTAGTCAAGTTTTTAAGTAAGTGAGACTGACATTTAAAAAGGTGTGTTCTTTGGGTTTGGGGTTTTTTTTCCCCTATAAAAAGTAAATGTTACTTCTGAAAACTGGGACAAACTTAGAGAGGTCATCAGAATAAATATTCTAAATAGTGCCATCTAAAAGTTTTATGGCTTCCTTACAAGAGTGGCAAAGTTATGGCTAGATTGAAAGTGTAGTCTCCTTATTGAAAGTGTAATCTCCTTCAGAAAGGTTGACAGAACCTTCATGGTTGCAGCTTTAATGGCATGTGTGTTACTTAGATATCCATAGGAATCTGCGTGGTGATTTTCTCATGTGTCTTTGGAAGGCATATTTGGCTTTACTCCTGAAATTCTGCTATGAATGCAGTGCATTAAAGGAGATCGTAATCTTGAAGAGGAGAATTCAGAGGTAATTTTTTTCAGTGGCATTTTGATGTCAGTGGAAAACAGACATCTGTTAAACGCATTTTGGAATGACGGACAGTAGAACATTAACACTAATCCCCTCAAAGGAATCAAAATCTCTTCTCGGAATAGAGAAAAAGGGAGTCATTATGTTTGAAAATTCTTTGCTTGAGAAGGAAATGGAAGAGGATTATACCTTTGCTGACGTGAAACTAATAGAACCCCACCAACAAATAGGGTGCTAATTCAAAGAACTAACAGTATGTTGATTTTTGTTTACATGGATAATGGGAAAGCCTAATGTGATGTCATGGACTGTGTTGTGGTAATTGAAGTTGTACTGTATGTCCTTAAAATCCACTAAGCTACCAAATAAATAAATAAATAAACCCACCACCACCACTAAAAAAACCCTAACCAGCAAACCACACGGACACATGCAGTGCCTTTATGTCTTCATAGCTTCATGAAAAAGGTAGTAACCAGGTCTCTAAATTGCGGTGGGTTGACTCAGGCCAGCAGCTAAGCACCCACACAGCTACTTGTTCTCTCCCTCCACCCTGTGGGATTGGAGAGAGAATAGAAAGAGCAAAAGTGAGAAGATTCATGGGCTGACATGAAGACAGTTTAGTAAGTGAAAGAAAGAGGAAAAGAAACAAGTGGTGCAAAAGCGATCACTCACCACTTTCTGCAAGCAGACTGATGCCCAGCCAATCTCTGAGCAATGACTACCTTGCAAGACCGCCTTTCCCCCCAGCCTCGTCCTCTGCCCCTGCTTTTATTGCCAAGCATGACATTATATGGTATGGAATAGCCCTTTGGCTAATTCACGTCAGCTGTCCTGGCTGTCCCTTCCCAATCTCTTGCCTACCCCTAGCCTACTTACTGCAGGGGGCAGAGTGGGAAAAGAGGAAGCTGTAACACTGTGCAAGCACTGTTCAGCAACAGCCAAAACTTTGGTGTGTTATCAACACTGCTTTAGCCACAAATTTAAAATACAGCACCATATGGACTGTTAGGAAAAAATTCCATTCTGGCCAGACCCACTACATGTGTCAAACTCCACACATGAAGAAGATGAAACTGTGCTTCTTAGCTAGCAGGTTTTGCGAAACCTTTCAGTCTCTCCAAATTCAATTGAATCAGTGTCTTGGAATATCCTTAATTTTTACAAGTTAACTGTATTGTAAATGTGTTTTCAGTGTGGACATTTCTTCTATAGGCCTATCAGCATAGATCTTCCATATGTTGTACCTGAATAGCACATCAGTGCTTAGAAACAATAGGATCAGTAATACTTGAAAATTAAATGTCCATCTTTGTATGAACTCCTCATGATACAAAGCCATAGTAGAAAAGTGTAGCATAACAAAGGAAGTAAGCCGTCTTCAACATCAGTACTTTAAAATTCGAAGTAATATTTGTCTGACCTTCTTACTGTGGTGTATGGGTCTTTAATTAGGTGTATTTATACTGTGAGATTGTTTTGCCAATTTAGTGTGTAGAACCAAGCAGCTCTCTTTTGTTTTGTATCTTGGAAATATTTTCCACTGTGTTTTCCTTCCTTTCTTGTTTTCATTTTGAAGTCATTGAAATGTATAACTAACTTTGTATTCCTAGTTTTGATTTTAAAATACCAACTTGTTCAACTTCTCTATAGGTAGGTCTGTGAAGGAAGAGGAAGGAGACTTGGGGACTTCAGCATGGGCTAGACACCTGAATGAAGTTTCGAGGATTACCCCTCAGGTAAAGCAATACTTCAAACATTTTGAACACATTTTTATAGGAAAAAGAGATCATGAAGTTGTAAGTACAGAAACCATGATGGACAGGTCTTTCCACACTGCATATCTGATAAGAGATACTTCTTGTTCTGGTAACTGAGTATTATGTTTTTGTCATACTTTTTTTCATTATTGTTTTGGTTTTTTTTTCCTTTCAAACTCTTTTCTGTCATAGTGGCTAGTATTAAGAAGCTCAAGGCAGTATCTTGAAAAATAAAAAATACTTTATAAAAAATAAAGCATGAATTTACATTCAGTCTCTATACTGGGGAAGCACTGTATTGTTTATTCATTGTTATTCCCAACCAGAGCATCAGAACAAGTGGAACCTGTTGATAGTATTTATAGTAAAGATACTTGCATAGGAAATTGATACTGCCAAACTCATACAACCTTTCAACAGCCAGCAGGTAGGAATATTTTTGCTTTCTGATGTCCAGGTGGAATCCAGCAAGGAATATATAAATGACAGGTTGTGTGTCTTACACTCTGAACTTTTTTAGTATTTCTAAACTTGTCTACATTAGAAGTTTAAGAACAATTAAACGATTAAATAGAACAGTTAAAGGTGCAAAATAACGGTGCTATTTAAAGCTGTATTTTAACTGTGTGCTTTCTACGATTTTTTTGGTTAGAATATCTAACTACATGATACTCCTTACAATTTGTAATTCCCAATTTAGCATTTGTTCTCTCATCAGCTGAATATTGAAAACAAATTGCCTATTTAAGTGGTCAGTGGTTATGGTATAGCTTGCTATAGTGGCCAGTTTAATCAAGAACAATTGCATTTGTTTGGATCAATGCACACTAAAACCAAAGAGTAGAGAAACTGAGTAGACTAGTATGTGTAATTAATCTATAACATTGCCCTTAAGTGCATATGGAAAAGCTTGCACAGAAATACTATATTGTGTCTTATTTTTAAGAGGTATCTATGCTAAAAGAAACGATGGAATCATAAAGTGGTCAGATACTCGTGGAACTGAAATGTATTTTTCAAAGGTACTGTAGTATAATTAGAAAAACTGGAGTGAACTTGTAGACAGAAGGTGTTAACTTCCACTTTTTTTCTTCCCCTCATTTCCATACTAGGATACAAGTAAAACTCAAAAATATGTTAAGAAAGAGGCTGCATCAGAAGCCAATCATAAGGTTCAGGAAAACAGAAGTATAGTCCACAGCAACAGCTTGAGTTTTCAGCACGGCAAGTATACACGAGACTCCAATCTAATTCAAGGAGAATGTCGGCTGAGTGATGGCAGCCTTAGCCCTGACAGGCCGTATGGTGAAACATCCTTGTCTGTACCACTTCATCCAACAAAGAGGCCAGCATCAAATCCACCCCCTATCAGCAACCAGGCGACAAAAGGTAATGTTTATCTCTGTGCTCTTGCCAGAGTGGGGATGGGGACACACACACGACACTAGGAAAAGGAGCTTGTAAACATCAAAAAGAGCTGTTAGATGCAGAAACTGAAAAAAGGACAGGCTTAGACCGTGAGAAAAGATACAAAATAGGCGTCCTGTGGGCACTCAAATTTTGGCACAGAATGTATGGAGGTGGAATTTGAGAGACCTTACTGGGTGCATGGCCAGATGAAACTTTCATAGTTACCATTGCACCTCTGCAGGTGTATCTGTTACGCATTTATTACAGGGAACAGAACCACACTTACACTCTGAAAAACTGGCTTGAATCAGATTTGTTTATCAAAGTGAAGGCTTAAAAGCTGTGACACTTAAAAAAAATAGTCTGATGATCATACTATTTAGTTTTTAGTTTCTGGTTAATTTTCTATAATTTACTCAAGGGAATAACTTACCTGAGTAAAATTCAGGAAGCTCAGTTTAGGTTTTCCCCTACCACACCCACTGCCCTTCCCTAGGCTGGAAATGTTTGTAAATAATATAATCACTTTATTTATGATAATGCTAGCCAGAGTTTAGGGAAAACAATTCCTTGTTGTTTTTTTTTTTTTTTTTTTTTTTTTTTTTTTTTTTACAATTCTTATTCCTTGTTTGTTTGCTTCCAAACAGACAAATGAAGAGCTTTTTTTTGTTTGGGGTATTTTTTTGGTTTGATTTTTTTTTTTTTTTTTTTTTTTTTGGAGGCTGCTGAAAATTCAGGTGAAAATTTTGCCTGCTTCAGCTTGAAAGCTGGGTTTCATCTTTGTTCTACAATGATAAAAATTTGTTCTGAAATTCCTGATTGAAGTACTTGATTTCATTTTTCAGGCAAACGTCCAAAGAAAGGAATGGCAACTGCTAAACAGCGTCTTGGGAAGATCTTGAAGCTGAACCGGAATGGCCATGCACGCTTCTTTGTTTAATGTAGCTGCTACTTCTACTACTGCTGTCTTTCCTACACAGACCAGTATTGAGGTCAACAGAGCCTGGAGCTGCTGTTATTCCTCTGCTTGAAGCAGACTTGCATGTACCATATAAAACACTGCCTGATGAACAAAAACAAGAAAGAAAAAAAAAATACAAAACAAAAAAAAACAAACAAAAAAAAAACCAACCCAATGCTGCATTTTCACTGTGCCACACCTGCTCAGCAATAACCATACGGGAATGGGGAAATCTTCAGAGAGACATGGACTGTGAGAAATAGTCTCTCATCAGGGCTTGAATATCATTTGTTGCTGGTAGTTTCTGACCTAATTAATGAGGGGAGATGATGAAGGTGGTATATGAATAATTTATTTCTGATAGATTTTGACAACTTTTAAATTCGTTTAAAAAACCTATTTATTTGGAAGACTTTTTTTGTGGGGGTTATTAATTTAGATTTAAGAATGTGAAAGTTTTTAATTGTTTTGATAATGTATGTTTGGTGCAGTGGAGAGCCACGTTAATTGTGATTAGTCTGGACTCCTAAATTTGATATTCAGGTTATAGTCTTAAATAGGGGTGAGATGCATTATTAATTATTTTTTAAATTAAGGCATATGGAATCTTATTTTTTTTCCTGCTTTTTGTAAGCTATTGGCTGGGCTTCTGTTGACTTGCAAGTTGCATATTCTCTGCCAGCTTGATTATTTTTTGACCTGTCCTCTTTAATACAGATTTATTTATTTGATGGAATAGAAGAGACTCCTAAAGACAGAAGAATCTTCTTACATCAGTCCAGTAGCTAACTAGTTTTAAACTGCACCCCTTTCCTCCAAATTGGAATGCATGCTTTTCCTCCTGATGATCTTCTGTCATGATTTTCTTCTGTAAAAAGGCTCCCTGAAATTGTGTTTGTACAGGTTATTTAAGAGGTGGTACAAAGGAGGGAAACCTAATATATCTTTTTGGAGGAATAGGGACATCAGTTAAGATAAATGTTTCTTCAGAATAATTACTTTGAAATAACTCGTAAGATATACATTGCAGTCTCAAGATTTGGCATATTACTTAATGTAGCATGGAAGAAGCATTAAAATATTATTATTGTACTTTAAACACATTTTACTGAAGAGTAAGGAAGGCAGGAGAATGTGTGTTGCTTTCAAAGCTGGTCGAGACAGCCAATTAAAAGTCTTAACTGGTGCATATACAAGCATTAAGTAGCTTACTGGTATCAGAATGGTCATTTGTGTCAGGCTTCATACAGACCTGATAGCAAATGCCAATTCTGAATTTTTGTAAATAATTTTGATTTAAAATTTGTATTTTTCTGTAATATAAAATTAAATATTTAACTTCTGGGGGATGGGGATGAAGGCGGGAAGGAGAATACTTTTACTTGATTCTGGAAAAAGGGCATTTTGCAGGGTCCAGCCAAAATGTAAACATTAATATGCTAGTGACAACAATATTGTTGGTTGGTTGGGGGTTTTTTTGGTTGCTGAGAGTAAAAATACTCAGGCATAGCTATACAAGTCATTGAATTGATTTAACTTTCCATACCAGTTTTTCCTTCCTCCATATTCTATACTGGAATCATTTTCTCTTGTTGTTTAAAAACAAATTCAGTTGGACTTTCCAGAATATTTTTGCAGTTATTTTTGTCTAGTCTAGATGATGAATGCTTTTACAAATTTATGGAAAGAGTTCTGATGTCAGGTGTTTTTGATTGTTGCAGGGTCAAAACTATTTACCAGTATGTTATCCTGTTTCTGAATTGAGAAACATCAAAACATAATGCAACTGCAAATAAGTCAGGTAGCTTTCATGGCTTTACTTCCTCCAGAGCTTGAAAATTATAATTTAAGAGTGTTTTTTGCAGCCCTGCATTTACATTATATTGACTTGACTTTATAGTTTTTTGTGTATTGTGTGTGCGTATGGGTGAATTTTTTTAACCTTTTTTGTTTGCTAAATAAGGTTTCACAAAAGCATGTTTTCAGTCTTTTTTTTTTTAAAATTTAATTTAATGCAAGCTATCAACCTTGTTTAGACTATTGGGAATGGAGGTAAGAAAGGATTTCTAAAAAGCAGAAGATAAGCTAAGAGGTACTCTACAGGTGCTGAAAGTGACTATAAGTACTTGCTGTTCTCAGGTGCTATGTTTTCCAGATGGAAATAGTTAGAATATTTTAACTATCTTCTAATATGTTCTCACCAAAGTAAGTCAAAGAAATAAACTGTTGTCAATATTAGTTAAAACTATATACCCGTATAAATACTCTCTGTGGTTAAGCTTGAGCAAATGGATTAATGTCTGCCAGGCTTTGAAAACTGTTTTAGCTTTAGCATATTGAACCAAACTGTTTCCTTCTTGCTGGCTGTATAATTTTTAAGAATAGAAAATTGCAGTTTAGGGCAGCAATCAGATTCAGAGCAAAATGAAGAACGAGCTCGCTCTCTTTAAAGGCAGATTTTTGAGAACGCTTATCTAAAATAGAAGTATGCCGGAATAGAATCTGGAGTAAGGAATTTTAAAATATGGAGTATGCTTTCTTGTACATGTGGACTGGCTTATACAAAGTGTCTTTTCTGACCATCCGCATTATTTATCTGTATTTTACTATTGGAACACAGATGTGGCTGGACCCATATATATTATTTCTTCTTGGTTTTATTCTTTCATTACTCTTCTTTCTACCTTTTTTTTCAAAGTGGCTCTCCACTGTCATGAATTTATGTAATAGTCTCTTCACAGGCTGTCAACAGGCAGAGGTTCATTCCATTTTCTTCAAATACCCATGCTTCCAGCAGAAGTTAATTCTGATGTTTCACCTCAGAACAAATAATTTAAAAGAAATTGCCGTGATGAGCAGTATTTAAAAAAAAACAGAAACAAAAACAAAAAAACCAGAAAGAAAGGAAAAAAAAAAAGAAAAAAAAAAAGGGGGTGGGGGGAAGTCTCCTGGTAGCTCATGAAGAGGATGTGGTGACCTCACTTGTTTTGTGTACTTGTATGTAGGGTATTTTTTATTGTGTTCTAGATGAAAACACTACTGCACCAATCTTTCTGTAGATGGACTGAACCTTGTGTTGTTGTAGTGGAGAGAAAAAGCCCTATTTTTTTCCTTGCTGTCTCACTTGGGGTGGAAGATGGAGGGAGTAGGGAACGCTGACAGGACAACAAAGAGAATTAAGCCTGCTATAGTAACTCATTTTCAAGGATAATCTTTTTTGAAAAGTCAGAGAACTTGGATTTGGCATAAAACTTTTTTTTTTTAGACAGAACAATAGGAAATGAAATATTGTAGGGGTTTTCCCATTCTCTACGTTCTCACGTTCCTGCAATTGAAAAAAAGAAACAAACATGAAAATGGAAAGACCACCTAGAAACTATATCAAAGACTCTTCCAGCAACTTTCCCTTTTCTTCTCCTACTATACTTGCTAATAAACCCTGGCTACAAGGTAGCCTTTGTTGACCTCTGAGGTAGATTACCTATGCAACCTATAATACTCTACATGAATCCATTCTTAAAGACAATTTTGAAAGGGTTAGATGTTGAGAGTTAAAATTATTGCTTTCTGATCACGTGGGGGATTTGGGGGGTTTTGGTTTTTTTGGTAGTTGAAGTGGTTGTGTTACCTTTAGTAGAGATAGAAGAGAGCACAGTGTCATGATCACATTTGAGAAGCTTCAGCTTTCCCTAGGCTTTGCTATATGGCATAAGCTACCTTCATTCACAAGGCAGTGAACTTGTAAATGTTGAAAATTTTTGCAGGGTTTTGGAATCAGAGCTGATGTGAATCTTGCCTACCCCCTTTTTGGTAATTGTGGAGACTAAGCAGAACCGAAGCTAGAATGACCTGGTACTACAAGCTTAAAACTAGTGTCCGCTTTAAGCTCCACATGCTCACCTATCCCTTCACACCCCCACCATGTCCCCCAAATCTAGTGTCTTTCCACATAATACTTTTCACATAATACTTCCAGACCATTAAAAGCTGTTTGTAGCTCTGGGGTTGAGTGAGCCCAGAGCTACTGTTTCACAGAAAAAACATAAATGGAACCAAGGGCCTTACTGTTTGTGGTTAAACAAGATTAAAAGCTGCAACATCCATTTTTCCAAAAAAAAAAACCCCAAACAAACAAACAACAAAAAACACCCTAGTAACCCTCTTTGTGGGAGCGTATGAATGATAAATCATGCAGTGGATGGGAAGTTTAAGTAGCACTGATAAGGAAATGCATGTTCTTCATAGGCTGCATTTCTGTTTGGAAAAAAAGACTTTTTCTACTTTTAATATAAATTAAGCCATAAGAGTTTCATGCTGTGGGAAGGGAATGAAAGGGATCACTTTAAGAGATTATATTGATATGTATTGTCACTTCTGCTGGGAAATGTCTATTGCTGCCAATGCTTTGGTGAATCTTTTTTTAAAAAAAAAACAATGAATTTGAAAAAAAAAAAAAAGGGGGCTAGTTCTTGGCTATATTTACTAGTTTTGTAGTAACGTTTTGCTGGCCCGTTTGTCTCTTCCTCTCCTTTTTCTACTCTCATAGTCTAATTTCTATCTTTCCTTCTAACGTCTCTGAAAATATTAGCTTGTCTGCTCAGTAGAGGTCGGTGTATGTGTGTCTTCCTTTTTACAGAAACGCACTACTGTGTTAAGTATTTGGCTGGGAAATGGGATGCTGCAGCTTTAAGAGCATTTTTTTCAATTCATAACAGTATTTCCCATCCTCTTTTGCCTGCAGGCAGGGAAAGTGTATGTACAGTATTTATTTTGTTTCAATTTTACTTTAAATTTGTAAGTTTCTATAAGTAGTTCACATTGATTATTCTAGAGGAGGACAAGTGGCTTTGTTTAAATTTGTATTTGATATTCATAGTTTCCACTTTCTGTACTTTAAAATACTGAAATTAAAAAATTGTATTGCTTATGTTTTGATTTTAGCACTCTAAAGTGTTTAATTTCTTCAGACTTCTGCTTATTTGCTTCAGTGTAAATACAGAAAACTACAGAATATCATGAGGAGAAAAATGCTTTTCTAGGTCCAATCTCTGCGCCCTTTACTTGTCACACTTTAAAGAAGAAGTTTTCTGGAGAAATGTGAGAGGGAATATTCTCATATTTTTTAAAAATCTTTTCAAAGTGCAAATCTCATTTCAATCCATGTGTATTATATGGCAACTAAATGCATTTTGTGAAGATGTGTATATTCTTTTTGAATCCTAATGTAAAAAGGAGGTGGAAGTGTTTGTGATCCATCATATTAGCAGATCTATAACTGTAAAAAGGGTGTCAAATGGTATTTTCATGTTCTTGCTCTTGGTTTCTGTTCAGGTTTGTCTCATGGTACTGATGACTGACTCATCTCTTGATTTCTCCCCGCCCCCCCCCCTTCTTCTTCTTCTTCTTCCTTTAAGTATGTGCAGTTTCTGGAAGAAGAGATTTCTCTTTCACACTTCCATGTACTTTGTCATACTTGCTTTTATCCCAGGTCACTTCTCTGCTGATTTCTCCCACCACATGTCGTCTTCTGGTTTACAGTTGTCACTGCTCCCTATTTTGACTCCGTATGGCGGCAGTACAGTGTTTGCATGTGGGTACACTACTTGGTGGTAACAGAAGCATTTCTGTGTTGCACTCCAACTTCGTGTGATGCATTTTTTTCTGCAAATAGTGCTCCATGCTACTGAACTGCTTCAGTGCTGTAATGGGCAGATGCTTAGATTCCAGTGATGGTCATTTTATGAGAACCTTAGATAAATGATGCAGCAATGGCATTGAAAGAACCGGGTGGCAAAAGGTGTTTGGTTTGAGTGTCCTCTGTAGCTGCTCAAGTTTACTTCTTAGCCTGGCTTTTACTTTGCAGTGAATTTGTGGTTGACTATAATGACTAGGAGATCTGTTCATGGACCAGGACTTCATCGTGCCAGGTGCTTTACAGACAAAGAACAAGAATGCTGACCTCATCAAACCATGTACTGCTTAAGTATAAGATTGAAATAGTTTTAAAAAAATCCCAACAAACTAGAAGGTTCTGTGGCCTACATGGTAGTGTTGTAGATTTTGGGGGCGTAAGCTTCTGTGCTGTTTCAAAAACAAATTTCATTTGAGTGGAGTAAGAAATCATGAGGAAAACTCATTATTTAAGTACAAGGGATGAAGATTAAATATTTATCTGTCCAGAAATCAGTTCCTGCTGTATTTTGACATGCCTTTACATCTTTTCAATTAATGTGTTAAAACTGATTTTAAATTTGGTTAGCCAAAGATTTGCCAAAGATCTGAAAGAGCTGTTTGTCTATCAGACCAACCACATATTTTGAAAAAGTCTTGATCACTGTGATTGAGGAACAACGCTACAACCTACGCATTTCCATCAGACAGACTCATCTGGATTTGTCACACTGAACTCGCTGCTTATACTAATGTTTTGGTCTTAAAGCAACAGACTTAAGAGAGCGCCTTAGTGGGCCACAAATACAAGTTTCATACCCATATAAAAACCTGTATAAGCACCTTTACTATTTGTCCTTTTGTTTTTGCCAGCTACGCACCAGAGCTTTTCTCTGTGACTGCTGTTTGGTGGATAATAGGTAGGATAATACACTGGAAAATATGTGAAATATCTCAAAGTGCTGTTTTAAATGCTACTGGATAGCCTTCAGCACCTGGAGCCATATTTCCATTAAAACTCAGAGTTTCTGTTTTTCTGCTTTTCTATTTGGGGAGGATGGGAAAATACTTACCTGGATTGTTCTTTCCTAATGGACAGATGGATTTTAAAGATTTCAAGGCTACCAAATATGGCAAAAGAATTGAATTTCTAAAGTCAGGGAATGGGCAAGATACCCCTCTTGGTATCTGAAGACTAAAGTTGTTGGGTTTGTTGTTGTGGTTTTGTTGGGTTTTTTTGTTTGTTTGTTTGTTTTTTTAATCAACAGTATTCTACTGTGTTTCCAGTAGAGTACCTCCTTGTAAAGTGCCTACAAACTTGGTTTTGTGTACATTTAGTGAAGTTCAACTCTTTCGCTAGAGGGTTTCTCATGACCTGCTTAAGTTGTGAAGCTGTTGTGGTGGTGGCTCATCACTTAACACATTCAACCAAACCTTCTCTTGTTTGTTTTATTTAGATATAACTTTGGATAGATGATGGAAACCTGAGTAGTAGAACAATTATGGTGAAGTCAATCATGCTGAGTGTTGGTTTCTGTAGAAACTTTTTTTTCTTTGTATAGAAGTATTTCTCCTGGAAGCCCTTGAAATTATGCTTTTACTGCTGGTAAGTAATGTCAACTATCTCAAGCCAAAAGTTAATGAGGACTGAAACTAAAACCAGAATGTTACTGTTAGTTATTCTGATATAACCAGGAATTTTAAATGCCTTTGTTTCTACAGCTGTCAATGACTAAAGTCTTTACCTGCAGAAGAAATACCTGGTGATCAAGACAGTGAATAAAGTCTGTCATTGCTAGAGCTCATAGTATTCCACATAACAGCCAGCTAATAAGACAGTTTGCTTTGTCTAGACTAAGGTCTGATTTCTCTGAAGCCAATTATATTCAGTCTTTAGAATAAGTACTGCAAATTTTTGAAGAATTGTGTTTGGCTTAATAGATCTGTTTATCTGTATTGCTCCTGCTGTATTTGCTTTGGTCTTGGAAAAAATACTCTACTTTGGAACATATAAGTCAACTAAAAGAACAGTATACAAAGAGTCTGCTTGTTTGTGATGCTTTGCCCCAAAGTTTATTTCTCATAAGAAATGTTTTATTTGCTGCCATGAGTGTGAGTAAAGTTTCCACCCATACTTGGAAAATGTGATATTTATCTGGAAGAAACATTTGCCCTTGAATCATACACCTTGGTGGTAAGTCATAAGGATGCAAGTCGGCTTTTTGTTTGGTAAAACTAAAAGCCAACAAAGCTCTAGAAACTGCTGTTCTCATCTCCTAAAATAGGATCTGGGCTGTGGAAATGTGGTTTAACTAGGCAGCTTTCTCAAGCTAGTATTAATTTGAAAAAGATACTAAATCATATGCTTAATTCTTAAGCTGTTGATTTCTAGTTACAGAAGTTTTGGTTTTTTACAACAGATCTTTGAATAGTTCCATTACAGGTCTGCCCCAGTAAGGATTTTCCAGTAAGGTGCTCAACCTGCACTCGTAGAAATTGTTTTGAATTCCATCGTGTAATGATTACTGAACAGAGCTCTTCCCACGTGGTTAAAGTGCTTATCCTCGAGAGGCAGCTAACCTCTGTGTTCTAACAGAGTTATACCTATTGAAGAAGGAGAGCATTCAAAGAGTCTATTTACCGTGCCAACAGTCCTAAAAATGTCAGAACTGGGTGGCTCAGATGAGGTTAGCATTGAGAGGAACCCTTTTGCAATTCATATTCAGCCAAGGTCCACTGGGAGGAGGGGAGAAGAAAAATCTGTGAGCTGTGCAGTGTGCTACTGCAAAATGAGTTGATCATGTTCCAAAGACTGCTGGGCAGCTGTCGCTGTCATAAAACTAAGCACCACAAGTGATGCTGAATTGTCGTAGTCTTAGGAGGGAGACCAAGCATTAAATGGGACATGGCATCTGAATGATCTCTCTCTCCTGGCTTTTGCAGCAGCTCAGTGAAGAGGTATTAGTGAGAGGCTTTGGGAAAACGCAAAAACACTGTATAGCATACCTCTTCTGCGGCTACATGAAATTATTTTAGGCACTGGTTCTCTTAATCTGTTTTCTTCAATACTGAGAGAATTTCACTTAAAGGAGGAGTTCAGTTTGTACAGGAAGCAGAAAGAGATTTCCTGTGTACATCCCACTGTTACCCTGTGAGCGAGGTGTGTAAGAGGAAGTGATATGTATTAGACCAACTGACATATTTGGAGAGTGGGAAATGTAATGTTTAGCGCTCATGGTTCAGATGTAAGACATTTCCTCTCCACACATACATTGTACTCGCAATACAGGGCCACTGCTGTGAACTGGTAGCTTATAGACTGTTTTCAGTAATGTTGCCTTTAGTAGCTTTCTTATTTTAAAGTACATTTTAAATACCACTTACTATAGTAATTGAGGAGAAAAATGATGATGTTTGGATGGATTGAATGCATAATACATGTAGTGTCTAGGAGGAGATGTAGGAATAAGGCAGAATTCCCTGAGGTTAATGTGTTCAGTGCATTAAAAAACCACAACAGCTTCAAAAAGAGGACCATTCACAAGATAACCAAACTGAGGAGGTCAGAAATGCTTTAGCAGGCCACAGGATCTATATATGTATTTTTTTACTATAGTCAAAACTGTCTTCAACCACGGCAGGTACAATATCAAGTGCATGTGTATGTATACACACACACACACATACATGTATTTATTTATTCTGTCCCATGTTTTCTGTTGCCTCTAATTTAAAAGAATTTTAAACATTATAGAATGTCAGCTACCAAACTCCAGTAATTTTAGTATTTTTACCATAACTATAATTAAAAGAATTTCTTCACTAATCCTTTTATTACACATTTTAATTAACAACAAAATGGTGCTGTCAGTACTCTAAAATACTGTATTTAAATTCTTTTCCACTTGGTTGGGACATTCAGAGATTTCTAAATTTTTTTCTGCACTGATGCTAACTCTCACTATATTTTACAGTTCATGGCTTGAAGAATAAACTGAGTATCATTCTGTGCCAGACTGTTGTGGTTCACTGAGAAGGACTCTAAAAGCCTGGGAACAACACAAAAAGAAATCTCTGATCTGGTACATGTTCTGTGGAATCTGTACCTCCAGTCATTAGCTGAAGCACTAAAGCACGGGTTAGTGTAGCTTGAGATCTTGAAGATGCTATGTTGACTAATCAGATCAAAAGGTACATAGTGGTAGAGAATAGAAGGAAAACCGTCTGGATGAAATGAGGTAATTTTTTCTTAATTAGCTGCAGGAATGCTAGATTTTTTACTGTTTCACCTGCATGGAGGATTTACACTGAATGGGCTTAGTACCTGAAGTACTTAGGCTGTCAGGTGATAGAAATGGCTACAAGTAATAGCGCCAAAATAGGGTTGATTTCTGGCTAGAAGCACAAGGCTTTTCTTTTTCTAGGGAAGAATCTGCTTAAATTTGCACACCTTGGCTACATTCCTACCCTCAATTTCTAACCAGTTCAGCTGCTGAACGTGCATACACTGGTTGGAATGTGCATACGCTGGTTTTAATGAGGTCTAAATTGATGCCTTCGCTGATGTAGTGACATACCTTTAAATATGTAGCTGTGCTTCTAAGGTGATGTTGCAGTTTGCTCTTTTGGGACCCTTGATCAAGACTTCTGATGATTCAGAACTCCCAGTGCTCTCCTGGAAAAAAGTTGTCTTGGTGCTTCCCAGTCCAGCCTACTGTGGGAAGGAGGCAGGGTGATCCTCTCTGCTGCCTGGGAGCTGCTTTCTCCTATGCAGGAATTCATTTAATGCGAAGGCTTTGGATTGTGCTGCTATATCTTAACTTTTGTTTTGCTAATGTGATGAGGGCCTCTGGGATGTGCTGGTGAGGGAAGGGAGTAGCAAGGGCCAGTCAGGAGAGGAACGTGTGCCCTTTAGGAGACTGAAGCAGCAGTCTGCAGGCATCACCGAGGCACCTGCAAAAGGCAGAAGGCATTTCTCCCATTTCGACTGGTTGACATGCCATCTCCCGTGGGGCTGGTTTTTTTCCACCTCTTTCCTCATGTATTCAAACCCTACCAGCCTGTGTGGTGAAGAGCATAGAGGTGGTGGGACCCCAAAAGATGGACATCACTGCTTTCCCCTGTGCGGGGAGAGAAGCAGTAGCCAGACTAAGATCTGACCGGTCTCACCAGGGTCGTCTTAGAGGAAGGCTCCCAGCCACCGCTCACTGGGGACTGCTTCCAGACAGGGAAGGGTTCTTCTCTGCTTCCCTGGATCGGAGACCTCCGTGTCCTTTGCACAGATGTCAGGTTTGGAGAGGTTAAGCACGTTTCTGCGATAAACAGGACAGAAAATAATACGGAGGTATCCAAGCTGATACCTGGAATGGTGTGAACTTATGAATGCAACCCCTGGGGTCAGCTTGAGTTTTTTGAAGTAGTGTTTAAATCTTACTTTTCTGAATCAGTCTTTCACTTACACTACTGGCATAATATGAAGTGAACCTCTCCAGTTTGTAATTTTGGAAGAGCTTTTTCTAAACCATGTTATTTTGCTATGTTTCCTTCCTCAGTTGTTGCTTCGAGTGAAATTGAGTGGAACGTAGCTTTGTCTGATGTTTCAGTCACCTAATAATGTAGTAGCTTAGCCTGGAAAGCTGTGTTACCACTGCAGCACTTTATCATCAGTGTTTCAGTCACTGTAGTAACAGGGCGGAAGGAGGCTGAACAGACACATTTCCTTTTCTATAAAAACATCTAAACCATGTGACCTCTTAGAAAATTATTTAAGATCTCTAGATCTCTCTGCTTGAATTTATCAGCTGCCAGGAAGATTGGACTATAATTGATCCAGATTCTCCCTGGTTTTGCAAAGGAACTGAACTGGAGGATATTTAGTGACTTTTTAATTTTAAAAAATTCTTTTTTTTTTTTAGTCCACTTCTCTCATATGTTTAGGCTTGTATTCTGTTGCAACCAAGTTTGATGCAAGTTAAAAATCACAGGTCTGAAAAGTCTTAAATGGATTATTTGTATAGATTTCTAGGGGTTTTTTTTGTAGCTGAAGGCTACAAAATACTGGGCATTTTAGGGAGCTCTATTGATTTTCTTTTTTTTCTCCACTTAATTTTTTGGCTATGCTTTACAATGTTTCTGCTATGAAGTACTTAGTCCTTTTCACTGATGTAATTCTCATAGGTAAGCTAAGGCATCTCTGGCCTTCCATTTCTACATTTTTGAGATTCTCCAAATCTTTGAGGGCATTTCTGGGTGCAACTGTTGCTAGCTGATTTTCCTGTCTCCTCAAATGCTATTGATATCTTAAGGTTCTAATTAATGATGCAGAGCAAGCTCAAAGGTTGCCATACCTGTGAATAGCCAATAAAATTCAACAGCCCAGACAAAAGGCTTTCAAATCAACACCATCAAGATCATCATCAATAACCTCAATAGCTGGGAAATTAAAAAAGTGTGACAGTAAAATTTAGAAAAAGAAGCTCTTCTTGCTTGGAAACATTATGGCAAGGGGCTTACAGATCACTTTCAAACATAGGACCTGCATCACTATTAGTTCATAATGTATCTTGGGGATATGCAGAAGAAAATACATGTATTTGTGTGTATGTGTATGCAGCTCATTTAATCCATGCTTTTCCCAGAAGTGGGGATTGGCTGCTGAGGCAAATAGTCTACCCAAGAATGCAGCCTGTTACAGAGCCAGGCTGTGCCTCTGATCTCTGGTGTAATCCACTTCTACCTCTGTGTGATGGTACCTGGGAAAAGTAGGTTTTGGAAGCTCATGGTCTGCACCTCTTAAGCTGAATAAGAGATGGTGATTATGTAGAAACAGCAAAGGAAAGAAGGAAGGGATGGTGAAGATAGTGGGGAAAAGTGGATCTTCTGACGTTACGTAGATCAGCTATTGTACAATTCCATGCCAAGTCATCAGAAGGATATCCTGGACTAAAATGTTTCTAAAACGAGCCTTTCTAATGCAAGATGTTGGGTTTAATAGTTCTGACAGGAGGCATTTTGGCTACATACTGAAAATGGGCAGCATTAACAAAGGCTTCTACTAGCCCACCCTGAAGAAAGCGTCTGATCTGTTCTGAAAATTTCAAAGTATGTCAAATCAGTTTTTGACAGCAGGGCTCTGAGCAGAGGCAGATCTGACACCAAGATTTTGTTTCTGCTACCTGGCTAGCAGAGCGTGGATAAAGAACTCATATAAATTATTTGTTTATTTACATATTCATATATTTATATAACTTCATATTGTAAAGAGATCAGACGATACCCTGCAATGCCATAATACCATATACTAACAGCCAGCCAGAAGGGGAGTGGAGAACATTGCTAGTGACAGTCTTTGCAAAAACTCTTGTATTGTTTTCTTTCCCACCTTTTGTTCCACTTAGGTGTTAATGCTTGTTCTTTGTAATGTAACCTTTTTTGGGACAGCAGCTGTTGGATGCTAGATGCTTGTGCAGTGCCTAACAAACTGGTTTGGTTAATGCCTTGAGCCAGGATTATTTATGATATAGCTTTCTGTAATATTTTTACCCATGCTATTTGAGTAGAATAGAATTTCCCATTCTATCTATTCCATCCCAGTCTCAGAAAATGATACAGATAACTCTCCTTCCTCTTTCCCTCTCCCTGCCCTGCAGACTCAGCATGGAGAAGGCTGTCTTCAGCAGACATAAATAGTTAGGAAGGATGTATTTATTTGGCTGTTGGTCATACAAAAGAGTGGAATCTGCAGCAAACAAAATTATTTCTTCTGCTAGGAAGAAAATGCTAAGCTCTTGATTTTTATTGAAAAAAATCAAGGCAAGGGGTAAGGATGTGTTCATTCCCTTTATCCACATCTGCAAGCAGTGCGGAACGAACACCTTTACATCACTCTCAGAATATACGGTTTATTTTCTGTTTCCATTGTAAAATGTGTTTCTTGGCTATAGAAGAAAAGAAAAATGCCCCAAAGCTGTGTTTTTATTTTTGAGCTCACACACAGGGGAAGTTAATACAATATTAATGACCACCAGGAGGAGCTCACGATACAGCCTGCAGCCTTAGCTTCCTGCCTCTGAGCTTGTCGGAATTTCACCAAATAGGAACTTCAAGTCAAAGCACAGTGCGGGCAGCCATCCCATTAAAGGTGACAGTGCTGGCATTTGACATAGGAACGCACAAAATAAAGCTACATCTGGAAAAAGCAAAGCAACCCAAAACAGAGGGCAGGTGGGACGACTTGCCACGGGCAGATGTCGGGAGGTTAGAGAACAACGTGATGATCCACCGTGCTGCGCGAATGGCCTCTCCTATACAGGGAATCCCGGCCTCAAACTTTACTTCTGAAATCTCTGTTATTCCATTGGTAAAAAAGCCGAGGTGGCATAAAGACCAGCTGGCAACCAGAAGGGGGGAGTGTTCACATGGTACAATGCTTTTTAAAGTTTTAGTAAAGATCTTTATAGGCGGGTTGGTAACTCCACTCGCCGATGTGAATGTTCCTAGCTATCCAAGGGTGGCAGAACAAATTTGTAAGTAAAAGGCTGGTAGTTTTTATTGTGGAAGAGATGCTTGATTGCAGAAAGCGCAGATTTTCACCTTGCAGCTGCTAGGTTTCCTCTGTCCAGGACAAAGCAGGACAGCGCCAGCAGCACTGAAATTGCTGAGGAAATTATTTTAACAATTTCCTGCAAAACTCCAGGATGAATGAGAAGAACCCACTGTCTGTCACATCTACTCTGTTCACCGTCTATTTTTGTACTGGTTTTAAAATCCAGTGTTTGACATTGCCTCAAGACTAACCAGTTCCCATTTCACTCAGGCAAGAGACTAACATCTGTAACTCAGTGACTGTGGGCACCTTTCTTCTTGCTAAAATAAATTAATACTGAACAGAGTCTTTTTATCACGGCCATGTTCTTATCAGACCATCTCCCTTTATATTCCTTCCTTCCCCAGCCATTGTGGAAACAGACATCCTGCCCAAGGCATCAAAATCCACAATCTGCTGCTTCTTCTATGGAGCCTCTGGATTTTTGCCAAGGGCCCCTTGAGATGGTCCCAGATGTGATTGCTTTTTCTGTGCTACCCTGAAAATATCCGGTAAAAACAAAGGGCTGCACTCACCACGGTTACCACTTTGGAGGCCAGCACTTCCTTTGCTGTCAGGGATGTACAGTAGGAGATGTTAGTGATGATGCACCCCAGAGAAACCATGACTAAAATGGTAGGGTCACAGTCAAAGGGATATTCCTACAATAGAATAAAGCCAATCTTTTTATCGCATCTCTCAGCTGGTTCTTGAGTTTACCTCCAGTTCCCATGAACCCAGGAGATGTGTATGGGATGTCTTTCCCACAGCGTTCTTCTGTGGGGAAACGGCACGTTCCTTGCACCTATGTTGTGTGTGAAAGTAGATTAGGTTTTGATACTGCTCTTCTTCAGGAGAAAAAAATGCAAACAATTCTGGGTTTATTTCAAAGTAAGTTGGACTTAAAAAGCAAACCAACCAATGCCTTAAAACAAAAACAAAATGTTTTTTGTCTGACTCGGTAACTTTTTGGGCAGAAGGCTGGAGAAGAGAGGAGGGAAGTGGAAATACAAACTCGTGACAGGTTTTGTGGCTTGGATTTGTGGGGGTTTTGTGCTACTTCGGTAGGCTTGGGAAATTTTTAGTAGTCCTGTATTTCAGAAAAACAACATTGTAGTTCTGGCTGTTACTGTAAGTGGTTGAAGATACCCATGAGGAATCACAGGGATGAAGAATAGCAAGTGCACCTTGCTGCTGGGTTTCCCTGTATAAAGTCTTGTAACCTTTTTTCCTTTTTCTTGTTGCTTAGATCTTGCCTGCAGCTTCCTTGCTTTGATGTAAGTTGCCTCACTGCCAGAGTTCCCATAGCCTAAGAGTGCACTTGTCTCCATAAGTATTTGTGCATGCAGTAAAATATTCAGAAGGGTTTCAGCCAGTTCATCAATTTTTAGGCACTCATTAAGGGTGAGAATCCAATGTTATCTCTTGTGTGAGTCTGTGCTTATTGGTTAAAGGCTTTATTTCAGTGTCACAGCAAAGAAAAACTTCAAATGTCTCTTTATTGGGATCCATCTTGCAATCTGTCTGCCACTAAAATAAAGAGATTGGAGGAAAGTGAAAAGAAGAGGGGAAAAAAAAAAAGATGGATCCCAATGAAATCCACACAGTTCATGCCTCAACTGCTCCAGAAAGCCACATGTTGTTCAGTTGGGCTGAGGAATTGTTACCATTGAAGGTACTTTATTGCTACTTTAATCAGGAAGAAACCTCTGCTCTGCAACTTATTTTCCTAACAGAAAGCAATTTGAGAAAGTTGATGTTGCACTTGTCTCTTGGAGTTTGGAAGGACGTTTATGTAGAACCTGAAATGAATAGTGCTTTTCAGGACTGCAACTAATGAGGTTATTCTCCCCCATGTCTCCTCACCAGTCTGCAGCTAAATCCAGCCAGCTTTCTGAGATCCAGCTCACGGCTACCCTCAGGGCCATGCAGTAAGTTTGTGTCATGTCGGGGATGTGTGGGCATGTTCAATATGGCCTTCATGTTTATTTCCAGAAACAGAAGTGTATCTCTGTGGCATCTGTTCTGTTAAATATTGACTTTCTTTCAGCAGTGTTAGAGGAAAGGAGCCTCCCTGGAAAAATCAGCTCGTGGGGATTTGCATGGCAATTCTATGGCTGGAGCACAATTTTAGGGTTGTTGGGTTTTTTTAAGTTATTTGGGACAGAGTTGCCCTTTGAAGTGCCTTTTTGTACAAGGCAGGAGCATTGCTTCGACAAAGTACAAGGGCTGATACTCAGTCCTTTGTATGCAAGACTGATAAAGCAGAGTAACTTAGGACTGATGATCGGCGATCCATTTTAAATGGTGTCTACCTCTGTGTTGTTACTCTTCAGAAATGTCCTGACCTTGCAGATTTACAGACAGACTTTTCTTAACAATATGTGCAATGTCAGCACCAGCCAGAAACATATCACCCTCTGTAAGCAAACATCCTGAAATAAAAGGCCAGAGGTGGCTTGTAAAGAGTCAGTGAGCTTGAGTCCAAAGCATGATGAAAACTTTCATAGGAGAGGAAAATTCAAGAACCAAATATGATTGGTCCCTGAAAAACTGGTGATAACACCTAAATGGATATGCAACCAAGGATGTAAGTATATTCATGCCTTTTGCGAGCACAGTGGTAACACAAACTCCGTCTACAATGGTTCCATGTGGCAAGGGCTTGACTTTTTTGGTGTCAGAAGGAAGACTGCCTAGCCTGGTGTTTCGAGTAGCACGCTGTAAAATACCACGAGGTAAGCCCTGTAGCTGTCCCCCTCCCTATCATGTGAGCCTACAGCGTATCTCGTAAGGAAGCATCTTCATCTGAAGTCGTTTACTGCTGAGGATGTCCCGTATCAATTGGTCATCTTTCTGACAGCTAACCACTCTAACTGATTTGACACTGGTGTGAAGTGTTGGATTTTCATCTACAGGCCTGGGTCTGTGTAGCTGTAGGTGAGCATAGGTGCTTACTGGTGCAAATAATTAAGACAGGGAAAGGTGACTGGAGCTGGTTACAGAGATTTCCTATGTAAAGTAGGAAAAGTCAAGCTGATAATTTTGGCAAGTTTGGGTAATTAGACTGTAAGAGAGACAAAAATAGGGATATTTGTTAGTTAACTGCTTTACAGAAACTTTGTCTCTCTAGTAGCAGGGAGAACATTTTGAGGATGGATGTGCATAAAAAAAGCAGTGTATTGTAGTGCCATGTCAGAGAATATGTATTATATAAAACAGGAGCTGGAGTACCTTGTCTTTAGACTTCTGCCTGCAGGCGGCTGCTGTGCTGCTGGAGGTGATCTGGTCCATGTGCTGGTGCGGTGCTGTTTGTTGTGTTTCCAGAGTAAAAGTAAACTCTGGTGATGTTTCTGGCAGAGAGCTAAGTTTGTGGACGGGTAGAGGAGAGCCCAGGTCACCTGAAGGGAAGGGTGGGTCTCACAGGGTTGACCCATCACTCGACGAATTCGTCCTTAGCCAGGCTCCTCTTGTCGACTTGCCTTCTTCATGGATGTCCTGGGTGTGGGATTGCTGCCAACTGCATGAGGGGTAGCAGTACGCATGTTATCATGAAGCAGAGAGGTGGCTCAGGGGCCAGGCAGTCCCCAGCTTCTGGGGTGCAAGTGTGTATGTGGCTTGGTCCAAGCAAACCAAGCCTTTGCATTTTGTTGTAACCAAGTATTGCAAAGGGCACGTTGGATGTCTGTGCTCTTCCTCCCCGCAAATGGTAGGGGAGAGGACACGTCCCAGTGACCGTTAGCGATGATTTGTATCTTCATAGAGCTGAGCTCTGTGTGTGCCGCCAGGCGCGCTGTGCCCACAGAGCTATTGATTATCCTGAATTTCTCTTTGTTCTTTTGTTTTGGAGACTTTAATACTAAAGGCAAGTATCAGCCTGATAACTCCGAGAACTGTAATCTCTTTATGCCATAGGAAAGAAAACAAATGGGCTCCCTCTGCCCATTTATTCCTGTGTGCTTCTGCCAAGGCTTCAATGAGGAAGGCAAGAATGTGGGTGGGAGCTCTTGCCCCATCTTCCATACGCTTATGTTCCCCAGACCACAGCAAAGGAGAGACATGCTATGACATGTTGCCTACTGTCATAAAAGTGATTCTGTCCTAAAGACACCAAAAGCAGCTGTCTGCAGAGCAGGGACCTCTGCCTGCATCCCCGGGTCCCCGGCTTGGCAACCTGATAGTTGGCTGTGGTTATTTCATTTCTAGGAAAGAGGCTGATGCTATTGACCCTGAGCTATTATTTGCCTAATGAAATACAGGGAACTGAGGGGTGGGAGCTAGATGTGAGGATCTGCGGCTTGCTGCCTTTCCTCCCTCTCCTTCCCTGGAAGAGTTTTGCAAGAATGCCTCGGCACTGCCAGAACACTAGTCCTGACAGCTGGTAGCTCCGTCCCCGCTCCAAGGGTGTCATATCCTGAAATGCTCTGCGCCGTTGTCTGCAGCCCTTACAGACCGAAACCGGGCAGCTGGAGCCTTCCTTCCTGACAGAGGAGCTACGGTCTTAATACTCCAAGGACCCTTGCAGCAAGACGGTGTTTTGCCAGATGCCCCCAGCCGCCCTTTAATGGTCCTAGGCAGCCCCCCGTGTCTGGGGCGCTGCCTGTGACGCCGAGCCTGGCTGTCACCCCGGCTTTGTGGCCCAAGCGGAGCATCCTGCCCATTTTGCCAGGCCTGTGCAACTCGGAGCGTTGCACTTCAGCAGGCACCGGGAAGGTACGGCCCTGCTGATGTCCTGCCTGCCTTCTTTTTAGGGTGCTGCAAGGGCTTGGCCCCCCAGATGAGCTGACCTCAGCTGGCACCGCTGGGCTCTGCCAGACCTGCCTATGGCCGCTGAAGGCAGAGGGAGGCAGGTCATGTATCAAGCAGATTTCTGGATAGCATGGGGTCTTTTGCTGTCAGAAAGCCCAGATGAATTTGCAGATCACAAAGAAAATGCCGTCTGCCTCATTACTGAGCTGCAATCTGTTCCTTCTCTCCCCCCCCCAGTCATATTCCTCACCAGGGATTTATCGTTCCTTTTCAATCTGATGTTTCAATCTCCCGTTCCCCCATCTTTGCCCCTCTTGTTTCCCTTTCCAGAGCTGCTGCTCTTACTTTTGTCTCTCCTGCCGCTGCCAGCTGGAGTGAGACGCTCACACGGTGTTGTGCTCAGAAGTGCCTTTAACTGCCCGCCACCGCTAGCTGCCGAAAGAGAGGAGATGCCCCGTAAATGCAGCAAATGAAAGCACTGCCGCAAGGCTGCACGGGTCCTGCCCTTTCCAAAGCGCTCCTGTAGGTAGGCATTGGAAACACAAGCTGGCAGGCACAGGCTCTGGGGCCTTCAGGAGACATCAAAACCTGGGGGGGCTGTTGTAGCTGTGCTTGCCCTAAGAACTGTGTAAGGCAAGTCGCATCAAAGCAAAACACCGAAGGAGAATGTACGTATTTGCATTGCTGTTGCACGCACGGAGCTTGGCTAAGGTTCGTGCTATCTTCAAGCTCAATAAATTCTTGCTCTGAAGAAGCTACAGCAAAGCAGGAAGAAAAATGGTGCTGGCTGCTTGCTTTGCAGAGATAAATGGTTGGTGGCAGCTGGAAACGAAGCCTTTAGTGACAAGGCCATCTTTCCCTGCAGGTAGAAGCAGTCTGGGAGAAAGGACTGAGACACGCTGCATTTGACTTGCTCCCAGAAAAGCCTGACAATTACGTATGTCGGGACACGTTCCCTTATACCAATAACCTAAATATTTTTGCCTAAGGCGGCCAGTGACGTGGTACGGCAGGGACATACTGTTTGCGCTCGAATGCCAAATCTACTCCCCTCCTCCGTGCTCCGATGCCTTCGGCATGTGCTGTACAACAAGTCCTTTTTCTCCCAGATAGGGATGCGTTTCCTGTGGTTTGTCCTCTGGTGCCTATTTTTCAGCTTTTCCTGCCGAGAAGGACGCGAGCCTCCGGCGATGCCATCAGCTGGAAGCCAGCGAGCGGCGGCGGCGAGCCCGCGTCGCCCCAAGCTCGTCCCTGTTGGCTCGGCGGCCCCGGCGGCGCGTGCCAGGCGTTGTGCAGCTGCAGGGCTCGGCGCCAGCGGCGAGGTCTCTGCCTGCGCCGCAGAATGCCTGATTCAGCAGCAAAATCCCCGAGCTGCCTCCAAGCCCTCCTGGAAAAACCATCTGCAGGCATCCCGCTTGGGTGGGAACATCCAGTGCTGGATGCGCCTGCCAGATCGCCCCGTCTGCCGCGCAGCGTGCGGCTCCCCGGGGACCGGGCGGCCCCCAAAGGCTTCACCTCGAGCATCCCGGGCTCCTCGCTGCTTGAAGACGTGAACGAAACGCAAGGGTCTGTGGTGTTCTCTCCTTCCCTGCCCTGAAGGTCTAACCTGAAGCCCCCTGAAACCTGTGGGAAAGACTCTCATCGGCTTTCCTGTGTCTTGGGACTGAAATTGCTGCTTGCTTCTCCGTCAGCCGCACATCTGTAGCGTTCTGCTAGTGCCTTTTTAAATCAGATTTCCTGGGATAAAACAAAAACAAAAAATACACGGAGGAGGGGGAAAAAGAACACAATAAATCTTTTCCTTCACCTAAACCAGCAGTAGTTGGCTGGAGAGGGACGAGATTGTTACAGGTATTGCCTGAACGCAGTGGCCTGGTATCCTCTGTACCTGCTGCTGAGTAGCCACGTGTTAAGTAGAACCAGTTAAATGCACCTGGGATAATCTCTTAATACTGCTCCTACTGTCTTCTCGCTGTTTCATTCATTCTTTCTGATGTGCTTTATGGAAGTACAGCAAGATGCCAGGCACGTTTTGTATGTTTGCACGGTCGCATGACGTATGGCCCGTTGGTCTGGGGCTGAATGCCACACACAGTTTGATCTGGAATGGAAACTTTTTCCCAGCTTTTTGCACCAAATTTGCCTTAGAGTTCCTGGCAGGTGGCAGCCAAAGCAACGCCAGGAAAGGAGAGGGTGGCTGTTTGGCAACCTTGGCCATGATGGGCGAGTCCAGCGAGCAACACTGACCATCACCTCCCTCTTCGTTTGTCCCCGTGTCTCTCCAGGGCTCGGCACGGACAGGCCAGGTCAGCTGTAAGCAGGAGCTGCGCCTGGGTGGGAAGTGGCTGGGAGGGACTGGTACCTCATGCTGGTTGTGGCAAGGTCGAGGGATGCTCAGCATCACCGCTGGTTGAAAGCAAGTACTCTTGGTGGCCCCGAGGTTCAATTCTGACCAGGGCTAAGGACCATTCCTGACGGCCAGTTGACTCATCCCAGCTGATCATGCTTCCATCCCAAGCTCTGACAAGCACAGAAGCCCAAACTGGGGCCAGAGGCCTTGTGTCCCTGAAAACCCATCTTTGCGTGGCAGGGAAAGCCCACTGGGTTCACTGGCACTGTGACAGGGAACGAGGGCTTGGCCCCAGCTGTGCAGTCGCTCCCCTTGGAAGTGTTTTTTCCATCTCTAGAAGCAGTGCCTCAGCTGGTGCAGATCATGCTGGCCCCAGTGACATGTGGAGGCTGTTACATGCTTACATCAATCACAGCATGCCAATTTATTTTCTTTCTCCTTAGCTGTTTTGCAATGCCTTCCCAATTCAATTGCTAATATTTTTCATAATTATATTTGAGCAGCTGCATCGGTTTGGAATTTGTACAGATGTCCTGAATTTTGCAATGTTCTCCCTCGCACGGGGCACCTCTCGCAAACCACTCGCTCTTTGGAGAGGATCCTGCAAGCCAGCCAGCGTTGCTGATAGTGCCTCAGGCCCTGCCAGAGCAATGATCTTCCTCAGGCAAACAGCCTCCTCATCCTACCTCTGCCGGGTGAGCGGTGGTCGCCCTGCACAGTCCCCTCTTCTCTTTGTCTTACATGGCAAGTCTGCTGGGGACAGAAAAGAGCAGTTTGGGTTGCTGATGCCTGCACAGCAAGTACCCCCAAGATGGAGCTGTGTGGAGAGGATGGGGGCTAAGGATATTCTGGCTGGTATCGTTTCAAGGCACGCGGGAGAGGAGCTGAATTTCGGTCTTCCATGTTCAGGATGGTGGCTCCTTGGTGCTGGCCGCAGTGATCCCAGATCCCAGTTCCTCACGTGGCTACAGCCCCATCCTGCAACGGAAGGTCCTCGCTTCCTCTCTCCAAGCGTATACTGCGTCCGTGCTGAGCCACAATGACAAGGAAAAAAAACCACATGGTGTTTCTTCCTTTGAGCGGCCGGCAGCAGAGCCTTGCTGGGCTGCCCTGGCCCAGCGCTCAGTGTTGTGCACAAAGGAAACCTCCTTCTGAGACGCCCCGCAGCGCTCAGATTTTCTTCTGAAGCGGGAGACGCAGTGACCTCTATTTCAACATGAATAATCGCAATTGTAGTTCCTGCCCCTCCAGTGATGCAGGTCTTTATTAGACCTGACTGGGGTCTGTAACCTCTGCTGGCTGCAGGTTCTCCCAGCTGCCGGCATGCTGTGTGAAGTGCTGTTTGTATTTCCTTCTATTCATGCTAACCTTACCTGCCACGAATGATGCAATCATGCGGACAAGAAGAGAACGTAGGGAGGTTCAAAGTCCAGGATGGAAAAAGGAGAGAGAGAAAGAAAAAAAAAGAAAGAAAGAAAAAAAAAATAGAGCTTCTAAGGCTAGAGGTCATTTGGGTGTGGGGCTCAGGGGGCATCAGAGACATGCTGGAGCCTCCAGGTTGGAAGGGAATATCCACTTGGTGCCTTTCTCTTGCCTGTAGCTATCTGTGCTTAAGCCATGGCAGCCTGCAGCTGTGTTGGGTCCACTGACTTCAGGGAAACCTGAAGTGAAGTGAGTCTCTGGGGGCTGGTGGAGCCCTGGCTGCGGGAAGGACCATCACCAGAGGCGAGTACGAGCTGAGCTGTGCAGGGAGACGTGAGGCTGAGCTGCTCCAGGTCTCAGGCGTGGAAGGTGATACGGCTGCGGATGACGGCCATAAGCAGCGGCTTGGGATGTTCGGGGTGGCCACTGGGAGAAGCTTCTCCCCAGGAGGGTGGTGCAGCACTGGAACAGGTTACCCCGAGGGGTCAGGGTCTCTCTGACCTTGAGGGGTTTTAAGACTTGGCTAAACAAAGCCATGGCTGATCTGAGCTAGTGTTGGCGACAGTCCTGCTTCGTATGGGAGGCAGGACCAGAGGCACCCAGAAGTCCTTCCCAGCAGATACTTCTGTGACTGTACTTACATTAAAATTGAATAAACATGCCCTCGTGTTGACTTAACCTTCCCAGTGAGCATGTTGATCCGGTTTTGTTGACACGCTCGTTCCTAGAATCTGATGCTCACTAAATACGAATGAAAATGGGAAATGGCCTGTATGTTACCTGAAAAAACATGCGCGTTGGGTTTTTGTTTAGCTTCTGGTGCCATCTTTCAAGCTCTGGGAAAGCTGGCGGGGGCTGCAAACACATCCCTGTGATGACGTGGTGCCAAATACCACCCCGCAGCAAGCTCTATAGATGCAGTTATTGGAATAAGACTCCTCCTTGTGCTCAGGAGACTAATGGGCCCTTCAGTGCATATTTCTGCTACATCTTTGCACTTCAGCTTCTGCTGCAGGTAAAACAGGCTGCAGCTAGCGAGGGCTTGGGGAGTCTGCTGCTAGGCGTTCATTCCCTCACCTCTTCTAAACCACGAGACATAATAATGTGTTTCTGCTTCACTGTAGGCACAAAACGGGACCTTTGAGGGGTTCGTGTACACAACTGGACGTTCTTCTTTTTCAACCAGGGGTTAAAGCTCTGCCCAAGCTGCTCCCAGCATGGAGCACGCTCTCTCCCCTCTGATAACTGCCACCCTTACCCAAACCTTCTCCCGCTCCCGTGCCCCACCAAGACCTTCATCTGGCAGCTGCCAGCACAGCCCTCACCCATGACTGGGCTAGAGATGCCTCGTATGTGCTGGCAGGGCTGAGCCTAAGCCTTGTTTTTCCTTCTGGACGGAGGGTTTGCTGTTTTTTTGCAAGGCACTGCTCCCTGTTACCTGGGATGGGCCACCAGAAACTCTGGATGTGCATTCCTGTGTTGTCTCACGGGGGATGAGGTAGTGGCTCTGGTGAGAGAAAAACCCTCCTTGTCCCCCTTCCTGCCATCAGAGGCGTGGGGAATGGTGAGCAATTCATCTGAAACTCTGCGTAGTAAAATATAAATCCCCATAGCCTGAGAAATTCTGGGTAAGAGCCAGAAAGGGTTAACAAGGAAACATGTTCCCTCCAGCATAATTGTATATTTGGCTTGTATTTTAATAAATGAGTAACAGCTGAGCAGAGAGGCCAAGAGAAGAGAGTCCCCCCACCCTGAGGTATGTTCAAGGCAGAGTTTGGGCTGTGTGCGAGTCAGGTACTGGAGTGGGTGATTTAGCACAAAACACTGAGGATTAACTATGAATTAGACAACTATGCAGACAGTGAGTAGCAATCAAAATGAGTGGCTAATGCAGGTGTAAAAGGTTGGGTTTTTTTTTTAATGTTTAAATTTTCTTGTGGATTCCCTGAAGGTGGGAAGAGAAGGAGCAAACCCAGGCACTGTGGTCGAGCCTGAGGGGAGCTGGAAGCCTGGGGTGATAAATCAGCAGCACTGCAGTGAGATTAAGGGGGAAGCCAGTGTAATATATGAGGCAATATGGAAAGAGGAGTTTTATTACTACAGCGAGCTCTGAAAGGGTTCAGTTCCAGATGGTTAAAGCAGGGGTAGATCAGGAACCCCAAGGGATGGGGCCCACCATCTGACAACAGCAGAAGCAGAGGAGGGTTTCCTCCGCATCCAGAAAGAGTTTCACCTGGAGAGAGCTGTCTCCATAGCAGGATAAAATAGCTTGCATTAGTGGGGAAATTCCTCTCTGTGAGGAAATCTGGTGATGAGTATGGCCATTTCGGCATTTCCCCCCATTCGGGAAATGTGTCTTGTTCTTGCAGAACGTTTCTGGGAGGGCTTTGGGGTTCGCCTGCTGCTCAAAAGCAGCGGGTGGTGCTGGATGATGGTGCCATTGGCATAACCCTGATGGGAATATTGGCCTTGATAAAGCCCCCCCCAGTGCAGCAGCTCTGCAGACCGACAGCCCCAGGGCTGGGGGGCAGTTTAGCACCCGCTACACCATGGTGGGGACTTGTGTTTCAGGGAGCGGCCTGAAACTGTTAAACGTTTGGGTTTTTTTGTTTTTTTGTTTTTTTTTTGATAAATCACCAAGCAGTGGCTAGGAAGCAGTATCTTATATAAGCTCTCAGCCAGGGCAAGAAGTAAAACAAAGACCTGGTTCATGGAGGAATTTGTCCTGCAGGAGCGAGGGCTGTCAGGCGTTGGCACTGCCCAGCTCCACGTCAAAGGCAGACTAACCCTCAGACCGCAGCACCGATGCAGCGCGACAAATCGCTGGGAGGAGGGGGGGTGTTGCTTTATTATGGGATTTTTTTTTTTTTTTTTTTTTATTTGAAATGGTTAAGAAGAATTCTCATTTGGGGAAATTTTGGCTGTACTTTGCTACAACATTAGAGTTCTCTGTTGGGTCTCTTCTGCTAGAAATGTTTAGATTTATTTTTGTTTGTGTTCTGTCTTACGCAGCTAAGAAAACAGTTTCAAATAGGACAAATTGTCTTGTTCCAGGGAGGAGGTCTGATCTGGAGAGTGAAAACAGCTTGCTACTTGGAGAGCCGTCCGCAAAAGAACAAAGCTCTCAGGACAGTTCCCTACACTGTGCCCCACAAGAGATATTGTAGAGCCAAGATGTTGGCCTCGGGAAGCACTACTATGTGAGACAGTCTCCCTGTTAAGCGGCTTTTTTTCCTACGATTTATGTGCCCCAGTGCCTGGTCCTCTGGGCACTGCTCCTTTGGGTCTGATGGGCAGGGGGGCAAGTGCCTGGGATATTCCTTTCTCCTGCTGGCAGGAAAGGGGAATCGCGTTAGTTCATTTCACAGGGATGCTGGTGCACCTTTCTGATAGTCTATAATAGCTGACGCTGCAGAAGAAGACTTGAGTCTATTTTAAACAGGTGTGCATCTCTTCTATATGTGTGTTTTGCATGTCACTGGCAACAGGAAAGAAAGAAATGCTCATGAAAGAGCCAATGTTCCTGCACAACATTCATGGAAAATCAGTTCTGGATGCACAGAAGTGTGAGTTTCTTGTGGCAACTGGATGGAGAGTTACACTCAGATGCTTAGAAAAGTGAGATGACATCATATGATCTGTACATTTTGTGAAAATGAATCAGTGCTACTATTATTAAAACATCTCCACTTGTAATGACTGCTTTGGCAGACTGGTCATAATGAAGAATTCTAAACTTGGTGTAGGATAGAAATCCTGGTAGAAAGGAACTCTAAGAGCAACAGGAATTTTGCTGCTTGAAAACCAGACTCAGCTTAGTCCAGTTTCTTGCCAAAGAGCCAAAGTGTGGATTCAATACTTTTAGGTTCTCAATTAAAAGGTCATCATCACCTCATCAAGAGGTCCAGACTCACCACATCATCAGTCTGTTTTCCAGAAAAAGTCAGTCTTGTCCAAAGGTCAACTGGAAATGCCTAAATGAGATGATAAAAGTGGTAAGTGTGACCTGAGCCAAGAACCATTTTGCTGTCAAGGCTTACAAAAAAAAATTTTCGTTAAGAAAGAAATGATAGGAAATGGTAGTCTTTTGACAGACAATTCACGAAACTAAACTTGTGAAATTCTGTAGAAAGAGGAGCTGATGGAAATTATTCTTACATTTACACCTAAGGCAATCACCCTGGATTTATTACTACTTCTTGGGCTGCAAGTGTGAGTCTGATTTATTAACTACTGTCCCTTTTGGTTTCTTATCCAGGGTGGTAAACCAGCTGTAGAAAGCTGAAAAGAAGTTGAGCTGCATGTCTTGTCTTTTCAGCCTGTTTCTTGTGTTCATTTTGGTCTATAAACAAACATCTCTCAGGTGTCCTAAATAGATTTTTCTGATTGAGTTCCCAGAACAGATTGCCACTAGTTTCATTAAAGCTTATTTATGCTACTTTTATGCATGAATAAAAAAGCTCCCACTCACTGCTGATTTTATGTAGTTAGATCCTCGTGGTGGACGTTGAATCGGAGTGACATTTTTGGCACCAAAAAAAAAAAAAAAAAAAAAAGTGGGACTGTGGAGAACAGTTTGATGCCTGCATCTTTTGCAGTATGAAAAGGAAGGGGTTAACCTGTTCTTGGCTGTATGGTATTGATTGAGGCCCCTGCAAAGAAAATACAGCTGTAAATAGTTAGGAGTATTCCCTAGTAAATGGTTTTTTTGGGGGGTAAGTCACTGAGTTGGGACCCTGGAGGTACGATCTGTTTCCCAGGGATGCCACCCCCTTCCTGTGTGAGAGGAGGAGGAAGGTCACTACTTGCTCTAGGTCTCAGCTCCCCAGCTGAGAATGATGCTTTCTCCCTCCTCTGCTTTTTCCAACTTGCTTGTTTATATCGCCAGCTTTTCAGCAGAGTAACATCTACTTTGCCTGTGCGCTGATCGCGGTGGGCCCTGCTCTCTGCCGCTGCCTCTAGACACCCCTACGAATAACAAATATGATTTTCCCTTTACGCTTGTCTCCTTCATCTCCATCCATGCTGCAGTGCCTGTGAGGTAAGATTAACAGCTAAAAATAACAATAAAAAAAAAAAAGTCAGTAAAAATGAAGAACAAGGGAGTAAAGATCCAGCAGGTGTGAAAAGTTGTGAAATGGGTTTGTTGTTCTCCAGTCCTTGCTGGCTGATGATCTCGTGCAAAGGTACCCCATTGGGAACGAGAAGGATCGGAGCCTGTCCTTTAAGTTAAAAGGGTGAACAAAAAGCAGCTTTGTATGTTTCCTTTGTGCTAAGCACATTGTGAATATTTTTAAGCATTGCCACAAGGATTAACATCTCTGCATTTTAATGTGCCTGGTGCTGGAATGTAGCTGGAAAGCAGAGCAGGCAGGAATGGTCTCTCCAGGCAGTGGGCTCTGCTAGGTGTCTCTTTGAAGTGCTATTCAGTTGCTTTCTGTTACTGTTTTTTTCCGCCCCCTCCCTCTTTCCCCCCTCCTTCAACAGCTGCTGGAACAAATCCTGATAGACTTCATGTTTCTGAAATTTACTGGACTGGACTGTTTTATCTCCAAATACTTTTGCGTGGCAGTAGTATAAAAAAAAAAAAAAAAAAAGCTTGTGGACAGAAGTATGGAGTTTGGTATTTACTTTGGATCATTAACCTGGTCTGTAAATTTGATTTGATCTCTCCTTTTTTTGTTCCTCCCCCCTTCTTTGTGTAATTTCAGAGCCTGCAAAGAGACGCTGTCTTTTGCTGCTTCGGGATCCCAGCAAGAAATGGGAGTCTGATGGATTGTAAATGCACCTGCTTTGTTTAAAACCCAGCCAAACAGATAAGTGCCCTTTTAATTATCTCACAACAGCATTTTAGACGTAGCTGTGCACAACATCTCTCTTCAGTTTGGTTTCAATTCGGTGAGCCCGCTGTGTTTCACCATTGCAAATGAACGCTCTGCGGTTCTCCTTTTGGCTAAGAAATACCAGATGATATCTGTATTTTACGTGAGCTAATTAATTAGCGTCTGCGGGAACCGCAGCTGACGGCTCGGGAAGCTCCCGGGGGTCTTTCCCTGCCCCTCCGGAGCTGCCGTCTCCAGCAGCCCTGTGAGGTTTTGGGACTCTGAGGAGCAGCTCTGCGGGACCAGACGAGGCTGATGTGACCCATCTGAGCCTTAAGGAGTCCTCCGGGACTCATTAGAGGTTTAGTAACGAAACTTGGCTGGTTTGATTGAGAAGATGGTTGTGCAGGCTTGGCGCGGTCTCAGAGAAACCAGCTAACGCTGCTGGCAGGAGAGAGGGCTTTCTGCACGTGCTATTCATATGTGTGCGGAGAAAGTGATAACTCGTGCTTCTCCCTGCTGGTTTCCAGGTGGGAAAATAGCCGGGGACCGGGGAGAGAAGCCTTTAGTTATTCTGAGTTTATACAGGGCATACAAGAGGGTATCATGGGTGGGTAGAAGCAAGAATTGTCCCCTCAAAGTTATGGGGATGTTTATATCTATGGATGGAAAATACAATCGAGAAAATAATTTCTGACTGCTTAGATCTGCTTCTATAGGTGACCGCTGCCTGCTCTTGGACACACCACTGCAACTATTAAATAATTTAAGAAATCCAGAAAATATGGTCTCACGTACAATGTAACTTTGCAATAGTGTGCAGCCACGGGGCTGGGGCAAATATTCACTATACCTGCAATTTACTGCGTTAGAATAATGAAAATACCACTAACACCGAGTGTGTGAGCTTTGGAGGGGATGTGTGGCAGGAGGAGGGACAGGACCCAAATTATCTACTCCAGACCTGTCTTGTCTGCTCTACCAGGCTTAATTAACATGGTGAAATGTCTACCTTGCTGTTAGGAAAACAATAAAGAGGTTTGCTACAGCAAATTAAACTGTAGTAACTGATGTAAATTTGTCCTACCTACCTAAGCAGAAGGTGAGTTCTTTGGTGAAGGTGCCAGTCTAGGACTGAGGGAGAGACTGGAGAGACAAGACAGTGAAGCAGGAGGTTACTGCGGTGTAAGACAACTGGATCTAGATCAACTCGTGTGATCCCTGGAGTGTCTGAAGTTCCCTCTTTTCTAGGAAAAAATGCACTCCTGCTGTTATTACCAAGAAAGTTTTTATATTAATAGAAGAAATGACATGTCTGATATTAATGACTATGCTCTGTCTTACAATTTTAAACAGTACTTATTCTTGACTCTTCAAGACTCCGATAGCAAAAAAGCTTGACGGTATATTAAGAAACACTGATAAAATGAAGCCCTAGTGAGAAAATTGGAGTTTGTTGATTCAGCAAGCATGGCTAGGAAGTTAAAGAAGCTTAACTCATCTCTGTATCCCAACTAACAGAGCTCTTTGCTGCTCAGAAAAAGAAATAAAAAAGTTTTAACCTCAGAGATCCTCAAGGTCTTGATTATTAGGTTTCCAACTTGAAATCTGCTTTCCGCCAGTGTGCTGATATCAATGTTGCCCCAAATCAAGTCCCATTAAATTAACCCTAACCTGGCCAGTTCCAGTGTGGGCATCAAAGTTGAATTTGGAAATCATATCCCGAAGTGTGGCATGCAACTTGTAACGCTCTCTGCTCCTTGGCAGAAGAGGCAGAAAACACTTACAGCCCCTCTCAGGAGCTGTACTGGTGTGAGAGGTGATACTGAGCGTGTTACACGCACCTGGGGTTTGGTTTGTGCATCCGGCAGCTGAGGAGAACAGATTTCAACAGATCTTGACAGGTTTCTGTGAAAAATCTTGTCTGGAAAAGCAGACCCCCAAATCCCTAACTCTTTCCTCGTCTTACAGGTGAACCTTGAGGACACTTGGGAGACCGTAGCTCCTGAATGCATGACCTTCCCCTGGGATTAGAAGAGAGCCATGGGGAAAGACAAGAAGGAAGAGGAGGCCGTCTTTCTGAGGAAAAAGATAACTTTGCTGCGGGCTTTCTCCCTCCTCATCGGCAGCATGGTTGGCAGTGGCATCTTTATCTCCCCAAAAGGAGTGCTGAAAAACTCTGGCAGCGTGGGTTTCTCCCTGGTTGTCTGGTTTGCCTGTGGGCTCCTCTCAATGTTTGGTGAGTGGCGAGCTTTGTCAGCCTTTGCTTAAGCACTTGGGAGGTGAGGGGAGCCAGCACATTTTTATGTATAAAAAGCTGGGAGAATTAGAAAACAAAATTTCCCTGTTCCTACTGCAACAGAAACAAAGGTTTAACAAGGTGTGTGTGTGGGATCACCAGGGGTCTTTAGTTCAAATGATTCCTCTGGGGTGATTGAGGAAATCCCAGCACTTAAGGTCTGTGAATATGAAATAATGTGCAAGTCGAGGGCAGAGCAGTGACAACGACTGCGGGTGGAGATAGTGTCATCTCTGCCAGGAAAGCTGGGAGCAAATGAGGGGACTCATTCTATAAGGTGGAAGGGAGATGTAGGCATCTAAAAGCGAGTCTGAGGGCTGCACGGTGCTTTTCATAGACACTGTGAAAAGGGCAAGAAGTGATAGTCTTAATGTGCCGTAAGGGATCCCCCTTGTGTCGGTGAGGATAGAGAAGCAATGGAGCAGATTGTCCACCAGCCGGGGGTGGGTGTCTGTCAGAAGTGGTTTGGATACATCTGATGCTGCCTTGGAGCAGGAGATGGAGCAGATCAGTTCAGCCCTGCTTTCTGTGCATTACCCTTGGCTCGGTTTCTGGCATTTAATACCAGTCTTTTCTCACAAAGGGTTGGCTTTTTGATGACAGCTTCATTCTAGTTCTTCTGAAGTAACATAGCTCTTAAAGTTACAATGGATAAAAGGTATGGCTTTTAGTTTGCTTCACTAACTGTATAAAATCACCATCTCGGAAACATTCTAAAGGTGCTGTTAGGAGGGAACTGCAAGATCTCTCAGCTCTGGGGAGAAATCTGATGTTTATTTCAGTGGGTGACTTTCAAGTTGTTCTTCTGTCATAACTTAGAAGAAAAAAACCCAAACAAACAAGAAAGGAGAAATACTTCATGTGGAAAAAAACCACTTTGGCACTGTGACATGTACATGCAAGTTTAGAAATTCAGACATTCAATGTTAATGTGGCAACAAGTGCAGTTCTTGCTCTTAGCCTGTGCGTACAGGTATTTCACGTTGCAGCCTATGTGTGGTTGTTTGGCATGATATCCTTTTCTTAAAGAAAATCTTAAAATATAGTGTGAGCACGGTGTTTCTTTTAACTGAGCAGAGCAATAAATAATAATGTGTGTGCTGATCACATAGCCCAAGCTCTGCACTTGGAAGTGTTTCTCTCTCCATTGCATCCTTTGACAGACTCTGCTGGAAGGGCCTTGGGAGCCTCTTTATCAAGTTATTGTATTTTGTAGCCAAATTTGTTAGTTTGTTCTTCCCTTTTATCAGCTTGATGGCCTCCCCTGAGTGTTTCTCTGACACTATTTTTGCAGCGCAGTAAAAGGCCTGCTTTCTCTTACACTTTTTTTCTTTCAAATACGGTGTTTATACGAGTCCCATAGCACGAGTTCAGCAAAGCACTTAAACACACGCTTGAAACATGTAAAGAGACCCACTGGAATAAATGAGACGAGGTGTCTGCCTATATTCGACACTTTGAACAGGGATTCTGCTCAAATTTGCCAACAGAGAGGCAGAAAAACCGGAGGTCCTCACCGTCGGAATGACCTGAATATGTCACCATCGCCACGGGACTCGGCGGCACGGCCACATCAGCGCTGGGTTCCTCTGCGCTCTCCCCCCACAGCTGCCTGAGCTGGGCAAAGAAGTAGACGGCCCAGCTGGAGATGGTCTTACCCCACGGGGTCACATCCCAGCAGCGCTCAGCCCCGTTGCAAGGAGAGTTGTGCTCAAAGAAGTGAAGTGTTTTATGATTTCTTTTGGTGAACAAAGGACGTTTAACCTAGCAAGTGAATCCGGTGTCAGCAGGGCTTAAGATTCGTACTTAGACATATTCAAATGGCATGATGGATTGCTCTATAGAGAAAACACAGATGGGATTTTTCTTTTTTGGCACAGGTGGAGGAATAAATATTTCAATCCATTTGCCTGAAAGTTTTAAGCTGTCTTCTCTGGCGTGCCTCTCCCAGGTTTCTGGTTGTGCCCCTGCAGAGAGGCACGTGTCAAGGCAGGAGCAGGCTGTCCCACGTCTGTCCGTGCGCTCGTCCATCAACACGTGAGAAGAGACCGACTGAGCCTCTCGTGCGGACGCTTCTCTCACTCTGCATCATCGGGGCCGTGTTTTCCTCCAGCAGCAGGACTTCTCTCTCAGAGAAGATGCCCTTCCAGGTCCTCAGTCTCATGTCTTTGAATGAAGGAAGGGATTTATGTGGAGATGCAAGATAAGGACACAAGAACATGGTCTGTGATCAAAAACATGATTGAAATGACCAGTTCAGCTGTCGGCCAAGCTGCTGTAACTGCCTTGTAACCACCATTTCACCAGTCTCACTGTGAGAAGCAAGAACCCAAACCTCCAGGACTTTTTTCAAAGAAAACCTCTTGTAGCTTAATACAACACTTCTATCACACACCTTTGCACGTAACTTTCATGGAAAAGTTGTATCATTAACCAGAAAATGGAGTGGTTCTGCTAAGCCCCTTTATCTTCCTCTAATTCACTATTTATTTAACAGATTGATTCCATCCCTGAAAAGTCACACAGAAAAGAGAAAATCCATGGCATGATTTACTCAGTGCATTTCTACCTGAACTTTTCCAGGTGCCTTGTGTTATGCAGAGCTTGGAACAAGAATCACCAAGTCTGGAGGACATTATATCTACATTTTGGAGACACTAGGGCCTCTGCCAAGTTTCTTATTCCTGTGGGCAGAGTTTTTTGCTATCAGGTAAGAGATTTTGTTTGTTGGCCTTTTGCTGGATGCTGTGACGATTTAAAAAAAACAAAAGTTATGGTGCCAAGTATCAGTCTAGGTAGTTTGTAAAGGAAGAGTAGAAACTATCTAAACAACTTTTAAATGTTTTCAGTGATAAAAGGAAGAAGGCATAATGAGTAAATAGTTACACATGTTCAATGTGATCTGTACTTGAAGAGTATCTCTCTTGTCCCCTGGCAGCTGATATGTACCAAGAGCCACGGTATTTTTAAGAGACTGACAATATATGCCAGATTTATTTCAGATTTTCTGTTTTCATTGTGAGTTTTTTTCAGATTTTCCTGTGGAGACAACGTTCTGGCTTAGCCCGCAGTTAAATAGTATTTTAGAAAATTGTAAATTACTTCTTTTTTAACTTTAAAAAGAAAGTGCTCACCTCTCAATAACCTGTGTCCTTCATGTAAGCTGAGATGAAGCAGGACATATGAACCACACTGCATTGCTCAGTACGATTAATCTCAACTTTTGCTTTCAAGGTGGGAATTAATCTTTTTGCAGCATGTGATTTTTTTAACCCATTTACTGAGAAATACCTATGAAAAAGACTCTACAGGAATTCACCACCTGCATGGGAGAGCAGGATTCAGTGGGGTGGGGAAAATTCCCCCCCCCCCCCCCCCGAGTTTTGTGCAGTTTTACATCACGCCATTTTTTGGCCGTCCGCAGACCACAGTTTGTGCTCGGTTCGCCCCTCCAGGCCTGCCAACAGCGCTGTGGTTTCTTTGGCATTTGGACGCTACATGCTGGAGCCGTTTTTTGCCCCCTGTGCAGCCCCTGTCCCCGCCGTGAAGCTCGTGTCTCTCCTGGGGTACTGTAAGTACTCACCTTTATGGGATCGCCGATCTCGGAGCCTCTCTGCCCCGGACCGGGGGCACTTACGGGGTGTTAACTTCTGGGATAACGGTGGGATCAGGGCCTTACCTCCTCGGCCACCCAAAATTTCCTGATCCAAGGCACTGGTTTGGGGCCACTATATTCTCCAAGAAGGGGAATGGCCCTTCCATCCCAATGGATGCCATTCCAGCTGTTGACCAGCTGGAGCCCTGGGTCGGGGGGATTGTGCCAAGTACGGGAGTAGAAACTCTTCATGTATAGTTGAGCAAATGTCAGCCGGGTTGAGGGTGTAAGGCTCAAGGTTTTGGCTTCCTTGCCTGGTGCACCCAGCCCGTGAAGCTGTCCTGCCTGCTCCAGGCTGGTGTGTGCTGGCGCAGGGACCGCTGAGACGTCCCTGCAAACTCACGCCTTCCCCCCAGGCAGGCATGGATTACCCGACAGGAGCCAGGCTCCTGGTCCCTCTTAGGAGCATAACTCAGCTCCCCTTCAAATGCTTTATGCTGGGCCACACCTGTAATGTTTTCTGACATCTCTCACCCCGCGCATCCTCTCCGTAAAGACGCAGCCTTCTCCCTGGCATCCCTAGAGCAGGGGGAGCTGCTGTATTTTTTCCTGTGTCCGTCAAGCATCGGTTACAGCTGTAGCAGTGTGGTCTCCTCTCCAGACATGGTCCTCACCCTCAATTCCTGGAGCGTCACCTGGAGTGCCCGGCTGCAGACGGCTCTCTCCATCGTCAAACTCCTGGCTCTTGCGCTCATCATCGTGCCAGGGATGATGCTGCTGGCGCAGGGTAGGCGTGCTGCTGCGGGGCTGAGGGAGGGTGCTCGACGTGCCAGCCTGTCGTGGCTTTTACCGGTCCCTAGGGACAAGTGTGGTTCTCCTGTAGCTGGCAGGAGCTTTCTCTGCCTGTGTGCTGCATGTGAATTAGCCGGGAGCCGAGACCGGTTGGCGCTAAGCTGCACCATTGCGCTGGGCTGATGCGCCTGGCTCAGCTGTGCTTTCTCCGAAACGGACTGAGCCCCCGTGCCTGAGGCTGTGTGAGCCGACGCAGGGTCACCCAGGCACCTTCCTCTGCAGACGGTCTCTCCTTGGTGTCAGACTTGCCTGTTTTCAGCGTGGCTCGAAATCCTTCCAAAGCAGCACAAATTTGATGGACATCGGGGACGTGTGACAGCATCCCATGGTGACCTGAGCCAGTCAGAGCTGTGTAATGAGTTACCAGTCCTCAGCTGAGCCCTGGTAACTGCATCTCTAACTTTTCTGTGGCTTAAGCTAATGTTTTTTACCTCCTAATTGAGATGGGCAGTAACTTAGTAAACTTACAACGGACTCATGGAGGATTGCACGCTCGCATCCAGAGCGGGGGAAAAAAACCCTACCAGTAGTATCTCCTGGGAATGATACAAACACATTGGCTTTAATCCAAGCCTCAGTTTATAGAAAAGCCCAAGGCATTCCCGCTCGGGGGATGAAGGCTGCTCCCTTTCCACGCTATTACCTTCCTCCGCAGAGAAAACAACCCAGGCAGTAGGCTCCACATTCATATTTCTTTCTGATGTCTGGAGCTGACCCCTTTGAACCTGCAAAGATCCACTCGGGCTGGCAGCACTTCTGAACTGAAGGACTGCCCTGCAGCTAGAAATCCTGAGCCATTATTGTTAGGAATGCCTTCAAATGACAATCTGGAGCCCTGGCACTCGTCCTCCGGTGAAGAGGATAAGTGCTGGTGACATCTGGAGGGAGAATTCGCCAAGAGACCCTCCATATGACAGGTCGTATTTAATGTGGCTCATGGGGGACTGTAAATCACTCATTAATGTATTGCGGGCAATAAATCCTTTTTATGCACCATTACTTATCAGCGATCATTTTAGAACATAAAAAGACTACCCGGACAGGACTGCTCCTGTATTTTGGTTTAGTTTTCTTCAAATCTGTTTCCTTTTTGATTTGTTTTTTTTGGTGCTTAAAAATCAATTTTGTGCTTTTAAATCAGTTTGCCTGATTTCCCTGCCGCCTCCTACTTTTTTTGGTTACAATCTTGTCCTTTCCTCTGCCATTAACTTCCATTTGGCTCAGGTTTGTTTTATAGACTTGCCGGGCCAGTGTTTCAAACCCAAATGCCCAAATTTCATCACAGAGCTCCTTGCAGAGGCACTTCCATAGAAGTGGCCCGACATTCTCCATGTGCTCTGTGCCATTTCATTCCTTTTCTGGTGAAGCCCAACGAGGCGAGCTCCACAGCTTTTGCTTGTAAAGAGGCTTTGATATGGAGATCTGAATATAGATGTGGAACCAAATCTTGGGCCACCTGGGTTTGAGAATGCTGGAAATGCAACTCCTTTTGGCTGCGTTTTTTATTGGTCTTACTTTGAATGACAGCCCGTTAGGAGTTTCTCCCTTTCCAAGGTTTTTTTGGAGTTTGATAAAATATGGTTCATATCCAAAATCCTGACTTTGATTTTTTGTTTGTTTGTTTTGTCATTGTTATTTTAAGCAGAGAACTTTTAGGAAAACTGGGCGAGTTGGTAAAACAGGATCTCTACCTGAGCCACCTCTACTTTTTAAATTTTATTTGCTTTGCCCTTTTGTGTCCTCGGTTCCTCCTCCAGCGAGCGAGCCGTGGTGGCTGGCCGGGATGGTGGGCAGGGATCCTGCCCGGAGCCGGGTCCAGGCTGGGGGTCCCCGCTCCCTCCTCCGCCCTGGTTCCCATGCTCCGGCCAGCCTGGGGCTGGGGTCAGCGCTCCGGCAGCGGGAGCAGGAGGGAGCGCAGCGAGAGCCGAATTAGCCGCCTCGCTGGCTGCACCACATCAAAGAGGAGTGCGCATCCAGCTACTTAGGGGGCTGGGGGGGGGAAGGAGGGGGGGTCAACCCGGTGAATTAATTTTGGGCCTAAAGAAAGGACAGGACAACTTGGTCCTCTCGTCTCCGTGATCTCCCGTTCCCATAGCAGGGTCTGTGTGAAACAGACCCAGCCGCTGCCGTTGCCCTTCCTGAAATGTCTCCCGTAGCTGGACGGGGAACAGACTTGTTCTGTCACTGTTTGCGAAATAATCGCGTCAGCACAGCACTGCACATTAAAGCAGTGAAACAAATCTGAATACCTGGCTCCAAGGAAGTCACGCACACTCTTCCCAGGTCTGGGCAAGAGGTACAAGGGGTGTTGTCCTGCGGGAAGGAATCCTGGCTCTGATGTTTCCCTGCTCCGTGTCCGTTGTTTATCTCTTCTGCAGGCCACACCGAAAACTTCCAGGATGCTTTTGACAGACAGTCGTTGCTTTTGGATAAGCTGCCCCTGGCCTTTTACGCAGGCATGTTCGCATACTCAGGCTGGTAGGTGTGATGGGAGGGCGCTTCGGAGGCAGCGGACTGGTGTCTGGGACGTGGCTCAAACTCTCTCCTTGTGTCTTCCCACCGCGCAGGTTTCAGACCAGCTTTGTACGTGAAGAGTTGGTCAGACCTGAACGGTAAGGCTGGGAAGAAGTCGTCTTGGGTTACCAACCTCTGGGGTACCACAGCTTTCCCAAACACACTATGGGAGGAAAAAAGTTTGTGGGTTCACCTAACCAATGCCAACTGCGATCTGTAGTAAATACTGTGCGTAATAAGGGATAACAGCTTGTTCTTTGTGTGTGTCTCTTTCCCTTTCTTGTAGAAATATCCCCCTGGCTGTCATCGTGTCCGTGATCACGGTAATTGTGGGGTACATGCTCACCAACATCTCCTATTACACGGTCCTGGGAATGCAAGACGTTCTGGCTTCTCCTGCTGTGGCTGTGGTGAGTCGTTACCCCCACCGTTATCTTTCTTCAGTGGGGTCAGCTTATGCTGAAGGGGTGGTCGTGGAAAATGTTTTGGAGATGGTTTTCCTATAAATGCTTTATCGCTTTGTCATTTCTCTGGATTATTGGGCAACAGTAACTTCTTCTAGTCTTGCCTAAAAGATAATGAAAAATAACCTGCAAATGGCAGTAGAAAAGGCAAGATGTATGAGTTATATTTTACTCCTTCGATGGAGGAAGTTTTCTTTCCTTTGAATCTGATGTTGTCTAGAGATCACCATGTGTTCCTAAAGTCACGCTTGTTCTTCCTCCAGAGCTTTGTGCAGCGAGCCTTCAAAAGCCTGATATCTGTGGTCCCCGTCCTTGTCGCACTGTCCTGCTTTGGAACCATGAATGGAGGAATCTTTACGTTTTCAAGGTCACATCCCTAAGAATTTAATACTCTTTTGGCTTACCGAACCGGAGGGAAGCACCAGTGACCTGTGCAACTGCCCACCCACACGATGGAGTTTAGCCACTCTTGTGGGAAAAATAAGGCCTTTGACTCCCAGGATGTCAACCACAGGATGATCCCTGTGGACTAAGAGTCTATCCTTTCTATTTCTGGCCAGGTCCGGACTTTGGTATCTAGGGCTGGTCAGAAACAAAGATTATTTTTTTTTTTATGTCTTCTCCCCCCACCCTTCAGTTTAAATCCTCAGTTTAAAGTGAAATGTCAATATTTCTGGTGAACTAGAGGCTTTGTTGACGTTGGCAGCTGCTCAGCGAGACCAAGTCTTCTTTCCCTGGGTTCACCCAGCTGCTCTGCTGCAGGGCACTGGGTCCCTCTGTTGTGGGGATCTCTGGCCAAAGGCAAACTCTCCCTCGAGGACTTTGCTTTGAGGTCAGTTAAATGTTACTGGGGACGGGCTATTCCTGAAGCAATAGTTGAGGCTCAACACATCTTGTTGTAGCAATAAGAAAAGCTTTGTTCCATGGAAAAACTATCTTGCCAGCTTCACTGGCTGCTACACTGCATGTCCTTATGGGAGCCCTGAAACTGGAGAGGAGGGCAGAGCTCATGGAGATGCATGTCATGCTGGTCCCGAGGAGCTGAGCAAACTCTCTGGAGCTGGTTCTGTTTCACAGCTCTGATTGCAAAAGGCAAAATCAGGTGATATGAAAAGGAAGTTTCATAGCACAAAAGCTAATGAGTTATTTGATCCACTACCCTGAAGTCCTGTATTAAATACAGGTGCGGAGAATCCTCCCCTTGAGCTCCTCTAGATAGTGGCTTGCTTTGAGGATGAGAAGTCCCCAGACAGCACAGAGGTTCTGCGTGTCCCTATCGCCTTTTTCTCCCCCATCTTGGCACCATTAACACAATGACTGCAGAAAGGCCATAGAAACAGCCATGGGGCCTCCCTGGCTGCTGGCCAGCCACACCCCTGCAAAACCACAGAGACAGCAATAAAACCAGTTTTACACTCATGCCCCAGCTGCCTTGGGCCCTGCTCCAGCCCAGCTGATGCTCTGGCATCGTTTGGTTGTGGATATTAAATTCATAAAATTGGATGCAATGCCTTCTCCCTAATTGCCCTTTCATGAGTCAAAGAGGGATGGAGGCATGGAGCTCTCTGCTGTCATTTTGTAGCTGGTCTTGTGTGTACAGCCTCTTGGCAGTAAGCCAAAACTATATTTTCCAACAGCTGGCCAGAGGATTGAAAATCCTCTATTTTTTGGGGAAATTGCACTTTTTTTATATGTATATTTATTGATATGTGTATATATAAAAATACAGGTATCAAGACTGACAACGCCTTTTCGTAAACTTGCCAGCCTCTCTTATAAAGAATTGAAGTTTGTCACCTCCGTACTTCCTACTGGAAAGATTAACCCCTCCTCTGATGGCAAGAAACTTTCTTGCTTCTGTTTCCAGCCTGAACTAATTCATGGTCACTTTGGACTTGCCCAAAGGTCTCTGCTAACCTGCCACCCAGGGGGATGCTGCCAGTGGTCCTGCTGGTGGGCTCTGCGGTGCGTTGAACTGACTGGGCCTGGGAGAGCTATGGGAATCCAGCATTGGGTTTTTTCTTCCAAATGCTCCAAAAGTGGCTAAAGGCAGAACTGTGGCCTTGAATAGCAGATCTGTGCTGGGGGGGGTGGGTGCCTTGTGGTCCCAGGTCAGTCCAGTGACTGATCTTCTAATTTCTATTCTGGATGTGGGATGCTAATACATAGGGCTCCCTGTCTTTTCCTAGGACTCTGTTTGTGGCTTCTAGGGAAGGGCAGTGGCCTCCTCTCTTCTCCATGATCCACATTCGAAGGCATACACCCCTTCCTGCTGTCATGTTAATGGTAAGGAGACCTGGCTATGTGATACGTGCCCTGTTCTTCCAGTCTTGGCTTTCTTGCAAAGCCTGGAGAAGCTGAGGAGTTTCAAAGGCTGTTGAGACATTAAGTCAGCCTCTGAAAAATAAAGAAGGTGGAATACTGGAAATGGCTGCAAAGTATTAAAGTCCTCTTGTGCCAGCAGTGGTATCCAAACCCACTACCTCGAAGTCCCTGCCTTATAGTCTTGGACACCTTTTTTAAAAGTACTGTCCCTGCCGTCTGCCACAGTTGCTGCTTGATATTGTCCTATGAAAACACCTCTGCCAGGCTTTGGCTATTTGGAAAACTGAAATTCTCAGGTGTGGTGGAAATGCAGAGAATGAGCATTTGCAGAGATGCTCTCAGTTTTGGTTTGGGTTTTTTTTCCGGCACTGATCCAGCTCCATCCTAACTGTGCTGCAGTGCCTCTTGCAGCTTAGCAGGTATCTTTGTAGGTAACCTTTGTACCAACAGCACAGGCTTTTGGATCATGCATGTTTTAATTGCCCTGCCAGGACATAAAGCATCAAAGATGCTGCTGATGTCGAAAGGATTGCTCCTTTCTGTAGCACATCATAATAGTGCGTTTAGGCCTTTTGCCTTCAGTCTGTGACGCTGTTTTGTAAAGCGCTCTGACCTCTGAAATGCTGGGGCTGTGAAGTAGCTGCCTGTGAATGCAGGGGGGCTGGAGGAGGTGATCCATATTACCCTTACTAGTCCGAGGACCGTAGTAAGGCTTTAATGACTGTATTTCATCTTCACAATGCTCAGTTCCCTTTGGTTACTGCCATGGTGTGTATCGGAGATATCTACCATCTAATGAACTTCTTCAGCTTTTCCCGATGGCTCTTCATAGGATTAGCCACCCTCGGGCTCATTGTCCATCGCCACCGTCACCCGGAGCTGCACAGCCCATTCAAGGTAACGCATGGCATATATCTAACAGCCAGGAATGTGCAGGCTTGTCATTTCTTTCTCTTATTTGCTAAGAATTAGAGCATTACATGGCCATGGTTGCCTTTAGGCTCTAAAGGGGTCTCGATCCCTATTGCTCAGTTAGGCATGTGGGGAGCTCCTGAAATTGGTTGATGTGCCCAAACAATCAGATGTGGTAAATCCTATAAGGCTGGTCCATGGTGTGATCAGTCACATCTGTAAGATGGAAGCCTGCTCCAGGGGACAAAGTTTCAGGCTGGGAACCGGGAGATGTGCAGAAGGCACTTCCCACATTCACCTCCCGTGGGCTGCAAGGAGGGACCTTTGCCTGGATGTTATTTCAGTGGTAGGTAAATCTCAGCTCTAGCTGAGAAGCCTGGGGGAAAAGAGCACGGCGAGAGGAATCCTGTGAGTAAACCTGACTTACGGGGTCCCGGGAGCAAACCTGACTTAAGGGGAATCATCTGCTGGCACAAAAATATTGTATAGCGTAAAGCAGCTTGTGTGCAACTCTTGCTGCTGCAGGCCCTGAGGATGTGCACAGCACGTGCATGCGTAAAGCAAAGCGTAGGACGCCTTGTCCTCTCGTGCCTTTCCCAGCTGGGCTCCTCCGGTGGCCCTTCTCACGCTGTGGGGAGCTGCGATCCTCCTCGTGTCAGCGGGAGAAGTTGGAGTTGGTGCTGGAGCGGCTTTCTCGCGCTCAGGGCACCTTTCCCACTGCCGGAGAACGTGCAGAAGGCGTTTGGCCGGGGCGATGCTCGAGGTGTGCCCGGTTTGTTCCCGTCTCCGATCGTGCCTGCACGGTGCCCCCGGCCAGCTCCTGGGGAGGAGAGGAGACCTCCAAGGCCACAGGCACTGGACAGCCGAGCAGCGAGAAGCCCGGGGGACAGAAACACTTCCCACAGCTCCCAGGGCTCCTCTCCGAGCCACGCGGGGCCTGATGCGAAGTTTGGGGTAATTTTTCATCTCGGTCTTTGCTGGAGACAGCGTGTTTAGCAGAGACCTTCAGACTTCCCAGTTTGTTGGCTGGCTGCACTCGTGTACTCACCCAGAAACCAGATTTTAAATAAGGTTTCTCTTTTTCTCTTAAGCCAAGCTTCTCGGGGGAAGTTTAGCAGTGGATACCGCTGGTGATGTTTTCAGTTGCTGAGATTTTGCCCCATTTTGTTTTAGACAGAGATTTAAGCTTTTAACGGTTCCTGAGGGCAGATTAAGTAAGGGAAGGAAATGCTGGGCTTTTGGTCAGTTTGGCTGATATCTTTCCCCACCTTCTCCCTAGTTTTTATAACCACTCGAAGCCTGAAGCCCAGTTACCTGCAGGAGGGAAGGTCTGCGTGCAGTGGTGTGGGCATGTGCTGCACTCTAGTGGTCAGATACAGGTCGTCTTCTGCCACTAACTTGGGGAGAACAAATCATAAAATACGTGTGATTGTGCTGGTACTTCTCCCCTGTAGCATTTTGAGTCAAAACACGGGTAAGAGGAGGAAGCAGTCTTCTTGCACATGGGAGAGGCTGGCAGGGGATGCTCCGGCTGGAAAGGCAGCAAGAGCACGTAAGTTTGGTGGCTGGATGGCTGCCACCGCTGGAGCAACTGATCTCTTCCAGCTCGGAATGGTCAGCATCCGGAATAGGATCTCTGTTACCGGAAAAGAGGTTGTCACCCTAGATGAGACCAGCAGCTCCTTCATTCTGTCAGCCATGGCGAGGAGTAACTTGGCTGAGGTTGGATCTAAAGACTGAGTTTTATTATTTATTGCAGTCTTCCAATTTGCTCTCCAGATAATAACCCAGATGAATTGGCTCACCCAACAGCGTAAGGCTGAAGTGCTGACTCCTTCTTTGGTCTTTCACCAGGGTGTTGTTGAAGCTCATGCTCTTGATGCAGGTGCTATGGAGATAAGGAGCCTGGTTTAACCTGTTTTGGTCACTATAAGGTTCAGGCAAGCTGGAGGCAGGTCAAAACAAGTCACGAGTGTTATAACGAAAGAACGGTTTGATTCAAAGTGCTGCTTCTACTATTGGCTTCAGATTTTTTACCAGCAGTTGCCACAGGTGGCAAGTAGGTACGTGTGCATGTGCATGCACAGGAGCAGTACATTTAGAGAGCAGGGGGGTAGAGGCGACTTCTCCCCCTGCTTGGCTTCCAGTTGCAAGTGAGGTTTATATTTTGATGCACATGAATATAGGAGGCATGCACCTCACAGGGCACACTGGGCCAATTTCTGTTCAACGCATCCTACTTGTTTGCAACTGATTGTGCAGAAACAGTGTGCAGGACAGCTATATGATTTTTCTCATCTTTAAGATGGAGAAGTGAATACAGTGTGTGCTGGCACGGATGGAAACTGATTTGCCACAGCCATGAGTTTTGCCTGAGAGTCTTCTGTGCTCTTTTCCCCAGGTTCCCCTGTTCATTCCCGTCTCTTTTACCATCATCTGCCTCTTCACAGTAGCAATGTCCTTCTATTCAGACCCCGTGAACATTAGCATCGGATGCACCATGGTTTTAAGCGGTTTTCCAGTCTACTACCTCATAATCCACAGGCAAATGTCAACTTGTTGCCGTAGCCCATTTTGTAAGTATGTGTTTGAGTTTCAGTACTGTGGACCTAAACACGCTCAGGAGTGGGTATGGTGGTTTGTTCCCAGGGCTCATCTCTAATGCAAATTGCTCCGTGACCAACAGACCTTATAAAAATGAAATCGTACGACCCCTGCTACCCCTTCAGTGGCTTTCCCAAGACGCAGCCTCCACAGCTGAAGACACGAGGGGAAGGCTGTGCTGCGGGTGGTTGGCAGCCAGGCACAGGCTGTGTCTGCCTGGCTTGTGAATATACCGATAAGCCAGTTTGATGCTCTGCTTTAAAAAAGACAGGGCTGAGGTCTGCCAACAAGGGGAACAGAGAGGGTCGCTTTCGCACGCTAGCCCTGGTTTCCGCTAAACTTTATGATATCTTCTGGGATCACCACCTCTCGGTCAAATTTGTCTGATGCTGAGCAATGAGATCAAAAGTTAGGATGGAGAGACTGACAGGCAGACGCTGTAACCCAGTGCACAAACATACTTGCTGAAAGATTGGGGAGACAACTGGTAGGAGAAGACAGTACTGCCTGAGGGCTTTCTGTTTGCTGAAGAGACCAGGACGGTTTGGGGCACAGATGTGGGTGTGTAATTGAAATACATCTCCACTCCATGCAACGTCTAGCACAGATTTCCTTCGGGTGTAGCCCTGGTGGCGCAATGATTTACTCAGAAACATGAGCCCAGCTTTGAGTTTAATTTACAATTTCAGTTATGAATCTTGTTTTCTTTTGATTTGATGTTGGGCTTAGGTGTATCAGTAACCACTGAATAGAAGAAAACATACAGCAAGAAAGAAAACAGATACAGTGATCTGCTAACATGAAGTGCTCCAGCCATCAGTGCTGATGCTGTGATTTTCAGCCATATCTCAAGATTTCCTTTGGGCTAAACTTTCTTCCTTTTTTTCCCCCTCTTTCAGATTATCTTACACACAAACTACAGTTACTGCTGGAAGTAGTCCAACAAGAAATCAAGACTTACTGACAAAACCATCAGAACTCACAGGAGAAGATAAAATCTACTTACTTCCTTTCTGATAGCTTTGATTCTAACAAAAGCAGGCCGTGTTCTTGTTCTTTTAATCACTACAAATGAGGATAAGCCTGAGCCAAAACCTTGCTGCAAGTGTTCCTAAGCTTGCCAATCGGGATTGGGATGAGTGCGTCACATCTGTTTCTGCCCTTTTCTTTTTTAGCAGAACAATCTAGTTCTCTGAAGTGAGCTTGCTTTGCCTGCAGAGTGTCTTCAAAACCAAGATCCTAATTTTGCAGCCTAGCCCAGTTCTCCATAAAATAGTGTGTGTGTGTGTACCTATATATGCATATATATACACACACCCACTATTTTTTAATTTCCTAACTTGGCAAATAGAGGAAGGGAGCATGTTGCAGAGTCCAATACATGGAAGCCAAATGCAGATTTTAAACTGAAGCATTGTAGTAGCCATGCTGTGGACAAGCATTATGAAGGGAAATGGGTGGGGAGAGCAAATTAGAAATAAAGTTAGATGTATTAGAAAGGAGGAGGCAGGGGGATGAAACTTCATTCACCAGAAAGTGCAGATTGAGATTAACAAGAAGATATTTGAAAACCCCTTGAAGTTCAAATATTACCAAAGTAAGGTCAGAATGTTTTGCTTTGATTATCGTATAAACAGAATAAGTTTATTTTGTTTTGAAATAATATTTCAATTTTGAATTTTATTTTTCTGAAGTGACATTTCAAAACGTACAAACAAATTAAAAAAATCAGCTAAATATCAACAATATGACAAAATAGATCCTGATCCCTCCCCTAACTCCCCAGCCCCCCTCCTCACCTGGTACTACCAATGAAGTTGAAAATTCAGATTTCGGCCCAACTCCAGTGAAATACAATTTCTCCTTTACTTAGACCATTGATGAGACTTGAGCAGATTCCTGAATACGTGCATCTTTTGGTGCTATAAAAAGACACAAAAGACTTCACGTCGAAGTTTTAACTTAAAATCTGCAGTCAAATTATTTGCTGAACCAATACATAAATACTCATTTGAACTATTGACGTTAGAAAAGTTTCTGTTATTGGATTACTTTGGTTTACGTTATTAATGTGGCAATGTTATATCCAGATAAAACAACAATTAGCTATTTCCAATCACTTAATTGTTAATCTTTTCCTAAAAGATGGGAAGCAGTATGCTGAGACTCCTCTAATGACTGCTGGAGAAAGGAATAGCAGAACATGGAGCATTTTTAACCTTTTGTATCAAGCATTTATGTACTTAGAGTAAAACCAAAGTACCATTTACAAACCCAGTGTAATCTACCGAAACTTGTAAAATTCACCATCAAGATTTGGAAATAAATAAGTTGCTTTTTTTTTTTTTCCCAAAGCAATTGAGGATTATTATTCTTGTTACAACTGCTTCCAGTTCCTGTGCTAAATTAAGCTGGGATAGCAGCAGTGTGGTTGCAGGGCTCGTTTTCCCCCCTCCCCTCCCGCAGTCGAATTTACAAGCTGCTGGATGTTGTCCAACAGGAAATCCAGTCCTTCGGGGAAAGCCTTCACAACCTACAGGAGAAGGTACCGGCTTAAAATGATAGTATGGTTTCAAGCCAGATCTGGAAATGTTTCCAGGCTCCCAGCCGTGGGTCGGTCCCCTCTTACGCCAGGCTTTGCTGAAGCCCCTGGCCCACCTTCACCCCGCGGCCGGGTCCCGGTGCGGGTGGCTGGGGAACCAACCTGCAGAAGACCTTGCAGAACCAGGTGAGCCCCAGCACCCCAATATAGCCTGAATCCACCCCCTTGGGTACCCCTTTGGGGGAGTTTTTCCACATCTTGAGGTAGAAGCGTGAGGTGCCGCCAGCCTGGTCCTGTGGCGCGGGACCCCCGTGAGCACGGTGTGCCCACCCCGTAGCATCGGTACTCACGCGTCAAACCTTGGAGCGGTCTGAAATTGCAGCAGAGCGGCTGTGCGTCTGCAGATAGACACACAGAAAGGGTAGAACATCACCTTTTTTTTTGTCCATTTCCTCTCAAGAGAAAAAGGGAACAAGAATTGAAATTCCCTGGCGGGGGGGAATAAGTAATCCTACCTGCTGGACCGTGGTTTCTTTATACATGATAAATCATTTGACATATGCAGGGAAACCACACTTGGGTGCCTCTGCTGACTCTGCAGGAATATGATCTTGCAGGGCTATATATAGGATGTGAGCTCCAAAACCTGTCAGATACTAGAAATGCAGACAGATATAGCACCATGGTTACGTGGACAGTTAGAAATCAGAGATTCAACAGCTCCACAGATGACATTGCAATTAAAAGTGATAAAAATAAAAAACATGATGTTCAGAAGGTATCAGTTTACAGTGAGCTCAAGTTTCCAGTTTGTGGTGAGTTGTTTGTTTTTAGAGAGGATGGTATGCTGCTCCCAGCAAAGCTACATAAACATTTTCTACCAAGCCAGAATGTTTTTCCTAGAGCTGATATCTCATGCCTGCTGAAGCTCTTGGCCTCAGTTCAAAAGAGTATTTTACTAGAGAATTCACATATGCAAAAATGAACCTGTGGGACCTGATCCGATAAATCTCATCAGTCAAAGGGAAGCATAAAAGTTGTGCAACTGTGGAGATGAGAGCCAGATACTATATGGGAGGTCAAAAGCCAGTCAGGAAAGGCCAGACGGGGAAGAAGCAAAGTTCAACTTCATAATCACATTTGTGGTGTCTTTTGGTTTGTTTTTTTTTTTTTTTAATACCACATCTATAAAATGTACTCAGAGTAAAGCCTTTCCAGAAACTAAAAGAGAGATTTATGTCTTTCAGCCACTACTGATCTGGTCTGACTAGATCCTCAGGAAATAAAAATGTTCTGGGCAATTCAACTGAACGCAATTTTTGTAAAAAAAACCAACAAAGTTTTGTATCTGAACAAGTTTATGTAGTTAGTACTACTTGACCTGTCGTTAAGCTTTATGCTTCAGAGCTCTGTTGGGAAACGCTGTCAGCCTTTTAAACTGAAAGGCTGGAGGTCAGACTAGGAAGATCCTAAACCTTCTCTGATTTCTGTGGGGAAGAACACAGCAGAGACTCAGGCTTCAAGGTGAAGGAGTACAAATACTCTGTATTTGTATTTGTGGGCTGACCGAGCCTGTCCCGCAGGGCTCTGCGCTTGGTTTGCACTGGTTTGGATTGCTCCGTGCAGCGCCGCATACCGCAGCCCCCCCGAACGGCGCGATAACCAACACGCAGAGCGTCTTGAGAGATGCGCCCGCTTTCTGCACTGAGGTTTGGGGTTCCCTTTGCAAGGCAACGCCAGCTTTTGGCTTTCAAAGAACGATGCTCAGCAGAACCTGCTCCCGACAGGAATCTTGAAAGGAGAAGCTCCTGAATATTACCGGCCAGCGGAAGGATGGGAGGAATCGGCTCAAGGTAAGTGCTGGTGCACGACGACAGGAACCGAGCAGCAGGGGTAACCTCTGCCGGCTCGTAGGGATGTTGATTTTACTGATGCATCTGCCAAAAACCTCAGCTGTGCCTGGCCGGTCTGCTCATGCCTGGCAGACGCTTGTGCGTATGGTGCAATAACCAGAAGGAAACGTTACTCAGCTCCGTTTCCTAAGGGTCAGTGATTAGCAGCGAGGCACCCGTCACATCCCGCCGAGAGACTCGGGGAGACGCAGCGAGGTACGGACGTGCGGCTGGGAGCTCACCAGGAGCTCTCGCAGGCCAATCGTATTTGATTTCCGAAGATCTTATTGCACCCAGGGGACCTTTCCCACGCGGAGCAAGGGTTCGGAGGGCTCGTCCGACGGGCGGGCACGTGGCTGATGTCCTCTGCTCCCGGGGGTGGTGGCTGGGCAGCCCGACGGCAGGACTGTGAGTAGGGGAGCTGGGAGACGGCCGTGCTGGGCTCCAAGAGCTTTCCCGGGGCGCCTGGGAGGGAGGGAGCGAGACGGCGCAAGTCGGGGATTCCATGGTTTGTGGGCTTGGCTTTAAGGATACCTGCTTGCAGTTAGTCACACTGTTAGCTCTGTTTGTATCTTCATTAATTCATCCTTTATTCCATGTGAGGGAGAAGTGTGTAAGAGAAAAAGTGGCATGAGGTTGCTTTTTATGTATAAAACTTCCTCTGTATGAAACCATTCCTGTGGAGATATAAAAAGCAAATTTACAGGGTATCTCTCAGTTGCACAAGACCAGATAGCGAATTCTTCAGCAGAAGTTGAGGACGCTACCTGTTTTGCCAGTGAAATATTTCTGTCTGCCTTATTAAGTGTTTCACTTCTGTTTCTTTCTAGTTGGGGTTAGTTGGTGAGTGGAAAATCCCTGCAAGGAGCAGAAATGCTGGCAAGTGAAAGTGGAAGTAGGGCACAAGTGGACATTTTGGAAAGCTGGTGGAGTTGGGGCAGACTGAGAGCCCTGCGATAGGCAGGGGAGCCAGCAGAGGTTAGCATCTATCTACGGAGCGGGGAGAGAAGGAACAGGGATGGGGGGAGCAATGGAGAAAGGCTGCCTGGAAACATCATCCCACCCCATTCCCCTGCTTTCTTCTCCGTTTCCCCTCCACCCCCTCAAATCCCACACTTGGTATCCACAAACTTCAAATTCTTCTGCTGCGGTGGCCGCAGCAGCAGCACACTGCTGTGCAGAGAGGAGAGAAAGAGCAGCTGCATCCCAAAAAAGTTCCCAGGAGTGCTGGATCTCATCAATCTCCTGCAATGGGATTTGAGAGAAAATGAATCGGGAGCATTTTTCTAGGAACAGGCCTGGCTGGTGGTACTGCATACAAAGAGCAACCGTGGTCTGAAGACAGCAGTGGAACGAGCTAAGGCTGCAAGGGAGACTCGGGTCCTTCCTCGCTCTTTATTTTGACAGTTCAGGGGCTGCCAAGCCTTTGTTCATGGACCTTTGTACTGGAACCAGCTCTATAAGGGAGCTCCTCCTATAATGATTTCCTCTGATTAGCCTGCTCTGAATACCCATGATCCCTGCCAAAGCATGAAGGGCATCAGAGCTGGGTAAATGATCATTTCCAGTTTCTACCTGAATACTGTGTTCAAATTCTTTGAGCAGCTCCGAGTAGCTCAGCCACAGACCCCTGCAAATTCCACGGCAGGCAGGTGGGCAGCTCTCAGCTGCCTGTATGTGCTCCACAATAGGGTAATGTTGTAGGAGCAGCGAAGTGATGAGATGCATAGAAAAACGTTGCCTGGGTCCCAAACTGGGACAATCAAAGGAGGCTGAAGCACAGCAGCAAGCAAAGTAAAATGCACAGAATTTGAATTATTGGTGGCTACCTGTTTCAGCTTCTTCTCTTTGTAAGTGCTGTGTCTTCGGGGTTAGAGCACATAGCAGAGACTTTGCTGATAAGCAATTTATTTATTTTTTTTTTACCTGCTCCCCCAAACGAATTTGACCTCAGCTGGCTGCCAGCTGCCCACCCGGCCACTCTCTCACTCCCCCTCCACAACAGGACAGGGAAGAAAATAAGGTGGAAAAGTTCACAGGTTGAGACAAAGACTGGGAGATCACTTACCAATTACTGTCATGGGCAAAACAGACTTGATTTGGGGAAAGTTGATTTATAGCCAATTAAAATAGATTTAGTCAGTGAGAAACAAACCCCAAAGTTAGAACAACACCTTCTTCCCAAGCTCAACTTCATTCCTTCATTCCTGACTCTTCTACCTCCCCCCTGGCAAGTGATGCAGGGGGAAGGGGATGGGTGTTGATCTCAGTCCATAAGAGTTGCCCTCTGTGACTCCATCATCCTGAAAAATTTCCCACATTCCAGCATGGCTCCTTCCCACGGGCTGCAGTCCTTCAGGATAAGCCTGCTCTGTTACGGACACCTCTCCATGGGTTGCAGCTTCCTTCAGGGCATGTCTATGTCCTGCATCATGGGGTCCTCCACAGGCTGCAGGATGGATATCTGCTTCACCACGGTCCCCCACAGGTTGTAGAGGGACAATCTGCTTCACCATGGTCTTCTCTGAGCTGCAGGGGAATCTCTGCTCCGGCGCCTGGAGCACCTCCTCCCCCTCCTTCTGCACTGACCTGGGGGTCTGCAGGGCTGTTTCTCTCACGTTTTTCCTCACTTCTCACTGCTGGGCAGCTTTCTCAGAGGTGCCACCGGCTTAGCTGATGGGCTCAGCTGTGTCCTGCGGTGGGTTCTGTTGAGCTGGCTGTCCCCGGCATGGGGGACCCCTGGTCCCCGCTGCCAGCACCCGGGCACCTGCACCCACTACAGCACCCGTGAGTGGCAGCTCTGCTCTCCTGAACACTAAAGGGGGGGTTAAAGCTACCCTGACTTCTGCAGCTGATCACACACTGCCTAGAAGCCAAGTCTTACTCCTGTTGGCCAGGTGGCACCACTGGCCTTCACGTAACAAGCTGAGTTTATTGTGTCAAATTGTATTCTTTTGTAAGAAAATTTTAGGGAATTTTAGAAAGATATATTTTAGAGAAAAATGGTGACCTGGGTCCAAGCCAGAGATGTCAGGGTCATTTCTGTGATGCTTACCATGTCCTATAAAATTACAAACCTCAGTTCCTCGGTTCTGGGCCAAACCTGCACTTGCCAGTGGGAGGGGGGTCGACTTTTCTGAGAAGTGATCAGACTTCTGACCAGACCAGAGTTATCACATAGTTTGACAACTTTGGAAAAGACCCCTACTTTAATATGGATTTCTCTTCTGATGTTAGGGCCGAGCAAGAAGCCAGGTGGTGGTCAGCTCTTCTGCGCCTGTGGTGTCTTCTGACTCATCCGTCTGCTCCCGAAATGGAGTACGCCTGGTATTGGCTCGATGATGCTGGGCAGTGGATTGAGTATGGGGAAAAGGTGAGATCCATCCGCTGTTGATGTCAAAAGCTTTTGTTAAGCCATCTTTGGAGAGTTATTTAGGGCACGTTGTTCTGCAGCTGGGGTGTTTCACACGCACCACTGGGTGCCCTTGCAGTGCTGCTCTGATGCCCCGGTGGATTTGTCTTATTAATTGTCCCTCAAAGCAGTACTGCTGCTCTGTGAAAGCTTTCAAAGGACTGGCTTTGAAAGCGGGTGCATTTTCCAGAGATGACGGATGTCTTTTGGCTGAAGCTGACCACACAGGCTGAAGGCTGCTTTGTTGCTGCTGTTCCAAGCAGCAGTTCTCTGTGGGGTACCCTTCTGCTGCTGAAGAACGAAATGCTTGAAGCCTTGGAGACTTAGTTCCAAATGGCAACCCGTGATAGGGGCCTGGGGAAACACTGGTATTTCCCCACAGTGTCACCTAAACCAAAGGCTGGTTTCTAACAGGTATAATTTCCTTGCTCTTTCTATAGCATCCAGATCACTGCTCTGCCACGGTAACATCTGCAGATCTGGAGAAGGAATTTCAAGCTGACCAGAAAGGCATTGTGTTATTCAGGGCTGGTTCTCAGAAGTATAAGTTAAGCTTTGAAGGTGAAGTATCTCCTTGTTTTAAGTTCATTACACAGTGTAGCTGGCTCTAAGGTAGCCTCCTTCATGCAGAGTGTGCACCCTATGTCTGGATTTCTTTGGACAGGTCTTTTTCCTCCTGTAAGTTTTCTCCAAGCAGAACTTGAGCAGTAAGTATGTTTCTCTGCAGTTTTGAGATGCCCTGCTCGAGCTTCTAGACTTGTGCATCTCTAGTCAAAAAAACATCTCTGACAATATTGTATATTCAGAAGAAGAGCTGAGAGTAAACACTTCATGGTATCTGGCTTATGCATTTGGACTTATACAACGAAAGAGGAGAAACGAGACAGGAAAAAAAAAAAGGTGCTGAAAAGTCAAATGGTGAAGAAGTGAGCCTATGGTAGACATCTTTCAAGCTAGTTATGGGGAGAGAAAGCACGCAGGGCAGCAAAGGAAAATTTAGGGCTGGTTGCGCAGAGAGAGAAACAGGAAAATGAGAAACACTTTTCTGTTTCTAATTTATTTACCCATCTTAAAATTCCTGTTAGTTTTCCAAGCTTTAAATCTGTTTCCTGGCGTGAATAAAGAGAGTGGTGTTTAAAGGAGGAAACAATGGATAATTAGCCTTGTCACACAGCATGCGCTCTGTGATATTGTTACAGGGACCAAGAAGAGAGGGCAGACTTTCCTCTTAGCACCACGTAACAATCCCGCACTGCTGGGAAAGCTAGATTTATGGCCTCCATCATACCGAAAACTCTTCCCGGCTGTAGGCCTGACATCAGATGTGGTTTTCTCTGGCCAACAGCCTGGATGTGAATGCATGTGCAGGTGCAGTTGGTGGCTGGTTGCCTTTGAATTTCACAACCTATGCTAGCAAGTGGTTAACGTTGCTGATCTCCCAGCAGAAGCAGCACAGGTGGGAATGGTTTTGAAGTACGGAGTGGGGTGGGTGTGATAGAAAGTGCACCATGGTGTGATATTCAAGGCTACCTCCTTTTTTATTTTTTCTAATCACGTAAGAGCGTGTCCCTGGACAATATATTATCTAATTATTGAGTCATTGTTTCTGTCTTTCAAGACATGGTCCAAAGAAATTTGTTCTATGAAACTCAAAGAAAAGTTGCCCGACTGCCAAAATTTCTGTCCTCTCAAGGTGAACAAGACAGAAGGTAATATACATTCATTATTTAATAATGTCTCTAGATGTCAGCACCTTTCTGCTAAGAAGTTCCTCCTACCTGTCTAGAATTCAATTTTAGATCTCTCTAATTCATTTTGAGATGCCTTTTGCTGACTGGTTTAATGGCAAATTTTGCAGTGACAGTATCTGTAAATTATGCAACGCTTCTGTGAAGTGTGCTGGAGGGGTGTTTGGTGGCAGTCTTTGGCAGCTGTAAGAGACCCCTACAGTAGATTTGTTCTCTCTGTGAGAGCAAGGCCACATAGGGCTGACACAACCGTGCCAGGAATTTTTGTTCCTTGATTTATGCCCCAACAATACTAAATAAACTGTGCACAGAGCAGGAGCAAGGGAGTGCCAGTCCCAAGAACTGTGGAGCAGATAGACGCCATCCCCTGGAAAGCTGAGGATAAAATAAAACCCAGAAGCAAATCCCTCTAAATGAAGTGAACTGGATACAATTATTTGGGATACTCTATCTTATGGCTTTTTTAAAGGAAGTTCAGCTTGATAGAATTTGAGCACGTCAGCTGTGAAAGTTAGCTGTGCTACTGCTTTATTTTAAAAAGAGCTGCCTTTGCTTCAGAAACCAGCAGACCGTGCATTTGAAGCCAAGGGATCAATTTAAGGGTTGGTTCAACCAAGGGTGGGTTGATTCAAAACGAAAACAAACTGGAGCGTTAGCATCCATCCAGGAGCTACTCTTGCCTGGGTTAAAATGTGCGTGCCAGGAGGGCGTTAGTGCTGGAAGCTGTTGAGCGCTGCCTGGTGCGGACTGGGGCACGGCCGTCCACCCACGGCCTCCTGGTCCTGGGGATGGGTAGGGGCAGGCCACCACTCTGGCCAGTGATTTAGAGATGAGTGGCCACGTGGAGGGAGAGGGCTAACGCTCCAGTCTCCTAGAGGTTCAAGCAACGTGTGTGGAGGGCTAGCTGGAGCAGTTGTATAAACCGCTCGGCTAGGAGCATGCTACTTCTCATTTGAAGTTCTCCTACCAGGGTCTTGACCTGCCAAGAGATGCATTACTGCCACTAGGATGTGTGTGGGAATCTAAACCGGAGAAAGGGATAACGGTTATGTGGAAATGTCGTGGTCTTGACTTAGTCTAAACACTACTTAGCAACAACTGAAAACATCAATGTGTTATCAACATTATTCTCATACTGAATCCAAAACGTAACACTATACCAGCTACTAGAAAAAAAACCAACCCAAACCTCTATCCCAGCCAAAATGAGGACAGGAAAGTAAAACAAAAATAAAAATCCAGAGTTATCCAAAGTCTGTCATAGAGCCAGCGGCTGGATCTTCTGGGAGAGGGATTTTGTTAGGAGTATCATGGACTAACTTGCTCCTTTTTCTTTTCTGCAGCCAAAGCATGACTCTATCATGTTCTGACTGTCCTCCACAATGGGACCAATCTGCACTGCCTGATATCGGGTTCAAGGTGGGTCTTTCCAGCTCTCCAGTGGGTAGGGCGAACTGTGTCCTGTCCTGCTTTCTCTGCAGAAGAGGACCCAAGGCAGTGGAGATGTTCCCAGCTTTTAAACATGTCTTATAAAATAAGCAACTATGAAGTGAAACAAGACTGACAGTTTCACATTCAGAGTAGACCTATGTCTCCTGGGAGGCTCTCTGAGACCCCCTACATGTACCATGCAGGGGTGTGTGTGTGTGTGTATATATATATATATATGGGTATATAGAGAAAGGCCCTTCTGGATATTACTGGTCTGACCTGTCCTTTGCACTCTCCCAAGGCACCCGATCCTCTGATAAACTGGATGAATTGCATCTTAAGGTGGTGTTGCAGTATTTGCTCCCACGATTTGAGGCAAAATGTTATTTGCCGTGGTAAAACTAGGGCTTAGCCCTGTAGGGAAGGAGCTAGGGCATCAAATTAAGGTGAAACTGATATTCACTCTTCTCCAGCCTGAATATTGCTGTGCATTTCAACTTTATGTTACTCTAAAGTAAGAATAATCTAGATGCGGAGGTGTGTCCACCAAAGGAAGCTCGTGTGGGATTATATTCGTTTCCATCAGTCATTGCCTGTGCTTCCACGTGGGGAGTGAGGGTGAAGGTGGGGAGAGGATGGTTAACTGGAAAAACAGGAGAAGCTTGTGATTTTAATGGCAGGGCTTTTCCTCTGATGTGAGGAGATTGATGAGTCCTTTGGAAGGACTGGGAGTTGTTACTGTCAGTAATACCTTATTTTTGGTGTTAAAATTTTCAGTTGGTACAGCTCAGCTACACTTCCCAGGAATATGGAAAAATTAAGAGGCTGTTTGAGAAGACGATGAAAGATTACTACATCCACCAACTGCAGAGGATCCAGAACCCAACGCTTTGGCAAGTTTTTCAGTGGTTTGTATCTATTTTATTTCATTACCCTTATGGTAGCAGAAGACTGGTATTTCCTGATCTATTGTCCTCCACAGTCTGCGTTAGGAGTTGCCAAATCCAGCAGCCCAGCGGAGGTGAGGCTGCCACGTGTCTGTGTGCCCGGGTCTGGCTGGCAGCGAGGTTCAGCACACGTAGGCGCACACACACAAACACACGCAAAATGTATGAATACGCACACAGCTGGCCACAAAACCCAACACAGACAGCACAGCACTCAAGCAGTCATAAACAGCACCAACGGCCTCATCCTGTTCCCTTCCTCTGACTGATGGGGATGAAAGCCTGTTACTGGAATATATGAACACGTATGGGTCCCTCTAGGAGCTGGTCTGAGACACTCAGCCTACCCACATGCTGGCCTCTGGGTCCTCTCATCTCCAGTTATGTTCTGCATAGACACACACACCTGCAAATGGGTCTCTGTAGACTTCATGGTGTCTTCAGGGGTTGGCCTGGCCCTCCTGGTCCCTCTGGTAAGCAAGCTCAGACCTTCTGGTCTCTCGAGCATCTGACGCAGACTTAGGACTTCTCCAAAATCTAGCTCCCAGGCCAGCTAGCCTCCTCACTGGCTCTCCAGTGTTCTGCTGGCTAGTGATCAAACAGTGACGTGCACCCCTCACTTGCTGCAGTTTCTGGTTCTGTGGACATGCAGCTCCAGTGACCCAAGGTCCTACTCCAGTTGCTGCACCCAGACCCCCATACATGCACATACACACAGACTGGAGAGTCCATCACCCAGGTAAGAGTTAGAAATGGAATTTAATAAGATAGGGCAGACTGCGCTCATCAGGCACAGGGCATGGCCAGACAAACCTGCTGTCAAGATAGCTGCCTGTTTATACGCAACCAGCCCTTTTTACCCCCTTATCCATCTATTTTCCCACGTTTGTTTCTCCTCGGACCATCTTGATCCCTCCCTTCTCCCACCTACAGTTCCTCTGTTAAACATTCCTTTATAAGTCCTGTGCAATCCCCAACTGCTCTTCCCCTGTGTCCCATAACAAGTCCCATACTCTGGTGGGCAGTACCCTCCTGATGTCTGTGAGCTGCTCTGGACCCTTTCCATTGCTCACGGTGCTGGGTGCCTCCCTGGTCCCTGCGGCTCCCCTGGGGCAGCCCTGGGAAGGGGCTGGGGCTGGGGCTTCTCTCTCCGTGAGAGGGCTATTGGGGTTGTCTCTGTGCTCTTTTGTGTGTGTGGAAATGAGCCTTTTATCGCATAACCTAACAGGTTGGGGGGGGGGTTCTTGCTAGTGTTATTCGAAAAGAAAGTTCTTTTCCTTCACCACAACTGAGCTGTGGTATCTCAAATTTATTCTTTTTGTTTTAGTCACTTCCACATAGTTTAAAAAAAAAAAAGAAAAAAAGAGGGGGACTTTTTATGTGATAAAATAGGGGTAGAGGTTATACAGTCTTCACAGTGGCTTCATACAGCTCAGTTTTATAAACATATTTATGCATTCAGGATTTATATAACCTGGGAACTGACCAATTCCCAGTCAAGAGATGTTTGTCTCTTTACTCTCTCATGTGGTATGAAGTTGTGGGTGACACAGTCCATAGCGATGCTGAGAACTTTTTGTTTTGCTGGAAGGAGCCAGCTGTGCAGCAGGGTACCAACAGAAGTGCAAAGCAGGCAGTAACCCCACTGAGAGTGGTTTGTGTCACTGTTCCTCCATGACCCAAAAGTAGGAGGACTTGAGCTGGGAAATTGTCCTCGTTTGAACCAGGATAACATGTCTTTTTTTTTTTTCTTTTTTTTTTTTTTGGTCCCTAGGCAAAAGTTGCAGATGAAGAAGCTCAATAAATCAAAACAGGTGGATGAGCGGCTCCTGTTCCATGGGACAAGTCCATCCCACATGCCTGCCATCTGTGAGCAGAACTTCGACTGGAGGATCTGCGGGACTCACGGGACAATGTTTGGAAGAGGTACAGGCACAGAAGTGTGGGTTTAGGGGCTGTAGCAGCACGGGCTGCAGGCCCTGGCCAGGCTGGTGGTTGGGTGCAAGGTAACCGACTGTCCCTGACTCCTGCACTCCCACCGTTAGGGCACTCTCGTCTGCGTGCATCTGCATTGCTGCAGGCAACATCTGCAGCAATCCCATTTCGGGAGGGGCTAAAACCACCCCTCTCTGCCTCGGGGACCTGCTGTTCAGCAACGCTTTTGGAGAGGTGGGACTGGGAGGTTGATGGCAAAATGTGGCTGGAGTCTGGCGATGCTTTAAAATAAGCCGACGTGGAAACATCTGGCAAGGATGCGTGTAGAGCTACCTGGCGTTGTTGAATCTCTGGCTGCCAAAGCGCCGATAGCAGATGTTTGTTCCTCAGTTGATGTATTGTCCTACCTGTGGCTTTTTCTTGTCCCTAGGAAGCTATTTTGCCAGAGACGCCAGCTATTCTCATGACTACTGCTCCTCTCGCAGTGGTCGCTACAGCATGTTTGTAGCTCGCGTTCTTGTTGGAGACTTTGTTCAGGGAGACCCCGAATACCTTCGCCCTCCACCCAGAGCCGGTAATTCAAACAGACTTTACGACAGCTGCGTGGATGACCCGACAGACCCTTCCATCTTTGTCATCTTTGAGAAGCACCAGATTTACCCTGCCTATATCTTGGAGTACAGCAGTGAGACCCGATGTATGATCCTGTAATGAACAGCGGAATCTCCTTTGAATTTACACTGAATAAATTACACTTTAGTACAGCTTTTTGAAATGTTTGTTTTAGTTTAGTAGCAGCTTTGGAACATTTTCTAATGCAGCGAACCAATATCAATCCCCTGAAGGATTTTGGGGCATATTTTTTTGGTAGGGGCTATTCTTTTGCCAACACGAAGTGCTAAACTTTAACCTCCACCTTTACCCTGGGATGGGGATGTACCTGCCTTGTGTACCCTGATGCAGTGACACCTACTGCTGCTGAAAGCGGCGCTGATGAGTATACGATTAACTTGATCCACTGATATAGTCACCTAGGGATGATCTTGCCTGCAATGGTGCTGATGTGCCAGAGAGAGACTGGGTGGGGAATGTGGCAGGAGGAAAAGTGAAAATACCTTCATCGTGGTGCACAGCCACCCAATTCCCACCCTGCAGGCTGAAGTCGGTGGTGGCGATTTTGAACTGCCCTGCTGCTGCCTGGCACTTCTCTGGGGGATTGAGAAGCGTCCCAGTGGTGTGTGCTCCGACTGGGATGGATGAGGGAAAGCTTGGGTGATGGACATAGTACTTGAAACTTGGTGGATGGTGGGATAACATTTGGGATGACTGATAGCACGGAAACAAAAATTAATGGTTTATTTTAGAACAGTCTTGCTGTATAAGCTGTTGTAATACAGCAAAGGAGTCACAAGTGGTTCGGTTGTGCATGCCACGAGTGGGAGAAACCGAGTAGGGGTGTGTGTAGGATCTCACCAGCTTTCTTAAAGCCTGCTATCTTCAGGCACAATCAGTGCCCTTAGAAAATGTCAGAAAGGCAGCTGACTGCGATGAGTCCCTGAGCTGCCATATTTAGTGCATTTCCATGTCCCACCTCTTTTGCAGGAGCCTAAAGGTTGTTCCTTTGCAAATTAGTGACCTAATCTTGTCAGCCGCGGGTGAGCAGAGAGCTTTCCATGCAGTCAGGAAGTAAAAGTGAAAGTCACTCAAATGGACTTTTTCCTGACTATAGGACGTATTTTAATAAAAAAAAAAAAAAAAGAAAAGAAAAGCAAATGGCACCAAGTTGTCTGCCACACACCTTTCTCAATAAGGAAAGTGGTGTAGAACAGTTGCTTTCCTGTGCTATCAATACCACTGCATTGGAAATCTGTGGTGATTTTGGAGAGCTGTTTGCCTGGGATGTCAGTTGTCACGGATCTGCATCCTCTGCTTTGTATAAACATGAATCTGAGCGTTATTTGTACAAACAATAACAGAAAGTCTGTTTTAAGATCTTAATTTTATAAATAGGTGGGATTATATAGAGATCTTTTTCGGTTTACAGACTTGCTGCCTGGCTGTGGCACCCAAGGGGTGCCGTGCATGGGCAGCCTTCACCCCCCCAATCACCGCTCCTTTCTGCTGGGGAGGGGGCTGGGAAAAGGCTGAATAATGGACATTTCCAGCTGTCACCCTGCCTTGGTCCTTGCAACATTGCGTAAATTTGCTCCATGGCTTCATCAGCTTATGGGGGCAGTTGCGTATGCAGCCTTTGGGCAGGACAGGGCTGGGACAGGGAGGGTTTGGGAAGAGTTTTGCTATTAGAGAAAATGCTCTGTGGAATTATGTCCTTGTACAAACCATCTTCTGCCGTTCTTCTCTGCCATGACAAAAGAAACCATCCATCGTGTGGGAGAAAGCTGTTTCCAGCAAGGTGGGCTTTGGGGTGTGATTGCCAACCCCCTCGGGGCAGGAGAAGGCAAGGAAGAATGTGCTGAGGGGCAGGCAGTCACTGAAAAGGGGGTTTTTGTTGGTTGAAAAGGAGGAAAACAGGCAGAGAGGAGAGGAGAGGTGCAAACATGCAGAGTTTGGAAGAAAAGGAGATTTTCCAATAAGACAAAACTAATTCTGACTGCAGGGAGAGTTCTCGCAGGCTCCAGCGATTAGGTCCTGGGTGTCATATTGAGAAGATCAGGCGGGGGTCTGGTATGTGCAGCTCTAACGGCGTGCGGCGGTGTGGGACCGCTGAGGTGTAGCTGCTGGGGGCTTTGTAGGTGTTGGAGCACCAGATCTGAAGTAGAAGCACTCCTCGAGCAGCCCGTGCTATTTCGGGGGGACTCTCTGCGACTCTCGCTTTGTGTCACTGCCAAAAGGAGCGTCCCACCTCCAGGTGTGTGTTGCTGCCGTTGTCCCCAATGCCACTGCTAGTGACTGTACTGGGGTGGGGAGGATCGGGTGCAGAGCATTCACCTACTTGAAAACTGACATAGCCAAAACCCCCACAAAATCCGACCCCAAAATACGGTCTTCAGCAAGAACAGTTCCCAGCTCTGCTTGTGCCAACACCGATAAAAAAGAGGAGGGGTGGGGAGGGGGCAGCGGGATAGATTTGGACTGACATAAGATGGCACTAAGCCTCTAGCGCAGGCAGGTCTTGGAATGGTGAAAGATTTGGGAATATTTCAGTCAGCGAGGGACTGAGAGCAGAAACCACTGGCAAAAGTGAAAAGCAATTTTATCTGTGAATACCTCTTCATGGGAGTTTTGTTTGGTGTTATAAATGTGCTAAAACTTCTTCCAGACCTGAACCTCCTGCTACCTCTGGAGTACCTGGGTGCCTCCAAAGTACTGAGCAGAAAGCATTCCTCAGCACTCTTTTAGAGGAGAAATACTTGCAAACCCGCAGCAACACGTGCAATTGTTGGCAGGCACTAAGTGTGGATCTGATCTGTGGGCTTTTAATTTATTTTTTTTTTCCCCTGGAAAAAAAAAAAAAAAGTGTTTGAAGAGCTCCCTACCCTGTTGAGAAAGGATTAAATGACTTCTGACTCAGACACGTGGGGCTGACAGTTTCAGAGTCACTGAGATGGTGGTGGAAAAGGTCTGACCTGAGGATTGTCGTGAGTAGCCAAAAGGATTTTTGTGGTGTTTGCTGCCTTCCCTGCCAGCCGGGCACGTGTCAGGGTGGGCTTGTCCTGGAGCCTTCCCTGGTCTCCTTCTGCCCATGGGTGGGGAGCAAGGCTGCCCTCAACATGAGAGTAAATGATCAGTTGGTATCTCAGCTAATTGCTCCTCCACCTTTCAAACACGTTCCTGTTAGAAGGGTGCTGTGGGAGCACTTTATCCGCACTGTCATGAGGAGGTTTTTTGGGAGCGTGGCAGCTGCAGGAGACCAGAGGGAGAGGGCTCTGCTGAGAGGCTCTGCCTCCCCAGGAGTCACCAAGTAGAAAGGTTTTAGCTCAAGTGATCCTTTCAATGTAATGCATTTCTAATTGATTTTCTTGTAGTGCTCTTAGGACTTCACAGTGTTCCTGGTTTTAGCGCTGTTGGTTACTTATTCATGCACCTGTTCTAGGCTTTCTATTAAAAAACACCTCAGCAAGTTTTCACGCTTTCTTTTGATTTACTGGTGCCAAATTTGACTTTTCAGCATTTTTAAGAATCATATTAAACAATTTTGACAGAATTTATTACAGGAGGATTAAACCGTAGAAACTTAATGCTTGATTGAACATGCTGAATGGCATGTTATTTTCCAAAACATTTAAACTCCTAAAAATCAACCTGAGCCCCATAACCTGGCATGACCACTGTATGGGTGCCAGGTGAAGAAAACACAGATATTGTCCTTGGCATGACATGCTCAACAATTGCATTATTTAACAAGGCTGTTTCTGGATCAAGGGAATAATGATTCTGAATCACTGTGTAGCTCTGGTGATGATGGGGGCTGAGGGTTTGGGGAGGGCAGACGTCCTCAGTTAGGGGCTGCAGGAGACAGAGCTGTAGGAATTGGACTTCTATGGCTCAGGGAACAACTTTTTATATTTGTTCCTGTTCTTTTACAGTTGTGTTTCTTTTGATGAAGCCTATTGTCTGGTGTGTTGAGTCCTAGGCGCTGTTTCCCAGAACAACTCAAACTGTCTTTCCAAGATTACTTTTGCATTGACAAATAGGAGCAATAGGAAAGGCTGACCTGGTTCTTATCCATCTGTTCTTAATAAGCTTAGATTTTCCTTCCAGATGTTTTACTGTAATGTCAGAGGACCCGTTAATCAGTGCGCCAGTGCTCAACCTGTAAATATTTGGGAAGTGTCTACACACGATATCCCCACCACTGGAGGAAGCTGCGTCTTTACCCATTCCCAGAGAGAAGCTTTATTTCACTGTGTGTTCTCTGAATCATTTTTCTTGGGCTGTATCTTCAGCTTTGGTCTCCTTAATTTTTTTTTTTTTTTCAAAATGGTTTTCCCTTTACTAAGTCCAAAGGAGACATTAGAAGTCACATTGGTCTCTGCTTTCTTTAACACTTTGTGCACGCTTTCACTCTTGCTTCTTGCAGACTCTTTCTGACTGCATTTTGCAGATAGCCCCTTGCATCTTTCAGTTTGTTTTCCTTTTGAAAGTTCCTGTAAGTTTATAATTTTTTTACCTGTACACTGTGGCATCCATCTCAAGCTGTGGTCTATTCTTCTGTCCTGAAGGCCAGCTGACTTTCATTTTGCCTTTCAGCTGAAGCAGGTTCTTCTAAGTATCTTTTCCACATCCTTTTTCCTATTCAATCCTCATACAAGCTGACCTCATAGTAGCGATTACACAACCTCTCCCTTCGCATAACTTATTTCACTGAAAGTCCTCACATCTGTCATAATGTCTTAAAAAATACCTCCCTTTTTGTGTTCGGTTTTTTTTTCTTCACTGAGCAACTCAAATCCCTTACTAACAGAATGCACTCTCTACATTTCTAGTATAGTCTGAGATGTGATTAGTTTCACTGCATGAAACTGTAGGATACTAACCAAACCTCAACTTTGTGACAGCACTATCAAAAATATATTTTTCCCATCAGGACCTCCTCCAGCTGCTGCTATTTCTGGATAATCTGAGTAATTCCATGATGTGTCCTGCTCACCAGCTTTTCTTTTCCTACCCATTTCAAGCTTTGGATTTGTTTTCTTTTTTCCCCCTCAAATTCTTGTTCTACTTGCTCCTGTTAACATGTGGCATCTAGGCAGTTTTCTGATCTGAAATGTAATTAATAAGACTCATAAGTAATGCAAAAGCTTCATTACATAGCAGCTGGCAAGGCCATTTGCAGGACTCCCCTCTATCTAAATGCTATCAACTGAGATAAAAATTCACAGAGTCCTCTAATGGATCTGTGAATTTGTGATGATTGTGAAAGCTGTTGCTCATCACGGGAAGCAGCTCATTGCGGTGGGCAGCATGAGGGACACGGACCTGGCAGCCAGGTGATCTATGCCCACATCTGCTGAGGTTTTGTTGGGGAACCCAGGGAAACTCAGAAGTATTGACTTCTGCAGGTGAAACATCGATAACAACCAAATAATACTATTGCTAACTAGCCAGGGTCAGGTATCTGCTCAGTGCATATACCATGGGCTGGCACACTCAGAGGGCAGAAAATGGCATGCCTCAGTTCAAGCACAGGCAAAAAAGAAAACCAAAAACCTTTTAGGACTTGTTCTCATCCCTAAGGATTTGGAAAACAGACAGTTTTCTGGGCTGTGAAATGATGACAACAGTCCAGGAATTCCTGCTGAGTTTGGGTTTCCCTCTCAAGACTACTGTTAAGCAACCTGCCAGAAGTTGATAATTTCCCTTTTCCCTTTTCCCTTTTCCCTTTTCCCTTTTCCCTTTTCCCTTTTCCCTTTTCCCTTTTCCCTTTTCCCTTTTCTTTCTCCTTTTCATCTTTTTTTGAGACAGTTCTGAACTTCTGATCGTTCCTGACACTCACTCATTTGGTGGCACGGAAACCCGCTGCTACAGGCTGGATGATTCCCTGCGGTGGATTGAACACGGGAAGCAGGTAAAACTCACTGCACCCCTGAAACCCAGCTCCAAGCCCCAGCCAGTAGTGGAGAAGTCCTGCTTTGAATGTTTGGGTTTTTGTGAGGACTGCCTGTCAGGTGGCACACAAGCTTTCTCCATAGTCCTGTAGTGCTGGTCAATCCTTGGAGCATCACCGATACTCTCAGGGGAGCTTCTGATGCTGCCTCTACTGTCACAACCTTCATTTCTGTAGTGTTCAACCTACTCTGCAGCCTCAGTGACATCTGTCCACGTGGAGAAGTCATTCCAGGCAGATCAGGAAGGCACTCCGAAATTCACAGAAATACAAGATAAACTTTAGAGGTAGACTACTTACTTTTTATAATTTATTTAATACATGTGATGCGCTGCTGACTCTGTAGTGCAGCTTCTTTCCTGAATATGCCTCATGTAGCCCATGATGTGCAGAAGTGGCTGTCTTCACCAGAGGGAATGTTCATCTTTAAAAGCACTTGCTAGAAAATTAATTGCGTAAATTGGGGAATTAAGGGAGATGCTGTTTGTGTCTGACAGAGCATGAAATGTGGGAAATATATAAAATTTCCCATTCTTTTGTTTAACTTTGTGATTTAATTGCTGGAGCTATTGGAAACCTGTACAGTTGAAAGATTAGAAAAATAAAGCCATAGTATTCAACACACACAAAGAAATGGAAAAATATTAGGAGGATAGTTTGAGACTAACATGTAGGTCATGATGCATGGAGAGGAGCAGGGAAGAAGAAAGGTCAGGGGCTCCACAGCTTAAGCTGTATTTGAGTTTCTATGGTATACATACATTCTGTGCAGACCTTAAAAAGAAATCCTGTGCAGTGGCAGTTGCTTGTGATATATCATATTTGAAGGAGGCTGTAAACCGTGGATGGCAGCCTTGGTTAAATGTTAAGAAGTGTGTATGTCTTATGCCTAGATGTAGTGGTGGGTGTCACCATATAGTACCTTCCAAACCAGTCTGAGGGAGCAAGAGGTAGGTAGGATGTCCTCTTCTCCTGTATGGGGCTGGAAAAAGAGGTTTGCTTCTCTGTGGCCTTCTTCAACAGCTGGAAAAAGAAGTTTGTTCAAGATCTCTGCAGGGTGAGCGAGCTGTAAGCAGGCCAGCGAATTAGCACTCAGATGGTGGCCGAGCAGCATCTCAGTAGCTCCTTCTGGGTTTTATCTTCTCACAGCCCTGCTCTATTACTGTGCTCTTGTAAGTGAATGTGCAGAGTTTTTATCCTTACATCTTCCCTAGCGATAAAGCCCAGACTGAGTCATCCGACACAATCCAGGCACGTCAGGCTGTGGGGGCTGGCGAACCCAGCGTTCATCGGAGAGGCTGCCAGACGCTCAGGGCGTCTGCACGCAGCGGGCTCTGGGCTTCCCCAGCCTCCGAGGCATCATCCTGCGCTGAGCTATCAGGGCCTTATCTGGTGTGGGCAGCACCAGCTGCCAGGTTGTGGGGAGCGGCAGAAATTACCCCGGGCATCTCTAGCAAACAGCAAAACAGTGAGAGCGCCTGGGACGGGGAGCTCAGTGCGAGGCGCTGGGTCGTACCGGTGGAAAAGAGTGAATATGGAGCATGAGTAAGGCAGAGTCTAGATCCCCAGAGAAGGACTCGTAGTTCAGAGAGTCCTGTTTTTTTGATAGATATCCCTCTACTATAAATAGAACAAAAAGTTTGCTGGGTATCACCACGCTTTGACCACTTTGACTGAGGCACAGTCAAAAAGGTGTCCACAAATCTCCTCAAAACTTTCACAGGCAGCACTTCAAGCGCCTGTGAGTGTTTGCCCTGTGCTATCACCGCAAGTTCAGAGAGGAGAGGGTCTCTTCTTTCAACACCACGAGAGGAGCTAGTGCCGGTTGGAAGCCAGGTCAGCAACCCCCAAGTCTCGGTGGCTTTGGAGACAGAACCTATGTGAAGGGAAGAAAACGTGAAATTGAGTGATGGTGATAATCAGCTCCTCTCTCAGCCGCTAAAGCATGAAACGTCTGCACAGATCCCTTCTTACTGACAGCGAAGTGCCTGAAGCAGAAATGTCAGGGAGCAGCACGAGCGAGGCTAATCCCACTGTGTTGCACAATGACATCTGCTCCCCTGGGCAGCATTCCCAGATGGCAAAAACCTCCTTTCTCGTTCGTGGTGCATTTGGCTTCTCTTTCAAGAAACAGTCCAGAGAAATCTGAATCCTCAGACCCTGATAAAAACCTGCAGAAGCCTAGCGCTGCAACGAGTGGCAGTAGGAAACAGGACAATGAAAGGTATGGGATGTTATGCTCATTATTTTCCTGCCCGTAGAAAATGTCTGTTGATTAAGTCCTCTCCTGTTTCAGGATGACTCATTTATCTGCTGATGTAGACTTCGTGCAGGTAGGCTGGGCGGTGGGTTTGACAGCGTTGGCAGGCTGTCACCGTGACAGGCGTGCTGCAAGGGGAGTGCACCGAGGAGAAATCCCGAGAAATCCCGGCGGCCTGGAGATTGCCAGGGCAGTTTCCCACTTTCTGCTGATGAGAAGTTACATAGCTGGGGGTGTTCAAATAAATCTGATGGAGGTCGAAAAACTCTACCGTAATGGAGTTTCTAGGGTGGTGTTTTATATTCTTCTATCAAGGCTGATACTGGTGACAATGTGAAATAGCAGGTCCAACTCAGGCGTGCGTAGCCATTTAGCCTGGGGAAAACATACTTTTGATTTGCCACGCAGCCTGCTAGCGAGCTGGGAAGCCCAGGGAATAAGGCTGACATCCTGATTTGTGGATGCTGTAGTCTGCAGCAGGAGGAAGAGTGGGACTGAAAGAGCAGAGACATCAATTAGGGGAAATTTGTGCAATGTTGTTGGAACAGGGGTGGGTAGCATCTTGAAGCAGTTGGGGGAAAAAAGAGAAAAGGGAAGACAGTGAATGTTTTGGTTGGAGCAAAAAGCACTTGATAATCTGATGTGGGTTTGGTGAGCTTTTCCTTCTCTGATTCCTCTCCCAGTGGGTTGAATTGCATGGTCCTGCCATGCAATTTAAGAAAAGAATAGTTTTAATTATTTCTTAGGGTCTCAGCAGGCATTGTGTGAACTGTTTGTGCCACTGCATTTTTTTTCTTTTTTGGTAGCTGACTGCCAGAAGAGGCCATAATGGCCTGGTGGTGGTAAGGGGATGTAATGCAGCGATTGTGCTTGAAGAGCTGTTTGTACTTTCTTTAGACAGGACTAGGTCACGATATTATTAGGCGTGTTTATAAGCATGTAGCCAAGCAAGGCAGGAAAAGGTAACGCTTTGCTGAAAGCATTGTGTGATGCATTTTGCTGCAGAGCATCACTATAATATACATGGACATTCTCTACTTGTAGCTTGCACTAGTAAGAGGGAAGAGTTTATACAGAATACAAAGACAGAAGGTTTTCTGAAGCAGTCCCTGAAACATGACCAGGAGACTGTCTCATGGAAATCCCTTGAGTTGGTTAATCTTGGTCAAACTTGTTTTTAACAGACAATCGGATGCTGTTCATCCGTAGTTTGTAGTTTGTTTCCTTCAGACTGGGACCATTCGACACTGCCTGAAAAAGGGTATGAGGTATATAGATGTTCACATCTGCTCACTACTTTGGGAAAAGTTATAGCCTGTAATGGCTTGCATCAAGCAAATCTAAAATACATGCCTGAGTCCAGGAACTGGTTTTGTTAGTTTTCAGCTTGCAAATGCATCACTCCAAAATGTACAGCTACAAGAGGGACAAAGACTGCTGTGCAGAAGAGCTTTGCAGGGGACACAGGACTGTCCATCCACACCATGGCATTGTACATCTAAATGGCCAGCGCACAGAAATGTTGGTTTATCCATTGTGCCTTTGGTTTGACCTAGATAACAGCTGATGATCAGGAGGTCGAGCCTCAGTGCTCCCTATTCAGAGGACTGTTTCTCCTTTAAAACTCAGTCACGCTCTAGAATTTCAAATCAAAGCATGCGTGTTAGGGAGACCATCAGCTCATTTAGTGTTGCTATAATGAGATTTAGGTCTTGTGTGTTTCTGAAACATCAGGCAGCGTGATTATAGATAAAGCTGCTTTGATGACTCACTACAGTAACTTCAGGGCTTGTCTATAAAGACGAGTTAGTGCCCATGAAAGATAAGTGTGCACTTGGTATAGAACAACAATTTCACCTTCTCTTTTTCCAGCTGGACACCTATTCTGAACTCCCAGTGTCTTTGCACAGCTTCGCTTTAGCTTGCTTGGGACTGCAGATGTTCTCTGGGCAGAAGAAATGCGCTCCACAGAGAGCAACAGCTCCCTTGTGTTACGGACAAGCTCTCAGGGTAGGAGTTTAGAGCACACTGGGACAGGAGCGAGAGTGAGGAAAGGACCACGAACAAGTGAGAGAGGGCTCTGAAAAATCCCAGGCCACGATCGCACCCGCGGTGGGTGGTGGCGAGGTCCTTTGGGAGGGACCAGGGAGGTGTACCCGAAAGCACTGCAACACGTCGGTCTGTGTTGCGTTAACTTTTTTCCAGCTAGTAGAAGTCAGCCGCTATGACAGAAAACACAGGGAAATCGAGAACCTATTTCAGCAGACAATGAACGATTATGGAATCCACAGGCTCCGGAGGACTCGGAGCCCGACGCTTTGGCAGCATTTCCAGTTGTTTGTATCCACTTTGCTTCATTCCCCCAGTGGCAGCAGAGCCGTTCAGATAATGGCTGGGCCCCCATCCCGTCCTCCCAGCGTGTGGGTGGTTCCCCCTTGGCAAAAGCCAGGCTGACTCCCTCTCCGAGCAGCCCCGTATCCCAGCCCTCGTGGGCTCGGGCGCATTCCAAGGGAGCAGACCACGTGGCTTCTCTGATTTATGGTGGAAAAATAACCAAATCCAAAAACGGGAGGCAGGGGGGGATGACAAAAAAGGTTGGGGCTCTGTGGAATTAGACCTGGGATTTATAGGAAATGTATGTTTTGATTAGGAAAGCTCAGCAACTTACAAGATTTTTGTTATAAAGATGGCTTTTATAAACCTGGGGTTTAGATTTGGGGTGCATACAAACCTTGTTTGTAAGCCTGGCTTTACATAAGCCATTTTTAAAACTATCAGATTCTATGACCTTTTTTAGGAAAAAACCAACAAACCCAGGCATTATAAGTTCAAATTGTACATACCCTCGCTGTTGGTAGAACAACATGGTTTGGGGAAATGTTTTCTTTGCTGTTTGGCTTCTTGCAACTGCAATGTTCTCATTCAAAATGGAGAAGGCCAGAGTTTTGTGTTTTCTTGAAATCTGAGAGGTTGATTAACCACAGCCAGAGGAGTGGGTGGACTGTTTCCCCAGGATATGGGATACCTACATTTAATCCTATGCTTGAACTGAACCTAAGGCTCCCTGTTTTGGGTGCCTGCCCCTATCAGTTCACAAATAGAGCATGGGATAGGGTCACTCAGGCTTGTGTGTAGTAACCAGAGATGCCAGTCTGGGTCTGAAGTTTTCCAAGGAAAAAACAGTACCAAAACTGAATGTTCCTGCAAAAAAAAGTGGTTCCAGTTGGCATAAACATTTTCCACAAATTCAGCAAAAACATTTAGTCAAAACTGGTGCAGTGGGCTCTTTGTTTTGCAGGTGTAATGTGTAGTTTTACACATTTCCTTGTCTCAAACTTGGTCATGACTGAACAGAGCATGAGAAATTAGTAGACAGGTTTGATTTAAAAGCCAGTAAGGGGATGGATAAAACTGATTAAATGAATTTTACCTCTCAGAGAGAGGGACTGAAAATGTTTCAGTACACCTAAATGAGTGACTACTTCAGTTCTTCTCTGAGAACAGATATATTGAATTTGTAGAAAATGTGGTCTGCTTACTGGCCAGTGTTTTATCAGAAAAATTGAGGTCTGAGAGCAAAACTTGGAGTGTTCATTTTATCAGGAATTAGAGTTCAGGGCTGCAGAGGGGAGTGTGTGAGAGCACTGTTTGGCCTGTGATCTATTGCCTTTATCCCTCTATGACGTGCAAGTAGCAGCTATTTGCTATACATCAGAAAATCAGTTTTCTTCGTTTGGTTCTCTTCTCCCTCATCAAGACAATCTTGTATTTCTTAAATAGGTCCTGTTATACTAGCAAAGTTTCTTTTAAAAATATCTGAAGCGCAGTGGGATTTTTTGCATTTGTGATGATACAGGGATTCCTCTCAGCTCCAGCTCAAAGTTCCTGTGTTTCTTTTGCTGCTTTTCCAAGGAAGAAGGTTTAAGACACTTTCCTTAGGATGGAGGCCAGGGAAGAAAAAAGCATGACTGGGGAAGACCACCTGACTCACATTAGTTATCTTGGCCTTCCTGGTTCTGACACTAACAGAAGAGCAGCAAACTCTTTTTGAAGGCCAGCTAAGGACCAAGCCACCCCTTCAGCCATGCTATCAATTCCAACCATCTATCTCCGTATTTCAGTGTCCGGCCATAGTCTGCTAAGATTAGATCTAACACCACAAAAGGAAGAGGTTGTTTTTCTCCAGCCACATACCCTCTTTCTCTGTTAAGGGATTTCTCCAAAGGCAACGCTGCTGTCTTCTCTTGGCATGCAGGAAAACACCAGCCACTTGATTTCAGGTGGAAGGCTGTGCTGGGTTGACCCTGGCTGGAAGCCAGGTGCCCACCAAAGCTGCTCTATTACTCCCTCTCCTCAGCTGGACAGGGGAGAGAAAATATGACAAAGGGGTAGTGGGTCGAGGTAAGGACAGGGAGACTTCACTCACTAATTACCATCAAGGGCAAAAAAGACTCAACTTGGGGAAAATTAACTTAATTTATTACCAATCCACCAGAGGAGGGTAATGAAAAATAAAACCAAATCTTAAAACATGTTCCCCCCACCCCTCCCTTCTTCCCGGCTCAACTTCACTCCTGATTTTCTCTACCTTCTGCCCCCACACCAGCACAGGGGGATGGGCAATGGCGGTTACGGTCAGTTCGTCACACATTGTCTCTGCTGCTCCTTCCTCCTCAGGGGAAGGACTCCTCACACTCTTCCCCTGCTCCAGCGTGGGGTCCCTCCCATGCGAGACAGTCCTCCACAAACTTCTCCAGTGTGGGTCCTTCCCACGGGCTATAGTTCACAAACTGCTCCAGTGTGGTTCCCTTCCACGGGCTGCAGTCCTTCAGGCATAGACTGCTCCAGCGTGGGTCCCCCACGGGGTCACAAGTCCTGCCAGAAAACCTGCTCCAGCGTGGGCTCCTCTCTTCACAGGTCCACAGATCCTGCCAGGAGCCTGCTCCTGCGTGGGCTTCCCACGGGGTCACAGCCTCCTTTGGGCACCCACATGCTCCGGTGTGGGGTCCTCCCCGGGCTGCAGGTGGATATCTGCTCCCCCGTGGACCTCCCTGGGCTGCAGGGGGACAGCCTGCCTCACCAGGGTCTTCCCCACGGGCTGCAGGGGAATCTCTGCTCTGGCACCTGGAGCATCTCCTCCCCTCCTTCTGCACTGACCTGGGGGTCTGCAGGGCTGTTTCTCTTACGTGTTCTCACTCACCTCTCTGGCTGCAGTTTCTGTGCCGCAGCAACTTTTTTTCCCTTCTTAAATCTGTTATCACAGATGCCCTACCACTGCCACTGATGGCCTTGGCCAGCGGTAGGTCCATCTTGGAGCCGGCTGGCATTGGCTCTGTCGGACACAGGGGAAGTTTCTAGCAGCTTCTCACAGAAGCCACCCCTGTAGTCCCCGTTCCCCCCACCCCCACTACCAAGACCTTGCCATGCAAACCCGATACAAAGGTTTTGTCCTGAAAAGTGAGAGAGGGAAAGGCTTGAGTCAAGGAGGGTCTTAGCTCAGCTCCTTTGCCTCTTTTGATTTCAAACACCACTGCCTCTGGTTTGGTCAGGCACACAGATTTACTGGGGAGGACCAAGGCAATGCTCCAATGCGTGCAGTGTGCGTGTTTCATCATGCACTGGGATACAGGTTGCATGGCTACACCATTTTTTTGTTCCATCTTCATATTATTTTGGATCTGGCGGGGAGTTGGGCGGAGAAGGCAACCGATCTATAAAGATAAGCGCTTGTGCACGGGTGTATATGCATACGCTAAACCTCTGGTATGTTTTTATGTAGGCAGAAAGAGCACATGGAAAAGAGAAACCCAGGGCAGGTCGTGGGTGAGCGGTTCCTGTTCCACGGGATGAGTCCATCTCACATGCCTGCTATCTGTGAGCAGAATTTCGACTGGAGGATCTGTGGGACTGATCAGACAGTGCATGGAAAAGGTGCAAGTGCACAAACTGGACCTGCACCAAAATGCTTGGGCTGTTTCCAGAGTGCAGGGAAAAGCACAGCACAAGCTGTGCTTCCTACTGTGTAGGCCTGATCCTACCTCCTTAGACCTTTTGTAACTGGTAAAGCAACAAAAAGCAGTGGTGAAAGCTGCCAGATCAACCTCATCTGTTGATGCCTTAAAATAAACTCATGTGGAAACACCTGGCAAAGATGTGTTTGGAGCTATCTGGGGTAGGAAAGAGAAGAAGGTGCTTGTTGAGGAGTTGGTTGACAAAGTGCCAATAGCAGATGTTTATGACTTTGGTTTATGCATTTTCTTACCCATGGCTTTTTCTGGTCCCTAGGAAGCTACTTTGCCAGAAATGCCAGTTATTCTCATTAATACTGGCCATCCAGCACAGACCACCACAGCATGTTTGTAGCTCAAGTCCTTGTTGGAGACTTTATTCAGGAAAACCAAGTCTACCTTCGCCCTCCAATCAGACCTGGGATTTCAAACAGACTTTTGGACAGCTGTGTAGATAATTGAAAAAATCCTCCCATCTTTGTCCTCTTTGAGAAGCACCAGATTTGCCTGGCCTATATCTTGGAGTATACACGTTCACCCCAATAAAGATGATGTCAGAGGTAACAATATCTTGTCTGAAAATAACAGTTTAAGGTTTAACTTTTTCGAAATCTGTGTTGCATGTAAGAACCTTATATCTGACATTCAGCTATATTGCAGCTCTGTTTCAGTTACTGGAGTGAAACTACAAGTATGGTAACTTATAGAATGGCTGGGTCCTCTATGAGAGTTGTTTTCCTCCTAAACAGACTGGTGGTAGTTAAATCGTAATAAATAATATAACCATGACAATGTGATGATGATTTGGATGCAAGTGCAATGTAGATTTAAATGTGCATTATGATTAATTTATAAAACTAATTGCTTCCATGTAAAATATGGTACATAAGTAGATGTTGTTTAGGACATACTTGGGGAAATGAATACAGAAAATGGGGAAAAAGGGAGTATAAAAAGCATGTTTGAGGGGTGACTCTTTGGAGTTGTTTTTCCATGGAGTGAAGATCATCAGCATCTTGTCAGTAGACAATGGGCTCTGAGCTGTTTTTGTCCTGTGGTTTGGCTGCTTTGAGTTTTGTGGCAAGAAAAGGCTTTTAGATCATATCCTAAAGGACTGTTACATCATGTTCCCTAATTTCTCTGCTGGTCCCATTTGGTTATCTTGCAATAAGAGTCAGAAGGGCTCCAATTCAGACGGAAAAAAAAATATTCCTGGATAACAAAGCAGCAAATGACTCATTGGTCTTCCTCAGTCTGCCTTGACCATTGATTTTGTGCTGAAGCCGGAGTAGAAAACACAGTGGGCAGCTGGAAAAAGGACCTGTCTTCACATAACCCCTCTGAGAGAATGGGTAGATGCCTCAGGCTATACTGAAGTCCAGTCATACCACAAATCAAAACAACAGTAATTTCCTGCTCTTCTAGAAAGAGCCAAGTTGTTATTTTGAGCTGTCTGTGCCCTCCTGGACTGCAGGCTGGGCTGGGATCTCACTTTAAGGGGATTACACAACCTCCCTCCCCAAACTTGCAGGACGAGCGTGAAACGTTCCTTGGATTCACACCAGGAGACTGTAGTGGATTTCTGCTGGGTGTTGCCACGCAGGTGTGCCGCAGCCTGCTGTGCCCCTGGCCCTCCCGTGCCGAGGGCAGCTCCGGCACATTCGGATGGTAAACCGGAGCTGGGGGGGGGGAGCAGAGTGGTGATGCCATCGCAGGCAGCTGTTGCTCAGTTTTTGCTCTTGGTGAGGGAAGAGCAAGCTCTCCAGTGCTTGCTTGAGGATCGGTCTTGTCCTTGGACCGGCGGGAAGCAGCTCCCGTGAGCTCTGCCCTGGTACACTCAGCCATCCCCTGTGAGCAGCCCTGGCTCCTGCGGGTCTAGGAGCGGTTCAGCGGGTCCGTAAAGGGGCCGAGGGTGCAGGGCACCGTGGCTGCTTTGAGTCGTCTCCTCTTCACCGGGGATGTCGTCTCCTACCGCTGCCCAGAGCTGAGTTTGGGGTCATAATGTTGGAAACACCTGAGTGCTGGTGGCCCCATCCCAGCTGTCTACTGGGAAACACGGTGAGGAGGAGTCCTGCAGCCTCCGTCAGTGGGAAACCCTGGGGGTGTAGCAAACCGATGTTATAAAACATCCTGGGAGCCCCATAACTAACGCTGGGGATGCGGTTTGCTTTGTTCCCTGTTCGCATCCCTGTCAGCACTTCTCACCCTATTGTTCTGAGTCAAGTCTGCCTGTCCCACTGGTGACACCCTGTCCTCGCCCTGTCCCCGCTGCGTGACTCCCTGTCCCAGAGCAGAGCTTCCCTGAAGTTTAGGTCGAGAGAAGCAGGGATATCGCTGAAGTTAGATCCCCACCGCGCCACGACATTAACGGCGAGGAAGTCCGCGGCGAGCTGAATAACGGCACGCGGCAGCGTCTCACCGGGGCTGCAGAGTCACCGTTTGCAGCACTGAGAGGCAAAGGAGCTTTGTGAGGGGGGGCCGCTGGCACGGCCACCCCCCTTCCCACCCTGCAGGCTGAAGTCGGTGGTGGTGATTTTGAACTGCCCTGCTGCTGCCTGGCACTTCTCTGGGGGATTGAGAAGCGTCCCAGCGGTGTGTGCTCCGACTGGGATGGATGAGGGATCGTTCTGTCACCTCAACTTTCAGCTCATGTCTGTAGGAAATCCCCTAAGCAGATTAGCCCCTGGACTAACTGTTGCATCTGGTTCATTTCTACCTTCTTATCTTTCTGTGGGGAGTTGGGGGATTTGATCAGAAACTGAAGGTTTTTTTTAAGCAAACTAGTGAGCTCATCAGGAGCTTTGTGGACCTAGTGGATGAGGATCTCATTAACTGTGGCTAAGCACAGGGCTTTCAATGGAAGTGGGAGGTAAAGGATGCATTGGAAGGGATGATATTCACTAGGCAATACTTCCAGTTAGTGATAAGACTGTTCTTTAACTCTCTCTCTCTCTCCAATAGTCAGCGTACCAAATCCAAGTCTGTTCTTGCTTCCCTAAACCACCTGTCCTGCTAGGTGTTGTTGGGATCTGCTAGGATGTAGGTGCTTTTCATTGCAGGTTTATCAAATCTCATCTTCCTACCCCTGTCTGTTCCTGTCTGTCTGAGTAGTGCCCATTTCACCTCTGCATAACAATCTGAGGACCCGATTTTACTGAATCGCTACTTTCCAATTCAGGGCTGGAGGTGCACGTGTGTGGGTGTTTGAGATGGACTCTTGCCATTACTGGGTACAAGTATTTCCTCTGCAATGCAGAACACCTCTAAAGGTTTCAAATAAACTACGTCCTGTGACCGACCGCACACATATACAGGAGTCTGCCGCTATGCTTTTTATGGAAGCCACGTTTCAGATTCCCAGTTTAACAAAAACACCCTGCTTCGACAGCCTTGTAACAGAGCAAACGCTGTTAGTTAAATCACATACAGGCAAACAGCTCATTTCCTTCCTGCTCTGTTGTTAAACCTCGTAACTCAAAATCCAGCCATCTCATTTCATGTTTTTTTGAAGGTGAGGAGGGAGATAACTATAATTTCACAAAATGCTATTGCTTAGAGCATTTTGTATTTCTGAATCCTCGAAGACTTTTTTGCTAACAAAATGCCAGAGAACTGAGTGTAATATCTTGCTGTGCTGTGCATCTTCCTCAATCTCTGGCAAGCTTTCACATGAGGGGTACCACACCATTAGAGCACTCTGTCCTTTCGCGTGGTCAAGTCCCGAAGGGAAAGCACCCCAGAGCACTATTATAAATTTACTCTTATATTTTGATTTAATTATTGTGTGGTAAAGGGAAACAGTGACTTCTGTCCGTTGAGGTGCAGGAGGAAATGAGGAAGATGGACTTTGACCAGTACTGGGGAATACCTACTGGCCATAGATAGTACAGGTGGCTGCAGTGTATTTACTGGAAGAGGATTTGGTGTCTGCCAAGTAGATAAGCTATTGTCTAGCCACCTGGAAAGCCCCATGTGGCTTAAACTGACTACTTATTTACCCACCCCGCAAATAAACTCACTGTGTCCCTATACATAGCGAGATGAGTGTGATAAATGTAGCTGTTTTCAATGCATGGGATTTATAACTCTCATAGGAAAGAATGGCTTTTGGTTCCTGCAGATCTAGATAAGGTTCATAGAAAATGTTCCAGTTTAGCATTAGTAATGGTAGGGTGTTCTGGCAGTAGGAAGCAATGGCTAATTAGTACTGAATGAGAAGATGGTTGCAGAAAGGCTGCTGGCAGCCATGTCATTCTGGTGTACGTCAGTGCTCTCTCTGCTTGGACCAAGCTTTCCCATTTCTGTATTAACTCTTGAGATGAGGCTGTCCAAGGGGTTTCTTTCTTGCACAAAACTTTGCCCAGTGAGGCTTCTAACACAATTGCAGAACAAACAGTAATTGTAATACATTTTTTCCTTAGAAATCAGCTTATTCCAGTGGGATAGGATTTTCTCTGTAGGTGAAAAGTGTTTGTAGCAAATGCTGTTGAGAAGCATGCTAAGAGCTGGCTACTAGATCAATGCGGAGGACAGGATGATAGCTTTTCCCTGGAAAAGGATCAGATCCCTGTGGGGATTACTCACAGATGTCATATGGAAAGGGACGACAGGGATATTTAAGGAAGGATGAAACCAAGAGTTCATTTGGGTTTTGAGTTAGAAACCTGCTGAGGATCTGAGCCTGAGGGCAAGGCTAGGGCTGCGGCTCTGGTCAAGTACTCACCCAGAAACCCAGATCATACTAAGCAGGCAATATCCCTTGGGGTCACAGAGTGCTCACTGCAGGAAATACAGCCAAGGTTTCTTGCCCTAATCAGTGACTTACAGAACAAACTTCTTGACCATGCTCTTCTCCTGCCCTTACAGGGTTGCGTTCCTTTCTGCAGAGTGGTGCAGGTCCCATCGATGGGATGCCAGTCTACCCATCTGCAGGCATTTGATGGCTTGAAAATGAAGGAAAGATTGCTTCACAGCTGAGTATTAAGCACTGGTTCTGGTTTTAAAACTGTTTCTGGGGCAGTAGAAAGCTTGATTACAGTTGCATCCCTTTGTTCGTTGCTATTTATGTCCTGTGTTTGGCCTCAAGAGAGCAGAAGTCAGTGCCCACCCAGAGCTGTGGGCACCCACTGCCTTCCAGTCAGGTTACACACCCAGCAGCTCACATCACCCCTTTTGCCTCAAATGCTGCTGGCGATGGCTTAAGCTACAAACCCCAATGCTTTCAGCCTACTTCTGGCCATGGGAAGGATCTTCCCAGGTCCACGGACCATCACAGGCCTCTGTAAATCAAAAGAGTTCTAATTGTCTTTTGCAAGATGGTACACAAAGCATTAACCTCTAACGTAGACAACTGCCAGATCATTTAGGACCTTCAAATCCAATGTCCGCTCACAAGGTCACGGCTAGAAGATCTATTGACGGGATGACCAGGAAAGACCTCTGTCGATACCTAAACACCAGCTCCCAAGTTTACTCAGTCCCAGCGACAGAAATGAGGCACGTTCAAATCCTCAGGTGAGAAAAAAGTGACTGAGGAACAATCAGTTGGCAGCCAAAAGCAAAGGCTGCCTACATGCCACGGTCAAACCCCAGTGAAAAGGAACCTCTTCACAGGGGGAAGCCAGGCTGGATCCCCAAACTGTGGCCACGGATGACCCCCCCCGTCAGAGAGGCAGCAGTAAACGCCACCATCTTCCTCTGGCTGGTGGCAGCAGGACCTGGGCCAGAGTGCCAGGGGGCAAGAAACCAGGGGCCCACAGGTCGCTCAGGAAGGGAGGACTTTGTGGGCAGCTGAATGTTCGTCGATGATGTTCCTGCAGTTGGCTCTGCAGCCACGGCACCAGGAGGGGGGACCGGGGGACTGCCAGGCTTGAGCTGGGCACGGGCGTAGGGAGACGTTAATAATATCCTTGACCCTGCTGTGTGGGCTCTCTCTGACAAAAAAAAGCAGTAGGGCTTGGAGCTGGCTACATGCTCCTTCCAAGGTGAGGGGTAAATTTGTGGCTACTCAAATGGCCAAGGAGAGCTCAGATGCTGCCCCCAGGAGCAGAGGCTGGTCAGCTAGAGTGGCAAACCTCCTGCAGAACCCAGGCTTTCCTTTACTGGGTAAGTAAAGGATGTCGTGACATGTATGGACAACCCGACCAAAACTGGCTCACGGTCTTATTAATTACGTGAAAAATGGCAGAAGGCCTGATTTTGAGCATTAAACAAATGTTTCTTTTAGGGAAAAACCTCTGGGAGAGCAGTTGCTAGCATGTCCTGACCAATAGGCCACCTGCAGAGGCAGAGCTGGGATTGTATCAGGGGTCTCATATCGTGGTATCATTTCTCTGGCACCAAATATAGCCTGGGAGTTAAAAAAATACCTAAACCAATTAAAATTCCATTTGAAATCCTTTGGAAAAAAAAAGTACTTAATGAACCAGAAAGCAAGGCAGAAAGAAAACCAGTAGTATTCCCATGGATTTTAGAATTCACTTTTCACTCCAAATTGTCTTTATTCCTTTTTGTAAAACACACCTCAACCCCAAAGCCACATAATCAACAATTCTCCAGTCATCTGCTATAGTGAGGTGGCAGCCAGAGCAAGGTTAAGGTAATTTAATATTATCCCTTTCCAATTTCATTACGATTTATTATCAAATACTCTGTTGCTGAAAACAGAATTACAGCTCTAGTCCATCTTTTTCTCTCAGAGGGACCTAACTGTTCAGGGTGAAATTAAGCTCCACTGATTGAGTTTTGTACTTTACATTAAAACACAATTCAAATCCACGAACATTATATAGGAAGGAGCAACAGTAAAGCCCCTCAACCTTATGCCCTCTCAAAATTGCCAGCAGGTTAGAAAGCTGACTCAGGGGAAATTGTTAAAGCCTTTGTCAGGATGCCACCTGCATGAACACTACCAGTTAGATGTGCTATCTTGTGTGCATTACTCAACTTCTCATTTGCCAGTATTAAAATGTAGGTGTTGAGATGGCCATCACTGATACCACCAGTGTGAAAGGTTCTTTGAAGACAAAGGCTGGATCTGCAAAATTCAAATTTACAGCAGCAAATTTGAGATTTTCAACAACCCTCCCTAGTTTTCAGGAAACCAGAAATCAAGTTTTTTAAAGCCTAAATTGAACAGAAAAAAAAAGTTTTCTTGAATCAGCCAGCAGCATTTATTTGCACTGTGCTTTGACACTTGGTATTTACATCTGGTCCTTTTCAAATATTCTTGGAGACAGCAGCTATCTGAATGTGAGCTGGACCGAGGTACAACAAGCACATTCATTAATACGTCATTGTGGTTATTTTATACAAATTTTCTTTGCCATCAGATGACTATTTCTCAAGTGGACATATTGTAATCTGTGGACAAACCACCACCTATTTCTCAGGAGGTACAGGCACTGTAAAGACAAGTACCTAAGCTAAGTTAAGCAAGACAATCTAAATGCCAATATTTAGACTCTGGAAAATTTATCTCCTTCAAATACACTAGAGTCCTTCAAAACATCAAACACACCAAAGCAATATAGTTCTTTGAAGTGCACCTCTCAGATCAGTTCATTGTTCAGAAATCCTTAAATATTCCCCAGAGCAGAAGCTGGGATTCAGTTGACCATTGCACAGGAAAGGAGTACAGGGTCTATATAAATCTCAGATTCCTTTAATATACCTGGGATCTAATCATGCTTAGTTTTCTTTGGTACATACATTTAATTTTCTTTCTTCTCTCATTGGTCCCAATAAGCTGCTCTGTCCTTAGTGTGAATTTCATCTGTACCTTGTTTCTTTCTTGTATAAGTTAAAAATGTGTCTTCTTTACACAACTTTTACTACATCATGGTTGTTATCAGAAGGAAAGGGAAGGATATTTAAACACACACTGATTTTTTTTTTTAAATTGCATTTGAACATATTGCAAAAATACTGTAATTTATTAAATTAACTGTGAATTAATTCTAAGCAAATTTTATTTGCATAAATTCTGAAACTACTTTAGTTTCATAGTAATATACATAAGCATCTGGAATTCCTTAACCCTGACAGGACAAAATACCTTTTAGCTGAAGAAATTGATCATTCAATTTTTTTTCCCCCCATTCTTGTAATGAAGCGTTAAACAACACGCAAACCTTAACAAATTACAAACACAAACATCTGTCCTTAAATAGCAGCAATTCCATCTGACAATAAAATTGTTTCTATTCCCTCACATTGGGACTTGAGTTCAGAACGTACAGGCTGGGCGAGCAGATGACGGCACACAGAAAGACTCCCATTTATTGAGACTGGGGATTACCATCTGTTTTTCTGCTCCTGCTACAAACTGACCCCTAATAATAGCAGAGGGGGTGTGCGCCCTCAAAACGCAGAAACAACACAATGTCCTTTCTCCAGCTGAGCAGGTCTTTTAATTTATTTTTTTTAAAATAGTATTTTCAAGTACTCAATTCATTTTAGGAGGATGTATGTTCTTTGTCTAATTAATTGCTCTTATTTTGCAAAGTTGAGTGAGACCAAGTCCTATGGCTTAGGTCACACTCAGCTGGATCTTATTTACTAATGCTCCTGGCAAACAAATTAGCTAGTGCCCCCTTACTGAATGAATTAACAAGGATTCCCAGTACACTATACATTTATTGAGCTAATGGCTATGTTTGCTTTGGGTTTCTTATTGTGGGCAAAGCTCCCCAAAGTGATACTGCTGATCTGAATTCTTTAGTACACTATTGCAATGATGCTCTGGCCACTTCACTTACCGTTTGTTTCAGCTGCTTGGCAACAGTGACAGTGGTCCATCAGGTAGTTGGTATCTCTGAACGGTATTGAAAACTCAGTAGTTTGTGCTCCATGGCCATACCAGACACACTTTAGTACCTGCTGGTGTTTCTAGTTGCAATGTCCTTTAAAAATCAAGAGATTATCTTTGTGTTTCAAAAAGTCTAACCTGTAGTACACCTAGTGTATCTTCCAGGGGCGTGTTTTGGATTTTAGCATCTCAGCACAGCACTGTTCCTTTTCTTTTAGCTCCTGTCTGATCTCTAGAATCAGACACTTTCTTACTTTTCTCCCTCCCTCTCGCCATGTTTTTAATTTCTCTATTTCCTGACCATTAAAAATATTAATTTTACTAGATTGATTCTAAAATTGTGTATCCAATGGTAGGCATTCTTCTTCCTGAATAGCTTTAAACAAACTTGTATATAGATATGCACACATACGGTGTGAACGTGAGTACATATTAATGCAAACTTTTCTTTTATTCAGATGAAACCTGAGCATTTTCAATTTGCAGTTTCATTAGCTAAAAAATGCATTTACTGATATAGGGTTAGGATTTTACATTTCTGTGTGAATGAACCTAAGAGTACATGAGAACTTGGGATAAATCTTAGAGATAAGGGGATAAGACCAAACACTGAGGGTGACTTATTTCCTTTAAAACCTAGAACGGATGAATCGATATCCTAACATGAGTAAGGGGACTGTGACATTTACTTAGCCTGGTTTTGGAAACAGAAAGTTTCTGCTTACAGCTTGGGATCGTCAAAGGCATATTTTCCATATTTTCCACCCAAGGTCCTCCCTTTGTTCCTTTGTCTTTCCTAGAGAATGGTGAGGAAGAAATTTGCACTTGTAACTGTGGACCAGCTCTCACAACGCAGCCACATCAGCTAATTTTCTTGGTCAGAGGCTGAGCGTGATCCATCGCTCTCTTTCACAGCAAAGCAGGACCTCTCTTTGCCTCCATCCCTATCCGTAGCAGTCTGGTGGTAGCAATAGGTTTCTGGAGAAAACCCAGTGATGCAAGCAAGGCTGTCCAGGTGAAACCAAGGCTGCCCCCCCCCGCGAGGGTGTGAAGCTGCATTTAAAAGGAAACCCCCGAGCTGCAAGGGTCATTTGTACATTAGCACCTACCCAGGTCCCCCTCCTAGGAAACGTGCCCCAAGTGCTTTCTGCCGGACGATGGTGCTGTTCTTACTGCCTGCAGGGCAGCAACCACTGGGGCTCGGGAGCTATTTTAATGAAATCACTGAGGACGGCTGTTTGTTGTATACGACGACATTGTTGTATGGTCCGTACCCCTGGTACGTGTATCAGCAGACAGAAAACACCCCCCCACAGTCCTTCATTCTGTGCAAATCCCCCGCTGCCTCCCCAGCCTTCTGCAGCCATGGGTTTGCATCCCTCTGGAAGCAGAAGAGAGTATACCAAGGGCTCATCCTGCTGCAGCGTGTCTCACGGAAGAAGAATAAGGCAAACCAGACAACAATAATTGCAAAATAGCCCTGCTCTGAAATCAGGCAAACAGCCAGAGAGCTCTTATGCAAAAAAAAAAAAAAAAAAAAAAAAAAAAAAAAAAAAAAAAAAAAAAAAAAAAAAAAAAAAAAAAAAAAAGCTGGAAATTCAGCTCTCCCGCATAAACAGCTTCCTTTCAAAGTCAGAGTCCAGTGCATACAGGCACACATCCATATACATGCGGCTCTTCCTCAGCAGGCTTTAGAAACCAAATGCATGCCACCCCTCATCATCGTTGTCATGGTCTCTGGCACCACCACCTAATAGTGCAAGCTTGAAATTTGGCACTTTGGAAGATCTGTTTGGTTTGGGCCGATAATTCATCTCCCCAGGTTCCACCCTCCCACGCAGGAGGAAAGGAAACATTATCAGAGGGTGGTGCCTGCTGGAGCACAGGGTGCCCTCTGACCAGCAGGACCTCGGATCCACCAAACATCCCCACACCCTCAGAACAGAAAACTCAATGTTCTGTATTCTTATGGCTTGGAACAAGCAAATATTTCATCACAAGCTGTACATTTCTAAACTGATCTGTCTTGCACAACTTCACTATGCATCCAGGCAGTTCACTCTAATTATCACTTTATAACATTTTGCATCTGCTTCTGTTACGGCACTGAAGTTGCTAGTATGTTTTCTTGAGTTGTTTTATTTTTAAACAAATTGTTTCATTGTCTGGCTGTCAACAGCTGCACTCTTCATTTTACGCATGTTATATACACTCATTCGCTGCAGCGTGTCTGATACTGCAGCTCTGCTTCGGACTTGAACCCAGAGAAATCCTTTGACAGGCTGTCGATTAGGCTTGCAGGTCATCTGCAATTTCAGGGTTTTTTTTCCTCAGACTCCTGGAATTTGTTCTTGAATAACAAATAATACAATTTAAGCCCTTGCAAAAGCGTGGCAACTCTTAGGGGATCTTCTACAAGGTTTTCTCAGTGTGCTCAAGAGCTCTCCAGCCTCAGCCAGAAGCGGGCTGGTACACCTGGGTGAGATGTTTGACTCCTCAGAGTTAGCTGGTATCCCCCACTCCATCATTCAGAGCCTGCCAGCTCCGGGTGGTGCTCCAGATAACCTCGTTAACATCTAACCTCAGCCACTGTTAGGCTTGGTATTATCAGTAGCTTGAAGTAGGGAACATAAACAATGAGGTGGATTGGGGTTGAAAGTCACCAGAGAGTGATTGAAGTGCAGGGTCCGGTATTTGATCGCTTTGGTTCTTGACACAGTGTGAAAACCTGAAAAACAAGTTTATTGTAGATTCCATCCCATTTGGAGTAAAATAATGAAAGGCCAAAGAAAACACAGAATAAAAGTATGGTACTTTAAAAAATGGTATTCTTGTAAGTTTATTTTTATAATTCCAAATCAGACACATTTTCTGTGAAATGTTTCAATCATTTATAAAAATAAAAGTGTTAGTATCCAATGGACAAACTGTTGTCTAATATATCTATGTGGCAGTATCTAGTGAAAACAGTCTGCTGCAAAGTTTCTGATGCTAGTGTTCATAGATATTGTCCTGGTTTCTTTCTTTCTGTGGTTCATCAGCGCATTTTCTTAAGCGTGAATTTGTTATTTCTAGTGGTTTTTTTTTCTCCCTAAATTGTACCAATAATAATTTAAGGTGGCACTACACTGTATTGTACATTGCCACAACCCTGGGCTGGCTGGCATCTATTAACAATGATGTGCAGTGACTCAGGTATTAAATGGATGAGGACGCTTGTATGCTCCGTCATTCTTCTGTCGGTGTTTAACAACATTCAAGACAGCAATGAGGTAATTAGATATGTGTCAATATTTGCTTGCTTCAATCTTCCTGAAAAAATACCTGGACAGTATCAGTTTGGACAAAACTCAGAGATCTAAATATCTCAGGTGGAAAAGCTGAAGTTTACATCTGAAACACTGAAGTTCTCTCACGTTGCTATGTGTGACAGTGTTACTGCTGACAATAACAGCAGTTGTTTGTCAGCAGCCAGCACTGTTACAATACTCTAAGCAGTAAGGCATAAGCAAACAACCAGTAATGTGTACTGTATTTCATAATTTTCAGTCCCAAGCAGGACACAGGCACCTCAATTTTAAGATTTAGATTTGGTTACCAGTATGATTTTGAGACTGGAAAACAACAAAGGCATATGTTGTCATATATAGGTGGGATTCCATGTTTTACGTGACTATGTGGGTGACAAAGCATGCCCTGTCCCCAGCGGGTGTTGTGTCAGGAAGGCCACCACACTGCGTGTCTCTGGGGCAGCGAGGGTTAAGCCGTGCAGACTGCCACTCTGAACAAAGGCTTGATTCATATGTTTTCTTCCTTCAAGGGAGCGAGAGAAAGAAACATAAATAAAATATAGCAAAAGCTGTTGTGAAACAAGCCCGTTGCTGTTCTCTGAAAAACAAGTATGTGAAGATTCATTTTTAGAGGCGCGCTGAAGCAGCAGGGGAACCGGTGGGTGGCCACAGCCACTCTTCCTCCAGGGGCTGTCACCGCCCCGCCAACGCCGAGGACTAAAATCGGCCGGCTTCTTAGAAGAGGACGTGGTGCTGACCGTGTGCCACGAAAAATGTCTGCTGTACAAAACCACAAGCTATTTCCCACTCCAAAGCAAAATCTTTAATGGTAGCTTTTCTTGCAGTAATTGGAAAAGTTATTCTGATTCCCTTTTTTTCTGGAAAAAAATATCCCCAGTCGCAACTTAATGCTCTTGAAGACCAGTTTGAAAATCAGTCCAGCTGATCTAGAAAAACTCAAAATCCATTGGAATAAAACTTCTTCACTGATTGCTAACTGGGGTCGGAATAACACGATCTATTACTGAGTGCTGATTAGTGAAAAATCAAATGAATTCAATTGTTCTTATTTATTGCACTCGGAGATGTTATTGACGACTTCTATTCCAAAGGTCTCTCCCTCACCAATGATACTAAGTGAAACACTCGGTCATGTTAAGGCTGACGTGAGGAACATTATAAACTGGTGTGAGTAGACAAGAAGCACAGTGACATATCATATCTGTAGTCACTGTGTGAATTAAACTATGGCTAACTCTTAGAAGACTTTGCCTACAGGCAACAACAGATCCGCTGTCATCTGAAGTCTTCTATAGTCGTAGAATAATTTAGGTTGGAAAAGACCTTTAAGATCATCAGGGCCAACTATTGACCTAGCATGGCCCGGGCCACCACTAAACCATGTCCCTAAGCACCACATCTACACATCTTTTAAATACTTCCAGGGATGGGGAATCCACCACTTCCCTGAGCAGCCTGTTCTAGTGCTTCATAACCCTTTTGGTGAAGAAATATTTCCTAATATCCAATCTAAACCTCCCCTGGCACAACTTGAGGCCGTTTTCTCCTGTCCTGTTGCTTGTTACTTGGAGAAGAGACTGACACCCACCTCGCTCCAACCTCCTTTCAGGTAGTTGCAGAGAGCGATAAGGTCGCCCCTCAGCCTCCTTTTCTCCAGATTAAACAACCTCAGTTCCCTCTGCTGCTCCTCATAGGACTTGTGCTCTAGACCCTCCACCAGTCATCCACAGAAACGGAAAAATAGGTGTGTCTATTCTATAGCTCTGACAAAGTATCAGTATTACCAGTAAGCTGTGGTAGCACCTCCACAGTCCCCTGGGAAGGTGAGGTCTCTGCTGTGCGAGGTCCAAGAGATGCGCGCAGGAGCATCCCCGTAGAAATCTACAGCAGAATCGTGTCACTGCTGCAATGCAGCATGTTGGATGGTATTTGGCCAAATCATCCAGTCTCTCTGTCTTCCTGCTTTTGTGCATGGTGCGAACGTGAAGTTGGGCTTTGGCACTTTTGCCAATGTGAGCGAGCTGAGGTGCGGGAGCCACGCTGGAGGGCAGGAAGGATGGGGAGCATTGGCCTGATGTCAGCGCTCGCTGGGATTCAGACACTGCAGAAGAACCCCAAGCCCCAAAGTCTAGGGAGGTGAGTCTCCACGGGCTGCAAAGGCGGCAGGTGAACGGGACAGAAGGTGTAACACGGCGGCCGTAGCGTTTTCCAGCAGTATCTTCTGTGAACCTGATAGCGGACACGGTCAAGGCTTGATTTGCACTAGTGCTCGCTCCAGATGTGCACTCACAGTGGAGAGTCAGGTCTGTGGACACAGGCAGAAGCTCCAGGAGTTACACTGCCTTGGTGGATGGCTGTTGTGCAAAGAGGACTCCTGCCTGTCAGCATATCTCGGCTGGCGGGGTCGGGGGGGTGTCTGTCATCTCAGACAGGTAGCTGTCTGTGAAAACGAACATTCATTTCAAGGCCAACTGAAAGGTCAATTTTCAGCTGACAATTAAAATAAAAAAGCAAATGCGTCTATAGAAAACAACTGATAACACTTTTCTACGGTTCATAGCAGCGCTGACAAATTTTACCACAGACAAGTAGTTTATTGATTTTGGCAGCACTCCTTGACCATCAAGAAAGTAGTTATTACAGAAATTTTTGGCGCTGATTTATTAAGGGGTGGTTATTTAATATTTTGACATTCAGTAGTTAAAATAATGAGAAAAGCATGGGACTGCGCTTCTTGCAGCTGGAGGAACGGTGTGGGATTGCAGTGTATTGCTTGTACCTGCCTATGCGGTAGTTAATGTATGTGTCTTAGCATACAGCTCCAGCAGTTTCTTGCAACTGCACCAGAATATGCTTCTAAATGAAAGTCAAAAAGCAATAATTACAATTTTCAAATAGTCCTAGGTAAGATTACAAAAAAATAATTTGGAACATACAGAGCTGTGGACTTTTATATTTTCTTATACATACATATGCATATGCATGTATATGAATCATTGAAAGCTACTAAATGAAATCACACGTCATTAGGCTAAATTCTGTAAGCACACAGAGGAATATATGTCTTTATATTTTGCAAAAATGTATTTGTGGGACTGCTACATCACAGCTTTTAAAATGACTTTTATTCTGAAACTGCCAAAACCCATTAACTTTAAATGAGACTTTTCAAAACAGGATGCAACCTTTTTGATCCAATTGCAACATGTTTTATTTGAATACACACACTGAAACATAAAATGATGACAATAGTTATTCCTGGAAGGTATTAAAAAGTTGATCCTTATGCATAAACTGAATTATGGCTCTGGCAAAGGTGCATTACAAGCAAATAGATGCAGTATGAATACTTCATACTCCTCTAGCATTTACTGCCAAGGTCCTCTAATAATTTTAAATCAGTACAGACTGTTGCTGTGAGATAGCCTGCCTCTACTTGATTACATATGCACAAAAATCAGATTAAAGAAATTGTCGAGAGTACAAAAGTGATTTCTTGAAAAAGTTAGCAAGGAAAGGCCAGCAGTGATGGTAGTGAAGACTGCATGAGCTGCAGTCCCAAGGACTGGCTGTTCAAATGCCTGAACAACATGGAGAAACCATAGGGGAACTCGGCTGCCAAGAAGTCTAAAGGCATTTCAACAGCACATTTGTGAAGTGTAATTTTGCAAAGACTTATAAACTGACCAAATTGGGCAGGTTTTCCTGGGATTAGCAACAGACACGGCCTTGCCATGAAAACTGCTGCTCTGCCAGACTTGATGTTCTGCTACAAAGCGTAGTTTTCCTCATGGAATAAATGTTATAATGTTCCTTGGATATAAATGTTGTTAAATAACAACAATAACCACACAGAAGCAGCTCTACAACATGGAAAATTTCAATATTTACACAGAGTGAAGCTAGCTGTGGTGAAGATCAAGGTGTTAGAATAGGAGGGATGAGGCAACCCAGCAGTAGTCAGTGTTATGTCCTCCACCCACTGCATGGACAGACAAGTGTGTATGTTCTGTTGCTACGCCAACTACGATTCAGCACATCTACAACTATGTGCTTCAAGCAAGTAATGACAATTAAAGAAAGCTAATGGAACCGTGTATCAGAGCAGGAGCTTCTTGGTTAATACTTCACCGAAAAAGCAGTCAAGAGATTATCACCAAAAAAAAGAGAAGTCTGTCTTTTTTCTTCCCTCCCCATCGTCTCCTCCTCCGTAACAAGCAATGAGCACTGCTGCTCTGGTCCCACGCTGATCTCGGGCTGCTGAACTATGTGAGCAGGACCTCAGCATGATATGGACCTCGTGAATGTTTAGCTGTGGTCATGGCAGTGGGAACTGGGGAAGCCTGGCAGAAATGTGGGGACCTATGTGTTTGCCCAGTCTTTGTTCCCTCTGGGATTCGGTTCCCAGCCCATAAAGTGGGGTCACTGCTTGACCCAGATGAATGCTGTGGGGGTAAATGCATTCAAGACTGGGAAATACATCCATCTTGCAGTAATGAGGAACCACCAAAACCAGTGAGAATCGCCTGGACTCTCAAAGCCTCCTTGCCTCTGCAAAGTGACTGTGGCATGTAAATGAATGCTGACCTTGTTGCAGGACTAAAGGACTTGATCAGAAAAAAGGGACGCCCTACACACATTGAACTTAAATAACATGATGGTCAGTTTGTGAAAATCAAGGTAAATGACCTAATACAACCTTTTACCTTTGGTCTGTATGAGGTTTAGCTAGGGTGCATGCAGCTGCTGGCAGCAAATGTAAGATGAATTGTGAAGTTCCTGAGCTGGGGAAGAGGCTCTACCTACATTTTGTCCAATGTCTTTGGAGTCTTTCTCTCTAGGACATCCTCCACAAGCCATGTCCAGAGTGCCAACTGCATGAAGAAGCAGGACCCTTGGAAACCATTTGCAGATGGACTGAGCCCATGAGGAAAAAGGGGAGAGAAAGGATGGACAGCCTAGGTAGGTGATGGAGCACGTGTTCTACAAATCCAGACTGCTTTAAGCTAAAGCAAACAAATCAAGCTGGGGAAAGTTACAATGGTTTAGATTTTCTAAATACAACATTTTTTGTTGCATTTTGAAACAATTTTCCCTTAAGGAATGTTCTTTCATTTTAATTAGCAGAAGGCTGACAACTCATCTTATTAAAATTTTTTCCTTTTGCTGGAAAGAATTTTTTTTTTTGCTAATCCAAAACAATATTTTTCCCTCTCATATTCATCAACCACCTTTCAGTATAATTCCCTCACCATTTCAAGGCATGACCCAGCCCAGTACCTGATGGGTGTTTAGAATAATATTTCTCCAACAGACAGTTTTTCCCATAGTTGTTCTCTTATTATTTTTACTAAATGACCTGATGTCACATGGCAGTTTGTGTGCTTTGGGAACACAGTTTTCTCAACTGCTCAGATGACTCGAAATGGAAATGGTGTCTAACTCGAGCCACTCAGTGCCAGCACGCGGTGCTGGAAGGAGATGGGCAAGTCATTGAGACCCATCCCCCTTTGCTAGCAAGCTGTAGATGTTTAGTTTAAAAGTCTTGCTAGAACATGTACTCCAAGTAGCTCAAAAAGCTTCCCAAGGCCCTCAAGACAACCCGGAGGTCTGTGGTAAAAGACCCAGCCCTGCAACTGTCTTGTGTTATTTGATGGGAACAGGAGAGAGTGAGGGCACCCTCACCAGGAGGGCTGAGTCCCTGTTGGGCAGAGCAAGAGGCAGAGACTGTGCAAGGCAGCAAGGGAAGATTTGGTTTAGACTTAGGTAAAACACTTTTTACCAATAAGGACAATTCAGCCCTGCTACAGATTGCTGGGAAGTGAGGATCCCATTCAGGAAAGTCTTTAAGAATATCTGTCAAAATGGCACGGTTGCTTCATCCTGGGTTTGGATAGCCTTCTGTGGTCCTGACAAGATTCTTTTCCATAATTTTTCTATAGATCACAAAACGTTTGTTAGCTGTTTCTTCCTCTCCTACCATGATTTATCATCTACAGAAATCACTTCCGAAACAATTTTCAACCATTTCCTCTGAAACAGCATTCCCTGACTGTTGTGCAAAGCAGTCACAACCTCTGACTGGAGGAAAAAAATAGCAGCTGGAACATCACCTAGCGAAGATCTCATCCAGAAGCACAAGAAACCCTCAGAAGTTACAGGGACCCTGGGCATCTCCTGAAATGATGGCTTTCAAAGAGTTTAGCTGGATCATGACTTCACACCTCATTTTTCTAAACACCCCAAACCAGTCTGGGGGCCACCTTACCCATTTCTGGGAACACATCTGTCCCACCCATGCTCAAACCTATCCTACTGTCCACACACAGATTTTCCAAAAGCTTGCATTGATTAGCAATTCTCACAAAGGTGGAAACTCTTTGTGATGTCTGATCCAGGAGTCTCTGCTCGTTAACAGGTATAAAAGGTCACAGGGACCCATGAGTGCCAAGGACACAGAAGCAGCTTCAAGAGGATGCAGCCCTGAGAGCCTTGCAGGAATATTACAGTATTTTGCTCTTCTGACGCTGGTAAAATGAATCACTCTGGTAAAGTTAGAAATCCATTTGTGTGTATAGCTGGGAACGGGAATAGGAACTAGTAAATAAGACTGCATATGTTATGGCTAGCTGTCTTTTGTTCATTTGATCACTTGAACAGACAAATGACTGCTTATTTTAGGCTGTTAGGAATGTTTGTTATACATAAGGATTCATGGACTTTCAGTTATGGTTTGTTTGGGTTTTTTTAACTTGCTAGAATTATACTGAGTATTAATTAAAATACCGTGACTCTGCTTGATGAGGAATGAAGCTAGTACTAAGTATCAAGACACTGGGTGAATGCACTGCTCTCTACACTGTGCTAATATAATGCTTCCTGATACTAAAAGGTAACACAAACTCATGGAAGAGAAATGTAGATACATAAAGTGATAAACAGAATGGTAAATCTAAGTATAAGCACATACGTAAAGAAATAAAATTTTATAACTTTATTATACATGTACTACCAAAGCTGAAATATTTCCAGAGGAGTTTTCCATTGGAGGAAAAAATTCTTCTGTGGAGCTCTAACAACATAACAACAACCTCTACACCTTGTTTGGAAGAGGAAAGTTTTATTAAAATACCAAAGGCCAAGTAATTTTATTCCATGAATTACTAGAAATGCAGAAAAAAACTAACTGTGGGCAAGTCCTGAGAACTGGCTCATCTCAGAGCTTGTTCAGAGAAATGATCTGAACTAATTTATTCACAGAAGGTTCACACTGAACATTACACTCAGTAACTAGCAAAATACAATTTTTAATGATGATCACTTATGGTATAGAAAAAGAAAAAAATTCAGTGAAAGAAAAAAAAAATCAGGTCACTTTGCACATAAATCTCTCTTGCATAGCACTCTGTCCTGTCAAGAGCTTTCAACAAGGAGCAGCTTGGAGGGGGGACTGATCTCAGCAGGAATGCACTCTTTGGGAAATTAGACCAAAGTATAGTGAACCCCAGATGGGTGGAAAGTCCCATCTTAATCCATCATAGTAGTTACAAGAACAAGAGCAATTGCTTGTAGGATCCTGGGAGTGCTCTTTGGGTTTCCTGCTATAAACAGTAGGCAGTTAAAGAAAAGCAAACTTTAACCCTCCCGATGAACTGAAGTGCCGAACTCGATTGCTCAGAAGGCTGCAAGAGCTCTCCATCAGAGATTGTCGTGATTGATCTAAACTCACCACATAACCTGAAAGAGTTGTGGAAACACCGGTTCAGCAGTTTTCCTGAAGCCTTGTGCTAGGACACTTTCCCTCAAAAATGTCAAGGGGACCAAATATCTTAGGGTCAAAACAGGATGAAAACCAAGGTCTTCTATGGCCTTGCTTAATGCTCTGCTTATTGTCTGGAGAACCGAGTTGGTTAAAGGGTGGTGGAAATTCCTTTTGTTCTTCTCATTGAATTTCTGAAAGGCCAAATACTTATGCTCTGGATTTTCAGAAGGAAAACCTTCATGTTTTTCTCCAGAGGAAACATAAATTGGAAATGGTAGCCTTCCTACAACAAAACATTAGTGTTTAATTCACCCTGGAAGTAGACTGAGGCTTACATCTCCTCTCCGAACTTTCTTCTGACGCCTGTGCCCCTTGCAGGCTCTTTGAGGTCCTGCTGCCCGCTGCAGCCCCAGGCGCAACCTTAGAGTCACAAACGCTGTGGGACAAAAAGCCGGTGCTGTAGTGGTTGGCACTGCACCATCCAAGGTCCTCACCCCGCAAATCCAGCCGGATTGTAACAGATCTCCTTCCACCTACTGCTCTCCCACAGTGGGTAGGATGACTCCCAAAACCGTATCTGAACGGCCCAGTGCAGAGCACAGATTCAAGCCCCCTGGAGCCACACGTAGGAGGAATTTGGAGTGTTAAATGTTTTTTATCTCAAGCTTCTCTTTTTGCCTTTGCTTACCTGCCTGCTTTAATCTTCAAGATTGAGGGAAACTGCAAATACAAAGACATCCAGAAGCAGGGGATGTGCAAGAGGTTTGCCTATACTGTGCTACCCTTCCAGGCACGGATTCACGCTGTCTCCTGGTGCTGTGGGGGCACGTCCAGGCCCCCGACCAGGCAGTGGGGCTGACACAGCCCACGAGCACGAGCTGCCCCCATATACAGGCAGAAACAAAGCCGTGCACAGGTTGCTTTCCTGCAAAGCTGCCCGGTGAGACAGTCGATGACCAAAGCACGCTCATTGCGGCCGCTGTAGGCTTTGGCTTCCTTGGCTCGGGAAATACAGGGAAGTCAAGGGGCCGGGAGTTATTTTACAGTGATGCCTGCAAAGAGTGTGATTCATTTATTTATTCTTCTGTGAACACCCTAGTCAGATGACTAAAGCAGATCTTCAGACTGATGACCCAGAAACAGTAAAGATAAATTTCACATGTCAGGTAAGAAAAAAATAAGTTAGAAGCCATACACAGACTGTTATTTTCCCAGGCTCAGGGGTTTACCTCACAGCCTGAGCCCTAGTCAACACCAAGAATATAGCACAGAAAAATGCTCAGGGTTTTTTTTTTCCTACCTCTTCCCCGTGTCAGGGTGGGGTAACTGAGATTAGCTGCACCTGTGACTGCTTAAATTAGCACCACATAAACTCACCATAGCTTCTGGCTCCCTCAGATGTAAGGGTGACCTATTTTTCTCTTGGTTCTGGCTCAAGCTACTGAGGTGGGGGCTGCTAGTTTTACTGCACCTTTTCCTTCCCTCAGGTAAGATATTTGCACTTGCAGGGGGGTGGAAAGAAAAAGGAAGAAAGTGTTAAGTGAAGTATGTCTGCTCTGGCAGCTTGGGCTGCTGAGATTTTACTGGGGAGGCAGGAACCTGCCTCCTCCCTGGTCAGAGGATGGGTCTGCAAGGTAGGATGCTGCAGTGATTTCTGAGGAATTGAAAAAAGACTGGGTGAGTGTCGGGGGAAATATGCTTCTTGGTTTTGCTTCAGGCCTGTTTATGAGAAACCTTTCTCTGAACAGCTTTTGTCAAGGTACAAAGCAAAGTGGGTGTGAAACAACCTGTTGCAGGCTAACCAGTTAAACTGTGGCTAATGCAAAGGACCTAAGTATTTTGTTTTATTTGTTAGACCCCAGTGATGTTGCCTGGGAGGCCGTATTTGTGGTGCAAGTGTTGGGTTTAGGCTGTTGTGCCACTCTCAGCCTGCGGTTCCTTAGTGCCAGCGAAGTGCTGTATGTAGGGTTGTAGCAGATGAGGTGCTATAGGTGCCTATGAAAGTTGGTGTGCCTCATCCTAGCACCTCCCTGTGGAAATGTGCGGCAGGACTCTGCAGTGGGCAGGATTCCTAGCCTCTGTGTGTGTGTGTGCATGCCCATGGGAGCCTGCAATCATCAACACTCAGCTTCCTGGCTGAAAACCTCCAAATATCTGTGTTTTGTGGCCTTTCTCTTGGAGCACTGGAGTTACTTTTTTTTGAAAAGTGCTTTTACTGAATGTGACTTGAAAGTATTAAGACCTGAGCACCGTGTGACCCTGGTACTAGACAATTCTGAATCCTTGGCAGTATAATCCCATGTGCAGCACGCAGGGTGGGGTGGGAAAGTTCTCTTCCCATCGCGTTCCTGTCCAGCTAGCTAGGCAGTATCTGACACAGAGGTATTACATACTGGCTGTTGTACAAGCCGTTAGGTTCAAACCTGAACACCCTTCTTTGGCCCTTTAATGGCTGTAGCCATGAATTCCAGAGAGTGGCCCTGCACTCGTATCTTGACCCATCTTATGCTCTTTGATTTCTTTGTCTATTTTCTCTTTCCTGTACCATGATATAGGCTGTAAATGTAGAGGTTAACGCATCTCCCTTATTATATGATTTGCAAAAGGAGATTATTGCTTCTTTCCATACCACTCCAAACAGGCCGGTCTCCATAACCCACCAGCTGGCTTCCTTGGCTTCCCCACCACCATTTTTAACTTTCTGCAGTCTTGACTCTGCCAGTGGCTGTATTCTGTGGGGCGCATCAGGCCTTTATTCCATGCAAAGTTCATAATCCTTCACAGGGTCAAAATTACTCAAAGGTGTACAATGTTGTTTCCTTGTGCTTCCTCTCTCCTAATTAGTTCCAGTTTGTAATTCTCATGGTCTAGCACAGCGTATCCACATTTCCATCATAAATGCCACAGGAAAGACATACTTCACACCCAATGCTCTTTTTAAATGCTGAATTTTACCAGAGCTGGGAAATGGCTTAGGTGAATGATCTTTCTCTGGAGGAGGACCATGACAAGGTCTCTTTCCTCAGTGGATGGGAGGAAACCAGGAGAATGGGGACAAGTTGCAGGGAGACACAGCATGTGAGGTCAGCAGTCAAGTTTGATTGAATTAGTTGTTCAGGTATGTGGTAAAATGGAACTCGGGAGAGAGCAGAGAGCCTGGCTGGATGTGTTTAGCTGCAAAGAGGGTCAAAGGAATAACGTTTGGAGGAGGCAAAGATAACCACACAAGGTCAATCACTAATGTCTGCACAAGGTCGATCGCTAATATCTGTGGAGTGCTGGAGCAACTGGGTGAGAGGGAGGTGCAAATCAGTGTCTTAATTCAGCTGGATCTGTAGTATCTCTGTGCAGCCTGCTGGGGTGTGTGGTTAAGTGATGCTCTCACTATAGTAATAAAACCTAGAAATGCAGTGAAATTCATGTTTACACATATTGTGATAGAAGGGGTATTTACACTACCCTTTCCAACATAGAGAATCCTCTCTGATAATATAACTGCTGTTGCGTCCAAAAGAAACAGCAGAGAGAGCAACTTGCATAGCATAGGAATGAACGATAGTACATGATCCTTGTTCTGTGGGAGTGTTTTCCAGGCAGCAGTGACCTGACTGAGGGCTGGACTGCAAGTGTCCTCCTTCCCAAGAAAGCACATTATGTTTCTCAGCTACCAAGTCCTTCCCCCTTTCAACATGATGAATTTCTCATGCAGGGTTGAAAAGTAGGGTGGATGGAGCCAGATCCCTTCCAGAAATCCGTACAGCATGGTAACTGGATAAGGTGAGACATGTAGGTTTAAACCCCCATAAAGATTTGAACCTGACTTCCCACATCACTTCTCAGTGCCCTAACTGCTGAGACAAGGGAGCTATAATCCCTCCCTCCCTCCAACCGTGTTCTCTGAGAGCACTTTTATTGCCTAAAACTCATGCACACCCAATAGACCAATTCTGTGAACACAGGGGCATGAGCCAAGTAACTTGGTGGTCTCAGGCCTGGAGAGGTCTAGATTGCCAAAGGAATTAATGACTGCTGGTGTGCTTTAAATGCCATGCCTAGAAAAAAATGAGTAGAAATCCTAAATTATGTGGGTATTTCTAATATGTTACCTCTTACTTTCCTGCTTTGTTGTTTCTTCTACTCTATATCGGGCGGAGCGTACCTCACAGGGGACCAGAGAGGTAGCACTAGCTTGTTGAATGAGGGTGTGGCTTTCTGATCCATGACTTCGAAGAACCTTTCTGGATGTTGGAGATTCCTCTTTGAAGTTCCTCAAGTACAGATCAATGTGGTCAATGAAATGTAAAGGCAATCTCCTCCCCATCCTATAGAAAAGCAACGCAGGACTGCAGTCCCGCCACTGTGGAAAAGCGGGGAGGAACTGCCAAGTATGCTGCCAAACAGCTGGTTTGGGCTATTCTGGGCTGCCTGGGCACATCAATACTGAATATGTGGGCTGGTGGGGTCACCTTGCTGGGAAACCTCCCTGTTTCACATGTGAGGAGCTCTGGGGGTTGCCCTGTAGGTGGAAGCGAGACGTGACGTGAGGAGCAAAGCAGTTTTCCTAAGAGATCACAGACAAAATACTCTTTGCAAGCTTTCCCCAAGGTCTGCCCTGACCTGGGAGAGCAATGTTGATCAGGCTAATTGGGTGCATGGAAAATTTAGGATGAGTTTCCTCACACTGAGGGTGTGTGGACTCTGTTTTGTGCACCTATACTGGCATAAATCTTCAGTCAGCAGAGTCATTCCTGATTTGTATGTGCTGAAATGTTAGCAAGATCCTATCCAGTGTCCTCGGCGCCCTGCGCTTGCACGGCCTTTTCCTCGTTACACGTGAGGTTGCACTAAGTTGTGTTCTAGGTCATCATGATATGTCATTTAACTTGTAATTGAGTGCACATTTGTCCCAGTGCAGGATTTTGCCTTCGCTATGGTCAACGACCTCGGACTGATCTGAGGCCTCCATCCAGGTAGCCTTGCAGTCTGCAGAACAAAAACTGAGCAGCTTCATCAAGTGGTGCCCCTCTGTGTGCATGTGTATGTGTTTACGCACACACGCGTTGTCTTTCTTTCCAGCTCCTTCTCTCCCTCCTCTTTTTCCATTTGGTTCTGCTTTGTGTTTTATTTGCAATGTGTTGTCCTGTTGTGAGTATTGCTCATGCATGTTGAGTTAGAGTTCCCTGAGGAGTCTGTCTGGCATTGAAAAATTAAAATTAACTTTTTTGTTTTTCACACTCTAAGCCCTTTCTTATAAGCTAGGGCTTTTGCTCCAGGGTAGTAGGATGTTGGGAAGAGCTGAAATATGGCACTGCTGAGAATCAGTTAGTATAAAAACTATGCTAGCACCCAACTGTGTGCTGATTATCCCACCCCCAAAGGCAAATGTGTTTGCAGTTTAGGTCACAAGTGAAATAAGCATGTTGAATCTCATTCTAACATGTCACTCTTACAGACTTTCTTTTCCACCTCAGTGCTTCCCTCTAGATGTCTCCTGTTGAGAGCTGGCCAAAATATGTCTGGAAACAGCAGCTTCCTCCCTTCCTCTCCCCCAGAAAATAAGGGAATTGTCTTGCAAATACCAAACAGATTTATTTCAAAGTGTTTCTATTTGGTGGATGGCAACAAGGGGACTTTGGTGCTACTCCTAGTGAGGAAGGTTGTATCTCATCTTAAATCTACAAATTGGACTTACTGTACATGAGGGATCTCAATTTGTCCTCTCTGCTTGCTGCAGAGATCTGAGAGACGTCTTGCACATCCCAGGCATGTGATTTCTTTTCCCCTAAGAGTCCCTACAACACTGGCTTTCCTTCCACACTTAAATGATTTACACACTAAATTGAAGAATCAACTCTGATTCCGGTTATGAGGCGATCTTAATTAGTTAAGCAAAATAGCAGCCTCTCTGCTGTTGAATTCCTTTGCATGTCCCAAGGATATGGTAATGGTTAAATATCCTGCCAGTCTGGAGGTGAACGGATTTTGGGGTTTGCTGGATCAAGAAAGGAATGAAGTGAGGAAGCCTCATCAGGTGAGGACCCTGCTCTATGTAACAAAAGGCTTTGTCTTTTGTGGCCTCCAATCCTCTCCTACTGTTCACAAAACTCACTTGCTGTCCTTGGTTATCATTACGCTTTGGTCAGGAGGAGAGAGATCTCATTTTACTGCAGAGCACCCAGCTCTGTGTCACCCAGGCCTTAATGGCAGGCAAGGGATGAAACCAAGGGGAGGTACTGCCTTCCCTTCCTTGGGTCCAGTTCTGTCTACCCAAAACTGTGTCCGAATTCTGGCTGGTGGCTTGGTATGGTCACTCACCCTTTCCTCCACAGGACACATTATGCATCCTTGTAAAACCTCTTCTTAGCTTTATGGCACAAAAATGTATGATATAAATCCAAAGGACCTTCTTTAATGTAAGGCTGTAAAACGTACGTAGGGCCCATCCCACTTTGGCTCTTACTATTACTATTATTACTATTTTCTCTATCCCTCTTGAGGGTACCTGCAAAATGTCAAGGAAAATTGGACGCATGTTCCTTCTGAGGGAGTCCTATTCCAGATATTTAGTCTTGGGGAAGATGAAGCTCTGCCTCCCCATGGGGAAACAAATTCAGCTAACCACGTAGTGCAGGGTGGGGGGTAATGTCAGCACGTTGCATGAGAACTGCTTGACAGTGCTGCCTTGTTTCACCTATTAAAGGTGAGCATGCACGTGCCCAAGGAAGGGCCCCGCTGCTGCAGCTCCGAAGCCTTGTGCTCTGCCCTGAGCTTGTGCAACGACAGGGAATGTCTCTTCCCCCACAGCCAGGTAAGCCCATGCTCTAATGTATAGCAGCTTTGCTGCTGTGCATGTAAGCGTATTATCTGGTTTTCTGCTGGTCAGACCAGAGCAGCTCTTGGGCTGCAAAAAGAATCTAAAATGCCTCGACACTTGTTCTTCTTTTTGCCACAAAGTCACTTGTGCATAGTTGAAGCAAACTTCTTTGGTCTGGATTTCATTTTACTTTGCAGCTACAGGAAGAGTCACAAACTACTCGGGTTACTTATGGTAAAAGTGAGTAAATTTTCCTGGTACAACCTTAGGTCTATTCTTGTCACATGCAATTGCTATCAGAGAGGAGGTGCTGGAGCCCCCTCTGTCTGCACCTGACCCTTCCAGCTGGAGCAGGGCTGTATGCAGTGCTTGCAAAAAAACGTGTTTCACACCAGGCGATGAGATCAATAAGCCTCTGAAATTTGCTAGATGTGAGTAGATTGTACGTGGGGCCGGGGTTTGGGGTTTTTTTTCTGTCTCTTTGTGCAGTTGCTGGTGGAATGCGTTTCCCAAGCCCCCATCTGCAGGCCTGCTTGTTTTCCCTTCTCTAAACCTTTTCTTTGTAGGGCAAGATGGAGAACAATGGGGAGCAATGGTCTGAAACTGAGCAAAGCGGGGGAAAAACTAGGCTAGACGTCAGTAGCAGTTTCATAACCGATGGAAACGAGTATGGGAGCATTTGCCCCTGGGAAGAAGCTAAATCTCTTTTTCATCAGATTCAAATGAGGTAATGCAAAGGAGGAGGAGGAGGAAGATTCCATTGAAATTGAGGGGGCGGGACGGGGAAGGGGATTTGCTGGCATGACTTGGGCTGGAGGAACTCTCACAATCTGTCCTGCCTGTTAAGACAGTACGGATTGAGGACTTGAATATAGGGTATTTCCTGTTAGAGAGGCTTCAGCATATTGTCTCCCTTAGTCACATGTACAAGGTCACCTGATTTATTAGAACCTCAGGTGCTGACTAACTTCTGGGGGGGATGTCTGGAAAGACCAGATGTCTATGAAGGGACTGGTGTGAGCATTCAAGATGAGCATTAGTTGAGACTTGCAGCGTAGGAAACGGAGCTTTGCCAAACCTGGCCTGCATGTTGGCCATGGCCAGAGACTTGCACCTGGTCAAGTTACAGTGCAAAACTTTGTGCAGTGCTACTGTTAAGCAGTTGAGCCCTGATAGCATTATTTAAGGCTTGTACTTATGGAGCAACTGGAATAACACGTTGGGTATGGTGGTAACTCTGCTCCTCTCTGGCACTTGAATTCAAACTAGGATTTCATTCAGGTTTTTGGGCAGGACTTCAGCTGTTTGCAAAGGGGCAAAGCAGGTTCTGACCACCTGTGGGATCAGAGCTCTACCTGACCTTGGGATTGTCCTTATATCTACACTGGCAGATTACTAATGCGTCGTCTTCTCCCTCAGCTATACCTCCCCCACCTTTTTTATTTCCCTCTCTGGTCTAAGTGGGTAGTAGAATAAAATAGGAATTGCCCTTGGGTAACCTCCAGCAAGCAGAATGCTCCTCTGTTGACATAGCATTTATAAATCCGTTTATAAAGCTATGTGAAGGCCACCTCCGGTGAAGGGGTCTGACTTGTCTAGTGGTGCCCACTGAGCTCATCCAGGGATGTGTTGGCATTAGACCCATTCAGGAGCCTTGTCTGCTACTCCTGTGAAATGGTCACCCCTGTACCTCTTTGCCTCAGCTCTGAGGAGCACACCCTGGCCCAACAGAAGTGAGTCCCTGAACCGTACACTCTGGTGTTTTCCTATTCCAGTCACTCCAGGGAAAATAAATAGCAATGGTAATAAATAAAAGCCGATGCTATAGACTGAAGATTATGTACAAGCCATTTTCCAATGGCAGTATGTGTGTTTTTGTACATTAAATATTTTGTGTATTGTTTAGTTTCTTCTTCAATACCTCCCTAGTGTACCCCCTGCTGTGGAAACCCGAGTGCTTGGGCACAAGAGGGAGGGAAAGTAGCCTTCTGCAGATGTAGGTATAGGCTGATGCACCTATAGGCTGCAATACTTCTTGAGCAAACAAGTGGTCTGAAAAAGAAATTAATGCTGAAGGAGTTAGTCTTCCTTCCTCTGGTGTGCATGCTTCTGCCCCCATGTTTCAGAGAGCTGAGGACAGATTGAATGAAATGTCCAGGTTCTGCCTGATTCAAACCCTTCCTTGGACCTGCTGGTGTTCTGCAGTCTCAAAGCATGGTAGAAAGTGGCATTTAAAAAAAATCAACTTTCTTCTCCTTTAAAACTTAGCTTCCTAATTCAGTATTTTCTTGGTCAGAAGTTTATACAAAAGACTGAGAATTTTGAAGTGAATAGAAGTTTTCTTGGGTGAATATTAGTTTGTGGAGCAGGAAAGAAGTTTAAGGGATTTTTAGCCTCATGAGATGAGGTTCTTGTAGTGCTAGCTCCAGGTTGCATATGCTATGCAATACCATCCTCATATAGCAGCTCAAATATAGATGCAATACAGTCATACACTCTCCTGTGTTTCACTGAGGTCCTCAGCTGAGGTGGGTGGGGGTGATATGAACGTGCTTATAATGCTTTAGGGCTTGACCCTGTTGCATGTGGAGCCAGCTGGGGTGTACCTATGGAACGTGGCTCTTGTATGCAGCTGAAGAATACCCTGGTCAGAGTGAAACAGGCTTCACTGCATAAAGCAGTCAATATCTCTATACCTATCTATATCAATATACATATGCACACATATAATCTCAAATCCAATTAGTTCCCCTCTCCTAACTTTATCTCACTTGAGCTGTGAAACAAAATGATACTGCTTCACATATACTGAAGCAGAACTTGTTTCAAATTCAGTGAAGAATGTGAGTGAAAATGATTTGGCTTGAACTAGTAAGCCTGTTTTCAAGAGGAATCTTCAGTTTTATCAGCTGTCAAATTTTGAAGCTTCAGTGCTCAAGGTTAAAGCCTCCGAAGCCAAAACCAGAGATTCAATCAGTTAAATAGATTTGCTCTTCAGTAGCAATAAGAGACTGACAAGACAAAAGGAAGTAAATGTCATGTTTTTAATGCTGGTTTGAACAGTCTCCCATGAGGTCAAAGCACCAAACGCTGGGTCTCTTTCAGCGAAGCCTAACGGCACCAAGTTAGGAACCTGCCCGGACACACCTTGTTTTCAGTATTCATCGGTGAAGGGATACTCTGGATGGTCACGCCACCTGTGGATAGGTCAGATTGAACAAGTGAGCTTCTCGGGAGAAGCAGGGTATCACACCCTGAGGCAGTTGTCCTGTGCCTAGCGACCCTCTTCCTTGCGATATATAGGTGGCCTTCATGGAAGGCTCTTCTGCTTATTCAGAAGCTGTCTGTCCCGAATAATCTTCCCTGCAGATTTGGAAGCAAACCTGTGCATTTAAGGAGAGGATCAGTGAAGGACCATTTTTCAGGCCTACAGACCGCATACCTTAAGGACAGATGGGGAAAAACCAACAAGATTTTGGATGGCAGCTATTCTTGATATTTAACTAGGATTAGTAGCAGTGTTGTAGGGAAGGGGGATGGCTTCACTATGTGTGCATTGGGGAAGGGGAAGACTTCTTTGTTCAGATGTTTAGAAAGACCCTCAGAAATAAGGGCTATATTTGAAGGAGAGGTGGAGACACCAGACTCTACTACTTTGGCTTATGCACTTAGAGCTGGCATGAACAGGTCTGGGTCTGGTACGGTGCTTTCTCCAAGCGGCTGCCATGTCTCGACTAGGTCTGGTTGTTCTCTAGCTCAGCCTAGATGTAGATGCTCTGCCAGGTTAACAGCACCAGCGGCAGAGAATTTACAAAGAAGCTTTGGGGTGACCCAGTTCAGGGGAGGAAGGGATGTTCATGGCTGCATACTATCACAGGTAGAGACACTTCAGGCTTTATTTTAAAAACTGCATGCTCAGGGAAGATGCACAATCCAGGATTATTATAAAAGGCAAGAAGAAAATTTGCAGGGTCAACTGCAGGTGGAAAAAATAACACCGTGTTTGCCCATTACTGTCAGACTTGAGAGGTAGTTGGTTTTTTGTTGTGGCTTTTCTTGTTTGTTTGGGATGATGCTAAACCACAAGCCCTAGCTTGACAAACACTTTCCACTAGCAAAATCAAAACTTTCTGAAGAGCATTCTCAGGTGCACCATGGCAGCTGGCTGCCTTGCCTTACAGCAGAGCACAACAAATACTGGCATTTATCCCACCTGTGAATCGTTCCAGTTTGGGAAGGATACATTTCACAATATTGAAGTTAACTAACTGGAAGGCATCAAACATTTTGAATTGGTTGTGTCAAAACATTTCATTCCAATATTCAGCCAAGCTGAAGTGTTTGTGCATTAACAGATTGAGTTGGTTCAAAAAAAAAACAAAACCCAAAACACAAGCCACAACACTTTGGCTTGTTTGGTTTCAGTATAATTTGACAGTGCCTGAGTTGCCAGTGTCATAATCTCTACTTTCCATCTATGGAGCATGCTTGCTAATCAGATCTCATGTGTTCAAAGTTCTGAGTCCTTTGAGTGAAAATGATTCACTCAGAGGAGTCAATGCAGCTTGGAATAAATGGTAAGGAAGAATATCCATAGCAGAGACTGGGAGCACAAGATAAATCAAGCAGACAGATTAACATAAAACTCGCCCAGCACAATACTTCTAGATTTCTCCAAGGGGCGAAGAAACCCTTTTGGACTGAGATTTCCTGAAGTACTTGTATTTTTACAAAATTTCCATTTTCTGCTCAGATGCTTAACTTACTAATTCATTCCACTGATTGCAGCATCCTATTTGTATGGGCTTACTCACACCATTAGAACAACAGATTTGCACATGGTACCCATGGTAGCTGATAACTGGAAGAGCCAGAGGAAAGCTGGATTTTTCCATTCCTGCTGGCATTTGCATCACAGCATTTGAAGGTTTTGTGTGACGTTGACTAACCAGAAGTCTTTCTGTATGATGGTTTGACTTTTTCAGGTACATATTGCTGGATGAAATAAATCTCTTTAGGCTGGTAACTCATCTGTTGCAGTGTCAATTCCAGACACAGCCTACTATGTGTTCTCACACTGAAGATATATGTTTAGCTGCTCCTTACATGGCAACATCACTTCTCTGAGAGTGCATTTTTCACAGTTGTGGTCAGACTGTATCTAAGCATTTTCCCCAAACATGGCACTCCTGTGAAAAACAGAGCTGGCAATGTCCATCCTATGCATCATCCTTTCCTTGTCCTCGGTGGCCTCCTGTGACCAAATTTAGTCTAATAAAGCAAAGCATTTAGTTTATTAGTTTTTGGATTAGTGACTTAGAAAGTTCTTTTCCTGTGGGCAATTGCATTCTTTAACTTGCTTCTGGAAAAGGCTCTTGCATTTGCACCAAGGTTACGTTTCATGTATATACTCACTAAAAATTTAAATGGTGCTATAGCTCAACATAGCTATGAAAAACCCAAACAATTTCAAATACCAAAACACACAAGAATCTGCCAGGCCATTTGTAAGATGCCTTCTGGAGCTAAGTGCTGCTAATTGATGGAAGGCTATTTTAAGTTTTCAGAAACTAAAGCTTCAGAGTACCTGGCTGAGCTTAAATGTGAAAGACGAACTCCATTATGATGCTTTTAACTTAGTTCATCTTTCCTATCATATTTATGCAGCACGGTAAGTGCTTTATTTGTTCCTTTGAAACATTTCCCCAATCTTTTGAGCAACAGTCAACATTTTAGAGTGCTATTGATGCTGCTATCCTGCTTTTCATTATTTTTAACGTTTGTGCATGCTACAGTTTGGTAAGACACAGATAATCCAAGGTAACAAGAGAAATACATGGAAGTAAATCTAGTGTTTGGCTACACATTGAGTGCCCTGAAAAGGGGAAAGCATAAAGTTTGGCCATAGACTGTAGGTGCTCTTAGGCTGAAGGAAAAACAAATGGCCTCATTATCTGGAAGAGGAGATGTTGCATCAGTCTGAGCCTTCTTGGGCTAGTGCAGCCTTCAGGTGAAGCAAAACTACATTGGGTGATAAGCTTTACATCACAAGCAGCAGGAGATGAAGGAGCATACTCAGGTTGCATTAAAGACCTCCCATATATAAGCCTTATCTTAAAATAAGGTTGTTCATACCAAAATTAATATTAAAAGGAAGTGATTTTTTTCTTTAAATATTCTGAAAAGACAGGAATGTTCTGTGAGGATCTAGGATTCCTTCTGGACTTACATTAACAGTTCCACATAACGAACGTTTTTGTTCAGGGCTTCAATTTCTTTCATCTCTTTCTCAGTGAGGGAGAAGTCAAAGATCTAATGGAAGGAGATGTTAGGAATAAGTTAGCATGTCTTGTCATAATCAACATTCATATATTCCACGTTTCAGAAGTACAATCTCCCTTCCTCCTCCGTCTCCCCCACGAATCGGTACTTGCTTGTATTTATAGGAAAGTCTTGAGGACATGAATAAGTGCAGTCACATTTGCTTATACTCTTTTGCAAGAAGAAAAAGGTAGTCTGGCAAGTACTGGGTGACCAGCTTTGAAAGGAATACATTGGCAGGGAAAGCGGGGAGCAGTGCGGGTACCGAGTGCTGCAAAGGACATGGGAACAAATTTTTCATCTTACTTGGGTGTGGTGGTCAAGCCATGCTTTTGGGTGGTGTGATTATGAGCCTTTCTGGCATACCTGTCTGCATCAACCCTTCCCTAAGAAAGCTGCCCCATACCTGAAGACTGGGCAGAACAAGTCAGTCACTCCTGAACACCTACAGCCAGCAACCTTGGGCTGCTGACCTACTGAATTACTTCATCTTGCTTGTGCTGCTCACTGCAGCAACTGGTGCACTGGGATGCACCACCAGCTGGAACTTTAGCTACTCCAGAGGGTTAAAACCCACCAAAATTTCCTCTCTACTTTGCTCTATTATTGTCATATCATGGTACCGTTCAGTGATGGGTACAAAAAGCATCAAATGTGGCAAAGCTTGACGTTGGTCAAGTCTTATGTCTGCAGAAGGAAATGGGAAAATCACCTTCTATAGGGGCTAAACCAATGTAAGTGGATTCATCCATGCACCATTGGAGTACAAGTTTACCTGGAAATTCTCTCTGATGCGTTGTGGATTGAAGCTTTTGGGGATGACCACCACCCCTCTCTGGATGCTGAAACGCAAAGCAACCTGTGCAGCCGTCTTGTTGTACTTTTTGCCAATGGCATTCAGCACAGGATCCTTCAGTAAAGGAGGGGAGGACACATTTACCCTGGAAGAAAATTGGAAAAAAAAGAAAACCCAGAAACCCTCCTTATCTTTACCGTCAAAACATAGAGGAATCTACCTGTTTGTGGACAGAATACTGCACCTTTTTAACAAGTAGTCAAAAGATGGGAGAAAAGCTTTGGCATTTAGGTTGATGGGCTGTCAAAGGCAACTTCCTATGTGATGTCCTAACATTGACTTAGTTTATACTTCCTCACCTAAGCGTCAACATACCCAGTTACAGACACTTGCGTTCTGTTAGAGGAGACTTAAGGTGACCTCCTATACAGACATTCGGCATTTTTTGATGACAACACTTAACATGAGTGTTATGAGTTTACATTCACAACAGTAACACTTAGACACTGAAGTTCAAAACTACTGTGAAAAATGGGGACAAAGGTATTTTGCACAGAGAATGTGCAATGGAGAAGTATTATTCTTTTCCTGGATATTGTCCTTCTTTTAGAAAGTAACATGGGGACTTACCATGTTTCATCCCTTGAGGTTCCCAATGGGCTGTACCCAACAATAACAATGTCATGTTGTCTGCAAAATTCTAAGAGTTTGGGTTGGGTGAAATAGGGGTGGCATTCGACCTATAAGAGTAACGTAGAAAGAATGATTAATCAACAGGACTAGATACAGAAGCAGATGGTGCCCCAATATTTGTGGGAGCTACAGACAAGGTGATGCTTTCAGGAATGGATACATGTAATTTAAGGAATAGGGAAACTCAATCTGTGGTTACTGTTCTAATTGTACATTGCTGGGTGATGGATTTTTTTTTTTTGGTCGACAGCAGATCAACATCTGTGATTATAATTTGGCCACAGGGAATTTTTGTTGGACCCCAGTGGAAAGGTGGCAATAAGTCGGGGGGATGGAGGTGAGGGAAGCTCACTAGAGAAGTAGGCTGAGAAGACAAAGCATCTCATGTGGGTCAGATCTTTGTTTCTCTGCCCCTTGCATTCAGGATGACTAATCTGATGTTGGTTTTAGGGGGAGTGTTGGCATGAGCTGTCCCAGATAGAAAAGCGAGGGGGGGATATGTGAAAGGTGAGACATCTCTATAATGGTTATGACCTTGTTAGAAGCTCTGCCCTCCCACATTGCAAACACTGTTCCCATACAGGCAGGGATTTTCTGGCTGTGTTCTGTCTCTGGGAAAGGGATGTCTACAAGGTGACAGAGCAACCACTGTTTGCAGGCAGTCTGAAGCTAGCTGGCACATCTGTGCTTGCTGGCTAGCTGCCCTAAGCTGGGCTTAATCTTTCGCCTGGTTTTCCTCAACCCCAGGAAGCAGCAGCAGCAATGCTCAGTGCAGTCTTAGGGGCGCGCCAGAAACAGCAATTGCATTTTGCACCCGCTGAGCATGTCAATACCAGTGAAGCGTGCTGGAATTTCTTCCTCTCGCAGGCTGCCTTTCCCTGCAGGCCAAAGACAGAAATGAGAGCTATGGCCAGCTGCCCTGCCCTGCCCCGTGTCAATCCCAGCCCTCCGGGCCACGCAGCGAGAGTGGGAAGTTGCTCCCAGTTGGTCTCTGGCCTCTTCTCTGATACTGCTAATGTGGATATTCGTTTGTGCCAGATGAGTCAGAAGATTTCTAGGAAATGCAGTGACCTGCCAAATTCCAGCGCCAAAGGTATTGGGCATTCAGGTGGGTCGCTGCCACTTACCCCCTTCTCTGAGCTCCGCTACTGTAATTCAGGTCAGACATGCCTGTCATCTTCATGGGCTTGTTCAGCTCAAGTCTGTTGCTTAATGGGGTCTCCTCTTTAATTTAGGTTTTTCCCTAACTCTTACGGATGTCTTATAGGAAAGGCACAAGAGAGCAAGTACAGGAAATTTAGGAGTTACTTCTAATGTCTTTTAAACTTGGGAAACCTAGAGTGCCTCAGGATTCCTGATACTTAGGGTTGTTTTGGTTTAGTGTTAGCTGAGGTAGACATGGCTTCATTGAGGACTAGTTAGCTCTGAATGGTTTATCTTGGGAATTTTTTGGACTTGAAGTAAGGTCCATGGCAGAGATTTAAGATCTGCATTGACTCAGCATTCAACCCTGTTACGGAGCTTTGGCACAGAGGCACCAGTTTTAAAGTCCTGGAGCAGGAACTGAGGAAAGCGATTGTTCCAGCACCTTCAAATATTTATCTTTAGCCTAGATAGGATGAATAATATTTTCAAGGTAGAAATGGAAGTGTGGCAGCATGGAGGGCAGCATCTGTGGCAAGGCTTACGTCACCTTTCTGCACCCGGTGGCTTAGGCTACGTGTTGCCTCTGCGTTCCCTACAGGGCAGTGGCACCGTGGCAGGCACTGCCCTCACCTTCCAGGGTTGCCCCAACCTCGTACCTGGTTGCTCACAGGTTTGTACTTAAGTCCTGGCTTGTTCAGGATCATCTCCAGCTGCCTGCGGTTGAAATTGGATACTCCAATAGACTTTGCCAAGCCTGCATCTTTACATGCTTCCATAGCCTGCAAAGAAAGCAAAGACCAGTGGAGTCCCACGTGTTGAGTTGATTCCTTGGAGTATGTGTTTAGAGATAGGTGGAAGATAGACCATTCTTGAGACTGCAGAATAATCTTTGCTGCAGCAGAACTAATAGCTCTATTAGCACGAGGGCTGGTGCTGTCCCGCTATTCTAAACTCCGTTCCCCTGTGGACTCACCTTCCAGACCAAACCCTAATATTTTATACCTCCTGTGAAAGTAGAAATTGTCTGGAGAGCAGAAAGATTAATCTGAGATATAGATAACTAAGTGCCAGACATCTGCTTTCAACAAGTTTTGCTTACTTTATGCTGCTTTAGCACTGCCTCAAAGCTGGAGAAGTGAGGGTGAACAACACAGATTGCTTTCCTGATAAGTCAATTTATTCCTTTTGATTGTATGACAGTTTTTCATATGAAGTCTCTATCCAGTGATATCCCCTAAATATCTGGCAAGGCACATCACAAAACCAGCACAGAATACTTCCAATACAGTATAAAGTAGAAAAAAAAGGGGGGAGAGAGGAATTCTAAATATTTTGCACTTCAGATAAATCCTAATAGCTGAGAAAAGCCTTATGAATACTGCATATGAATACATGCCCTGGTCTTCATTAGCTTCATCTGCTGGGTTGTTAAGGGGAAAGAGGGTCCTTTCCTACGGTCTTCCCCTTTGCTCCCAGAAACTCTGCACACAAATGATTCGGTGCCTGTTTGAGGCAGAGCAGAACGCGCCGTGGAGCTGGATGCCTCTCCTGCTGGTTTTGTTATTCCTTTGTGCCTCACAGGAGCTGAAAGCAGGGAGGTAAGAGGCACCGTGTATTTGATGACCTCTAGTTGGCCTCATATGCTTTGTATCACTCAGTGACAAGTCAGCAAATACAGTCATCTGGAGCCATTTTTGCCTGCTAGCACCATACGGAGAGAGTGAAGTTATCTGGATTGAGTTTAGCCAGTTTTATTTAGATTGATGCTATTATTTGCAGGCACTCACCACCACCTATTTTTCTCTTGGCTTATTAGCTGAAGAGAGCGACCTGCTGCAATATATCCTTTACAATAAGCACAAGCTTGAAGGGAAAAACATAACAGTGTTCAGACTGCTGTTGCTTTCAACGTTTGAGCAACTAGCCCTGTGAAATAGAGGACTGAACTGCATCAGCCAAAGACAAGGGTAACATAAACAGCTAACGTGGAAGTCCCCGTTCCCCTGAGACCCAGCCTGGGTGGCTCAGCTGCCAGGGGAAAGCCTAAGCCCGCTCCGGGCTCTTTCCCACTCTGAACTTTCACTCAGAATTTCACCCATTCTCCGTCTTTATCTGCTGCACCTCGAGTAGAGCTAAACTGAGACATGACTATCTGGCTCCGGATGGCGCAAGCTGAAACGAAGCCTGTAGTAGCCCATGTTACCACTCCTGGTGTGAACTGGGCTGAATTAGTGATGCTTTTGCAGCGGACCTGGTGGGGCTGACCAGCTTTGGCCATGAATTAGAGTGTCCAAGGCTTCGAAAGGTGGGAACGTGAGGAGACTGCTAATCTCACTTTCTGCCTCACCTGAGATCCTGAAGCCAAGTGGCAGCAGGCTTAAGGAGACAGCTGGCTATAGGACTAGAGTGCATCACAAATTTAGGATGCAATCTTTCAGGCAAATGCTACTTCCCTTCAAGCTTTCTTAGAAGAAAAACCTTGTGTTCTCATCTGATAATAAAATTTAGAAGTGAGTGAACTTGTTCTGATGGCAAGGGTTTTGGTTTGGGGGTTTTTTCCTTGTTTTTTTTTTTGTGTCTGTTTTTGTTTGGTTTTTTTTATGGTGAGCTGTAGGGAAAACTCTGGGGTTTTTTTTTCTTGAAGGTGAAAAGCTTTCTTTTTTTTGAGCATTTCTCACGGCTCCAACTTTCTCCTACTGTAAAGATCTGATAAAGAGGAGAGATTGGTAAAAACCTACAGATACCTCAACTACCAAATGTAAAGTGCACTCTCTGAAAGAAGGAATGTGGATGTCAGATATTTCAACAATGTTTTTTTTGTTATAAAAATAATTAAGTGATAGCAAAAAGCAACATCCTTAGGGATAGAAGTAAAATTTATCCATGGAGCTAGTAGAATTTGATCCATTTGCCCTGTCAGTATGCTTCAGCTCTGTTTATGAAGGCCACAAGTAAAACTGAGAATGAGGGTCTGTGTTTTTAAAGTGTATATGGATGGATGTTGTGTTTGCTTACCTCCCAAGTGGCACATAAGTCTGTCTCATGGTAGATAAATTTTCCATTTTCATCTTTTGGGTAGATTGCATCTCCAGGCTGAAAAGTAAAACCATACTTCTGTGCTTTAAAGAAAAATTTTCACTTCTTAGGCAAAGATTTTTTCCACACACTGTTTCTACTAGCAAACAAACAAAAAAATTCAAAAGCTTTCTGAAACACCCTAAGTTCAACAGGTCATTCATGCTGGGCTTACCACATCCTCCGCTGCTAGATCATCCTTGGATACACTTCTGAACGGTCACATGAGCGCACACTCAGGATTTCGTGGATGGCCTTGTTTTTCAGTAAACTTTCAACTTTTACGTTATGGCATCCAAAGGACTAGTTTCCTTCCAAAGGGCTGGGTTAGAGTATCAACCTGTATTCTCTTCCACTTCTTCCCTCCTTTCTTCCCAGCCCTTTCCCTGATCCTGCTGCTGTTCTAGGCACCTGGGAAGAGTACCAGTTCAGCCTAGCTCCCAGCAGTTGGAGGGACCATTTCCAAGAGCTACTCACTACCAGTAAAGGGCTATGTGTGTAGCTATAGTACAGGCTGTGGAGCTCTTAAGTGCATTATCCCCCTTTCTGTGGGCACTAGGAACTCTTTCTTTCTCTCTCTGTACCCTATAAACAAGACTTCAGAGATGAGTTATGAGCTGATCTCATGAGCACAGCTTTCTCTTATTTGCTGGTCATTTCACTGCTGTTGCAGGCAATGCGTTAACACCTCCCTCCCTTTTGTCTGATCACAATTTCACTTTTTATAAAGAAACCGCTTCAGTGTTGGTTGACATTTGATCTGACTGCAAACTGCTACATTTCAAAGGCCTGGGTACAAGATGTTGACATGGTAACTCCTTGGGAACACGCAGCTGTGACTAATATGATCAGTAACTGGCGCCTCCCAATTCAGTCAAGAAGTTCAAATTCAAGTCATTTCATGGGAAAAGTGAGACTAAGGAAAACACAACCTCAGATTTCAGAGGCCAAAGTCTAAGTTACAGTCATAAGCCTGTCTCCTTCAAATGTGCTGGTTTTCCTCAATGAATTCCACTAAGATGACTTGTTGCCTTTGTGGCTGTGACTTGCTGAAAAAAAAACCCCAAAACCCAGTCTTGAATAGAAGGGGGTAGGTGGCTGTTGGGTATAGTTCTCTAATAGAAGGCAAACTGTTTGTCATCATAACTTGAGGTGGAGAAGCCCTATTTACAAAACCACCCCACAGTATTTTGGAACAAACCATTCATCCCCATGATATCCCAGCAGACTCTCCAAGGACTGCAAGCTCAATGCATAGCAGCTGGACTTTGTGTTCAGGGGATGAGTCTGAATTCAAGACCTTTTTACTCTGTTCCGCTTCTAATTCATTAACTTCTGTTCAACGTTACTTTTTTTATAGTAGCCAATAGGCAGCAACTACATTAGATAATTTATCATTCCTCCATTTTCCTCTATTTCTATCACTTGTGTTCTAAAAAGCGAACAAAACTTAGGATGAGTGGTGCTTGAAGATGATCTTGACTGAGATAAGTGGTGCCAGCTATTGTGGATTTTCAGCTATTGTGAATTTTCAGCTATTGTGGATTTTATCTTCCTGACTCCAGGGAACTGCACAAGGTGTTGAAGTAGAGTTGTCTCTGCTCAATAGTCTCTAGGCAATACTTTCTCTGCCAAGCTACCTTCTTTTTATGCCAGGGAGTTCCTGAATGGAAGGACTGTCTGCAGTTGGATAAAGAGGGATAAAGTGCTGAGAGAAAGGCAGTGTTTTGATGGTGACAGGATGGTGGTTACTAGGTCTTTGAAAAGGTCTGAAAGAAGTTGGTCATATTTCTCAGCTTGGAGTTCTCATGGACTGCACCTCACCAGTCATTCCCACAAATGCTGTTCTCTTCTCTTGCAGTTCTCTTGGAGATAGCCATGCACCTTACACTGAATGTAGGGTGGCTTCCTACCATGCTGCCATATGAGCACTGAAGTAAGTGGGACAACACTGTACAGTCACCGCCACTATGCAGGGATCACATCGTATCATATCATGTTCAAAGTCTGGAGGCACTCCAAAAGCTACCAGATGACTCACTTGCATATTTAAAGCACAGTAGTTGGTAACCACTGAGAGGAAAAGCCCTGCTCCCATTTTACTAATTTCATCACCAACACAGATGCAGGAAGACAGCTCTGTACATCCCATGGCGTTCCCAAAATGGCCTTTGACAAGCGGGCTTTCTCAAGAGAGCAATTTTAACAACTTGTGAATGCCTATTGTATGAACAGAAGGCAATAGGAAGTCAAATAGTGAGGCCTTTGGTCTGTTTTGATTTGTTCTCTTAAAATGACAAGATGATACTTGGCTGAGACTTGTTCAATGTAAGGCTTTCCTGCTAGATCACAGAATAATTCAGTTGGGAGGGATTTGGAGGTTATTTAGTGCACAGATACCTGCTTCCTGATGGATGAGTGATCTGAGCAATGCCCCTTAGAAAACCTGCCATGGGGTATGAGCTCCCCAGGCAGAGGGCACGTGGTGGCGCGGAGGAGACCTCTTCCTGCTGGGCATCTGCCTTGCTAGGGTAGGGGGGCTGAGCACCACCACTGGGCTAAGGGGAGGAAGGACAACAGTCCTGAATGGGGAATCTGCGTGAGGGAAAAATAGAGAGTTGTGGGCTAATGTTGGTAGGCCAGTGAATAATGTCACCCCAGATTTCAGCCATTCTTGATCCACCCAAAAGTGCTGGCATGGTGGGGCTTTCCTCCTCTGAGCGGTGCTCTCCGAAAACAGATTCCTTTTACTCTGTCTAAAAGCCCCTGTAACAGCTTGCACCGCTGGGTTCTGCAGGGGCATGTCTCTTACCGGTTTCAGACTGGGGCTGTAAATTTTGTCTCAAGTACTTCACTGCTTTCAAGCAAAGACTGCTTTTGCTAGAAGGCTTTTTGCGAGACGGGAAAGCACCAGTGTTTGCAGACTAGGGCAGAGTAGGGGTTCGTCAGCCTTACGCTTGCACGCTCCTCACCAAAGGCAAGCATCGCATGCGGGATGGGTGTATTTGTGAGAAAGGGAGCAAAGGAAGGAAACCGGTCACGACTGCGAAAGGGTGGGGGTTTTCCTTTTTGTATTTGGCACAGAAAAAAATGTATATTTTTCAGGCAGAAAACGACTTCTTTTTTTCTCTCCTCTCACAGGGGATGTGAATGAATCTCTAGGACTGCTACTCCTTTAACAACTCAGATTGTTGATACAGGCCTCAGGGAGTCAGATGTACGTTACTTTAAAGCCAGCTGTCTATATCTTTATATTGTGAGACAATGACCTTCGCTATGTGGGAGAATGAACTACTAGAGAATACAAACACAAACAAAGGGAAACAGGAAATTGAAAGTGGTGGGAAATTTTTAAAAATGTACCCAAAAGGATTCCATACATGGGACCATATAAATAGTTTTAATATCTGAGTCCAGTTACTTCTATACAGGTCTTAATGGGATATGGCTTCCTTGGGGAAAAAGGAACTGAAGGTCTAAGGTGATTGCTTCATTGGTAAATTGCTTCCTATCTGATGCTTCTGGTAGTTTGGAGTGCATAGTAGAATATAATTTTAATAATCAGAGAACTACCCTCCTTGCAAAAAGAGGCCAGTTTAGAGCTTAAACATCTCACAGAAACAATTAGCCAGCTAACTGCATGACTCTATTCTCTCTAAGAAAAAGGATTTAATTGGTTCAAAACCACTTAAATATGTTTTGAACCTTGTTCTTCTAATTTCAGTATTATTTAATTTGCCTTTATATCATGTACTTGCAGAGAAAAATTGTAAAGCAAGGTACAAATGGCTGTGAAACCAGAAAGTTTGGGGACTTCTGAGAGCTTGTTGCAAGGGAGGCATGCAACTCTGATGTGAGCTCCTTGCATTCAAAGGTTTTGGCTACAAGTTGCCCAGAGCCAGCAGTCTGAAGGAATATCAGGCTTTAACTTCTGAGAGTGAAAGATGGACAACCCATGTCTGGGATCAGCTGTGATCTACTGAAGTTGTCTGAGGGGAGCACTGGAATTAAGGAGATTATGATCATAACCACGATTTGCCCAGTGGCTTTAATACTACTGAGGCTATTTGGGTTTTGGGACAGAGTAAGGAAATCAACTTGATGGCTTTTCCCTCTTTCCCTCTCCCTTCCAAACTTTGCCCCTAGCCCTTCGCTGCTTGTATAACCACTTTCCTCCAGTGACTCCCTCTTCATGGCTCAGAGAGGATTAAGACACATGTCCTGCTTCAGCTACGGTAATTCTTCAGCACAGGGAGTGTTCAACCCCAGCTAGGAGACCTGTCCTTCTAGTGGAGAGACCCCATGCAACAGCTCTCAGTAACCGTTTCCACACCACCTATAAGCCTCTCTTTGTGTGGGTAGTGCACAGAAATGTATGCACGCAGTGTATATCAAACATTATCTGGCCTAGGTACTATTGTCAACATGGACTGGAAGCTGCAAGGAAGATGCTAGATGGAGACCTTGGGTCAAGCCAATCATGCACTTTTTTCAGGCAATTTTTCTTTTTACCTTGAAAGCCATTGGCAGCTCAATAATGTAGAGGTCAACATAGTCCAGCTGCAGGATCTTCAGGGTTTTCTCCAGCGTGGGACGCACCAGCTCTGGGGGGTGGCAGGTATTCCACAGCTGGGGAGGCAAGAACAGGCTCTTTTTTGGGTGCCAGGAGGAACAGTAAGCATCCTCCAGCTGACACCCCATCTACACACACACACCCTTGTCCTTCTGACAGAGCCAGTTAAGCACAAGTGCAAAGACATTGTGGTCTACATCACTGCAAGACAAAGGTGAGGGGCATTTCCCTGTCCTCTGCCAGAGGCAGATGTAGAGGTTAAGGCAGGAATCCTTGCCCAGGACTGCCCCGGTAAAGCCATTACCTATTTGTTTATTACAAGACAGGTTCTTCCGAGTTGAGTATATTGCAAACTGTTGCTCAATGAACTTAGGCAGATTCCTTTTGTTTTATGAGCTTTCCAAGCATATGCTTTCACTGGAAAACTTTGCTCCCACAAGGAATCTGTGGTCAGTTTTATGCTTGAAGGCAGAAGCTCAGATCATGTGAGTTAGCTGTTGAACAGCCAAGCACCCGGCACAAAGAGAATCTTTTGGTTTTCTCCTGTGGTCACGGAGCCTGAGTGACTGCCTGACCTAGGGAAGTTTTAATTTATACCGCTCCCCCTTCACTGAGAGATGTATTATTGTTTAGTTACTGTAATGCAGGTGTGACTAGTTAAAGCACAGCCTTTTCAGCCTCTTTAATCACAACTGCTTCCTTGGGGGGTTATGCCCTGAGGTTGCTATGGAGTGTGCTTACTTGATTAGGTTTCAGTACTGTCTCTAACTGAACTCTGCTGATTCAAATCTCTTGCAAGAATAAAACCATAGCATGGTAATTAGTAACCAAGAGCTCTTTGTAAACTGATTGCTGCAGTTAAAATTGACAAAAATCAGAATTAACACACAATAGAAGGTTTAAAGTGCCGTTTGTTTGCACGAAATAAGCTGGGCTATTTTATCTTCTTTTTTCAATGCATAAAACTGACATGTGGAGTCATGCTGAGGTTTTTGGCACCTTTATTGGCTGGAAAAAATCTGCTGTTTGTTGGTACGGTCATTGCCTAGCCAGTTCTGCTACCAAAGCTGGCAGTCACCACATGCCAACGTATAGAAAGAAGTCATTCTTGAGACGCAAAACACTTGAATTGCCATTTTCAGGAGAAGATAATGATTATAGGTGTCAAAGGACATAGCCTGGGTAAGTTTTGAAGTATTTTAGATGTTTGTTTTTTTTTTAAACTAGATTATTGTTTTCCTGGGGAATAACTATCTGCTCAGTTCTGCTAGCAGAGGCAAGGACACGTTATCTTGAAGTTCAGTTGTACTGAGAGCAGCATGTCTGACCCCTGCCCTAGGCTGACAAACCAAAACAGAGTTTGGCACCTGGAAATTCATACTAGGCCTTCTGCAGAGTTTTAAGCTGTTCCACTGGATTTCCTGAAAGCCTTTGGCCTGGGTGGTTATTAAGCATTTTACATGTAAAATAAGATGTTGTTTTGGACTTAAACATAGGTAAGGAAATGAGTCTGTATACCCTTCATGTTTACTTTGTTTCGTTACTGTGTTTTAGAAATTTAGTAACCTGAGGTATGTTGATAGTTTGAAGCAGTTTTTCCGAGCGCCCTTTCTAGTCCAGTGCTATTGAGCTCAGTACTTACCAGTGAATATACTTCTCTTTAAAAAAACTGCCGAGGTTCTAAAGAAACAGCCTTTAGAAATAGCAAACATTTGTACTATGTTAATACATAGATGCCATGGAAACTTAAGAGTTTCATAACTGTTTTCATGATTTGTACAAGTTATTGTATTATCTACCTAAGTAGAACCCATGTAGACATTTGAGCAGTCAAAGCTGCCAGCTGGCTTTGGCATTTCAGGACACCACATTTCTTGGAAATGTTACTTCTAGTTTAATGAAAGAAATATCCTGGGATGAAAGAGGAGACCAAAAAGGTCTTGCTATATAAGCCAAGTGAGATGTTGGCAGTTGATATAAAACCTCTAAAATTTCTGGATGCTGAGCTGCTCTGCCTGATCAGCCAGCCAGCAGCGAGAGCCAAGTGCAAGTGCTGAGGATTTCAACTGGCAGATGCAGCCCGGTTGCACCAAGTCACTATTCCAGTAATGCTGCCACTCGGCGGGGCTGTTCTTCTCAATCCCTGCTGATGGACCAGCTTTCAATTTGCATCATCTTTGTTTAAGGAAAGATCTGCAGGAGGGGCTTGAGTCTGAAGGGTCTTGGGAATTTTCAGTACTTCTGATGTCAGTAAGGCTGAAAACAAAACCAACTTTTGTTGTGCAGACTGCTTACAAGAATGGTCTGCTGGATCTGCCATGTTTCCCAGAAGATGCAACAGTCCATATCAGTCAGTTACCAATCAATGGCTGATGTATCTACCTGGGGCTTGATACTTGCCTGTAGTTCAGAAGACATATAAGTCTGTGAGGTACATAAAGCTAAAGATACATAAGCTCATAAGGCAAGGGACATCCAGTCCCACTCCTCATGGGAAGTTCAGAACTGCTGTGAAAATGTTCAGTGAAACCTGTGAAAATTCTGGATTGTGATGGATTGAATTGGTTGCAGAATATTTTCCACTTCTGCCTTTGAACTCCTTAAAGACTACAGAGATGCTCTAACGAACTATCACCCTGAGTGCCTGAAGTTTTGTCAAGCACAAACAAGACACAACAGAAAGATAAATCCACGTGTGTCCCATCTCACAGTCACAAAACAAGCTGGAACCACAGGCGTTGACTCTCACGGTACTGTGCGTTGCAGCCCTGTGGCTTGCAGGATCTGCAGTTTAGGGAACAACTGAATTTAATCAAGAAATCAAATGTAGTTTCACAGAGGGCTCAATGTTTAAGTAGTGATTATCAACTAGGAAAATCCTCTAGTGATTAGATCAGACAACTGAATATAGAAAGGCTTAATAAATAAAGTAAGTTTGGAAATTTTACCAAGAGAGCAATTTCACAGAACCTAAGGGTTTATATGGGAAAATAAACTGCAGGGGAAACAGTTGGGAAAGTTAAAAGACTCAAAATTGTTAGGACATCTGGTTCTAACCTTTTGGCACAACTTTGTGGTTTTGATTTGAAATATTACTGGTAATTTGCAGTAATGAAACTATAAAGCAGTTGTAACAAAATGTTTTGACCAATCCAAATCAACATAGTTGGCATATGAGAGCCTGAGAGACTGCCCTGATAAAGGTGGAAAATTTGATGACATGAAGCTTTTCTCAGGATGGCAAGATTGTTACCAGTAGAACCAAGCAGGGAACTTGGAAAAGAGTTGCATATTTTACAGATTGGAAATTGCTGTACTTGGAAATTGGTCTATAGCTGCTGAAAATCCACTTGGTCTGCAAACTACCCAATCCAAAGCTTAGTTTCCCAGATCATAGAGCTTAACTAAATTTCTCACAGTGAAATAGGCCTTTTATCCCATGGGATCTTTCACTCTAGGAACCGTGGTATTTATTTCCAAGGCTGTTGAGTAACTTTTGTGGATTATGTCTTATTTGGGAAAGGAGAAAGGGAAAATATGAAGCTGATATGTTCAAAGAAGCACTGCAGGAAGGGGAACTTGAGGCCATAAACTCCATTAGAAACTGGACAGGCACCATGAATTTTCTGGGGCCATCTGATCTTTATTCTGCAATGTGCAATGAGCTCTTTCTCTCTTATACCTGGGATATAGTCACTGTAGTTGTAACAGTTTTTGTCAGACACTTCATCAGACACGGAATTTCATTCTTCTACAAGAGATTCAACTCTTACAGCTAAGGCTTTAAAGCATTAACTAGCTCATGGATTACTCCAGCCTCGTTGCTCTAGAGCAGAAGTGTGATGACGTCTTCTCTCCAAGTAAGTTGATTCATCATTCTAGAACTTTTTAATGACAGGTGATACAGTAACTAAGGGTGTAGTTTGATGAGTAATTTTCTGGCAGTAGTACTGATGTAAGCACTTGCTGTTCTCCCATACACAGACACTTGCATGCACGTGCTTGCTCCCACCCCTTTCATTGTGCAATCTCACGGCAAACCTGTACGGGGAGTTGCTCTAACAGAAAATAACTCATTTGCAAGCTCATTGTCCAGATCGGGCTCCATGTGTGACTATACAAACGGGCATGCTGGCACAACACGTGGGACAGTAACAGCTTAGGCAGCACCGCTGAGTGTAGCAATGGTCTAAACTTGCAGGTACCTACAGTACTAGACAGAATGGATGTTGCATGGTTCCCGTTGCCAACAGAGCTTTAAACTGAGAACAACAGTGATTCCTGTGCTTAAGAGCAAACCTAGTGCTCATAAAGCTCTGTGGTATTATGGTAATACTAGGAAAGAAAAATAATGTTGGATCTGGAAGCATGCCAGATGTTGACCACCGGCATTCTCAAGAAAGCCCATTCACAGTAATCCTGGATTTAGTGTAAATAATCTGAGCGCAGCTTCTCACCTTGCCACAGTAAAAAATGTCTTCTCGGTTGATCCTTCCTTCAGCAATCTTCTCCCGGATGGCTTGTCCCACTTCATGCTCGTTGTAGTAGACAAAGGCGCCGTCGATATGCCGGTAACCAGTATCAATGGCAATCTTCACCGACTCCAAACAGGAACCTTTGGGAGTCTAATGGGAGAAGAAAAAGAATAAACATAGTTTCAGCCTCCTGCTAGTCTCTCCTGCGGTGCTATAGCATCCCTGAGATACGCACAAGGTTTGTGCTGTAGTTCATCCAGTCTAACCATCCCTTACCTCCCCAGACACCTGTGTTTCAACTTCTGAATAAAAATGTGCTGTGCACTTTTCTTCAAAACTGGCACGAATTTGGAACTAGACTGGAAAATGGAGCAAAGCAAAAAAATTCTTTGTGTGTCTGGGAAAGAGAGTACTAGAGTCCTCGGAAAGTAGAATTAAATGTATTTTATATGAAAATGATTTCAGAATTTCTTATCTAGAGAGCAAGGGCTTTCCTACAGCGGCCATTTGATAAAATCCCTTACTGAAGTGGAAGAGGGTCTTTCGTTGAGCAGAGCTGGTCAACGACCTGCCTGATCAGTCTGTCTGAATATCTTATGGCCCAGTAGAGCTTTCAGCAGAGCAGGAATTTGGATTTGACTTCTTTCTCCTCAAATCAGCTTACCATTGGTAGTATCACAATCCAAAGGGTGATAACTCAGGACTGTCTACTAGTATTCCCAGTTCCGGACAGTTGCTTTACCATGTGGCTAAGAACCAGTAGATGCTTTACTGTGCATTTGTATACATCTTACTATCTTACTGCTTCAGTTTAAGATGAGCCCAAGAACCTCTTAAGTCCAAGTGGCAATTTTGTACTGTGTGCTGCACTTACGTTTACTCATCTGTGCTGAAATTCAGAGTAAGCTTGTTTTTTCAGAACAGTCATATTTTCCATTAACCAATGTGGCAAGCAAAATACACATAGGCCAAACCAAGCAAAAAAGCATAAGACTGGTCACTGAAGTCATTTGACTGGTCACTGAAATTGTACTGAAAACATCTTACTGTTGCTACGCTTTGCATAACGAGAGGGCAGCTCTAAGGAGTAGTAGCGAAGGGCTCTCAGTGACATGTGGCAACACTATTCTCCCACCGTTTTCATAGGCATTGCTCTGCTGGAACAGGGACATCTGATTCACTTAAAGGAAAATTGGAATAGGGTCAGTCAACCTGCTCTGCTGTGCTGCTGTCTGCCAGCAGCAAACGGCAAGAGGTGAATTTTGCTACTTCTGAGTGAAGGGCCAAGACCCTACTGCTTCTCCTATGACGAAAACAGATGCCAGAGACATCTGGAAATGAGACAGAGTATGAAGAGACGATGTCAAATTTGTTGGTTTTGCTGATGCCAAAGAAAGTCAAGCAGGACTGGCAACAGGTGCTGCTGGGAAGGACCATGTTTTACCACAGCAATCAGCCTCCCTCCTGTCCCTCCAAGCTGCCCTTTTACAGCAGCCACTGGCCTGGCTGTCCAGGAGTTTGCCATAAAATAAGCATCTGCTCTTCCATCACCTGCTGAACTAGATGTGAAACTCGACTTCCACAGGATGCTGCAGCGACTAAGGACACTGGTCTGCCCTTCCACATTTGTGGAAGAAAGATCTATGAAGGACTGCTGAAGATAAATGGGGGTCAACCTCCCTGTCTTTCAGTCCCAGAGCTATAGGCTGGTGGCAGATTATTCCGGGGTAATGGGACCGTATCCCAGCCTGCTTGCTCTGCTCTTTGGTGTCCCATCTGGGCTGATTGCTATCGACATGACTGGACCAACTTCTGTTGAGTCTCAGGGGGGACTTTCTGCTCCAGCATGCAGTGCCTAAAGGTTACTTAAAATGTAAAGCTGCTCACGCTTGCCCTGATTTATTACAGACGTGAGTGAGGGCTGAGAGGCAAAACGGCACAATTTGGCACGCTAAAGTATTTACAGCAGTGACGATGTAGTATTGTCTGCTTAATTGAGAGAGACAATGAAACACTTGTTTGAATGCTTTGCTGCTTTCATTTGGGAGCCTCCCAAAGGCATGCTCAGCCCCTGCCAGGGCCCTTTCCTAGTTGTTATTAGGATGTAATGAAGACCACGGCAGCTAAAAGCCTTCCAGGCGCAGTCAAGGGCTAGTTTTCACTCGGGGCATGTCGGGCAGCGTTACAGAAGCGCGAGGCATGGAGCAGCGACAACCTCCAACATGTTCGCTTCTTTGTCCCTGCCTGAACCTGCAAGGAAGGATTTGAGGAAGGCAGCAGGCAAAAAGCTCTGACAGGGGTACTACAAGCCTGCAGTTACTGATGACAGTAACCTCAGACCTCCGTCTCGGCAATGAGCTGCACGGGGCTGTAGCCGCAGTTGCAAAGCTCAGGCTGAGTGGCACAGAGCAAGGGGGCTCAGCTTAAAGGTCTTGTGGGCTCAAGTCTAAGTGACGACTAGTTATCCAAAAGAGAAATATATTTTTAAAAGTGCAATCAGTGTTTTCTCTGTGAAACCTGATTTTTCAAACAGCGTGGCTCTGATTGCTTCAGCCTATTTGACTTCTATCATTCAAGTATATGAAAGCAGAACGTTTAGAGTACAGTGATGCATTACTTTAATACAGATTTTAAAAAGAAAAGCTTTCTTCTTTTTTAACTTTTTCCCTTTTGTTGAAGAACCTGAAAACAGGGTGCGGACCTGATCCTAGAATTTTCTCTCTCTTCTCTTTGCACTCTTGAGAGATTGCATGAACACTGTTCCCAGTTGTTTCCTGAAGCCATAAACTAAACTCAACCAAGCAAGGAAATGTTGATTATTAAGTTGCACCTTTTCTCAAACATCAGGGCCAGTTTGGTCAGTAACAAAAGCGGAAAGAAAAGATGAAGAACGATAGAGTCTCACATATCGAGGAATGGTATTAATTGCATATTTGGGAGGCGGGTGGAATAGAGGAAAATGAGAAAGCTTGCAGTTACTGTAATTGCCTTTGGCTGAATCAGTTAACTTATGCTACAGCTGAACTTCTATGTATTTCTTAGTCTTTTGCATGGGACTTACACACATCTGTACAAATAATCTTGTGAAAGACTCTTCCATCTCAAGGAATAATCTTATTCTTTGGGGGCTTGAGGAGGCTTGTTTTGGATCAGGCCTTGATTACCAATGGCTGGCGATGGGTTTACATTAAATATAAATGTTTTCATTGCACTAGTTCATTTCATCTGATGTGGTGTATTAGTTCTGACAGATTCTGGTCTAAGGTGCTTCATATAAAAATGCAAGGCAACCTAGGGAACAGTTTTTGGAAAATCCTGCCTCTATTGAACTGTCCCAGCTGAAGGCCTGGGACATCTGCAAGTCTGGAAACTTTATACCATATATTTATTTTCATTTTAATGGAGAAACTATCATTTCTAGCATTTCACATATCTAATCCTTCCAAATCCTGCAGTAATGGGCTGCGGTAAACTGTGCTGATGAGTTGCACAGGCTAGTCATGTTGTGGTTTTGCCACTTTTTTAGAAGTGTTGCCTTAAGTGTCATATCTTATTCCATTGTTTCCTGACAGGCCATATCAAAGCTGGATGACTCAGATCACCACTGCTCGTCCATCTTTCCACCAGAGAAGGCACAAACCTGTATCTTTCCCCTCTACCCTGCTGCTCAGCCTGAGGTGTCTCAATCTCTTCTGTCTTTCATGGAAATAGTGTCTTTAGTAGTGACCAGATCAGAGATTACCAACCGAAAACCAGCTTTTACTGAAGTGCAGGTAGAAGTTTGTGGTGTGACTGCTCTTACATCTCGTGGTGTTGGATAAGGGTCAGCACTTCAGTCAGAGCAGCTGATGGTGCGGTGCCTCCCGGGCTGCCTGGCCACGGAGCAGCCACCTTCATCGGGAAAGCCAGACCTCCTCCTCCTCCTCCTCCTCCTTCTCGTTGCCGCGGGTTATACTCACTAGCACACATTATCTAAAATGTGGTTGCCTATGCTGTCTGCTCATTTCAGGTAGGCCTTTATTCTTGCACCATTCCCAAATAAGCAGGGCTCACGTTTAGAGCAGCACCTGCCAGATGATGTACTGAAATGTCTTTGTGCTTTGCCAGTAGTAATTCAGGGCGCTTTGGTCTGAAGACAAATCTCTGCTTCTTTATTACTTTTTATTTAAGTGTAGATAAGAGGTATGCCTGATCCTTAGCCGTAATTAATGTTTCAGCTTCTAATCAGTGTGCCCTGCAACTATGCAACTTTGATCAAGGACTGTTGTTTTAGAACTGGAATTTTATAACCACTTGTACACTGTAAGTCAGATTTTTATCTTCAGTGCTCTTACAGTCAGTCACTAATTTGTGCCAGAAAAGGTATTAAATTTATTACATGTTTTATGATAAAAGAAAAACTGCTTGGTTGACTAGAACCGCTTGCTCAGTCACTAATAACTCCTTCAATAGCATCTAGGTTCTTTTTAAGATCATAGAGTTTAAGGAAACAACACACGCAATTATTCCCTCTATCAATCAATAGCTTGTAAACCTGCTGATTTACCACCACGCATGACAGATTAAACCAGTATCCGTTGCCTTCAGGCTCCATGGTAAACGAATCGGGCAGAAGGGCAGGGGAGCAGACTCAGGTTTGCACCCTCACTGAAAGAAGGAAAGGAAGCAGCAATTTGGCCCTTTCTCCATAGATGAAGTAGCCAACTGGCCAGTTACCACATTTTATGAGTCTGAAAAAGTAATGTCCTTCATCAGTTCTGCCTGTCTGAAAGGATTTGCTCTCTTTTTCCCCTGAGACCATGAACTTTTTTATTTTTTAATGTTTATTCCAGACACCTTCCATCAAATCCCATTTTGTCAAAAACTATTCCCCCTACCATAGAAAATGTACGGTTTCAGTTTTGCTCATGATTGCATGTGACCAAGCCACAGGAGAATATTTTTTTGTGCAGGCATACCCATGAATTCTACTGTTCCCTCTCAAGTAGAACAGTATTTGCTTAGCAGTGTTAGTGGTTGTCCTACTCATTACTGTTATTTAGCGTCGCTTTTCAGCTGCCCTCCAATTCTTCTGTTTTTTTCTATAGCATCCTTTTCTGGTCAGCAATTTTCACCAGCTTTCCAGCTGATAAAGAGGGATTCTGGTTACCTCCAAAGCAAAGGTAACAGGACACATTAGCGGCAGATTGTAATCTTGCAGAACCATGTGAACAGCTACCACAGGTACTGCTTTTATAAATGTCTCAACATCACTAGTGTCATTTATTCTTTATTAGTGCATACAGTAAAGGAAAACAGTCTAACTCAGGCTCCCAGGTTCTGCTCTGCCTCATTTCACATATGCAGCTTTACAGAGGTGCACCGGTCTCGGCCGCATTTGAGAGCTGAGGAAGCAGAACTTCAAGGAAAGAGCCATTTACCTTAGTCCCGAGCACCTCACCTGGTTAGTGCAAATGGTATCCAGTCCCTCAGCTGGGAATAATGATCCTGGGAGGAAGAGCTTGAGGTGTTGGGAGAGACAGGGCCATCTCCTGGAAAAATCTGAATTTAGCTGCAGCTGAACTACTCAAGAGATCCAAACTGTGGGCTCAGCGCTCCAGTCCTAACCTATAATTTAAGATGTGGAGCCGCTGTTTAGGAATCTTAGTCAGCTAAATACAGGAAGGAGAAAGTAGGTACATTCCTGGGCTCAGAGCCTCCTTCGCCAGAGCTCGGCACTCACACACAGATTCTTATGCAAGTTTCTAGAAGCCAAATTGCTTATTTCCATTTGCCTGTTTTCCGGACAAACTGGCAAAGAGGACTGGCTTAGGATGTTAGGAACAGAGCATAGAAAACATGTGTACTGAAGGCATTACAGGAAAGCACAGGTTGAGTTTACAAAGCCAGAGGATATAAGCCACACAAGGGTACATTCTTAGAATTGTTTAATCTTGTAAAGGAGAAGCTGTACTGTACACCTCTTTCTTGGAAAATGCAACAGCCAGCACATCCCTCTCTCTCGTACACAGGAAAACCTGGCTTCCATCCCCCGGAAGCGCTGGCAGCCGCCATCCAGGAAGCAAAACCTGGAGAAGGGATTTCTGCAAAAGCAGGTAGAGCTGAGAACGGAGGCAGAGAGCACCGCGGAGGGCCACGAGCTGCTGGGCCAGCCTGGAGCTTTGCTTTATGTCAGGCAGTGTGTTGCCTTAGGTAGCGGAGGACAGCAAATGCGCCCAGAGAAGATGGGGGGAACGGTGACGCTTGCTGCCTCGTGTCGTGCCGTGAATGAGCGTGGACAAGGGATGACTTTCTCCTCCAGCCTTATGTCCCGTCAGTGGCCTGGAGCGTGAGGTTTGATTGCCCATACAACAGAAATTAGATTGCGTAACTGTAGATTTAGCATTTCTAGAATTCCTGTGACATTGTTATTCTAGGAGCTAGCCAAAGCTTCTTCAGGAAAGCCTTATTATTGTAGCTGGCAGAGGCTGCTGGAGTTATTTTTACCGCTTGATTGCAGAATCCTCAGTTTTAGGATTGCCGCAACTTTTCACTTGATGCAAATTCGCTTAACGCAAACCTAAGCTGAAGGGCTGCCGTGCCTCTCTGTCAACAGCTAGAGGATTAAAGCAAACCGAGCAAATGATGGGCACACCTGGGTCCCGCGCTGGCAGTGCCAGCGGGGTCAACTGGGACAGTTTCCTGAAGAGCTGGAGGACACAATAGTCAGGTGGCCAGCCCTGGAAAGTACGGGTCTAACTGGAAGGGTGACAGCTATCAAAACAGCCTTCAGACAAGAAATATAATTCCAGGGATTCATGAAGTACAAGGGAAAGATAAAGCACCAGCTTGTGCAATAACAGAGGAGAAAGAAAAGGTTGCCAGTAGTTCTTCTACTTCATTCCCTAGAGTTAAAGGGGAGAGGTTTCTGGCGCCAGTTCGAAGAAGTGTTTGCAAAGGCAGATGTAAAACTTGGGGAATTCCACCACCTAGTTAGCTGAACCAACAAAAGTTGGCTTTGATGAAGCCTAGAGAGGCATTTTCTGCACAGTGTTGTCAAGTTTTGACAAATGCGGCCTCCTAGGTCAATCGAAGACACAACCCAGATGTTAGCTTCCCGTATGAACTGTAAGAACATGCTTACGCTGTTCTTCAGAGAACTGTGGGGAATCAGGGACACAGGGGAGAGCACGGCCATATTTAACGTATGGATTCACTCAGGGACGTTTTAGAAAATGGAGGTTTGTCTGGAAAATTGGGCTCTAAATGTTCTTGCCAAAAAGCGTATCTTTCAGTTGTGTTAATTCAGATTACTCACTCGTAGAGGTTCAGTTTTCCCCCCCTTCAACAATGCCAGTGATTCCCTGTCTCATCTTCTGTAAAACGATCTTCATAACTTTTATTTACTTAGGAGGGCTTTCCCTGTGGCTCTTGAGCAGGGTTAAAAATCCAACATGTTTAGAAAGCCAGAGGAAAAGAGACAAAAAAAATATTTTTTTGTGTGCCAGTATTTGGCCTTGGTATTATTGCATTGGTAACAGCTAGCTTTGCAGTTTTTGGAAGAGGGGTATATTGAAACAGCTAGCGCTTGTCACTGCAGTACGCAGCTATGGAATGGAAAAGGTCTGCTTTCAGTTTGGTTACTTTTCAAACAAGAATCCCTATGACAGGTTTTGGGTAGTGCTACTGTCCTAAAAGCTTATCTGGATTAATCTTCTATTAGTTTTGGATCTGGGCTGATTAAACACAATTCTACCCTATGTTATAGCCAGACATGTAGCTCGGTGGGTGATGTTGGCATGTAATATCCACTATCCGAAAGCCGTACCGACTCCCAGACAAAGTTGTCATCTCCTAAATGTCAGCTTGCTCTGGGAACATTTTCCTCTGGAGCACTCTTGCGGTGTCCAAGACCGCATGTGTCGGTACCGCGCTCAGGAGCCAAGTGACGCGGTGCCAGGTTGGCTGTAAGAGCCAGTGCCTCTGCTTGGATTAGGCAGGCATCGCTGCACGGGGCCAGGCGATTATCTGGCTGTCAATGGTTTCATTAGTAGAAGTCCTCCGTCTCTTTGTTCTGGAGTTGTCTGAAAATGTTTTCACATAGCAGCTGAGATGTCAGCGTAGGTTAGAGCTACTATCTTTTTAAGAAGAGTTTTTTTGAAGGCTTATAATTTAAGGCATGCTCAGGCTTGGGGGGGAGTAATTCTGAGCACAATCTACTCCTCAGAGCAAACTAAAAAATACACTGTTTTACAGGACTAGCAATTTTGTGCCCATTTAGCTCAGAAGTCCTCCGTAGGTTGATGAACTTTGTAGCTAGGAAGTTAGTCTTTCATTCACCCTCATCTATAAGGCAGGACCCATCCTCGTCAGGAATTTTACGTGTTGACCGTTTCAGTAAATGCAGCTTTTAATCTGCCACACATGATTACACACTAATTGTGTTCATAGCTGGAAACACCACAGAAGCCATTGGCACAAAGTAGAGATTAGTCATACTATCAATTTGTTTTCTATTAAGCTTCAGGATTCATAGAAATGAAGAACCACAGAGATTTCAGCAGAGAAGATACATGGAGGTAAATGAGCGTTTCTGCAAATTCAACAGTGTCTTAAAGCCATGGGTTTTGTGCACATCAAAGTCATACTAACAGAGCTTGTGTCCTCAAGAAAGTTGCACGTAAGAATCTTTCCTCCAGCTTGACAGAGAGTGATAAGTAATTTTGTCAAATCCTACTTTAAAATCCAACACTAACGGTCAAAGTACAGTTCATACACAAAAGCTAGGAGTTTTTGATCCTGTCACTTTTCAGAAAAAAAGCAGCTACCGTTTCAGATTACCTGTTTTTTCTAATTAGATGACTTAATTTTCCTTTCTTAATGAGATAAAGATGCAATCTTGCCTTTATGCAGCCAAAAATGTTCCATTGTATAACAAGAGATTACAGGGATCTAGCAAGAATTGAGGCATCAAGAGGTGGTTGCAGGCAGGGGAGGAGAGGTCATGGCTGAACACCAAGAAGACGAAGTCTTGAAGGCACAGAAATGTGGAAAGACTGTTGCAGCGGCAGAACAGAAAATTTGTATGGCAGAGGAGAAAAGGCGAATGCAAGATAAACGAACTCTGTTTTTTCGTAGGTGGTAAATATGCCATTAAAGCATATATGAAAGGGAACGTTAAAAAGTGTCATGCAAGGTTAAGCTTTTAGCAAAAGTCATTGATGAAGGCAGAATTTGAGACACACTTGATTTAGTGCATTCTTCTACTCTGTACCCTCACTTATTTGCCATTAGAAGTCCAATCTGTGAAAGCAGTATCTTAAGTGTTCATCTGTTCATTCTTCACCCTCTGGCATATTTGCCATTTCTGTAGCAAACAGCAGGGATGGATTAAGACAATCGTAGAGCCCAGAGTTGCTGCAGTTTCTTGAATCCTCACGCAGACTCTTTCTCCTGTATTTTCTTACTCACGGTGCTTTTGATCATGTTTCCAGCGAGCAGCCACGCTCCTGCCCAAAAGCCATGTTGTTCTGCTACCTGCTAAAAGCTGACGCCCGCTACCGCACCTCCTCAAGGCATCTGGGACCAAATACCAAGAAATCCTGCCTTTATCCTCTCTTGGCAACTGGGTCTTGACAGTAGCTGTGACTTAGTTGAGGAATTAGGAGTAAAATCTGAGAGATTAAGAAACGAGGGCATCACTCAACGCCAGGATACCAGCCACCAAAGGAAAGGCACGCCACCTGAGTATGGTTTAGTTAGTTTAGCGTGAAACCGAGTCACGACTTTGTCAGTGAGTGATCTGGCTACAGATTTATGGTTTCAGGATAAATATCGTTCAGCGCAAAGGCTAGGCAAAGAGTTTACTAACAGGCAGGCAAGGAGCCCTCCAGGATGTGTAGCAGATGAGGCACAGTTCTCTTCCTGGGCTGCAGCAACGTACCTCCTTCCCTTCTGCCCTTGCCTGAAGTGTACAGATCTCAGCTTGGGAGTATGGTTTTAGGATATCCTCAGAGACCAAGGGAACATGAGGCCACCCTCTGAAACATCTCAGAAATCCCAACCCTGAAAGGCCGCGTGTTGCTATGTGTCGGCCAGCTGTGGCTCCGCTGCTCTAAAGCGCTCCCTGAAGACAAGAAAAATTCGTACCACATGAGGTAACACTGCTGCTTAAAAAGCAAATGGCTTGAGAAAGCCAGTGGCAGTTACCAGAAGGGACTGTAAAGGGGCACAATGTCCTTTGGAAATGCTGGTCAGGGGATATAGCCCAACAACTTTAAAAAAAACCAATTTCGTTTTGGGAACTTTTGTAGCTTCTTATGTTCAGGGCATAAACATGAGGCTTCATAGCCAAATATCCCAGGTGACTCCCCCCAGCTCTGTTCAGGGAAGAAAAAGGCAAAATATGTCCCTGGCCTACATCTGCGGTGATTTCATGTAGCTTTATAAAGATCACTTCATTACAGAGCTAACTTCAGACTCAGTACTTGCTGAGTTCAAACACATTTTCATGTGTAACTGTTCACGTTAAAAGGACTGTGGTATTTTCTTAATATATTTATTTTAATAGCTTGTCGTGGGAAGCAAGCTAAGGCTGTAAGGACACTTGCTTGTTAGGGCAGTTCCTGCTCTTGCCACCGCCTCTTATCTATTTCAAGTAAATATCTAGAAGCCAAGTGGGAGGTTTACCTCAGAAGGAAGAAGTAAGACAGTTGCCTGAGTCAGAGAAGGAGAAATTCGTAGGAAAGAGAACAAAAAGTGGAAGCCTTTAAGCTTCAGCCCTGTCTGCAGAGATCTCAGGTGTCACTCCTTCCTGGGACTTTCAATACATGATCCGTTTCATAGCTTTGGGTCAGGCCAGGTGACTTTCTCTAAAAGTCATCTGAAATCATTGCTGTCTCCAGCCGATCATGTTTCAGAAGCCGGTGAGGGCCAGGAGGAAAACAGAGGGAATTAAATTGTGTGTAATCCACCCTTACTGCTGCTCAGAGATCCAGATAGCATCATGGGCACAAGTCACTTATTACCTCTTTTGACTTAAAGATAGCCTACGGCAGCTCCAAAGGCAGGCAGCCTGCAGCAGAGATGCAGCCTGCACCGTTAAGAGCGATTGAAATAGTTTGTGCATGCATATCTTTGTGCGAGGAACTTTTTTGGCATAAAAGGTCCTACGAGAGCACTAGGGGCCGTTAGGCCTGTACAAACGAAAAGTTACTCTGTTCAGCTTCTAGCTTGGGTGTAAAAAGTAATTCAGGGTGCCAAAACAGTGTTTTTACTTATCCGAAACAGATTTTTCTACTTGGTCACTTAGATTGGATAAGGGAGCCCTGGATGAACTTTTCCTCCCCCTGATTCAAGCCAGCAATTTCTTCTTAAACAAAACCCAGACTGTCTGGGCGCTCACAAGGGTTACTTTGTGGTAGTTAAGGATTTGGGGAAACGGGTCTCTCTCCCTCCTGGCTGGATGCCATACCGAGTTCTTCAGCATCCAGAGCCGTGGGGCTGGTGGGCAGCACTCTTTCCCGTGGGGAGAGCGCTCCTCCCGCTCCAGCCTGTGCATGTTTCTTCTTGCCTCTCTCTAGCTATCACATACCCCCACCATCACGTTATTTCCCTGGGCTGTGTGATATGAATTTAATCCCCGGAGGCGGAGAGGAGGACTGAATCTGGTTTCCCACTGCCTGTGCGGATTCCCTCCCCAGCGGGCTATTCAAGGAAAGGCAACTGCTACCTCCAACTGCTTTAATAATCCTTTGATTCCTCAGCTTGTACTGCCAGTGCCCAAAATGAAATGCTTTGCCATTTGTTTTGCCTGAAACTATTCCACAAAACTGCTTCCAATTTATGAATGGATTTGGCTACCTCCGAACCTCATTTTTAGCAAAGTCGCAACTTTCCAAAAACCCTCACCCGGTGCTATTCTTGAGCGCTTTGCCCAATCTAATGTTTCAGAAGCAGCGCCTGTGTACAGTGTGGTTGCTACAACCTTCCCTCCGAGCCCTCTCCTCCCTCAGTCAAAACAGGAAGGCAGGAGAGGAGCTGCGGCCAAGGCCCCTTGACCTTCCAGGGAGACAGCGAGTATTTATGTGGACGTACTGGGCTGATCATCTTAGCTGTGTTGACAGGGATGAATTATAAAGTGAAGCAGGCACAAGTGCAATTTTAACGAGGCATAGGATTTCCAGGATTTAGGAGTGTTTTTAGCACCTTTCCCCTCTAAGCCTGCTCATCCCCACGCCCCATCCTCTTCCAGATGAGTACCGGTACCACTCGCCAGGCTGTGCTGGGAACTGAGCCGTCGATGCTGGGAGGTGGCGGGGGGCTGATCCGGCTCTGTGCCCGTGCCACGGGCTCATCAAGGGGCCCGTCCTCCTCCACCCTCCCCTGTGGGGCTGCCCTCTCCCTCCTCCCCCCATCTATTTAATACCCAGGAGAATTGGGTCAACGGCTCGGGGGGCCCTCGGGGAGGGAAAGCTGGTCACGGCACATCTGCCGGAGCCTCGGCGGAGCGGCTCCTGCACGCGTGGGGCTTTGCCAGAAGGATCCGCAGAGCCAGACAGAGGCAGAATTTTAAAGCCCTCTGGAGGGCCCTGATAGTCCAGATTCCCTGCTCCTGCTGCGGTTCCCTCCCAAACCCATGAGGAGAGGGGATATTTGGGGAAGGAGTCGGTGACTGAGATTTTCAGGGTTTCGCTTGAGTCCATCCTTGCTAGGACAAACAGCCTAATTTATGTAGGCAAGACTCTGATACAACTTATACAGTTCCTTCCCTGTGTGAAGGAGAACGCAAAACCAAATTCAACCAAATCAGCGCCAAAAAGCAAACTTAAGCTTTTTGGTTATACAATTATTACCTTTCCTTAAAAGTAAGGCTAGGAAACACTAGTTAAAGCAGCAAAAAATATTTCTAAGTGCTCTTCTTGATGAACAACCCAAATTTATCACTAATTCTATGACCCAGTGAAGACTGGTCTTTCTGCTAGCAGATGAGCTGGTAGCAAATGGATTCGTTGCTCTTTCTTGCTGTGCTAGGAGAGTAAAGCAAAAAGAAACTCCCAACATTGCACTACCAGTGTTTTCAGACTCATAGAATTAGCTGAACTTTTGTCATCCTGACCTGTATCAAGCAGAAGAAATGCTCTCTTGCACCTAGGGGGAAAGAGTGTTCCATTAAAATTAATCTGATTATCAAATAGACCTTTTTCCACAGCAGTCCAGCTCTGCTCCAGTTGAGTGATGTACTTCGTTGAGTCAGTAAACTTGTACACGGGACCAAATTTCGGTCGATATATTTATTTTTTGTTCGGTGTTTCACAACTGGAGAAGCATGACTTATCTCCCAAAGTTGTTTTTGGGAGAACAATTAACTTATTTAAGATGAGCAAGGCAAGCTGCTGACACATTTCAATTCTGAAGGCACCGCTGTGCAGTTTATCCAGACAAAGCCCGAAACATGAAAGCTGGCCTCCTGCCTCTGTTTTCTTGTAACCGACCATCGCAGAAGCAGATTTCCCTGCTCCGTGGCTAACTAGATCTGCCTGGTTTGCTTAACCAGCAAGCGCATTCCTGCACTTCAGGAAGAACACTCTGGGCTCATTACGAGCTACTGGGCTATAGCGCGAGATTGAGAAAACAGATTTGTTTTGGACAAGCTGCTCTGACATGGAGGTGCCAGGGTGAATAACCTTTGAAAAGAAAAAAAAAAATAATCTGCCTCCAAGAGCAAGATGAATAATCTGACAAATGAATGGCTCTGTATTTTATATCAAAGCACAAAATGACTAGAAGTCGCGGAGATCTGACTCATGAGCAGAAATAGCGTGCTGGGGACGGCTGGCACTGTTGCTACCACCAGCTGCCTGCCCCCACTGCTGGAAAAATGGGTGGCTCAGATGCTGCTTCTTAAGCAATTCAGCCACAAAAGGCTACAGCTAAGCATTTTAAGGGAAACATGTCAGTGCTAGTTTATAGCCTCATTCGTTAAGATAAACCTTGAAACGGTCCCGAGTTGCCACAAAGCCTTTCAGCTCTCTAGGTAGGAGGAACAGGACAGAAACCTCGCCAGGCGTCCCGGTGGAAGTTGCGCCAGGCGCAAGTCAGCGCTCAGCAGAGCAGCTTGTCCCAGCTAAGTGGCACTTTGCTGCCACTGCAAGGTGTTGACAGAAGTGTCGTCGTTCCCCCCCCTTGTCAGCAAAACAGCCTTTTTGAGATGGGCAAGCTTTAAGCCGTGACCTATTTAAACATCCTGCCCCATCACCGACCAGTAGCTGCAAAAAAATCTGCAACAAATCCTGTAGCTACTGTGTTTCCCCAGCTGTCCTCTGTGACAAGTTCCCCGACTCAAATACTCAGTCCTAACCCTAGCGTAAAGCTTCAGCCCAGCTCCTCCAGATAAACATCGTGTTTCACCTGGTCGTCTGCAAAAATGAGACTTTTGCAAGTGCCTTATCAGTGCTGCTTTCTCTACCTCTTCTCAGCTCCTCCTCCCACCTACAACTTTCTAACATGTTTACCGTGTAGAAAGAGAAAGACAGCTCAGAACATCAAACTCCTACAAAGGCGGAGGGAGAGAGAATGGGTGGTTGGGTACGGGCACCCATCCCCACGGAGGGTGCAGTTACGCAGCAGTTTCAAACTGCTCGAAATTGGAGTTGCCATAGCAATGCCCTGCTGGTATCGTCCTGTCACCAGAAAACAAAGGAGATAGATACACGTGAAAAGCAAAAAGCCACTACCTGGGGCTGATTCGGCTGAAAACCAGCCCTACCTAAAAGTGATTCATTTTGGCTGGTTGAGCTCCGTGTGCTCGCCGTCCACCTCGACCCACGGGAGGGCAAAAGAGGCGGTGGGATTTTGTCAGGGCAGGGGCAGAAGGAGCAGGACTGTTGCTGTGCTGATGTTGGGACATTGGAGTTTCTGCAGAATGAACTCTCAGCAGGATTATAGCATGGCTGAGAAGCTGCCTCCAAAAGGGGAATCCCGTCTGCCTCCCCTCTCAGCTCCGGCAGGTTACTTGCCACTCTGAGCTCCCAGCCTGAGCCTGGCTAATGCCACAGCATCGGGCTCAGGTGGGGTGTGCAGTGGGGCAGGAGCACCCCTTCTGCTGGCAGCCTCGTTTTGTCCAACTTAAAACTACTGTAAAATTGCAACTTGAGGGTTGGGGGCATGATATACAAGTCCGGAGAGAGATGCTTCAAGTTTGCTCAGAGCTATTTTGTCACTGAATTATGCAATGTTCGGCTATGCTACATTAAAACTCCTGTTAGAGAGCTTAATTTTGTTTCACTAACCATTATTCAAAGAACACACTAGCTGAAAATATCTCCAGAAACTCTAGTCATGCGGGGGACAGTGCCCAGCCTCTGAAGTTGCAGATTCCCACTAATTCTTCCCATGTAAACCAGCATTGTTAACCGGGGGGGATCGGCAGCCCTGGGGATTTCTCACACCCTTTCTGCATCACTCACGCACTGCCTGCAGCAGCGTTTATTGAAGATCTTTGACACTGTTATTAATACACCGTATTACAATTAATTAGTGGTTGTTAAATGGCTTTAATCGAGCGTTTTCTTTAAAAAGGTATTTTTAATTACCTTGCGGTACGTGGAGTCGTACACAAAATATTGCATCTCAACTCCGATGCTATTACACAAGAAGGGTTCTGGCCACGCTATCTGTTTTCCTACTCTTCAAACAAACGAAAAAAAAAAGAACCGCTGAAAGATCAGGCAGTTTAAGAGAGCGAAAGGCAGCAGCTGGCGAGGGAAGAAGCATCAGGTGTGCTCCCACAGCCTCCACGCAGCCGAACCAGGGACACCTAGATGGGACGCCTGCCCGGGTCACGCAAAACCGAAGGATGCAGAATATTTGAGAGTGGTTTGGCCGCTGGCAGTCAGCTGTGGCAGCCGCAGGAATCAGGATGCAGGAATTTGGGTCTTTGTTTCAGGAACATTCCTTGGAAAGCGGCGGGGGCCAGCTGCGAGACGGTCCGAAATCGCTCATCTTATCTGCGATGGGCGCAGTGCCGGGGGGGGGGAGAAAGGGGGCAGCGGGGACTGCCCGGGGGGGGGACCCGGCGGCACCGTCCCGTGTGTCCCCCCACCATCTTCGGGCTTCTCGGGACAGAGGGAGCCGGAGTTCGCCGGGTGTCACATCCCTTCCCGGTGGCTGCGGGGACCCCAGGGGTCCCCACCGACCCCCAGCCCCCGGGGCAGCGGCAGAGCCGCTCCCCGACCCCCCCGCGCCCCCTTCCCGTGCGCCCAGCGGAGCGGAGCGGGGTGCGGTGAGCAGCACACCGCAAGCTGGGTGGGATTTTGTTTTATTTCATTTTTTTTTCCTCTTTTCCCCCCCCCCCCCCCCCCCCACCTTTTCCTCCTCTGCGCGCCGCGCACTGCCCGTCCTGCTCAGGGGAGAGCTCGGGCTTCAGCTTTACACGGGGAAAGGCGCAAAAAAAAAAAAAAAAAAGAGAAATAGCCGGGAGGGGAGGAAAGGCAGGGGGAACAGAAGAGGCGAGTAGCCCCGGCTCGGGGAGAGAGAAGCGGGGGGGGGGGGGGTCTGCGGCGAGGGCGGCCGCCACCTGCCCCCGCCAGCGGAGCGGGGGGTCCCGGTCCCCCCGGACTTACTTTCTGGGGGTCGGCGTAGGTGCCCAGCCCCAAGAGCGGGATGCTGTTCCCGTCGTTCAGCGGGACGCGGTGGTTCTCGGCTGTCAGGTTCATAGTACCGGCAGGTTAGGGCTCGCCCCGACCCCCCGGGGGGCTTTACCTCCGCACGGCCAACCGCGACCCCCGCTCACCGGCACCCGACGCCCGGCCCGAACCGACGGGGCCTCTGCAGGGACCGAGGTACGAAGTGCCCTCTCCCGCCGGCGGGGAGTGCCTTTTTTTGGGGGGGGCTGAGCCACGTGTGTCCGCGCACCGCACCGCGCCCCGCCGCGCACCGCCCCGCGCCCCGCCCCGGCCCCGCGGAACCCCCCCACTCTCCGCCCCGGTCCCGCGGACCCCGTGGACAGCCCCCCCCCCCCCCCCGGGTCCCCCCCGCGGGGTTCCTCCGGCAGAAGCTGCGCGCAGGATAAAGGCTGCTTCGTGGGAAATTCAAGGCGGGCCGGGGGGGGGGGTGTCCTGCACCCCGGGGGGGTTGGATAGGGGACCGGGGGGGGGTCCTACCCGCTGCCAGGGACCCCCCTCGGGGCTGCCCGGAGCTGCCGGCGAGGGGTCCAGCCCCTGCCTCTGTGGGGGTGTCTGCCCTGTCCTTCGCTTCCCCCCCCCTCAGCAACAGGGCACGGGCTTCCCATGCTTTGGGGCGGCAGGTCTTGGAAGTTTTCCCGCAGAGGTGTAACCCCCCCTTTTTTAAAACCCCCAATTCAGGGTTACCAAGGACGCTTTGTGTCCGCCGGGGACAGTTTCCACCTCTCCTTTCCAAAGGCCACAGGTTGAAAACCACTGTTCTAGGGGCAAGGAAGGAATGAAGAAAATCCCAGACAGGAGACTGGTGAATAGTTCCTCGGCCTCAGCATGAGTTCCAGATTACAGCGAATGGGCTCAAGTTCCTCACGGTCTGGTTCTGCTCTGTTGTGGAAAAAATGTAGGTATTTCCTATCACTGATACCCCCGAAGAGGACAATGCCCTTCACGAAATTCAACCCGCAGTGCTTACTGTCCTTTCTGACCCTCATGAAACACTCAGGGCTATGCCTTTACACCGCTCTGCAGGGATGGACCCTGTCCTGAGCCAGCTACTTTGTGTCCTGCAGCTGCTTCTACTCAGAGTTGTCTCCATTTGATTTTGAAGTGTATGGTCTTATATGTCTTCCTAGATCAACCTGAAATTGAGCCCTTGGAGAACATTATTCCTCAGCCGTAACAATGTCCTTTGCCTAGCAGATTATTTTATCTCCTCTAATACCCCACTTAGCTTTCTGTGCACGGTAATAGTTCAGCAGGTTATGCAATTCCAAGAGGGGTTAATGGATCCATCGTGATAAGTTATCTTTGCAGGGTTCTTGAAATCAATAGGTGTGCACTAGTTTGCATTTGGAGAAAGGGTTAGTGGCTGTTAAGGCTGAGGACCTACCTGGAGAACACCCTACCAAGAGACCCTTCTAGTGTTACAGGTTAGATATCTGCAAGGGTCTCCAGTGAAGATGGAAAAATTGCCACTTTTACTGGTAGGGACGTGACAAGCAGCTCATGACTAAGTGCAAGCCCACTTGATCCCTGCCCCCAAATTACTAGATAGCTAGGACATCCTGCAGGACGAAGATAGCGTGCTGTGGTGTAAAATGCTCTTTGGGAGGAGGGCTGAGGGTGGCGGAGGCTTTGCCAACAGCCTGTGCTTTACCCGGGCAACACAATGCAAAGAGCTGGCTGTAAGGTGTCTGGGTTCTCATCTCGGGGAGGGGGGGGAACCTGGGGCAAACTACTGCCTGGCTGTAGTTACTGTGGGCAACCTGGTCCTGCTAGACCCCGTCCGCGTGTTATTGTAAGCTGTGGGTACCTGCGGGTATTTACATGTGATGGGGAGGAAGGGAACCCGGTGACCTCTTCCATGCCTCCCTGTTGTTCCCATGTAACTGGCTACCATTTTCTTGCTACAGGAGAAGCTCTTATCTCCTCTCTGCATGCCATCCATCCCTAAGCACACTCTGTGTGTTTGTAGGAGGACAAGTTGATGCCAGCATGTGGAATAGACTGCTGCATCTCTGAGCCATAGCCCTTGTTCTGCGGTATTTCCAACAGAAGAGGAGCAAAAGTATGGAGAGAGATGGAAATGGGGTGAGTAGAGAAGAGTCGGATGTGGCAGAGGGCATTCAGAGACCTCCCCAGCCCCAGCCCTGTACCAGTATCCCACGAAGAGGCCATGCTGCCCAGTGGCTGATTCCTTCCCCTGAGCTCCCACGCTCCAAGTCTACCCCAGAACCCACTTTTCCATAATTCCTTCCAATCCAGCAGTTTGCAGGGGGGGTTATAGCACAGCTCGCTCATTTGCTTCAGGCTCAGAGCACATCCAGCTCGCACGTGTGCTCTGGCATCGGAGCAATGCTTGCCCTGAGCTGCGCGTGATCCCGAGGTGAGCAAAGCACGACCGTGCCCGCGGTGCCCGTCCTGGGCAAGTGAGCAAGTGTAAGGAGCCGCTCTGGCAGGAGTACGCCAGCCCGATACACGATAGCCCTCAACGACAAATGGGAAAGAAGGATTGACGGGCTTGCCCTAATTCACAGAAAAGGGAGCTTGGGCAGGAGGACGACTCCTGCTTCTAGGAACAGTTGGGCAAACGGTCCGTGACGCGGCGAGGCGAGCCAGGCAGCCCCAGGCACCGCTGCCCTGCTACAGGCAGGAGCCCCCAGCGCTTGGTGGGGTTGGAGTGACAGACAGCCGTGGGGCAACAGGCAAAAGTCACCTCTCTTCTAGATTCACTGCTAGACCAGTCCTTATAAAATTCAGCCAACGTGCTTGTCAGAGAAATTGGAGAGAGGCAGAGGGTTTTTACAAGTCCTTCCCCAAGCCCCTGTGCCTTAACCCACAGCAAATAGTGTAAACGTTTTTTACACACACGACTTTTTAATTCCCACAGCAGCTCTGGCTCCCTAGCCTACTGTTTTAAAGCCTTTGCAGATTTTATATTAAACCCCAGAAAACAGATAGGAAAGTGCATTTTTTTCCATTTACATCTGAGTTACTAATTCAACATAGCCTTATTTCATAGAAGCTAGAAATACTAGCAGATCTTGAGCTGACGATGAGTATCCTTTAAAGTACAAAGGAAGCCAAATTATGCAGCCCGGAGCCTGTTGCATACAATTCTTGTTCGTAACAATTTCTGCTAGCTGTTCAAGGGAGTACGGTTCTCGGTTTCAGAGCTTAAATGACTTAACCAGACTTTTTATGAGGACACAGTTATCTAGCAGCTCTAACTGCAAAACAATGCAAGTTTCTAGAGGCAAAGCTTTGGCTGCTGGTTGTTGTTGATCAGCAACTATTCAGGAGCTTTTATAAAATGCAGATGTGATCTCATTTCTTTCTCTAGGAAACAAAAACAATGAGGTTTCAGCCTGGCCTTACTAGCAAGTAACGAGAATTGCCATCCTATCAAGTTCGCCGTCTCCAACAAAGCTTGTACACAAAAACACTTTCAAAAGCAACTAAGGTAGGTTTGCGATTCCTGGATTGATGGTGCAGAGTTCTATAGCTACATTAGTCATCTCAGACAAGTAAAGAGCAGGTATTTGAAAAGCAGCATCTTATACTTGAATGTATTCCCTGCCCCGTATCCGTGCTCAAAGTAGATTAAAAAATATGAAGAAAAATGAAATAAAAGTTTTTACAGGAAAAGTAGATCAGGCATCTGAGGTTTCTTACTGTTAAAAACTTGCAGAAATCTCAGGTAAAGAAAGTACTTAACAGCCTCCTTACCTGAACAAAACTCGTCAGCAATCTTTTAAAGTAAAGAGGTCACCCTTTTACTCATTTTATCTCACATTCTTTAGTATCCTGGGAACAGGCGAAAATGTGTGAGGCCCTTAAATATAGCCTCCCCAGTTCTTGGAGGGTAAAAGATAGGAATAAGAAGGAATTGTCAATTGAGAAGGACTGGCCTTGTCATCTTCTAGGTTTCATGTTTTCGCTGAGATTTTTACGTTGCCCCCCCCCCCCCCCTTTTTTTTTTAGCAAGCTGTTGTTTTGGATAAGGGAAGATGTTAAAAATAGTATTCTCCTGGATCTTGTAAATCTGGTTGTGTTTACACATTGTAGATTAGATTAGTGAGATTCTAGAGGTGGGTGACCTGTAGTGCCTGAAAATTAGCTTTTTTAAAAAGGAAAATAGGAAGTACTTTCATAATACAACTGTTTCTCTTATTAGATAAAAAACTGCATGTTGCTCCACTGTTTCTATTTTCTGTATGAGCCGTGCTCCACTCTATGTGTAATTATCTGCTAGAATGCATACTCTGCATGTGTTTTTAGTTAAAATTTCTTAAAACACGGTCTTGAAGTCTGCATATTTTCAGCCTAGTCCTTTCATAACTCACATAAACTAGCATGTGTCTGTTGTGCATGTGGAATATCTATTTATAATATATATTTTCAAGTATTTAGCGTAGAGATTTTGGTAGCATGTGGCATGACTAATATTTCTTTTCCTTTTTTACCATTAAATATGATAAACTAATACATATCAAGAAAAACTTTTAGTTTCACTTTTTAAGAAATAAGGTCTGTGTAGTGTTTTGTAGGGGGACTATAAATGAAGTGAGCTTTTGTAGTTCTTGCTACTTTTTTCAGTACGGGAACAAACCATATAAACTGAACTGGAAAACACTGCTCTGGAAAAGAAAAATGTTGTAGCATCTTCTTACTCTTTATTTGCAGATTCTGATTATCATCAGTATGTCACATTATAGTTCTCAAGGACACTCGGTGAGATGAGTGGTACCTTATACTGCCTGCATGATTCCTGCCTTTAGTGGTCAAGGCGTTTCTCATATGGAAGCATTTGTGATCTTTTCTCTTTGGTCGCGTTTGTTGCACAACGAGGCAGATCACAGCCGGGATAACAGCCTGGGCTTTGTTGGGAAGTGTGATATAATAGGCCTTCTTAGCAGTTTCTAATGCAAACACTTTTATCCCTAGGTCCCACTGGTGCGTGTAAACCATTTGGCAAACAATGAAACACTTAAGTGATGTGCTCTTGTTTATTTAAATAATTTTTTTGTCTCCTAAGGACTTGCTCTTGGTAAGTCCTTCTCTGAAGGCCCAAAGTTTGCTTTCAAATTGTGTCTGACTTACAGCGTAGTAACGGGAGTATAATATATGTGCGCTTTTAGTGGATCTCTTCGCTGCAAGACCCACAAAGCGGTACCTGACCTCCAGAGACCTCATCCGGCCCCACTTTCCCAGCACTGGTACAGCACTTCTGCTGGATCCTTAAGGAGAGAGTGAGGACGGGGAGAAAATGTGCCTACCACTTCTGCCTGCAGAGAGAATTAGGAAAATACTTGACAGCTGGGTCACTTATCCCTTCTGCTTCATATAAACGCTCTGTGGCTACAGCTGCGATAAAAGGGAAATTCCTAGGTATCCTTGACGCTGTTCCATTGCTCCTGGTAACACTGGAAAAGCCAGGCCACTGCTGGGCTTTGATCGCTCCTGGGGTACAGCCGGAATGCCAGCAGCTGCTCCGGATTATCCACCCGCCGCTTCCAGCGGCTGCGGAGCTGCGCTCGCACCGCGGCGAGGCGCGACCTGGCGCCGTCCCCGTCCCCGGCTCACCTCGGACGAACGCCGCCGGGTGCTGTGGGGTGCCGTAGGGTGCTCTGCCAGGGCGGGTGGTTGTACAAACAGCGAGCGGCCGCTCGGCAGTTTAACCCCCCCCCCACGCACCCTCTTGTTTGGTTTGTAGTAGCCAAACGCCTCCGTGGTGGGTGCTGTCCCAGAGGCAGCGGCCGCGTGGAAGAGCTCGCCCTCTCCGCAGTGGACGGAGAGCGGAGGAAGGAAAATCTCACCAGAGGCAAAATTAGCTGGGCTGTTTAGACACCGTCACTGTGTTTCCTATGGCGCGACGGGAGGGTGGCCGGTATGAGCGGTCCGGCCCCTAAAATGTGCCCGTTTTCCCTTTGGGGTCCGCTTCAGGTGCTGAGTTGCTCTGGTAGCATCCGGGGAGCGCTACCGATGGGCTGAAAAGCCCTGTGGAGGACCAGGAGCTGTTGGGAGAGGGAAAGAGATGCTCTGTTTGAAAAAGTAATCCTCCTAATCTTTTGGAAAGGTAATCCTCTCGTTCTTTACCAGTGTCATTTACATAGGCACTGTCTCGTGAGCCTGCTGTCTCTTGGGCACTGTCCTCATGCTCGCGTTTGGTGTTAGCAGGGCTTGTGACCAATCGAGCCAGAAGCCAGCTTCCCCCCCCCCCCCAGATCTGTTTACTGATGTTATCACTTTCTTCTAGCAACAGTATCTCAGTTTCTGCTCCAGACTGTCTCTGCTTGGGTACATGTAGGACCCTGCAGCTGGTGAGCGCTGTCTCTCAGGTCCATGGGCAAAGGTCAGTAGTTGCGTGGTGGCCTCTGGATTCCTCAGATACCGCCCCTCGTCATGTGGGGACGCATTAACCTTTGGCCCTGAGTAAGTGTCCTCGTACCTCACCTCAGTTACTCTGGCCTGCTGTTTGATCCTGTCCAATGTAAAGCCCTTTCCTTTGGCATCCTGCAAACCTAAGCCCCGTCTTGATGATTTCCACCGTGCCACCCATCTGACGCTGGTGGGAAATAGCCCGTGCGTTGCGCTCAGCTCTGAGGAAGGGGGGGCAGAAGGGGCAGCCCAGGGAGAGGTGGTGGTGCGACTGCGGCCCCTCTCGCTTTACGGAGGCGACGGGACCGGAGGAGCGGTGGTGGCTCCCTCCGTGTCACCTCTCTTCCTCGCACAAAAAAGGGATAGCCACCGTGGGAAGATGTTGATACTGCCCGTGTCATGGGACTAAGGTGTTTTGGGAGTTGGGGATCTTTGCTTTTTTAATAAATCTTGATTCAGTGGGAGTGACTCACCGAGAGGGCCATGCCCCATCGGAGTCCCTTACTTCGAATCAGGCTCTTGGGACGTCACCAGATCTCATTGTGTTCCAAAAACGTGAGATTTCTCATCTCTGCTTGTAATACAGAGCTTGGTCAGGGGCTTACCTCAGCACACCACTGCTCTTCCAGCCATCTCCCACGTTCGCCTGACACGTAACCTCACGCGGCTCCCGTGGGTCCACCTCAGGGCTGTACAGAAGGTCTTCTTAGTTCAGCTCTGATGAATGATCGTTTTACTTGTGCTGGATAAACAGCTGTTTTCTGTGTTACCTGCTTTAAGAGACTCGCTGACACGTTGTTTCTTTCCTTGCCTCCAGCAACAAGCAGACACATCCAACTAATTGCAACAGAGCCAGGCTGGCATCTTCTTGCAGTTGGGACAGCATGCAAAACGCACCATTTTTTTCCACAGCACACTACCTGGCAAATGGTCTTGAGATAAAATAGCAGGAAACAGGCACTTGCAGTTTCTTTCCCTTATCTTTTACCATTCAAAAGGGTGAAAGCAACACAGGCTTGGAGATGAGGGTCCCAAAGTGGCCAGTTCCCATTGATCGCAGCATTTCCAGCTTCAAGTCCCTACTGGGGAGGCTCTTTCCTTTGAAGTACATCTCACTTGGGCCAGAGCCAACGTCAGGAGGAGGAAACTATTAGCTTATAAAGAGAGCCCCGCAGGTAAAGTCTAACAGCCTGCTGGTTTCTTTGCTTGCAAGTATTTCCTGTGGATGCTTTAAAAACAGAAGTTATTGTGAGTTTTGCTGGTGCAGCCTGCTAGTGTGCAATGTTCTCTGCAGGCGGGAGCAAGGAATTTAGAAAAGTAGGCTTTAAAGCATCCCATTGATGCGTTTTAGCCTACCTTCATGCTTTTTAAAGGGTGCCAGAGTGTGCTTTAAAGGTGCTTTAAAAGGCCAGATAAGCTTGTCTTTGCGTGGGTTAGTCCTTTCCCTGGAGCTGGCATGCTGGAAGGGGACCGTCTCAGCAGCCGGGGAGGAGGGCAGCGCTGGGGGGGACGGTGCTGCCAAAGGGCATGAAGTCCCACTGGAGTGTCTGTGCTTTATGAACAGAGGTTTTACTGGGGCTGGTGGGACTTACGGCTGCGTTCAGCTCTTCATTCCACGTTTAGTACCAAGGTGCTGCATGCTGACCACAGGGTGATTTTTTTCCTCTCGGTACCCTCTCACTTTGCGAAGGCCATTCTTTTTGTCTGCTTTGCAGTGGAGGTAAAAAATTTCTTTTTTTCATCATCCGCTTTTCTTTTCCCACATTGCCACTGCATTTTTGATGTTCACATGTACATTGGCAGATTGGGAAATCTCCTGATGTATTGTGAAACACGCTTATCATATTCTGCCAAGTTCTAGCAGCCTATTGCTTGTCTTCCATACCACCTTGCCCATTTGAACTTCATTGTCAGGTTTATTCAAGCTTATGCCCAAATAGCTGCCTTTTATGAAAGGCCCGTCCTTCTACCCTACCACTTTTCCATGCCTCGAGTCATCTTGTGCAGTGAGGTAGCATGATGTTAAACCTCCTCTCTCCGAGGAGTTGTGCGGCATCTCTGCAAATCAAGTGGTAGCGATCCAATTTGGGATTAGGAAATGGAGGCAGACGAACAATGCTTCATTTGCATAAGACTGGAAAAACAGTCGAGGCAGAGCTGGGGCTAGAACCCAGAATAAGTCATGGGGCTGCCTGTCATAACAAGAAAGGGGAACTTGGAGCAACTTTTTCTGAGATGATTTATTAAATCTTCTGTAATTAGTTTAGTAAAGAGTAATAGGTGGGAAACAAAGGACAAGATGTTCTCTTCCAACTTTCATAGGTTGCTTGGTATCTCTCATAGCCATAAGGGATTAATGGTGGCCCCAGGGTAGGATTGTACCATAAAACTTTTATTAAATGTTTTAAAACCAATTAAAGAGACATTGCCAATTTGAGCTTCCTAAAATTTTGCAAAGTAAATTTTTTCACTTGTTGTCAAAGCACTTTGAAGTACTAGATCCTGAAATTTTTAATAATTTAAAAAAAAAATAGCTATGTATGCCCTGCTGATGCTGGCCCTATAATGTGACAGCAATTCAACTAGTTATGCACAGTAGTGTTGTGGGCAGACAACAAATAAAATGCTCCAAAGTGGAAAATCATTTTTCCTAGCTTCCTTCATTTACAGAAATATTTTAAATCTTACTTGTAGCCTCAGTAAATGACATTTTAGACAGGAGGGTTTGGGTTCTCCAATTTGATGAAGTCTCTTTCAGATAGGCCTTCCTGAAAACTATCAAGTCTCTAAACTGAAAAGTGAGAAAACCCTTTCATGAGCAATAATAATTATTAGATAGTCTATAAGTCTGAATTTCATGAAAATGGGCTTTCATGAAAAACCAAGCTGCTGTTTCAGGTATATGGTTCTGCTTATTGTAGACATGGATGCAAAATGTCCTTTTTCCATGGAGAGCATTCAGCCTGGATTTTGAAGGAACAAGCAGCCCCATGAAAGGAAAAGGCTCTGTGGGGCTCAGGGTTTAGGGTAGAAAGGAAACAAGTGGATGTAGATACAGTCACAGTTGCCTTTTGTAGGTAACGATGTACTTGCAGCAACGTGAGAAATATGTGGCGGAACTACAGGGAATCACTGATGCTAGGCATAGAATTTGCCTTGACTTTCCTGCAGCATGGGCCAAGAGACAGAGTGGGAATAAAAGGTTGGAGGCTGCTAGAGCCCTGTGCTCTCCTTATCTTCATAAGGTTTATATCCCTTGGGATATAAATTTGGAAATAAGTACTCCTGAGGTTACGGCATCCGCTCAGTGTGGAAGAAGATAAGGTAAGGAACAGCTTTTTAGACTAGATAACTTTGTTGTGACATTTTCCTTCACGTTTTGATTTCAAAACAGAAATTACTTTTGTTGGGATCAATCAAAATGAAAAGTGTGCACGCTCTTTTAACTGTCTTCTCTCTTCAGGAAGCAGTTGATTTAACCCACTCTTTATTCCCCGCTTAGGCTTGTTCCTTGCTAGATCCACACACATCTCTACTTTTCAATTCCTCTTCGGTTGTTCCTGTGATTAAAACTCCAGGATCCTCGCTCTTTAGAAAGGAGCTGGTCAGGGCACCTCTGAGGCTGCTGTAGCATCCTCTGAAGGACAAAAGCATCTCCTTGCTACCTAGAGTCCTTGGGATGTGATCTACCTCTGTCTGTGAAAGGAAGCAAAAGCTGGGGCAGCAACACCTCGCCCCTCCTGCCCAGTCCTTTTACAGGACCCTCTGGGTGCCCATCCTCAGCTCTGCACGTTGCAGAAGGCGGACACGTCCCTGGGGGGGAGCGAGCCTTGGCACGCCGTCACCGCCCGGGCTCACAGCTCTTCGTTCGTCTGCAGCTGGGACCCGGCGGACCTTTTTTTCGGTTCTGTTTTGTATAACTCCTCGTCACCGTAGCACTTCATCTGATGTGACTAACACGCATGGTTTTTCTCTGCTCTTTCCCCTGAGGAAGGCAGGGGGAGACTAGTGTGGGCAGCGCAGTATTTCTGCTTCGGTCTGGTTAAGAAACAAAACTTAAAAACATATGTTCATTGCAGTTCGTTTATGTGACAGAGGCAAGGTCGAAGAGATAGGCCTGGAAAGTGGAGCTGAAACCGCCCTCAGAGCTGGGTTGTGTCCAGGGATCCTGTTACACCGAGTTTATTGCAGGCTGGTATTTAAATTCACTATAGCCTGCCCCATCACTGTATTTTTAAAGGTCCCTTTCTTTTAGAAATCTCTTTGTTTTGTCTCCTTCTCCTTTGTTCACTTTCTACATTTGTTGTTCCCTTCAGGACAATTTCATTTTTAGAGATACCCTCTGTCCTGCAGAAAGCATCATATATACTATAGAAACACATTTGTACAAATATTGATAGTCCCAATTTTCTCCTTATCTAGACCCTTGTTGTGTTGCATGCTGTGCCCTTGCTCCACAACTCCTAAATTTCCACTCCCGTCGAGGCAGTCTGTACCCCTGAAATACATACGTGTTAATAAAGCGACAGTTGGGGTTGGCAGGAAATGGTGATGGAAGATTTCCTCATGAAAAAGTCAGGACTGGCACGTCTGGTTTTCATTCTTCATCACGGCGAAAGGAGAGGTTTGTAAATGAGGGTGGGAAGAAACCTGAGGAGGGGAGATCTCGGGGGATAAAGTCCTGTCTGGGGGGGACGGAGGTGGGGGGGCAACTGGCTTCAACTCACAGCTGGGGTGGACCTGGATGTAGACCTGAAGCCCCTGCCTCTGTGAGCTTGCTGGTGGGAGCTGCTCCCCTCTTGATCAATGTTAAATATTTAGAAAGCAAGAAGAGAAATGAGAGAACAAACGGCAATTAACTTCATGATGAGAGGAGAGCACCCGGCTGCGACGTAGGAGATGGAAGTTCAAACCTTTGCTGAAATCTGTCGCAACAAGGAATTAAACTTTCTCCTTCATGTTCTCCTCCAGCTCCGTTATCCCCGCCAGGGCTCATCCTGCTCCTCACCAGCCAGACCTTCCCTGGGGCTGGGAACTTGCAGCAACTCAAGTGTTTCTCCTGGGAAAAAGTTGCCATAAAGTGCTTCCCGTCACTTCTAGGAATGCGAATGGGATTTGATGAAGACAGCTGTCATTTGGTTATACCTCTATGCAACTTCTTATGGTCTTTAGTGCAAATGTAATTAGAAACTGGAATTTAAAAAAAAACCAAAACAAACAACAGGCAAATTGGTTTTTTCTGAGGAGTTTTGGTAAACTTGCACTTTGTTACTGTGGTAATGCTATGGAAATGTGATTAGTGGGGCCAGGGAGAGCCGAAGCTGGCTATGTTTGTGAAGAAAGCTGAGATTTTTGATAGAAGTACATGGTTTTGAGCACTCCTATTTGCTCTTCCTCCTAGTGATATTGGTGGGGATTTAGTTGTTAATTTTACTGGGAACAGGATCCAGTGTATAAACCGTGATCAGCCCTCCACTAACCAAAAACTGGAAAACATCTACTCACCCACTTCTGAAATGTCTGGATGCAAGTAGAAGTGATCAGAGGCCTCTCTGTTGCTCAGAGAATATATTTGCCACAGTGGACTAATAAACTTTTCCAGATTTCATTCCTTAAAAAAGTTATTTAATTAAGAGGTCAGTCCTATTTGTAAACAAAGCTGTCTGAATTTAACATTAACGGAAAGCATCAGGGGCTCTTACAGTATTTTTCCCTGTGGCTAAGTGCCGGTGCAGTTGCTTTTTACAAAACTTAGTGCATATGATTCTTTTTTATTAGAAAATAAACAGAAAACACATGCCAATCAGCAGCTTCAAAAGGTCGTTGCTGCAATATCAGTGCTAGAGCTGTGCAGAGCCTCCTAATGAAACAGGAAAGTGGGGAAGTTGTTTTCAGGCACTTTGGTAGAAAACTGAAGCTCTGGCCAGCACTTTGGTAGAAAGCTGAAGCTCTGGCCAGCTTAGTGAAAGATTTATGAACCTTCTGGGGAGTCTCCGCTACATTTAATGAACCTACACTGATTTCTTTGCCGCTCCTTTGAAACCAGGTGAAAATAAATAGTCTGAGGATTCAAACCAAACAGAAAAGAGGAGAAAGGGACACTGCTAGGATGGGAAATCTTGTACAGACACCTGAAAAACCAAAGCAGCTGCTTTTTTTTTTGTTGCACTGGCAGGAACACTGTGCAGAGGGTGGGGGGAGCAGTCGCCTCCCAAACTTTTGGGTAATGACATCCTACTCGCTCTCCCCCTACCCCATGGCTGATGTCGGCAGCGCTGCGTGGTGCTGTTCACATTATCTGCCCAAACCAGAGGTCTGCCAGGGACACGAGCCTCCTGCCACGCAGCGGGAAGGACGAGCTCTGGGTAGGGACCCAGACTGCACGAGCTCGGCAGCGGTGGGGTTACGCCTTCCAGCTATCCCAAATTGTTTTGCCATGGCAGTGCTGAGTTTACCATAGGTTAACATCCTGCTTTTGGGGCAGGACCTGTAGCTGGGGTATCATCATTTAAGGCTATCATCATTTAAGGCCAGCGTGGATACCTCTGTGTCTGGAGTGCTTCGTATCCCGCGCCCTGTGCCTCCTTCGCTTTTTATATAGTGTCGCTTGTACATGGTGTCGTTTTACTAGAACGACGCTTGTTAGACGGTGCTGTAACCAGAGATATCCTGACCTTACTGTCACATGCTGGCTATTTCTCATGCCAAAACCAAAAGGTAAGGAAATAGAAACTAAAAAGATAAAGCAATCACTGGCTACGTATTTGCATTTCTTTCTCCCGAGCCTGTAAATACTCTAGTTCGTGGCAATGTTTCTGTTTGGGATTCCTGCTTCGTTTCTGCTTGGTAACTGGCTTTGAAGAGGCTTGGGGGTTTTATTTACTTTTTCAAGGGAGAGAGAAGAAAGATAAGAGGAGGTTGACTGAGGCTGTTGTGAGGCCGGTGAAGCTGCAGCGCGCAGAGGGCCGGCTGGGAGCATGGTTCGCTCTTCACGTGTGCTTAGGGAGGCAGCCAGGTTCCCAGCCAGGATGGACAGCTAGCAGGGAAGAAAATAAAAGCACAAAAAATACTCTGCAGTCACATGGCCAGGTTCTCCTTGGGCTGGCCTTCAACCTCCTGTCCCCGTCGCCCTTACTAGGCAAGGCTGTCTCTCCTGGCTTGTGTAAAAAAGAGCTATGCTCTTTTAATTAAAGCTGTGTCTTTAAGCAGGTTTCCAGTAAAGTAGTGCAAGTGCCTAGACTCTTATTTCAGCATGAAGGTTTATTATTTTTTTTAAAATAATTGACTGCGGAGTTATTTTAGCTTTGGTAAATCAATTAAGAGCAGACTGCAATTAATACACTATTTTCACATCTCCTCAAAAAGAGTGTGTGATACAGTGTTTAAACGTGTAGAAAATCATGCTGGACAAAGCTTGATAAACTTTGGTTCCTTTCCAAAAAAGTGAAGAGGAACAGATTTCTCTTGTACCAGGTCTTCCGGACCTGGTTTTGCAGAGTGATCCCCAGGCGGTCTCTGCTGTATCTCGCTGTACCCAGGCTCCTTCCTATTATATCAGTGTGTGGTCCCTTATAGCAGCTCCCAAGATTTTAGGTTGTGACCTCTTAAAGAACAAATGCATGTTTCTCTGCAGAGAAATGCAAGGATGGGAGCGTGGAAATTTCTGACATTTGCAATTTCATTTCAGTGTTCAAATTTTAGAAATGTATTTCTATTAAGTAGCTAAGCGAGCGTCGAGGCCAAATGAAAGTCACTGGAACGTTAGCATGTATGGGAGGGTGGCTTCTTGTGTGTCCCATCAGATGAGAAGACCTCGTGATAGCCCACAAGCTCTTCTGGAATCCCCTGCCGAAGGGACACAACTTCATTAACGGCCGCCTCTTGGCTACAAGAGAGCTCGTTTCTCTGAGAAGCAAGAGCCCTTTTCTTGCCCACTCTGCCTTTGAACCAAAAAGCATGAAGCATGATGCCGTATGACTCCCCGAGTTTTGTGATACGCATGGATGATTTTGCCAGCATTGTTCACGCAAAGCGGTCCGAGAAGCAGAGGGACTTTGCATGCAGCGCGTCCCCTCTGAATTGTCCCACGGTGCCCTGTCCCACCGGACCACCTCGGCGGGGGAATCAACAGCAGCCGTTCATTAACGCGGAACAGAGATCCGGTGCTGGCCATAGGAAGTAAAAGCCCTAGAGCACACTGCAGTAGCCTTGTTCTCCCTTTACAAAGCTGCTCTCTGTTAAACCATGGTATCGACCCGCACTGGCGTACAAATGCCCTTCGTTAGGGTTTGCACATTCTGTTACGTGAGGCTGCAGTTAAAAAGCAAACGAACAAAACCTGCTTGTGGTAATTTACCGTTTAATGGTATTGGAAGTGAGTTTATTCAGGAAAAAAATGATTGGGGTGATTATGCCTAACTAGTGCTGGAAGGAGCAGGACGCTCAGGAGCTGAGGTGGTGGCTTCACCGGTGTCTCCGAAGGAGATGGATTATCTGCAAAATCTCAGCCTGATGTGGCTCTCCCAGAACGCAGCCCTCTCCTAAGACGCAGATCCTTATACATTTAATAAGGTGTTAAAGCAGAACTTGATATGTTCATTCACATTCCCCTGTTCTGGATCTTTTCATTGACCATCTGGTGCCTTTTTTTTTCTTTTTAAGACACTTTTGCATCCTGCACATGACTTTCTGCTCACCCTTTGGGCCCCAGTTTGGCAGAGTGCCTGGGAATGTGCTCGGTGTCCTGTCCCTTCCTAACTCAGCAAAACACTGAAGACAGTGCGTAACGATAAGCTGTCGTGTCTCTGTTCCCACCTCGCCGGGAGAGCCTCATCCTACCAGCTGCTAAAGCAGCCTTTGGTTGGAAAGTGGGAGAAGGATGCAAGAGTTTATACAAACAGCGCTTGTATTCCCAGGGAGGTTTTTAACTCTTGTTTTGGTGGCTCGCTCAGATTTGCATACGTGAGTAGCGATAGCAGCCTGGCGTTAAGGTGGTAGAAGCGAGAACTGTTAAAAGAAAAAAAATAAATTCCTTTCATGGGTCCAAGTAGAGTTACTCTCTGACGCTGAGAGCTGAAAGACTTTCCAGTCAACTCTCCATTTCCTCTGTGTGTTAATGTTACAATTACAAACATAGCTAGGTTTTGCTGTGTGAAAATTCAGTTCATTCACTTGGGTGGAGGAAACGCAAAAACTCTACCCTTTCTGAACTGACCGGAGTGAAAGGCCGTATTTTAACCTGAAGAAGAGCTAGCAACTGTGGAGAATGTCTGCTGAAAAATGAAACCCAAGAAATTACAGTGAACGAACACCAGACTGCGTTTAATTTTAGCACGTCTGCGTGCGCATGGGTGTGATTGAGAGAGGGAGAGGAAGGACGGATCTGATACCAACCATACTTAGTTTAAGAGCGAAGGCAGAGGAGGCCATAGTTACAGACAGCTTCAGGAATGAGTTTAAGTCTGTTGAAGGAACCCGGTGTAAATGGCTGTGGGTGTGGATTTTTCACGCGGGGCAGCAGCCCTGCCACCACCCCTGCCGTGCTGGGGGCCCCTTCAGCCACCGAAGCTGCGCTCCCCCCGAGCGGCACGGGCTGGGGGACCGGAGCCCCTTTCCATCAGCACCGCTGCGTCTCCCGTCCGACTTCTGCCAGGAGAGATGTATTGGTGAGAGGGTTCCCTGCTCTGAGCGGGCCTTGCTGTGCTGGCACAACGCTGCTGCGTGAATTAACTAATAAGCTAAATCAGCTGAACTGTTTTAAGTTCGGTTTGTTTAAGGGGCCTTTTACAGTGGTGCAAGTACATTGCTCTTACACTGAATCTTTTAATTGCTCTTCTCTGGGTATCTTCTGCTTTGTCATGTTGATGAGGTTCTTATTTGATTTATTTAGCCAACGTATTTTGGCTAACAGTATGGTGCCCTCTGCTCCAGGAGGCCTTTTTCGTTCAGGTGCTACCACGGCTTTTCTAGGAAGCAAGCCAGGATTTTTCTGGTCATCAGAGTGCATCTGCATTTGTTCACTGGTGTTCTTCTTCCCTTATCTCTGTTTGTGTTGTGTTACCATCCAGGGAGTTCCTGCACTTGTCCCATGTTTGTATGGTGCCCAAAAGATGACACCTCTGTGAGCTTGTGGTCTGTGTTTGGGGCAAGAAGTCCCAGAGAGAGTGGCTAGAGATTGCTATAAAGATCTCAATGTTGTATTTTGTTCTCCTAAACAAAATTCCTGCTGTAGGTCTTCCTACATGCCGAAGTAAGGAATCCATGTGAAAGTGTCTTCATTCCGTGTGTGTTTATTATCAAAGTCCTTCAGGTTTTGTTTAACTATTTTGATGTGTCCAGTTTCTTATCTGATGCCTTCTGGTTACCTTTCTAATTCAGGGACAAAGTCCAAAGAAAGATTGGCATCTACTTATGGAGGGTGGAGTTGGCAGAGAAATGGATTAGCTCTGCCCCCTTTTTGATTGGAAAGTTGTCCTTGTAAAATAACCCCAGCTGATGTCTGAAAGAGAAAGTGTTCCTGCATCTCCTGCAACTGCTATTGTCGCAGTCCCCAGAAAGAATATATCTCACTTTAAATTAGAGGGGCAAGACTGCTCCTGCTGTGGAGCTGTGGTACCACAGGTGATGGGGCTGGGATGCACGTTCAGAAAGAGAATCAACTGCAGGCAAAGGTCTCTTTGGGCTGCTTTCATCACCTGTCCTCAAGGACATCCAAGGTTCAAGGTCCCCCACTATCCCCAGGTGCTCCGCTCCACTGCTGCATCATCCCTATGGCTGGAAAACAGGCCCTCATGCTTCACCTAAATCTTCCACCCTGTGATTTAAAGACTATTTAAAGACTTCTTGTCCTAACCCACCAAAACCGCCATGGTGTAGACTTTGTGTATGCTCTGCTTGCTTTAATGTAGAGCATTTGCATTTCTAAGAGCGCACAGAAACAAGAAAGTTAACTCACACCTTGCAAGGTGACTTATAAGCCTTTCTGGCTCAGCAGGGACTTGACTGGAGGACCAAAAACCTCCCCTCTTACTGTACCAGTATAGTTTTAAAGCACCCCAGGGCATCCTGGCTGCTAGTATTTAATGAGTGGCCATGCTTGGATACTGTGAAAGGAATATAAGAAGATTTATTAGAAAGAGCTTGTGTTTTCTTAGTATGTGCTTGCGATCTGCCATCTGGCAGGAGCAAGGAACAGCAGTAATTCTGCAACCTCTTTCAGGTTAGGGTGAGCAACCATGGGTGCCTACCAGAGTCAACAGTGAAATACCCGAGCACAGCAAGATAGCAGGTGATCTTGTGGTGATTATTAATGTGATATGTGTAACTGTGTCCAGGTAATTATCACAATGAGTTATTCACAATATTCCCTGTTGGTAGAGACAATATTGCATATATGTTAATGAGGGGGGAAAATGAATAGGGATGTGGTTAATGGTGGTTGCTTTAACTGGAGACCAGAAAGAAAATCCTCTCTGGGGTCATTTGCTCCTGACACTCTGCCAGAGCAGAATTTACTTCAGCTCCCAACTGCTCCTTCTATTCCAGCTTGAAATGCCTGAAGTGATGGTGATGTTGTCATTCTTGTGAGCTATGACATAAGGTGCAAGTGAGTCTCAATCTTGGAAGATGAACGCAGTCCTCAAACAGGCCAAGTTCTCTCAAGTTCTCCTTGAGAACCAGGTTAACACCTTTTCAAGTACCTAAACAACCCACTTCAAGTGGCCGTGCAACAGCCAATTTTTCCGTGTTTCACCAAAGCTGGAGGAAAAGCAGTGCTTTCGGACAGCATTCCACAGCCACTGCTTTGATTTTGGAAACATATTAAAAAAAAAAAATTATATAATTCTAGTGAGCTGAATAAAGCTGAATTAGCAAATCGCAGATACCCAGAAGGAACAGTGTCCTGTTTATAAGGAAAGAGTGCGGTTACTGTGGTCAGACAGCTGGGCCTCAGGCCAGGTCATGCCTCCTAAACATATTTTATCTAACCTCGTGTCACAGGCAGGATGTGGGGAATGTAAAATTTTCTCTTCTGGAAGGTGAGGGCCATTCACAGAGAGTGTAGACTGGCATCACTCCCCTGACAGCTGCTTTGCCTTACACCAGCTGAACCTCGTCTTCTTAATTAGGGTATCAGAGGAAATTTCCAGACCTGCCGGGATCAGGATTGGTGTGGATCCACCTCGGTGGCTTTCCCGGGGCAGCCAAGAAGGCAAAGGCGGGCTGTGACCAGGCCTGAATGGACCCATTCTTCTCAGCCAACTGCTAACACTTAAGGTATGTCTCCGCTTGGCAAACGCAGGGTGTGACTGTGGCGCATAAATCATGCGTGCAGCTAACGTGGGCTAGAGACTTGCGAGGCTGTAGGCAGAGTCCCCGGGGAGTCCTTGCTCCTGCCGCTTGCACTTCTACGCCTGTGCCGCTCTGCCCTGGCTGCTGGTGTTGCGTAGGGTGGCTGGAAGAAGCTGTCAGGGCTACAGAAGCATCTCTGCTTGGTTGGCTGGAGCTAAGGGGACGTCTAGTGGTGGTATTTTAAGATCCAGATTTCTACGGTACGAACGGCATCTAGTTTTGCCGTTGTTGCTGCAGCTTCCTTGAAAGTGACGGGCAGAAGCAGCAGTGAGATTAAAGGTATCTTGTGTCGTGTTTCCTTTGTGAAAGAAACTCTCAACTTTAATTACTGGAAACAGGCAAAGTCCAGCCTGGAGTCTCCGCGTGGCAGTCCCTGTGGTGGCAGCGAGGCTTCCAAATGCAAAATGGGCATAACTAGTGCAAAACTGCTGCTGTCTTCCTGACTTGGCCCGGTGGGTTTTATGTGGCCTCTGTCTCTGCACGTGGAGACCACAGACCGTAATCAAAAGTAATTTAAACTTTGCAGTTTGAATTTTTTATGTGTGAATACACAGAACATATAAGACATTCACCACTTAGGCAGTGCAGTGAGACCACGCTGTGTGATACAGATGTGCAGAAACTGGTTGCTGAGTTCTCAATACTGTGCGCTGATTTTCTCAGTCATATATCAACTCCCCTTGGACAATAGTTGGGGCCTTAGCATGGGGTAAAACCAAAAGAGACATTTCCTTTACCTGCATGCTTATACACCACTGTGACTAAGGCGAATGTTTGTAACTACAGGTAGCGATGCAAGACAACACAGTGAATAAATATTGAAGGGAGATTAAAAGAGGATCGCTAATATCATCCTATTTGCTTTTAGGATTTAAAAAGACTTTCCTTGGTAAATGTTACGCAGTCGGTGGTAGGTTTGCTCTGAGGGAATGTACTCACAGAAAGACAATGCTTTGGCAAAATGATCTTTGAGGCTGTGCCAAAAACTGGTAGAGAAACTCAGGTGCAGCTCTCAGTGGGATGGTCCTCCCTGATGAGGATCATCGCAAGAGGCAGACATGGTAATGTATTGCCAAACTGCCTCCGCTTTCTCCCCAGTCTAAGAAATGCATCGTTTCCTCAATGTAAAGGAACTAATTACTTATTTTTCAGGCTATTAAACCAAATGCAATGTATACGTGCCCCCCCGATGTGTTCTGGAATTGCTGCTGCTGCAATCACAGCAGGGAAGGATTTTGCTGCTGCTGGTGCTGTGTTTTTCTTGTGGCGTATTATTAGACAAAGCTGTCTCTTGTTCTCCAGGTTTTTTTAATGCACAGGGGAAACTTCTGCTCTAGCTCCTTGGCTAGTTTTCTTTTCTGAACCCTAGAATTCATTTCTTTGAATGTCTCTTTGCTATTTCTCAGTAATTCTTTCTCCTTTATTTTTTTTTCTTTCTCCTAGCATGAGGTCTTTTTTCCCCTCCTCAAACCAGTGACCAGCAAAAAAGACCTTGAGTAAGAATCTCTTGCCCTTAACCACCTAATTTATTTGGCCCAGACTTTTCTCTGCCTTTCTGGATTGTGCGTTTTCAAGCCCAGTCATTACCTTGATTACAGAACAACCCTCAGTGATGAAATAGCTCTGGTGCCGAGCAGAGAGCGCAAGCAGAGCTCAGACATGTACTCATCCTTCAGGCAAGCTTTCATGCTCCTATGCTTGGAAATGGATAAAATGCCCCATGTGATGTACTGAAGTGGTTTCCTTTTCCATGGATTCACGATGAAATGTGGTTTGTTTGTTCGGGTTTTTAAAAATTCCTCCCTTCTCACCTCCCAGATGTTTCCAACTGATTATCTTTTGATTTTTGAAAATTTAACTAGTTTTTATTTAGTTCTTACTTATTCTTCTTTACTTAATGTTTTTGCCAAGACATGTACTAAAAATTTGTAAAGAGCAGATCTGTGGGTGGGGGTAGTATGTTTTGCCCAGTGAGACTCTCCCTGCCCGTGCCGCACAAGTGTAAATTGTTTTAACCTCCTCAATTTCTGGGAGAGGAAAAAAAAAAAGTAGTTGTAAAGTCACAGGATTTCACTTCACCTTTTTCTGTGCTGTGACTTTTCCAAGGCTTGTGAGGTACTGAAGGGGTCTGTGACGGGAAAAGTTAGCAAATGCCTTTTTCTTTGTATCAGCAAGTTCTGCCGGGCTGCCGTTCTGTTATCATATCCCCTCTTCTGGCCTTGCCTCACTCATCTATAGCAGCTATCGCTACTTTGGGCTGCGCTGCAAACAGCAAACCCCTGAAGAAGGGGAGGGTGCCTCTCGTTTGGAAGAAAGCTTCCATTTTCTAGATACACTTGGAGTCAGTTTTGAAGTATCTCGTTGCTTTTGTGAAGGATTTTGTCATGCGCTGCTTCGTGACACGCTAGAAACCAATTTGAATTTCCCAACTCTTTCGCAGCACATCACTCTATTTTCCATCCGTCTCACCGGACAGAATAGATTTGCACGTGTAGGGTCTACGCAAGGGTGGTACCTGTATCCACGATGGAAATCTTTCCTCCTTTCTCGTGACGTGTCTGCACAGGGTGTGTATTTAGTGTGAGTATGCTGATGTGCAGGCAACGTGTATCGTGACCCTTCGAGTGATGCTCAGAAGACCTGTCTGTGGGCTTGCACCCTCGCTGCATCCCATCGCTCCATCCCATCCCGGGCGGTGCTGCCCATCGCTTCTCCCGTGGAGCAACAGTGCCAGCTGCTGGCTGCTGAGCCCGGCCTGCCAGGGGGAGCGGCTGCGCCTGGGGGCTTGCTCCTGTAAAGCTTAATTCCGAAGGGCATCGGTGCCTAAACCGCAGCATCCCTTTGCTGATGGTTTGGGTACTTAGCAGTCATATCTCCGTTTGGTAGTCCTTGTTTCCATACCAAAATCATATTCTGTTGTGCGCTGGTAAGCCCACGCCGGTTACCTTTCTTTGTGACGTTTCTCACAATCGTTTCAAAACTAATGTCGTTTTAAAGCTCCGTGTCTCTCCTGATCTTCCAGGGCTGGCTGCTCAGAGGGAGGAGAAAGTTTCTGCTCTGAGCAGTGGAAGGGCCATGAAAGCTGTTTTGTGCTCCCTGGGATTTTTTTCAATCATTCAGTTGTGGCAGCAATTTGTCAGCTACAAATTTGAGATGCTTGTATGTGTTACAGCCACGATGAGCTCTGGGAGAAATGAGGTGGTGGTTTATGTATTTCTGCACAGGGTACCACATACCAGTTTTGGTCAGAAAAATGGGAAAGAAAATGGGGAGGGTAAGAAAAAGAAGAGAATGTACAGGTGTACATATAAGTTTGATTTTATTAGAACTTTAGTGAAATGCTTTAATAGAGAAAATGGAATTTTTTTTTTCCCCCAAAGAAATATCAAATGGAAAAGACAGGTCTGTTTCTTTAAAAGTTTCCTGTGAGAAGGTGTTCTCATTTTTGTTTTGCTCCATAAGGATTTGTCTTTGCCCTGTCTCCTTCCCTTTTTGGCCTGCAGCCCTTTTCTAGGGGATTACAGTGTCTACAGGAGGTGGCAGGAGAGGGGACATAGGTGGGGAGTAGGAAACTGGGGAAGGCAAAAATCAAACCAAACGAAAAACTGAGAGCCTTGAAGAGAAAGCGGAAAGAGGGTGAATGGGTAAAGCAAGAAGCCTGGGAGAGATGATCGGGGGAAGTTTGCAGAGGGGAAAAAAAAAAAAGGAGGGACAGGCAGCCAAACAAACTGAAAGTGAGTTTGATGAGTCAGGGTTTCTGTGGGTTTCTTGCACCTCCCAAAGGGCCATTTTCTACTTCCTCCCAGCCACAAATGTTCTTCATAATTTTTTTTGGAACAGAACACGAGAGGAAAACAAATAAATCAGCTATTCTTAAACATACGTGACAAGCCCAGGCTGAGGCACAGGTGGACTACAGCCACATGAGATCTTTAAGTCGAGGTCGGAGAACTTTGGCCACCCAGCAGGTTTAGCACCGCTTCCAGCCCTCTGTTACTCTTTCACTCATGTGGGTTTTCTTTTTTTTTCCCAATCCCTTTAAAGGGAAATCTAAACTAGGCTTTCAAAAAAAAAAAAAAAAAAAGGCATTTTGATGCTACCTTGAAAGACAGCCATCAAAACTCCTTCTGTGAAACTGAAATCTCAGGTTTTGGGGAGGGTTTTTTTCAAGTGAAGCTGATAAAACCTATGACAAAAGTAGCGTCCAGGCAGCCTGTCGCTGTAGCCCCATCTGGGAGCCCCAAGGTGGCCCTGGACACCCCTGGGGACGGGAGGGCCACCATGCTCCGCTCAGGAGAGGAGAAATTGTGAGCAAGTGCAGCACTGCTTATGTCGTGGGTCCGGCGGCAGTCGGGTGCTTTGCTAAATGTCAGGAGCGGGAAATCTGAGAAATTAGGGGACAATCTCAGTCAGTTTTTCAAGTCTGTGATATCCTGATTCCTGGGGGTGCTGGGAATAGTTTGAAAGTGAAATTCAGGTATTGCCTAACATCTGAGAAAGCAGAAGGCAAATAAACAAAAAAGGAGGTTTTAATTTAAGAAATTTCTTTTTTTTCTAAATGAAACTTAACATCTTCTGAGGTCCTAGCACATGTTTATGGGACTCTTCCCTGTGTTTGAACATGATGCAAACATGACAATATCCCAACCCTCTGCTGCTACTACAGTTTTCACTTATTCACCTGTATACTAGCCATGTCCCTCCTAGGTACAGTCACAGTCCTATTTGCTAACAATCTGGAAAAGAAAGAAGAGTAAGGACAGCAGAGACTATTCTAATTTGGCTCCTGCAGTAAGCACTTACAGGGGGCAAAAGCTATACCCAGTAGGAATGAGCCATATGTGGCCCCAGACCTCCCTAACGAAGCACTAACCCACTACTTCCGTGAGCTCAAAAAATAATTTAAGGAGTTTGGGATTCTTGTTTCTTAGCAAATGCATTTTAATATTCCAGAAAATTATTATAATTATTTTAATAGCTGTAGGCAGAGAAAGAAGCACTCAAAGCAGAACAAATTATAACTACATTATAGCAGATATGTGCTGCAAACACCTGCAAGTGCCACTCAGTTGATTCTCTCACAACCCATTTTTAACTAGCTTTTGCAGGAGCGGGAGAATGGGGACATTAGCTTTGCTGGCTAAGTTGGTTTTCTATGAAGAGGAGTGCCAGATGTGACACAAGGAAGCATGCAGGGGAGAGTGAAGTATAACCATCCCCTTTCAGTGACAGCAAGCTGTCAGGTTGACCTGAGCCACACGGTGTAAGGTCAGGTCAGTGTTTGGGAGATGGATAGCTAATCCAGCCTTCCAAACCCCAGCTGATCCTCCTGACCTTTCTCTCTCCCCCATCTCCTCCCACAAGGATCCGTTCTGGTTTTCCACTTGCTGACAATAAGAGCACATTTATATACGAGGATACATTTAATCTAATGATGTTATAAATGTAACAAGAATAAGGTTCTATAATAAGAAATGTTATTGTAATACTTGTGTTTACAGTTTGGATACTACATGGCATTCAGCTGGATTCTTTCTTTGCATGTTCATTGCTTAAATCACCTAATTGCCATGTTTTACTTTAAATTGCAGAGTACAGAGAAGTTTTATTTAGTGTTATAACCTCATTTCACAGAGGGTTTGGGTTTTTTATAAGAGTTTTGTCACTTATATTGCTCATTATGAGTCTTTCAGGGTCTGCCATTTTAATGTTTTATTTGTACCAATTATGGCTGAACCTATAAAGTAACAGTTAAAAACTGTTCTTTAAAAATAAAGAGAAAATCACAGATTTGGTCAGCAGCAGGAACTTATTTAAGTCACTAAAGGCATGTCTGGAAGCTTGAGAGTGGAAAGCCAGGAGTGGCTGGAGAGCTACCAAACAAAGCACAGAAATGCCGGGAGACTTACAAGAAAGGGACGTCCCTTTTGGGGAAGCTGTTCTGCTTGAAGAACCCCCTCGACAAAATTTCTAAGGTTATAAAAAATAAAATAACGTGCGTGCTCTGAAGGAAAGAGATTAGGTTCTTTCTTACTAGCTTGCCAGCAGGACACAGTACTGCTGTCCACCTTCCAGCTGGAGACTTGCAGAAATCCTATAAAGCTCCACTCTGACTAGTAAGTAGTTAAAAGACCACTTCCTGCGCTTTGTGTTTGTGGTTTAACCCCAGCCAGCAACTAAGCACCACGCAGCCACTCACTCATTCCTCTCTGTTCCCAGCAGGATGGAGAGAAGAACTGGGGAAAAAGGAAAAAAAAAGTAAAACTTGTGGGTTGAGATAAGAACGGTTTAATAACTAAACTAAAATATAACAATAATAAAAATATAATAATTGTAATGAAAAGGAATATAATAAAAGAGAGAGAAATAAATCCCAAGAAAATACAAGTGATGCACAATGCAATTGCTCACCACCTGCTGACTGATGCTCAAACAGCGATCCAGCCTTCCCGGCCAACTCCTCCCAGTTTATATACTGAGCATGACGTTCTATGGTATGGAATATCCCTCTGGCTAGTTTGGGTCAGCTGTCCTGGCCATGCTCCCTCCCAGCTTCTTATATACCTGCTTGTTGGCAGAGCACGGGAAACGGAAAAGTCCTTAATTTAGGATAAGCACTGCTTAACAAACATCAGCGTTTTATCAATGTTATTCTCACACTAAATCCAAACCACACTTTACCAGCTACTATGAAAAAAATTAACTCTATCCAAGCTGAAACCAGGACAGTGTTTTACCATCTGTAGCATTTTCCTTCCCAATGAAACAACTACCTGAGGGGTCTGATTTGGACTCAGGTGCCCTTGCACCTTGGCACCCTTCCTTTCTTCCCCAGGTCCCCAGGGCTTGGTCTCTCCCTCCTGGAGGCCTGGACCCGAACTCCCTTACCAGGAGCACACTGATGCGAGAAAAGCCATGCAAAAAGGCATTGCTTGTGAAGGAAATAATTGAAATTCTGTGAAACTGCTTTCTTCAGCATGTACGGGTCTGTTTCTAAATGAAAGTGTCTTAAGTCTTTATTAGCGATGTAAATAATTGACCTGGATGTCATGCCTTTTTTTTTTTAAAAATTTCTTTTTTTTTAATTAAACAAAATGAAAATCTTTCCAGGCCATGTGGTTGCAATTTTCAAGAGTCTTGTTCTAACCATGTTCTGATTTACTTTATTTTCACACAGATGTGTTCCTTGAAGCCGTACGTTTCTCTGAATAAGGGGAGCAGGCTACACGCTTTCTTATCCATCACAGGCCTTTGCCACGAAGATAACCAGCCTCTTACCGTGACTATATGATTATTTATCTAATATGCTATTATATCATTAAGAAAACTTAATGGTGGAAGAGCACCAAAAATGCTGAGCGGACCCGACCGAGAGAGGAGGAGGCGAAGGTCGGTAGCTCTGCGCCCCGGGCTGCGATGCCAGGCTGGGGAGGGCACAGAGCTCTTACTCCCTGGTGTACCGGCCCCGGGGGTCTCACTGCGGGGGGAGTGGGATGCCGTGGGGACAGGAGACGTGGCTGGGTCTGCTGGGACAGGGGGGGTGGCTGTCCCTGAGCCGTGTGCCGTGATGCCGCTAGATGTCCCTTGTCACCCGGCTGTGGGGGTGGCTAGTCCCCATCCCTGCGCTGCGGGGGTGTGGGATGGGGAGTTAGAAAGAAGGTGGTGTTTGAAGGGTTAAAGGTGGAGAGGGGTCGTGTCTGCCTTAAGGAAAAAGTCTTCTGTTAGTCTGGGGGGGAACGGCGTGGGTAGCAAGGAGAAAGGTACTTCTGCAGCCTCTCCTCTCTGAATTTCCCTTACTCCGTCGTAGGGAGGTGTTTGCTCTGAAGGGCTTATTTCCACCAGGGCCAGTCCAAATTTCCCGATGAAAAGAAGTTGCACTAGGAAATGCTGGTTTGGTAGCCCAACGCCGTGGCTTTGGCTAATTTTTGCCAGCTCTGACGCAGGCTCGCGCGGTACAAGGTGGTGTCTGCGTCAGCGGAGCTGGTGGGAAAAGGGGACAAGTACCTGTGGGCTTTCCTTGTGCCTTCTTAGTGACTTTGCTATTTTAGGCATATTTATATTGAAAAAGGCCAGAAAAAGAGGTCAATTCTGTGAAGACCTGCTTGACCCAAAGCACTTTCTACTAGCTGGGGGTACAGGGCAAGAAATCATATTGGGGGAAAGAAATTGGTCTCAATCTGGTTCAGACAGAAGCCAAAGAATTAATAAATAAAACCTTTCCTCCTCTTTGCAGGCTGCTGGGGGGCAGGAGACCACCTGCTTCGTGCGAGTTGGGAGAGCTGGAGTTGGCCGTCGGCCACCCAGCAGGGACCTAGCCCTGTGGGGACACCAGAAGCCACGTGCCAGGCTCCTGAGGGTGGTCCCCAGGGCCACCTCTCCCCTTCCCTGGGGATCATCCCAGGTTCAGCCCCTCCATCTCACTGGTGGAGCGGTAGCCGCAAAGGCTCGGCGTGCCCCTGCGGAGAGGGGAAAGGGCTGGTGGGAGAGGGAGCAGCCTCTGAGGGAGGTGGGCTGGGGGATGCACGTGGCGTGGAGCGGGCAGAGCTAAGGACAAGGGTCTGCAAGCTCTTGGAGACAGTGCCTAAAGGGGGCGCAGGGAAACCTCCCAAACCTGCTTCCACCCGGCCTCCCAAAACCTCTCCTTACGCTTCCCAGCCCCTGTGGAGGCACACACAGCCCCACGTGGAGCCCACGCTGCTCGGCCACGCGGTTTGTGTTTGCCACGTGGCTTGCCCATCCCTCCAGCCAGCTGTGCTGGTCCTGCCATGCTGGGGGTCCTCTTGTCCCTCCAGACCAGTTTGGCAGCTGGGCTAGGAGGGCAGCCGCCAGCAACGGGAGCGTGCCAGCCTCTCCCGCGGTTCTTTAAGAGTTAATTCCTCCCTGTGCCCTAGACCCGGGGCCATGTTTTCGCTCGAGTGGAAGCTGTGTTTCCATATGTCCCTAGCTCCCATGGCTGGCACCTTGGCGTGGACATCTGCGCCGCTCGGCATGCCCGTGCCCTTGCAAAGACTCACCTGAACTTGGGTTGGGCAACTTCTCCTGGTGCCCTGCGGTGCCTCCTGCACATACCGCCGCCGCCGCACGCGTAGCGGGGTCTGCGTGCCCCTAAACTGCCCTAACGCAGCTCTGCCGGCTTATCTGCCCAGACGATACCTAGCACGTTATTAACATTTCTGGAATATAAGTAATAACTGACTGTAATCTGTTTCTTAGGACGTGCCGCTGCGGTGCGTGGTTGCGCGAGCCGAGTTGTTGTGTATTCAGGGTCATATCTGCCCGCCTGAATGACAGAAATGAAGCATTTGCTGCTTTCTACTTCATTTAAACCTGTGGGAGCCCTGTAGCGCTCATCCTCGTGCACCAAGGTATCCACGTGTGCCGCTTGCCAGTCGGGGACTTCTTCACCAAGTAATGTCTGAGCAAATCTCTTAATAACAGAGGGACAACACACAGATTATTGTGATCATAATTTGGCCGACATAGCTTTTATTACTAATGGTGATGCTGGAGATGGAAAACCCAGCTTGATTCTCAGATCCCTGCTGGAAAGTAATAAAATAAAGAGGAACAAAATCTGTGAGTGTATTTGCTAGCAAACCTTTGAAAAACACAAAAGTGGAACCCTGCCAATGTTATTGCTGGCAATTTTTCAGAGCAGAGCCTCACTCCGAGGTAGGATTAGAAGTGGAAGTGCATTTTGTGCCTCTGACATTAGTATCATGTTGTTGTGTACAAATGGAGGGTTTACTGTCATTTGACATCGTTGTTGGTTTCTATTGTAATTATTGTGCGCTGCTCTTACACCTTCGGAGTATTTTTTTAACATCTTCCAATAATAGAGTAATTAGAAAAAAAACTTCAGACATCGTTAAAAGAAGTGTCTGTTTTGCTAATGCGAAGAACCGACAAAAGAACGGCTTCAGTGGAAGTGCTCTTATAAAAATGGAGCGGTGTTGTCGTTTTTCTTTGTTGAGAACATTGGTGAGGGGAGGCTGGCTTTTACGTAGTCTCTTTTGTTCTTCCCTGGGCAATGGCAGAACTCGCAGCTAAATTCTGGTGGCAGAAAATTCTCTGGTGATAGCTGAGAATGATATAATATCATGTATAATCATAACAAACAAACAAAATCCCTAACCCATAGCTTCGATTTTGAATACCAGAATGAGCCTTCAGTACTAAGAAATGAGCCTGCAGTACTAAGAATACAGAAAAAACTATTAAATTTTTTTAAACCTAAAAAGAGCCACTTGGTACAATCAGTAACAAATAAAAGAGGAATGTAAATGTAATTTTAAATTATTTATTTCACTCCCTCTCTTTTTTCATGTTAATATCTCCTTGGCTCCTAGTTCAGAACCACACACTAATTATAAATGTAAGAAAACCTAACTTTTTTACCATGCTAATTAAACTGTATGTCACATAGACATTTGGGGAGAATTTCCCATGCTTTCCAGCGTGAATGGAAGGAAAGAGCAGCGGTGCTCACTTTAAACTGGATTTTTTTCTAGTACCTTGCAAAAAGGCTTCATTGTATTTTGATTAATCCATGCTTGGTCCACCTCGGATGTTTCCATGGAAACAGAATTTTTTTCCTTGATGGCAACTGTTAGGCTCGGGAAGGCTCCTCACTGCACAAAACCACTCCAGCTTCTAAAGAACTACTTGTTGGAAATTTAATGTGCATAAACAAAACTCCCAAATTCCTCCTTAGTATTATTGTTGTCAATGCTAATAGAGAACTGTTTTCTTAATGATACACAGTGGTGCCTTTTCACTCCACAAGAAAATAGAATAACAGTATTCTTTCCATTGCAAGAGAGCACTTTTCCTAGTCCAGAAAAAATTAGCCTGCAAACCTTCCAAATTAAATTTTAAGAGTTCTGATGTTTGAATATTATTTAGTTCTGGATCCAAATAATTAGGCTTAATGGCTGTTAAAATTTAATTAATCTTGTTTTGCAGATTGGCAATAATTTGAACAAATTATTTTTGCGTGCCACAATTTGGGTTATGGAGTTTGGGGTTCTGGGAGATTTGGTTTTGTTTGGGGTTTTTTCCCCCCCCAAAATTAAAAAATATTCTCTTAATGCATGCTACCGTGATATTTGGAATAGGTTTTGAAAATCAACCAACAGAGGGAGCATTTGTGTGGTATTACTAATTTAACCAAGTGGTTGGAAACATGACCATCATTTCTCCCAGTATTTTTGGACAGCATATTTGTTGTGTAAAATTATTGGAATTCTTGACCATTGATAAAAATAGAAAATGTTTTGGTTTGGAGTGGTTTAGTTTTAAAGAAATCCAATCTTAACTTTTGCTGACAGTGCAAGGAGCTATTTTAAATTGATTGTCAGGTTTATTGTTTGGAAAACTAGAAGGTTTAGACCACAAGGTATTTATTATTTTGGTTAAAATGTAGTTATTGGTTAAAAATACATCAAGGAAAACAGTTTAAACACCTCTAATTCATATTTGCCTTCTATTACAGTGACATTTAGGAGTGCCACCCGGACTTCAAGATCCCATCATACAAGAGTCCATAAAAATACAGAATGTAAATATTTTTATTAAAAAAATGCCCTGACACAAGCAGTTGTACAAGTCAGGGCAGAAGAGAAAAAAAAACCCTATTGATTTGTTCATAATTTTTTTTGTTTCATCTTTGTTCATCATGGCAGGGAATCTGCCAAATGGAAGAAGGAAAATCACTTTGAGAGCAAAACACAGTTTCAAACTTATTCCAAGGACATACTGAAAACAGAAATTTTATATCAAGCTAGAGAAAAAAGCAGAAGCTTCAGTATTTCTTGGTACGTCTTTTATGTGTTCACTATTAGAATGTGTTTAATAATAATAATAACAATAATAATAACAACACTTTTTTTTTGCACCCCGTGCTCTACCCTAATCTTTCCTCTTAAGCTTTTGGGGCACTGTTCCTTTTAGCTACTCTAACTGCACTCTATAATACTTCTCTGTTGTCAGCACAAGGTGTGACGGGACTGCTGCTCTTCGAAATGTCTCAGCAGATTGGAGTCAGGTACCCAACAGGACAGAAAAGTGAAATAACTGGGGACACCAGGGCCTGGCTGCAACTACATGAGTGAAACTTGAGGAGGAATCTTGCCTGGGAAGTGTGATAATGCCCAAAGTGGTGATGGAGTCAGGATCTGGTGGTGACGTACCACAAGCTTGACTTTGGAGATCCGTGCTGCCCAAAGGCCAGGGTTTCTTTGAAGAGAATATTTCTCCTTTGTAGGTTCTTTGATGAGCACTCATTTTGAACCTCATGAGAATCATGTGGTAGATACTTGGAATTAGTAAGACTGCCTAGTTAATAAGATCTTTTTTTCTTTATGTTGCTTTCCCTGCTGATTAAATTGGGATGTAACTATTTGTTTTGTCATTTGCCCTACCCCCTAGAATGCGTGACACCAGGAACCTGCAGTGTCTCAGGCTCCTGGGGACAGGAAGACACAGAATGTTATTAATGGCATTAACACCGCCTTAAAATTAAGTGGGGAGCGGTACAGTCTGCAGCACTGCCATGCGCGGCAGAGGGAGAACCCTATTTATACACCAGCAGGCTATTCTGGGTGTGCTAACACTGGGAGTGAGCAGCTGTGAGAAAAGCAGAGAATAAGTGATAGTACACTCTGAAATGGAAATCATAGCAGAGTGCCATATGTGTTGACTAAGTAGTACCGCCAGCGCCCTCGTTTCAGTGCTCTGAAGAGGTAGCTTCCAACTTGCTTGATGGATTTTCACAAAATTGCTATGCCACACAGCAGTCTCCAGAAGTCTCTGGAAATGCAGCCGTTCTGACCCGTCCACGGCACATGGGACAACACTGGTCAGCAAAATTCAGTCTTGAACGCCGCTGGAAAGCCAGGCAAGACCCGAAATATTTGCCTTCCTCTTTGCAGACCTCATTAACAAATGTACATACTATCCCCTGGGAATGCAGGTTCCTAATCATGAGGTTCTTATGTGAGCACCATGCAGATGGACTCATGCTTGCAGGACTCACACATTGCAATGTTTACCTTCACCTCTTAAAGCTTTAAAACAAATAGGAGAACAGAATATGTATTCCCTTGACAAGGCTGCTTTTCCACGCGGTTTGGTTATTTATTTTCCTACCGTGACCCTGGTTATTATCAATAGTTTCCTTTCAGATTTGTTCACAGGGTCTTTAAAGATCTGAGAAGCTCCTGTGAGTCCGCGTCTGCCTGTGCGATGGAGTAACTCCTGCCGAGCCGTGGACACAGCAGTACTGCTGCTGCAGCACGGATATGTAGCCGAGAGCAAGCCAGGACTTGAGTTAGTGGGGACCTGGGGTGGACTTACTAAAATTTTTGAGTGAAGCAGGCTCTATTTATGCTTGTAAATAGAAGCCAGACTTTGAAAAGGGATTAGGGCTCTGTTACAGCCTCATCTCTCAAACTGCTCTGCACTTATCATGGCAAAGCCTTGACAATCCAGTGTTTCTTGAATACTCTGGCTCTGTCGCAGGCGCTAAGCCCTTCTCAGCGTGGCAGCTCCGGGCGCTGGCTCGGAGGCACTTACCGCAGTCCGGGATGCAGCTGCGGCCGAGCATCCATCCCAGCACGGCCTGGAGAGCCGGCGGTAGATGCCGCAGCCCTGTGGCAGCCGTGGCCCTGATCCTGCTTCCCTCCTCCTTCCTCCCTCCTGCAAATCCTGGCAGGAATCACTCCTCAGACCAGGCATTGCTCCCACGGCATCTGAGGGCTCCATCCTTTCTGCACGTGCGTTGCTTTGCCGGCGTGCCTGGTGGTGTCTCAAAAATGCCACCACGCTTTCTGTTATTTCCCTGCCCAAAAAGCCTGGGAGCATGTGGACATACCCACTACCTCCATGCTCAGGACCCTGGAGTGACCTAGGCCAGAAGGTATTTGACAGCTTTAGTATTCCCCACCTGCCATCTTCATTAATTTTCATTTTCTAGCTCAGGTTCATGTACTTGTGCATGACAGCAAATTGTGTATCTAATATCAGAGGTTTTTCCAGTAACTCTAGTGTTTAATTAACCCTGGCAGTTTTGCTGTTCATTAGCTTCTCAAAAACTACGGGCATTTGTCTTGTGGGGAACACCAGGTGGATGCCAGGGGAACTCATCCTGCCGATTTATTCTTCTGGATTATTGGAAAGACAAATCAAACAATTTTATGGTTTGGTTGCAGAATAAGGTGTGGGTCAGAAGCAACTAAGTCCTATTTTCAAAACTGAGATGTCTAAAGATGTCTAACTCTGTGTCTCAGTGAAGATCCCTGGGAATCACGTACATAGTCAAATTTCTAACAAATACGAGGATTTAATGGTGCTGTGAGCAACCCCAGAGATCTCCAATTCTGTAATCAGTTTAGGCATCCAAATCCCACTGATAGTCAAGGTTGTGTGTCTTACCACGGCCGTTTAAAGGTCATGCTTAAAGGTTAATCACGAGGGGTTTCTCACTGGCGTTGATGAATAGGAGTAATTGGCCGTCATGATGCAGCAGCAGCTGTGCGCAGGAGGAGAAGACGGTCAGTGGGAAGATGCCCCGGATGAAGTTAAGCACAGAGTCTGGGGTCACAATTTTGGAGCCAGCCGCTGCTTTCATCGTAATGGGCTTCTTATTTGGGATTGTCATCTTCCAGCTGGTAAACTCACAGATCATGGAAATCCAGGGTGAAAACTAGGACACTGAAACCAGCTCCGGAGCAAGATTCCTCTCATGACTCAGATTCCTCTCATCTCGCTGTGGGCGAAGAGCACTGACGCAAGAACAGCGGTTCCCATGAAGAACCACAGTTCAGAGAACAAAATTATAGGCACATGCACATAGTTGTGTGGTTAATTGTGGACATGCAAAGTGTGTTTTGAAAATGTTGCATAACGTAATTACCAGCTTCTGTGTTGCAAACTCCTCAGGGAAATTGAATGTACATGTTAGCCTTTTGGCCATTGTATATAAAGTTCTGTTCAGGAAAAAATAGGTTGGTCGATAATTTGACCTACGTTCACAGTTTGTTTATGGGTCATCAAATTAGTCAGAACCGCATTTGCTGAACTTTAAAGCATAGTTATTTTGGGGCTCATAATGGGATTTGCAGGTTCAGACTGAAGGAAAGAAGCTCCCTGATTATTTTTTTTTTTTTTTTGACACTGGTGAAATAGTCTATCCTTGCACCTTCAAAAGCAGGTAATGCTTTTGCATGCCTCCAACTCAACCCTAAGGAGTCATTAATTTTTCTAAGCATCCATCCTTTGGAGAGTGGTTGCTTACAAGTGCTGTGAGCTGATTATCCAAAATGGCTTCAAATCAGAATAGCTGAGGCCAGAAGCGACCTCTGGAATCATCATTCTTCAAAAGCTGTTGCCATGCCAGGGGAAGGGAAATAACTAGAGACCTCTTGGTGATGATGCTTGAAAACACAGTGTGTATGAAGAAAAGAGAAATTACAACCTAAAATAAAAGAAAAAAAAAAGAAAAAAGGAAATTCTAAACACAAATTACCAAGTGGTCTTTGATCTGCCTCCTTCCAAGCTTTCTTAAGAGTTGTCCTATTTGATGTTCAGACTTTTTGACCTTGTTTTGCCAAGTGGGTTTATGCATAAGCTCAGACACCTGGGAAGGCTACAAAAGTCCATAGGTCCAGACCTGATACCGAAATTCACGGCCTGTAAAGGAATACTCTCTAAGACTCGTTTTGGAGTTTTAGAAAGCAGGCATTCTTTATTGCAGTGCTGGATGCACGGGGGATAATTCCACCTAGCGTGTATGCCACAGCTTCAGCACAAACAGGTTACATAGAGTGACTAATTACATATTAATTAGATTAGTATACATATACATAAAATTTACTACAACTGATTATCATAGCACTGCCTACATCTGGTCATGCGCAATGGTTCTTCGTTTGAATCAAAGGGCTGCTTTTGCGACCACCGACCCATTTGAAATTCTGTTGGCTGACCCTGAAGTCTTTGTTCTTCATCCTTATTCTTTGATCTTGGAGCTTAACATGGTTTCCGTCACATATGGTCAGCTTCAATATTATTCTTGCCTAATGTACAGGAACATCCAGTCATAAGAGCAAAGAACTGTAAAACTTATGAGTAACTACCTCTACTAGTTAATTGCTTGGCTACACTTTTGTCTATTGTTTCAATCACAGTATTAGTATAAGATTTCTAATTATTTACTAAATGTCACTTTTACAGTCATGTAGCAGCAAACCAGTTTCTACAGCTGGTACAAAATATTAAAACCATAAAAATATTTAGGCAGAATGCATGGACATATGCTATCAGACCCTTGTTGCGTATCCCTTAGCCATCTTTTACACGCAGTTACTTCTGCAGAATTGCTCATGCATTATGAGCCATGACTGCGTGCTTATGGTCCTTCGTGACCTCAAGAACAACCTTTGGAAATGCCTAATGGGCACTAATGGGGCACTAGTGGGCCTTAACGACCCTGATGAGCCAGCTCCACCTGGGGCCTCCAACCACGCCATGACCTGGAGGCTATTTCAGCTCAGCCTGGGGCTACTAGTCCCTTCCTGAGCTCTGCTGTGGGGTGGGGGGTCTTCAGTCCCCTCTCCTACGTGGCTCTTTGTCCTGGCTCATCTCTTGCTGAGCTGTAGACTGCCAAAGGACACCGTTACCAGCCCTTCATGTTCAGTGTTGTAGATTTGTGTCCCTGGGTGAGGCACCTGGATGATCTTCAGCTCCTGCTTAATCTCCTTTGTGGGGCAGGTGGCTCTCTGGTGGTAAAAGAGGCTGATTCCCAATCCAGTTTCCTCCAGGATGGTGATATGGCTGTTGTTACCTGCTATTACTTAGAGTGCAGGTCAGCAACTACTTTTATACCCTGCACCTGAAAAATTTTTAAGGCAATATTGACTGCTTCTAACCTTCAACGCATATTGTACTTATGCTCATTTTTGTTTATCATAATTTGTGTGTTTTACCATATTTTGTGTTTCAGTGGCATTTGCCGCTTCCTTTGTTGACAAGAAAATTTTAATCCAGTTGTGCCTAAATAAATTTTCTTGGATGTTAAGTAGGTTAGCTCTGTACCATCTGAAATACCTTAAATAGAGGGTCTTAATTCATTTTAAGTAAAGTTTATTTGCTGTTTTGCAGCCCTAAAACTTCAGAGTTCAAAACCAAATTCTATGCTTAACTTTAGTTTCAAAAATCTTCTGTAATTAGAAGTTTAACTCAAATTCCACGTTTTATTTTGGTTCTCATTTAGCTAGAAAATGTAACTGAGTGCCTATAATGGGAGTCTTTGATGCCAAGATAGTCACAAGCCCCATGAAAGTTAATAGCCTTTCATGCCAAACATTCCTGTTTACACTTAACAAAAAAAGTAACAATCACTTTTTTTTTATAGAAAGCGGCAACAAATAAAGGAGGGATTGCCGGAGGCTCTTGGCAGGACGAAGCAAAGCTACGTGGCCTACATAACTTCCTTGACTGAAGGCACAACGCTTAGGATGATGGTTTTGCAGGCTCCAGGTATGTCCACGCAGTATTCTGCAAACCTGGGCTTGTTTGCACTCCTTGCCAGCTGGCCAGGAGGGAGCCAGCCCTGGTGTGAAGTTGCTGTAGCCTGTTGGATGTGGTATGTGCTGGAGATGCTAAGCTCTGCCTCTTCGCTGAGTTCGTACGTGGCCTGGGGGCCGCACGCTGGCGTGGTGCTGGTTTGGAGAAGGCTTAGAGCAGCCCCAGGGGAGCAGAAGCACGGCTGCTGGCGGTGCCCCTCTTGGGGCTTGACTGCTGAACCTAGAGGCTCTTTTTGCGTGGTGTTTCGGTGGGCACGTGAGATAAAGAAAAGCTTTCTCTGCGTTGGGCGAAACCAATCAGCTCTACAGAGATCTGGTGAAAGAGGCCTTCCCGACAGAAGTTGTGCGTCCACTTCGTGGTTGTCCCCCCACGTCTCGCGGGGCTGTTGTGTCTGAGCGCTTCCAGCCCACGTAGGGTACGTGTGTCACAGCTGTCCTAAGAACTCGAGCTGACTTGTAGACCATCTTTTGTGAACGTCTTAGCCTTGGCCTGCAACGTACTTAGTGACCTTCCAGACGATGTGTACGGTAGGTCTTGTGTTGGTGTTGTGAGGGAAAGGGGAGTGCTGAGGGTTGATGGGTGGTGAGAGAAGAGCGTGCCCAAAAGCTGGTGTAGGATGCTGCAGCCTGCTTACAGCTAGGTCTTGAGAGAGACTGCGTTATACTCAAGGACTGTGCAAAACATTTAGCTGCTAACATTGACAAAAAGTGTGATTGCATGTGAACTGTGGGTTTTTTTGAAGGGCATATAATTTTCCCCCGCCTTTGTGGCTCATCACAGGTTTGGCAAGAGGCAGACTTCCCAGCTGAAGGCTATTTTCCAGTCTAAGTTTTGGTATCTTCTCCAAGGCTTAGGAGCCCTAGAGCAATTCACATTAAAGGTCACTACAGTTTTGTTCAATATGAATTCATCTTTATGGCCTTGCTCTCTGGAATTGCTGAAATTATAGCTGAAACAGGAAAAAAGCATGGCAAAATCTCTCCAAATCTCTGACCCTTATATTCAGTATCTACCATACTTGCCCATAGGTGACATGAAGCAGTTTCTTTTCTTGCACAAAGGGAGTCCTTTGTTCATGAAGCAGTTTCCTTAAGAGCTGAAAGTGCTGGGTCTTTTTTCAAGTAAAAAAATTTCCTTGTGTTTCTCATATTAGCCATATACTCTTACTGGCATGGAGAGAACATCACTGAGGTATTAGAACATCTATGACCAGAGCCTGGGCATGGCCTGGCTGGCACTGAGCTTGGCAGAATCAGTACCAGCACAAGCAGCCCTGTTGTTCTACCTGTGTTCTGCCCCTGGTCCCTTCGGGCACCCTGGCTGGTGCAGGGCATGGGGTGGAAGAAAAGCACCAGTGCTGCTGAGGAACGGTATGTGCAGGGGGAATGAGCGTGTTGGGAACTGCCGGAGCTGATATTGCCACCGAAAAGGAAATTAATGGTCAATCTACAGCCTTAACCCACTGCATGCAAAGGGGGCTTAGCTTTGGTGCAGTGGTCAGAACCATTTATGTTACAGCATCGAAATGCTCTTTCTCCTGTTAACACAAAGACATACAGAAATGCTCCCACTGCTGAAGCTGGGTGAATTATTATGCTGACTGATGAAGGGTTTTGTACTCAAATTCCAGTGGTAAGTCACTAGGAAAATGAGTTTAGTTTTGTCCTAGGCCTATTTATTTCTACCACACTTGGACTGAATCACTGTTGGGGACATTAAGAATATTTGTGTTCTATAAAATGGCACAAGGATTAGATTTATGAAGGTATAATACACTGGTTTGAGGCTTTCAGTGACTCACATGCCTTATGACTGTCTTCTACATAAAACATTAATAAGATAAAATCTGTGTAATTCACTTCTTACATCTTACCAATAGTGTGAAACCAGAGTCATCCAAAATGCAGAATATTTGTTATGGGGTGCAAAATTCCCACTTTGTCCTGTGATTTAGATCTCAGTTCATTCTAACTATAATTATTATCCATCACTGAGTTATTGCTTGTTAATGATGTGTTTGTTTCTTTGATTTAAGGGTTTAATGTCAATATATGTTCCAGTCAGTTTATCTCGGACTTCTTAATCACCATAACAGCCACCACAATGTCTGGTCAAGTAAATCCCATTTTGAGCTTTTTCTCCCTGAGGGAATGCATTTTCAATTAAATTGTGCTTTTAAAATGTTGGAGTATATTAATGTGGCTTATCATTCTCCCCAGCACAAAATAGCTTCCAGCTGCCCTCAGATAACCAGTTCAGCATCTCTTCTTCCTTCAGCCTAAAGCAGGGTTCTCAACACCAGTTTGTTCCTGATAATGTCACTGGACATGAGGCTAAAGGCAGGGAAGTTGGGTATTTGTCAGTGTAGTGTGCAAGTCTTCCAAAACAAAGATTCTGCGACTTGAAAGCAGCTCTCCTGCTAATTTTATCATCTCCCTGTGCCTCCCAAATTCAGATCTGTACTGGCACTGCAGGGCTGACCCTCTGAAAAATGTCACAGTTATCTGCTTTTACACTCGAGCTTGTCTACAGGCAAAAATATTGCTGCTTGAAATCTCCTGCTATCCAGCAATGTGCGTACATGGTCAGTGTCTTCTATTCTTGCATAACTTTAAAGTGCATTGACTGGAAATCTTTTTTTTTTTCCTTTTTTTTTTTCCCCCCTTCACATTAAGCAGAGGGCTACTGCTCTGCTGGGGAAGGTGCTTGGTGGCACTTCTGGGTTCCTTATTGAGCACTTGTAGCAATGTAGGGCTGGTCTCCATGCCCAGCATGGGGTGTAGTCTGGGTAGGTGGCAGCTTCACAAGTGGGACCAGGACACAGAGAAGGGGTGGTTCTGTAGACATATCTAAAGCTAATTTAACTTGAAACCTGCTTGGGTATTTGTAGCAAGTTCAGCACAATCTGTAACTCTTACCAAAGGAGACAGGTTAATATCTGGGATACTAGTGATGGTGTCCCCAATTTCTGTGGTTAGATTGCTTTCAGTGCCTGAGCTTGCTAGGGTAAAAGTAACTTGGACAAGTCAAATGGAAGTGCGGACAGGGCCATTGAGATCTAGTTGCTTACATTATATGGTAAAAATTATTTTCCATAACTAATTTGTGAAATTTGCTTTAAACATGCTTGTTCCTGGGGTAGCTGTATGCTCTAGAGTACCTCCGCTTCAGTTGGTTGATGGAAAAAGACAGTGTATGTTAAACAATTACCAGCCACGTTTTATCTATAGGTCTGCTCAGTCTAGGTATAAGGTTGAAGAGAAAGGTGAAGGCGGCACATGTTCCTTACAACGGGGTATCTGGACCTCAAGTTCCTACCAGAAATGGCCAACATTTGACAATCCATCAATCAAGTTGTATGTGCATTTAATACATAGCAGAGCACTGGGTTATTTACTTCTTGCTATCTTTTTTTTTCTGCTTTATATAGCAATCATCTTTGCAAGAGTTATCAGTGGATGGTGTGGCAGATGTGAAGGGGTGCAGCTGTGCAGCCCCTGCTTGGAGGTTGCATTTTGTGGGGCCAGAGTCTTCTGTACTTTGGCAGAGGGGCAAGACTACCTCTAGTTGCTATTTCCAGGTAGCAAGCTCTTTTCCCCATGCAGTTTTCCACATCATGTGCCAGTGGGGCAGTTATTCAGTGAGCATTAATCTCTAAATATGAATATAGGAGGCCTCTCTCTCTCTGCTGTTTTCACTCATCTTCATGAAAAAGCAAAACATAAAAAAGTAGGTGTTGTGCAGGAAAGAACATCTTCCACATTCCTGTCCTGTCTCCTCAGCACTCGCCACCTCCAGTGTCCTCTCCAGATCCTATCCTGTCTCTGCAAAGTTATCTGCACTACAGCTCCTCACTCCTTCCCTGCCATGTTCAATTTTTATTCTTATGACAACCTAAACTTTATTTCAGCTGACTTGGGCTAGGTACCTTTGGTGGGAAGTTAAACTTTTTTAAAAAAAAAGGTAAAATTATCACTCTCTGTTTGACAAAGGCTCAATAAATAATGTCAGTTTTCCTCTGCCTCCAGCTCAAATAATTCAGCCTTCATTTACCACCCTCACCCAATAAAATACCGTGGGGGCTTGAGTTATCCTGGGTGTCTTCCCCCCAAAAGCCACACAGAGGATCGTGTGTCTGTGAAGCACCCAGGCGGTTTGGAGCACCATTCACAAATGGCATCTCCAGCGACAGCCCAGGAACAGCCTGCTTCCCTGGGGTCATTCAGGGCTGTTCTCCCCGCTCTTCCCCAAAATTTTACAATGCACCCTACTTCAGACTAGACTTTGAGGTTGCAGCTATCATGGTTTATGTCTGCACAGCTACAGTGCAGTGCTTTCCTGCCGTGTCCTTATGTGTCCCCTCTTCCTTCACCTGCTGCCATTGGCACCTACGTGATACTCCTCCCTGCAACGGTTACTGCTCCTTCCAAATGGCTGTTTAAAAAAAAAAAGAAAAAACAACCACCTTTCAGCAAATATATATTGCAGGTAATAGAAGGATTAAAGCCCCTTGGGCTCTATCCAGCTGGTGCTTGCCTACAGCTCAGCCCATTTGTCAGGGTCAATATGTCTACCAGCCAATCTTCCGAACAGATAATGTGTTCTAACCAATGAACCAATTGCCAGAAACTTTAGCAGATGACACAACCTGAAATGGCAAATTCTGATTAAGCTTTCTGGAGACGTCTAAGTCTGTGGACTCAGTTTAGGTATGAGAACCCTTGCTGAGTACTGCCTTGTGTGTGATAATCACAGTCTCGATGATGACACTTCCCAGCTGATAAAAGTGGGATTTTTGATTGGGTTTTTGTTGGTTTTTTTTTGTTTAGGTTTGGTTTGTTGGGGTTTTTTGTTCTTCTTGTCTTGGTTTGAGAGTTTTTAGGTTGGTTGGTTTGTTTGTTTGTTTTTTGGAGGGGGGTTGGGGGATTTTTTTTTTTTCATTACACCTTAAATATTGCTTTTTATTGATCATAAGTAGACCAATTCTTTAAAATAAAAAAGGTGCTAACAACATTTTATTCATTGTTAGAATTGCACAGGGGCAGCTCTTACCATATGGATAGTGGGGTCTGTGCTCACTAGACCTGTAGAAGTCTGACTAAAATCTGTCTGAATCTTTTGTTGTTCTTGCACTAAATGTGAATGTTGCGTGCGCTAGCAGCAAGCCTGGTATTACACCAGAAATGGAAGTATTTTGTGGCTATGCAATAGCAAACTGCATTTACATATGAGGGGGATACCCGCTAACCAAAAAGCATGACAGCCACTACTGGAATTTTATTACAATCAGTAATAATTTCTTTCTTGCTTTTATAACATATTGTGCTATAAGGCACATGCAGGGCATTAGATGTGTATCTGAAATAGTATCTCAGGTCTCTTTTTCTCTTCCTCCAAGTCTTCATTACCCACCATGAATTTTTTATCACTGACCTGTAGGAGAGGGTTCTACTTTTCCACAGTTCTACAGATAGAAGTCAGTTATTAATTTATATGTATTCGTTGATCTGGTGGGAATGGACACAGTTATATTTCACAATTGTCAGGGCTGCTGTGGTTGGCGATGGTCAAGTCATCTGCCAGTTGTCCAAGTTCCCTTTGGCATTGCTTTCCAGCTGTGTCCCTAGTACACTGAATTCACATTTCAGGTTCAGCTCTAAATTCTTGCTTGGTATTTTGCAGAAGCTCAGACTGGATTAAAAAGTTTCTATGGCAGCTAATAGCTGAGCTCTTTTGAAGAGCTGATAATGGCATTCATTGCCCTCAATTTTTCTTTTAGAGGAATCCAAGATGGAATCTGAATTCCTGAGGTTTCTGAAAATTATGATAAAAGCTCCCTTGTTTGTCCAGCTTGGGAAAGATTTGCTGCAAATTTCACTCCCTTTGCTGAAGCTTCACAGCCTCCAGCTATTCTTTACCTGTAGAAGTTTTAGTAGCATTGCAGACCAAAACCCTGAACAAGCCAATTGCTGTTCTGCAGAAATCAATTCCAAGGTAACCAGTTACTTTGTCACCCTCGTTTGCTGCAGCTGCTGGTGTACCTATGGTGAAGACTGTGGTGATCTGATGCTAGACAAGTGTACTGGCCAACCCTGCTTACGTGTGACTGGCCCCTTTTTCCCTCTTATCCCTCTATCATACGAAGCATGTTTTTCTCCAAACCATCTTGCTCCCTCCGTTCTCCCACCTACAGTTCCTCTGTTCAACATCCCACAGTAAGTCCTGTGCAATCCCCCAATGCTCTTCCCCTGTGTCCCATAATGAGTCCCATGCTCCTGTAGGAGGTCCCTGTCTGGTGCAGGGTGTCCTCCTGGCCCCTGGGGCTGAGGCTCCCTTGGAGCATCCCTGGGAGGGCCCAGGGCTGGGGCTCCTCTCTCTGATATCAGGTTATTGAGGTTCCTCTGTGCTCCTTTGCGTTCATGGAAATGAGCCTTTTATCGCATAGCCTAACGCAGTTCAAAGGTTCGTTAATGGTTGTGACTGGTTGGGATTCACCGTTGGAGGCACTGAGTTGTGCAGTAACTTCATACTGATTTGTATGTTCCTGATGACAACAGTCTCTGGATTCACTGTAACCGTATTTTTCTGCTGTAAACCAATTTTAGTGTATTTGAGAAGCTCAGTTTCCTTGACTGGGTGTTTGGTCAAAGCAGAGGGATTTGCCTGTGGTACTGCAAACACCGTTACCTAATGTAGTCTTAGTCTTGGTTTGCTGTCATAAATGGTTGTCTGTGGATAATGAAAAAGATGTGCTGAAAAATAACATACACATATAGGTAAACTCTGGGTTTGTCTGTTAAAAATTTTAAGTCTGAACAATGAGTCTTCCCTTTCTGTTGCTTGGGGTTTGTGGTTGAAGTGCTGCTCCACTTACTCATATAATTAGCAAACATAACAGAAAAGGCCAGCAGTAATTAGGTAAGTAAAGGAGCAGTTGTTCAGTAAGGGTTGCAAATAAAGCCAGACTAGACACTTTGCTTGATTTCACACCCTGCTCCGCCCGCTCCGCCCCATCCTGTCTCTCAGCTTCATGAAGAAGCAGTCTGCAGGAGAAGTTTCCCATCATATGAGAATGGGTCAGCCATCTGGTAGAGCCACAGCCACTTTACTGGCAAAACCAGAGGTTTGGATGCCAGTCGCCTTCACGACAACATTTTGTACCATCCCTCTGCATGTGGCATCTTTCACTTACCCAGCATTTCATGAGTCTTTTGGATTTTTTATTTTTTTTTTTAGGTACTTGTGTTTCTTCCAGCAAAAGATATATTCTGCCTCATAAGGTAACATCATTAGCACACCTGGAGCCTGGTGACTTCTTAGAAATCTCTCTCTTGTCCTTTGTCAGGGTCATTGCTGTCCTCTTCTTTCAAAACAGTGGCATTAAAAGTGGTTTTTTTTTGCATATGCTGCAGAGTTTCTGATGGTATTGATCTGTCACATTTTGTCCTTATTCAGATTTTGGCAACAACCAGTGCTCAACTGAGATTACCGATCTCAGCTTGTACATGGAGAATATTCCTCCAATTTATGTCCTTGGGTGACACTAGACTGGCACCAGGTTTTTCTGAAGAGATGTGAATCATGCTGCTTTCATTATTGTTTGGAAAGGTGTTAACCTGCTCGTTCCTCCCTCCATAGCTTCATAGCTATCGCTTACAGTCCACGTTTGCAATGAGTCTGTACAATAATCTGAAATAATTGGCTTTGCTCAGATCAGTGAAGTGCTAGCAGGTACGCAAGACAAACTGATATTGTGACGTTTGTTTTTCATTTCAGTGACCATCTGAGAGAAGCAGCCCTACTGAATCATACCAATAAATGTCTCTGCCTTAATTGTTGCACTTTAGTGGATGCTACTGTGGACTAAATGCCAAAATATCCTAGGTGCTGTGTGAAGTATGAAAATTTTTCTGGTGTTTTCTATTTTCTACCTTTCAAAACTTTTAGCAATAGGCATGAGAAGCACGACTGAGGCTTTTTCCTTCTTGGGAAATCAATAATGTTCAGAATTAGAACACAAAATGACTGGAGTGGGTAATATCTCAGAAAAGGTTTCTACAGGATCTGTAACTTGCCATAATTAATTGCTTTCATTTAATCTAATAATTATTAGCTATGTTTTGCAGTCTTTTTGAAAAGCCTGAGGAAGACTCTTCTTTGTGTTACATTTATTAATAATTTCAGTTGTTTAAGCTCGGGTTTGAAAAGCCTACGAAAATGCTTTCTCAACAGACTAAATAAGACTTCAGTTGGCCACCTTAGTAAGCTCACTACGCCTGAAAATCTCTCTTTTCATTTAAGCTGTTTCCCACACAGCTCAGTTTCTGATAATCCAAGACAAATGGTACAGAATATACAGGAAATAAATCATAAAAAAAGCTGCAAGAGCCCTTGAATTTGATACAGAAAAGGCATTTTATGGTGTAGGATGTGTTGCCACACCACATCCCACAGACACCTTTAACACTTCTAGGTTTGAAACCTGAGTATCTACAATCTGTAGCAATCCTGCAGTGGAAACACAGATGTCCCTAAGGTAATAAAGCAGAAACACTTGTTATTGATTACCGCGATCCTGCACTTTACAACTTCTAGCTACTGAAAAAAGTAGCTTCTGCAATTACTTCCACTAGAAAAATAAACCAGAAGAGTGAAGCCTTTTGATGAAGATGTATTTGCCTTTTCTTTATTTATGAGAAAATAATGAATAGTGCAGCATATCTTCATGCTGGAGAATGCAAAGTCAGTAAGACAGCTCTCCTCCCCGACGCTGTTACACTGACATGCATCCTGTAATTCTGGTAGGGCAGATGTCTTTGGCAGTGACCAGAAATAACTCTGATACTGCGAAGGCAGAGCTGCTAGTGGAGATGGTGGTTGGCCTCTTTCTCCCTTTCATTGACACTTTGCTCTCCTGCATTACATCCTGTGTCAAAGTCAGCTCTTTCCTGACTGAGAGACGCAAGGACGCTCAGCATAGAATTAATAAGGGAATTTAGTTTCTCATATTAGCCATGTGCAAAGCGGTGCCCCAGCCCAACGCGTGAAGGACTCCGATAAGGCCGTGAGGTGCGTGACTGATCAGCGGCATGTGATCAGGCGCCGAGGCCGTGGTTATATACGCTTGGCCTCCTTAGGCAAATCTCCTATTGTTTTATTGTTGGTATGGGGTGTTCTCAGCTGGTGAGAACCTGTTTAGGTTGGATCTTCAGGTCACGTTGACCCTGAGGTTATAAATTCATAGTCCCAGGCAGCATTCATTCTTCTAAGCAAGTTGTTTTGCAGTTAGTGCCTTGACTTTCATATGTGACTGAAGTCTAATGCAATTCTTGCTCTTTAGCCCCTAAATAGGCATTTCTAATATGTTGCACTGCATTAATTGCTAACATCTGTCTATACTGTGGAGTAACTGCACCGCTGCTCTTGTTTTCCACTGTGAATCATGCTCAAAGCATCTGCCGTTGGAGACAGTCAGTAGAGGGCCTCCTGTCATGCAGAGACATGTCTTGGCAGAGTCAAGAATCTGATGTCTTAATTTTTGCTCAATTTTTTTTTTTTTTAAAATAAAGGTCATCGTGGGAAGCTGCCAACAAGGAAAGAAAAGAAAAACTGAAAGAAATCATTTATTTCCACAAGGCTTTAAGCTGCTCTGTGAGCATGCAGAGGTTAGCCATGACTGCTGGCAACTCAACCCCAACCTTTCCTGAGGGTCATCATTGTTGTTCGTAGTACCTCATGTGAGACCTCCATCTTAGTCCAGATTTTCAGGAGACTTCTGGCATCTGTGGTCCCAAGAAGGTGAAAATGTGCTAGTAAAATTGGGGAGAGGTGTGAATCTCTTCAGTGGGTAGGCCTCTACAGGCAGAGATAGCAAAATGAGTCAGTAGAGTGCTAAAATTAGCCAATGATCATATCTGAAGATCTTGAAAAGTAGGTCATGATGCTCGGGCAAAAAAATGATGGATACTGCTGATAATGGGGAAAGCTTTGCAGATACTAAGGCATAAGGAACAACTGTGCAACAGACCATGGCGTTTTATCCAGTAATTCTTGTGCATAGACAAGATGAGTCACATGTGGGCTTAACCTTAAGCATGTGCTGAAGTATTTTGTTAAAAAAAGACTGGCTTCTTTTCAGTGGTGTGGTTTTTCCTCTCTCCTCCTTTCCTGGAGCAGATACAGGGAGAGGTAGAAGCAACCTTTTGGTAGTCCTCAATTAATTAGCATAGTTGGAGGAATGAGGGGCAATGAAGAGAAGTGAAAATTTTGTTGAAGTTAACTGTTCAGGTCACAATCTCTCTCACCTCCCTTGCATTTAGTTTTATTTTGGTGGAGTTTTGTCTAGATTTGTGTCTTGTGGAATTGGGATTGTGATTTTGGGGAAAACTTATTAACAGAGATGAAGTAAAAACAGCAAAATATTTTGAAGAGAACTCCTTTGATTAAACTGCTTTCTTTCTAAAAGATGCTCAGTTGAGAGGCAAATAAGTTTGGGGTTCTGATGTACATATAGTCATTTCCTATGTCTGCTGCTGGTCTTCATCACTGCCTATGACAAGAGGGGCTCAAATAGAATAAAAGTGATTTTTGGTGGTTTTACTTGCAACTCATTTAACATGAATTTATGGTGTTTGGGTTATACATCCATTTGCATAAATAGATGAGAAATTGCAGCCCATTGTAGGAAAGCTTTAAAAAAACCCATAAATGTAATTTTCCTTGGTAAAAGACAATCTAAGAAAAAAGGCAATGAAAATGAAGAAAGGATTTTTAGTCTAAGTGAAAAATCAGAGTAGGGGTGAAGATAGTTAGATGACATGCAGTATAAAGGACATTTTGCATAGAACATAACAATATGAATAAATCCATCAGAAAAGAACAACAGAAAGTAAATACACATAATCAGTTTTTTGATATTATTTTCCTAAAGGAGACATGTTCCAATGAATAATTGAAAACTAGTTCTTTGGGATTTGTCCCCAGAAAGGAGACAGTACTTCAGCAACATTCAGTAGTCATTTATTTAATAACCAAAATAATTCACGTTAAGATACAGGAAAATTGTTCACAGGTAATGAAATGTGCAAATTCTGAATAACTTAAGTACAAAAGGCTCCATCCTGTATTTGCTTAGCTTTATAATGGATATAATGCCATTGAGGTCAGCACCTTAAATAAAACCACTGAGGAGTACCTAAAATGGGAAGAAAAGCATCATAAGTTCATAAAAAGAGAGTAGATGAACAGGAGAAGAAAGCATGCAAGTTTAGCAGGGAGAAAATCACATTATAATTAACGAGCTAATGGATAAAGAAGAAAAATAGCTTAACAAAAAAAGGACTAAAAAGCTTAACACAATGACGGGACAGATCTGAACACTCTGGATCCTTGATGGACACAGAACAAGTATTTAATGTAAATTCACACAGTTCAAGACAAATTAGCACTAGGTGAAACTGCTTCCAGAAACATCTGAGGATATATGTCATAGAAAGGAAAAATTAGTGTGCAAATCCTGTTTAGACACCATTGGTGTATGATTATATGTGCATATTCAAAATGAAAATTCCTGTGTACTTGTCAACATATTTTCTTTTGGGGAGCATATAAAGTACCTTTGAGAATTTTTGTTTACTTCTATGATTGTTTTAAGCCAACCATTGATATAATTGATGAGATGAACATGAGATGTGAATATTCTATACAATGGAATATTGTGTGAACATAGAGCAAAGTTGCATGAATAAGGACTTGCATTTGCAAATACTTGGTTAAATTAATTTTAATCAGATATCTCTGAGTTACTTTACCTGTGTTCTTTCTTTCTTCAGTTCCTCAGTATTCAGAGGTGTATCCATGAATGATTTAAAATCTTATCACTTTTTTAATAGAAACTATGACAGTGAAATCAAACTTAGGGGATAGAGTTTAGGTTTGTGCACCTAGATGTGTAGCGTGATAAGCTGAGGTGGTTAATTGTGGCTGCAGAATATGCAATTTTATTTTTTTTTTTTTACTTAGAGATGGCAGTACCCATCTCTACTTGAAGTCAATAGCACGTTTGGTATGAGAATTACACTCAAGGTCCATGTTATATGCTATCAGGATAACTCTTAATGTTTAAATTAGCATGCTGTTGCTTTTCTAGTAATTAGCTTACAGTTTTATTTACCACCTTGGAATCCTTAGCTGTTATTTGGAGAAAAGAGTAAATTATACAAAAAGATAAGAGGAAATGAGCACTGTCTGATCACTCAAACCTAAAGAAGTTTGACTGGTAAGGAGCAGTATGTCTTTCACCCTTTTGTGGTGGTTATTTTGGGGGTGTGGTTTTTGGTTTTTTTTTTTGTCTAATTTTATGGATCCCAATCTAGAGAATTCAAAGGGACTGCAAATTTCACAGGGTCTTAAATTGTAATGATAAAACAGTGCAAGGAGAAGTATGTCAACCACAAAATTAATACTTGTCAGGGATCTTTAATCTATTCTATTTTAGAACTGACAGGAATGCCACAGGTTAAAAAAATTCTGTAAGTCAAACAGTCATTTCCTATGTGCGGTGATAATCAAATTCTAGTCCCAGCCCATGAAGAACCTAGCTAGTAAACAGGGTGAAAATAAAACTTTTTCTGTTATCTTCAAACAGACTAAATCCATGGCATTAAATTCAAGATATGAAGGATATCCTTGTAAAATGAACAGCAACAACCACCAAAACAATCTGTAGTAAGAAATGAATCACTGAGGGGTTTTTCTCAAGCATTGTGATAAAGAATACCTGCCTAAAATTTCCATTGTTTTATAAAACCCTAATGATCCAGAAGCAAGTATGGGGCATTTAGTGAGATTCAGGATGACAACAGATATTTTGTGAGGTTTAAAATGTTCAGTGAAAAACAGTATGTAAAGCTTTATTCATTATGTTAAAAAGTGAATCCAGCTGAATTCATCTACTTCAATCAACCTTCCTACAATGCTTTAAGCAATATTAGGGAGATAATGCTAAAGTTCTTATAGAAGTGGGAATGTGCTTTAAAAATAAAAATATTATATTTTAGTACTGGAAATATTTTTAAGTCTAATCCATTACATTAATTGAAATAATTTAGTAATTCAGTGACGAACAAAATTTGGGATACACTTTCCATTGCTTGAGGCTAGGCTAGATTAAATTTACTTGAAACAAAAATCAGTTATTAGTATATATGAAAAATGAATTTAAAAACTCATAATCAAATTAACTTCAAGAGTTTTGTACGTGGAAAGCAAAGTCAGGCAAGAAGCTGTAATGGTGATTGCTGGACGTTATGAGCAGAGTTGAGAATAAAAAGTGGTGCTAGAAAATCTGCATTCATTTTGTTACCAATATATTTTTAACTAATGCGACCGGGTTGTGGAGACCTGTAGCAAATGTCAATGCTATGGTATGGCCTGGGGAGGGTGAGGGCCAGCGGCTGGTGGCAATGGTGACTTGGTTTAGTGGCCACGGGTGGCAATGCTGAGGCACCCCATGGGTGAGGCGAGAGGTCCCTGGGCAAGCGAGGTGCTGGGCTGGGCAGGGGACTCTCCACACCATGGGGATGGTTCTAGGCAAGAACCAAGGTGTAACTGCAGCTCCGCACCCAGGGATGAAAGCCCATACTGAGGCTTCTCACACCTCCTCACAACTTTCCACGCAGTCTGATCCAGGATTAAAGCTGCCTTGTATCAGGGCTCATCTAGAAGATGAGGTGGTAGGGCCTGTTGGTGGGACAAGGACCACCCTGGTCTAAATGGGGATGTCTGGGTATGGGATCATCCAGAGAAACAACCAAATGGGAGATGTACATAAGGTGTGCTGATAGCATCTAGATTAGCAGGTCATCAAGGTCCCAACCCACCTACATGCAGTTTCTCAGGACAAGCAAAGGTCAGCCCGCAACAAAGGCCAGCCTGCAGCCATTAAGAGATACAGTGGGAAGATAACAGGACTGGAGATAAGACACCCCTGTAAGGAGAAAAAGGAGCAGTGTGTAAATCCTAATGACTCGCAAACGTGAGACAGGATGAAGAGAGGGAGAAGCACAATCTCTGTTCCAAGGGTGCGTATCCAAAACCACCTTGAGAAGAGCCCTGAAAAGGTGGTGAGGATTTGATAACTGTACACCTTGTCCTCCTCCATAGCAAGTCATTGTGGCCAGGTGTCTTGGAGGCATGCAAGCTCCATGCTCAAATGCACTTGGCCATGTGCATCTTGATCCTTGGTAGGTATGACAGTGTCAACGGGTGAAATCTGTTCTCTTCAAAATAGTCACCTTCCCCTCCCAGTTTTGAATTGAGATTTACCACCTTGATGCTGTTGTGTTGCAGAGTTGTGTTCCTTCAACTGTGTGGATGAAAAGGTGAAGATTGCAGAGCTTCCAGAGGATGGGTGCTCTGTGGTTGTATCATGGTTTAATCCCCGCCAGCAACTAAGCCCCACACAGCCGCTCGCTCACCTCCCTCACAGTGGGATGGGGGAGAGAATCGGATGGGTAAAAGCAAGAAAGCTCGTGGGCTGAGATAAAGACAGTTTATAGGTAAAGCAAAAGCCGTGCACACAAGCAAAGCAAACCAAGGAATCCATTCCCCACTTCCCACGGGCAGGCAGGTGTTCAGCCATCTCCAGGACAGCAGGGCTCCAGCACACCTAACGGTGACTTGGGAAGACAAACACCATCGCTCCGAATGTCCCCCCTTCCTTCTTCTTCCCCAGCTTTATATGCTGAGCATGACGTCCTATGGTCTGGGATATCCCTCGGGTCAGTCGGGGTCAGCTGTCCCGGCTGTGTCCCCTCCAACTCCTTGTGCCCCCCCAGCCTCCTCGCTGGTGGGGTGGGGTGAGGAGCAGAACAGCCCTTGGCTCTGGGTGAGCACTGCTCAGCAGGAATGAAAACATCCCTGAATGACCAACACTGTTTGCAGCACAAATCCAAATCATAGCCCCATACTAGCTGCTGTGAAGAAAATTAACCCTATCCCAGCCAAAACCAGCACAGTTTGAAAGCATAGGCACAGAAGATTTAGAAATATCTGCAATTAGTTTTTATACTGGCATGGCTCAGCCATAAAAGCAAAGAGATGACAGCAGAGATTTCAGCCTGTGTTAGCCATCTGAGATACATTACCTATCTTCAACAGTCTTGCAAGTGAAAAATTGATAATTGAGAGGTTCATCTTCAAAATGTTTTGGACAGTGGTAAAAGAATTAATATAAGGAGGTTGTTCCAAGGTAGTAGTATCTTTTCTCCAAAGAAAATATATCAAAACCATCAGTCCAGCAGAGCTGGAAAATCACACATAAAAGAAAGAAAACAAGCTGATAGGTACAATCAAACTAGAAGTCAATCAACCCTATCTGACTCTTGATTGTGATTCAGATACTATATGCTTTTTCCCATTCATGTAGTCCTAGGAAGCAAGCATCTTATCCATGGGTTTACAAAGGAGTTTAACTGAGCTCTTCATAGAATCTTGCGTGAAACAGCCAAATTTTAATCAAACTTGCTTAGGAAAGAACACTTCTGAAGAAACTCAGAGAGCTTTGAGCCTCATCTAAGTTCTGCAAATTTCAGGAACTGATCACACTGTCCTAATTAAGTGGGGGGAATTTGAACAAGCACTGAGAGTTGCTCAGATGCCATAGGACAGACCAATGCTCTGAAGAAAGGAATATTTATTCCACTAGTGAGTGGGATGTGCTGGCTTTCCACAAAGCAAGAAAAACTGGGACAAAAACCTTTGTAACATAAATCTGTACCCCTTGTGGTGGTGGGATTCAGATTCTACAGGGATTTAATAACCTAAGCAAGTGCCAGACAGATTATATAAATATTCTTCTTCAATTAACAAAAGGGGCACTGCAATAAAGGCCACAAAGAAAGCAATTTATTCAACAGTGCTAAACTGGGAAACATGTATTTGGGTAGAAGTACAATTTTGTCACTCCCTGAGAGGAAACTGCTGTGAATCTCCAATTCTACTTTGGTGCAGAATTTCCTTATCTTCTTGGCATACTTTAAGGCCAGGTGCTGTGGCAAAATTTTATGATTAAGTTAGTTAATTACCTTTAAATTGTAACGTGCAGTGTCATGATGTTATGGTAGGAGCATGATGCAGCGTTGTGTTTTACTGCTGTTTGTCATCACATTAAATTGGCTTAGCTGGGAATTGCAGCAAGAACATTAGCGTTCACAACCATTACTGCCTTGAACACTGTCCAGCCTATTCACTTCCCTCTCTCTCCCCACTAATTCTGCTTTATGCCTCTTTGAATGCAAAATAGATTCTATCAGATTTCCTCCCCTCCCCTTACTGCCTTTGCTGGGAGCTGTTGTAGAGAGGAAAACTGCCTTTAAGTTTTCTGTCTTCTTTCAGTCATGTGATTATAGGTGACCTGTTGTTTTTCACACCTTTGAGTTTTGTTCATCATGTATGTTGGTGAGCTGTGAAAGCCCTTATAAAGTACAGAAAGTTGTACATGTTTGAGCACTTCAATTTTCATTTTTATTTGCATGCATCAGAAGATCTGGGGACTCCAAGTGCATAATTACACAATTACAATTTAGGACAGGTCAGACAGAAGCTTTATTAACTGTGACCATAGTAAGACAACATTTGGACAGCATCTACCTCTGCTCCCCTGATCCCTGCCCAGTGATTGCAGAGGCCCAACCTATACACTGTTTCAGAAACAAAAGAAAGAGGTGAGGAAATCAGTTCGATGTTAACAAAGCCGGGTCTTCAACCCTGGGAGGGATGGACTCCTTAAGTACCTTGCTAACTGCTACAATTCTAAGGAATCAAACAGTAAACAACACGATGATATGGAGAGATGGCTCTTGATGGAGCCTATAGGAGTGGCATACCCAGTATTATCTTAGCTCAGAAATGGGGGGTTAGAAATGATCACAGACTGTCAGTTTTTAATCAGAAGGAACGGTCCTTTACTAAAAGTAACTTCTTAGCCAGACCTCTCAATCTTAAGTATTAGTAATTTTACCCCCACACTTGCATGTGCTAGTGGAAGTTAGAAAAATTGGGGGTTTCACCACATCTAGAATTGGACTAACAAATATTGGGAAATTTTGAAATAAAATGTTTCTTAATTTCTGATTTTTTTTTAATCTTAATCTTTTGTCCCAATTTCAGCATAATTTTATCCTTATTTTCCAAGTGTAATGGAATAGAATGGATAGAAAGCCCACACTGAAGTTGGCAAAGGTCTGACACTGACTTAGTGGGAGCTGAGTTGTTGCAAATATTCTGATAAAGAAATCAAAATTTAATCACGTAGAAGAGTTAGGTTTGATTAAGAAGTAAAATTGTGAAGCATAATGTATAGGATTGTTAAGTTTGAAATGTAACTATAGAACCTTTAGGAACTGTGTTATGTGTAACTATATGAACCTTAATATTGTTAAAGTTTGAAATAGCTAACCATAGAAACCTCACCAGGAACTTACTGGTTTTTTCTATGTTTTGTTGTAAGAAACTAAAGAAACCGTCATGGACACCAGTTTGCTGCTTGGAAAGCCCCTTACCCTTCCCATCTCGATACGAGTATCGAAGATTCCAATCGGTAGAGCTAAGTGAAATTGACCAATGATTGTTTTTAAATAAGACTATTGATAAGGTGATATCATCAAAAGACCAATCATTATAAAGGTTAAATTTAAGAGCAAGCATAGTATGCGTTTTTATGTAAAGAGCATATGTAACAATGACTTGACAGAAAAAGTCTATAAAAACTGATGGATTTTGATCCTAAGCTGGACACACCTTTGGAGGAGCTATCCCCCGTGTCCCCAGTGCTGCAGTAAACCGAGTGCCTGCTTCTTAACTTCACGTTGGTGTTAAGGAGTTTTATTCTGGATTTTAGTAACAGTGAACCCTGAGGTGCACAGAGATTTGTGGAGGGGACCTGGGGATGTCCTCCAGACCCACCTCCTGCTAATGTCACCGTAAGCTGGATCAGGTTGTTACGGTCTTGTCCAGTTGAGTTTTGAGCTCAAAGACGTAGACTTTGCAGCTTCTCTGAGCACCTTTTCCAATAATTGACCACATTTGATGAGGAAAGGTTTTGTTAACATCCAGCTGGAATTTCCCTTGTTGCAACTTGTGTCTGTTGCCTGTTGCACAATTTTGCCTCCTGTGCTTTTGCTGGGTACGTAGAAGCAGGTTTCCCTGTCTACTCTGCAACCTACCATTAGGTTGTTGAAGACAGCCATAAGATCTCCCCTGAGTGTTTTTCTCCTCTTATGGCTGAACAAGCCCAGTTCCTCAGCCTCACCTTGTCCTTGCGTGAGAAAGCCCTCCAGTGGTCCTATGCTGGTGGCCATCTGCTGGACTTGTTCCAGTTTCTCAGTATCTTTCTTCTACCAGAGATCCCAAAACTGAACGTGGTACTCCACAGGTGGTCTCATGAGTGCCAAATGGAAGGGAAGACCATCAATTTGTTTCAGCTGCTGGCTACATCCTTGCTAATACAGCTCGGTACCTCGTTAGTCACCCTCACTTCAAGGGCTCACAGCTAAACCACCACTGCCGTATGTATCAGAGCTGACCTTGAACACAGACAGCCAAACCCCGGAGGGAGGAGGATTAAAGAAAGATGGTTACCAACTGGTCAGGGTGATCAAAGCTTGTTGGTGCATTCAGGGTCCTGGCACTTGTGTACTCATGGCAGAGTAGAAAGAAACAAACTAAAGCTGTACATAAATTTAAAAACTTGCCCTGAGGAAGCCTGATGGACTTCTGCCATCAGTCCAGACTCACCTGACCTAACTTTAGCTACCAAAAATTAAGGTATCATTTCTAGGTATCCCAAATAGGGATTCAGCATCTAGCTTTTAGGCAGCTAAATTCAGATGAGATGACAATTCAGATGTGATCGTACCATCAGATGGTACTCTTGCACACTTAGAGTAGAAAACAAATGTTTACACTGAGTTTTACTTCAATGTAGAAATTTCTTCCTCAGCTTCAAACCTCAAGATCTTACCTCCAAACTGCCTGGGTGCAAATCATGGTTGCTACTTGCTCGTGTTAGGGCATGGTAGAGCTTTTCTTGTTCACTGATGTGGTTGGCTGTGCTCTGGGTAGCCTTGTAAAAGTCTCTGAAGTTATTCTTCAGGGGTTTTCCAGCTAAATCTATGGAAAACATGGCTAGCTAGTGTACTAAAGAATGCTCAGTCTTGAATGAGATTTTTGCAGCCATTTAGTACTGGTAACAGGAGTGTGCCTGAGACTCTAAACAGATATCATCCAACATCCACCAAACCTATTTTGGTGTATGGTTTGGAAACAACTGATGAAAACAAAGCTTAGTAAAGAGCAAAACTTTCCAAGCAGAGCTAGATGACAGGGTCGTGGTGGGAGGGGGACAAAGAATTTCACCTTTTGAGGACTTCCAGTATTTTAACATTGCTTTTGTCCTAAGTACTGGTTCGTCACAGGAGCTAGTTTGGCCAAAGAGCTCAGCTTGTGGTAGGGAACACACTTCAGCTATCTGAACAACAACTCTCACAATGAACCATGGAAATCCAGGTAACCACAGACTGATGTTAACAGCATAAAACCTTTGCGTATCTTTTGACAAACCAAAATGTAAAGGTGTTGGATTCTGCCCCCTCCTCCCAAGATAGTACACATTTGGGAAGCTTTCCAGTTGACTTTTTCAGGTGGCAATTCTTTGGTGACATAAAAATCCTTATCTACTCTAGGTATAAAAGAGGAAGCTTAATGGCCCACGAATAGAGATCCTGCACCAAGGCATTCGTAGATCTCTAATGCAGCTGCATGTGCTAAACTATCAGTCTTTGTGCTCAGCAATAGAAGCAGCTGAGCCTCTTTTGCTGTAGCACAAAATACAGCTGGAGCTACCTGGCAAGACCATGAGATGCAAAGGGAGAGTGTGGCAGTGACTGGGTTTCCTAGGTTTTGCGCTTGAGCAGGAACAAGGCTGGAGAGAGCAAAGCTGGGCAGGAACCAGAAGTTCCATTTTTTTTCAGGAAATTCCACAATTCCAAAAATGTTTCCATTTTGGAGTAAAAGACCAGAAGTAGACTTTGTTTTTTGTTTGTTTAAAGAAAAGATATATTTTTGCAATCAGCCAGAACATCATACTTTGATGCCTTGTTCAGAATTTCTGAAAGTAGGATTGCTATAAGTATATATTTGTTCAATCTGGTTTGTGCTGCAAAGGTTGCTCAGAGAAGAGAAGAAATACAGGGTTGGCTTTTCAGAGGAGCTAGGCAAAGCCAGGTGCCGTTGAGTTTAGCTGAAGTTGTGGGTATTGAACACTTTTGAAAAATCAGGGCTGTGATAGTCATACATCACGCGCATGAACTGGAAAGTCAAAACAATCTTTAGCTTGAAGTGATGCAACAGCCAGACTGTGGAGAAAGGAAAGGTCTCTCTTTCCACAGGTATGTCTTTAAGCCTTTGCCGGTAAGGGTCTTCACTATTACTTTGAACTTCAAAATCTCATGATTGCTTAGCAGTTTCCTCTGTCGTATCTCAGCTGTTGACTTTATTACTTTAAAATTCCTTCTGTTTTCATGAAGTGCTGAGAACATCATCTAATTAGCAGAACAGGAATCGCTCTTGAAGTGCTATTACATGAGACTCTGACCGTGACCACCTGCAGTCAACCTTGTGAAGGGGAGAGAGACTGTACTTTATTCCATTAACAGTTATTATGAAAGTTGGGAAGGAGGGGAATGGAATGACAGATGGTTAATGTCTTCAGAGAGAGAGTTAATGGGGATGAGTGTTTTCCTTAAACTTTGCAAGGAAGGAGGGCCACTGTTACAAACTCCCGCTAAGGCTGTAGGGTTCTGGCAGTCTTCACCAGTGTCCTGCTGTCAGGGAAAACCTCTCCTCATCCTGGGTGTGGAAGGACATTTCTGTCGTGCAGACACCGTGAGTGGCCAGCGCTGGCCCTGGCCCCTCTGGTTTCCAGAAGAACACAGCTCTTTCCTTCTGGAGGCCCTGGGGATGGATTGCAGTGGCCAGTACGGAGAGTTTTATGGCTTGCTACACCCAAGCCTCATTGTTTTCTAGCTCTCCTGAAATCACACTTAACAGCAGTAAAGATGAAAGCAAATGTAAATGAGAATTTGTTTACATAGCACAAATGTCGGCAATGCAATTACAATGAATTTAGAGACAGAACTAAGAAGAAAACTGTTCTTTTATCCACCCATACTTAAACGAACTCAAAGAGGCTTTTATCTGTGCAGCAAAAAAAACGTTTAACCAAATTTGTTGCTTGGGATCCTTTCTGGGCATAACGTTTACAGCTAATTTATTCTCTGTGGTTCCATTTAGAATGTAATTTAATCAAAATGTTGATTTCAATCTTTTCCCAAGGGTTTGCCTCCCATCTGCCACCTTACTTTCAGAAATACTTATGTTTTTTGGGCATGGCTAGGTAAAACTTTCTTCTGCCTAGATGATAAAGAGGCTCTGTTAGCAGCCCTCCTTAACTATAAAGAAACCCCCATTTTACTGTAAGCAAAATACTCTTGTCAGCCTGGTACAGTCACATTCATAGCTCAAGGCTAAAAGCTTTCTTCACATGTGGAAACTTACATTTGTATCAGTGTTGAAGTGTACTTTTGCCTCTAACTCTGCAATCCTATTTCAAATAAGCAGATACACGATGTTGTGTGTACACACAACGCATTCAGTGCTTGTTTTGATAACATGTTATTGCCCAGCCCTTGGGACAGCTGTAATGTAATTTAATAAATATTCAGATTTTGAAGTGAAACATTCTAGCAGACATGGTGTCTCCCAGAAGACATCAGAAAATGCTGGATATGGAGAGTGTTTTAGTTGTTTTGTTGGGTTGGTTGGTTTGTTTGTTTGGGGGGTATTCTTTCTTTTCTTCTTTTTTCTGATTATGCAATTTACATGGAAATAAACCCATTGCTAGTTTAGGGTTAATCTGTTCCTGATACTTAGTTACTGTTTATTTGCCTCAGAAGCTCAGTCATAATCTTTTATTTGCAGACTTAATTATCTCCATAGCAACTAATTGTGATTTATTAATAATAATACTAGTAGTAATTGAAACAGAGCGATGGGGAAAGTATACTATGTACCAGACATGTTGATAATTTTGTTTCCAAATAAAACCTCTTTCAAATCTTTTTGAGGAAGCGAGAGGTGATCCTAAGGCAATGACTGTATTGGGAGCTGGGAGCTTTTCTAGACTCTTCCTACACAACAGAATGTGTTTAGATATTTGTACAAAATTTATTCTATGCAGTACCTGATCCAAAACTATTTGAAAACATTGATTCAGTAGTCTTGGGATCAAGCCCTTGTTTAAATAATTTCTGAACCCACTGTCAAGCAATCATTCACATTTTACATCTTTCATAAGAGAAGAATTCAATTAAAAATAAACAAACTAATTAGATTTAAATCTGCTGTTGTGATGAGGAACAGGAAATTGAAGATTAAAGATCATGTTTGACTCTGGAATTTATTCAATAGTCCTATAAACTCACTTTGGAACAGATTTCATTTCCACATTGAATAAACAGGCTTTGATAAACTAAAGAACTTATTCCTAGAGTCCACAAATCCAAAGTCTCATACATTTGCTTTAGAGATGAAGAAGGCAGAGCTAATCAGGATTGGATTGTTACATGTAAATCCCAGGGATTATAGGATCCCTCCCTGACTTGGTGCTTTACATCATTCTCCTGAGTAAAGCCTGCAGAAGTGGGGCAGAGGCCTAGAAAACACCTCAACATTCACCTTGAAATGTTTTTCTACTTATGACTCGCTTGTGGCTTAGAGGTGGGGAATGAGAGTCTTCTGGGGCCCATGGAGAGAAAAACGTGAGATGATTGAGAATGGAGACATGCCAGAAAAAACGATAAATCTGCCTGAACTTGCAGGTCTTGTCTGCTCAAGAAGGCTGCTCTTCTTGTGCAGTCTCCTTCTCCCTTGAGGGTCTTAGCAGTTGTTCTTAGCAGCAATACTGCAAAGCACATGGGGCTGTCGGTAATCCACCGGCACGTGCTCGTGATGCAAAAAACATGCTCTGCCTCAGGTGGTGGTGTCGCCACTGGTTAGCGTTGAGTTACCTAGCACTTGTATGGTGGGAGAGATTTAAAAAAAATAAAATAAAAAAAAATCAGGTGGATCCGTGATATTTCCTGTAGCAATAAATACCTGCACAAGTAACTCTGGCCAATAAGATTCTGCAGTAAGTGTTTACACCGTATAGAAAGCCCTCTTCCCATAACCCACCCCAAGAAGTTCCACTGATCCTTTGTGCCATGACAAGGTCAAAGACTCGACCAATGCACAGCACGTGGCTCCTTTTCCAGGCTGCTGCTTTAACACACAGGAGAGGGAACCTGTCCAGAGATTAGGTTACCAGCCTTGAACTTGGGAAATTGGATTCAGTTTTCTCTTCTGCAGTTGATTACTTCTAAGACCTGAGGGAAATAATTTAGTGTCAGATTCTTCAAGGTATAACACCTATTTCTTTTCCATGGAAATTGGTTAAGGTTAGATGCTAAGTGTCTTGATATTCTCCAAGGGGCATCTGAGTTTGTACCTGAAAAATAGAGATGGGATGATTCATATACTTGATAAATGTACTAACAATTGTGAAGTTGTCATACCTAATAGGTATAGCAGTAATAAATTTACTGCAAATAGGACTACATAGTTCCTGATGCTAATTTGACCTTTCCATCTTGTTTGAAAGGACGTCTTTGCCTGTAAAGATGAACTTCTTGTAATATTGAGATCAGTGGTAAATTTTATTATTGGCTTCTGTGGATCCACTTACTCTTTAAGGGATTTTATTGTTATTTATATTTCTTTTCCCATAATAATTGAAATAATACCTACATCACCAGGTCTGTAAGTTCGCTATACAAAAGAAACATTCAGCATCAGTCAAGGCAATGATGAGTTTGCTAGATGGAAGAATACTGTATCATGAAGATGGCACACAAGCGCCCAATGGCCAATTTTTCTCTAGAGCTTGAGAGATTTATATTCAATCATCCTCTTGGGACTAGACACAGTCTAGCCAGGATAAAGTGACGCTCTTACTATGCTTCTCAGAAGGGCTTTAGTGGCTTTAGCTTTTTGAGTGAGTTCATTCAGGGTCTCTGCGTGGTCTGATATCGTGCCATGAAGATGTATCCTGAGACACTGGACAGAGTTCAGTGTTGAAAATAAGAATTGCACATGGCCACGAGCTAATCACTTTCTGCTTAGGGCTTTACTGACTGAGAAAAGGAGGGCTTCTTCCTCTGAAACCTCTCAGAAGTTGTTGGTTGTTTTATTCCTTTCATTTGACGTCCGCTGTTTGCCGCCACCTCCTACTGTGGTTGTCCTCTTCTACCTGTCAGATGTTAATTTGCTGCCTCTTCTCCTTTCAGGCACAAACTAGCATTGCTTCCTCTTCATTTCATTGTGCACAAGTACCACAGGGAACACCATTAGTAGGAGAATTTACAACCCTACACAAAACACTTATTCTTTACTTACTGCTGGAGAATCAGTAGAGGAAAAGTGGTATAAGATTTTTTTTTCCTACTTTTTTTTTTCCTTTTTTTCTTTTTTTTTTTTTTTTACTACTGAATATAAATACAATTAAATTCAGTGATTCATACCTTTTCCACCCAAGATGCATTGACTTAAATTAATGCACTTGTCAGAATAGAATTAAATGCTCTGGTCATGATGAATCAAGAGAATCCTCAACCTCGCCTTCCATGAATTTTAAGAAAGGAATATTTATTTTTCTTGCATACTTTCAGTCTAGAAAATAACTGAAATTGTTGTGTGGTACCACTTGCATTGTGCTGAATCAATCCCTGGAAATAAATAGTGGTGTCAAACTGCCTCTTTTGGGGCCTTTGGTACTTTATCTCACCTTACAGACGTGAGCAGTTTTTGGGCAAGTGACAGATTGCTATGGACTGGTCAGCATAGGATCCAGGCAAACAAAAACCAGTGCAATGCAACAGTGGCAAATAAAACAAGTCAACTCTCAGCATTCATTTTCTATAAGCGTTTTCAGCATCAAGGCAAATAGGATCTGCTAATAACAGACAGGCAGTTGTTGTAATGAATGAATCATGATTTAACCATTTTGCTCATATTAACCATTACTCTTGGTGCTCAGAGTTGTTCAGATTCTGATTTACAAGGGCTGCCTTTGGAGAGGGACACTTAGTTACACCTTTGTCTGCAAAGGCTCTGAGGAGAGAGGGAATTAAGGGGACCAGCAGGACAAGTGATAAACTCTACAAAAAGGAAAAATGCATGTGTGCAGAGTTTCCCAGCCTGCCTTAACATTGTACATATTTAATATTCAGAATTATTCTGAGAATAATTTATGCAAACATATTCCAGTGCTACAACCGTTTCACTGGGTATTTGCTATTTTGGGACTTGTGGTTGGTCACCAGTCTCTGCACGTATGATTCTTACGTGTGGCTCTTTTGGGTGAATATATTTGACTATTTGCAAAGCTTCTCTTATGTGCAAATTAATTTTGCTTTCAGCGGTGTGCATACAAAAACCAAAGAGAGAGAAGGGGTTGCAAATATTGTTGGAAGGAACATCAGTACCAGTGAAATGCATCTCTACAGCGTTTTTTTTGTCTTACGGTGCTCCAGTTGTAATAACTGCATTTCCAAGAGGATGGGAGGGTACCCCTCAAAGTTGTTCCTTGAGTCAACTTTGGGGAGTGCCTGGAGGGGTGCCTGAAGCCCTGCTGGCAGCTCTGAAGGCAGCGAGCAGCCCAGCATCACGGGGTCTCTAGCCCTGGCTAGAGAAGCCAAAAGCTGTGCTGTGAAGCCCAAAATCTGGTTCTGTGCACCTCCGCACAGAGCCTACCTGCCCGCAGGGATAAAAATACTCAGGGATGGCGTTTTATTATGATTTATGAAAACATGAAAAATGCAATGATTTTCCTGCTTCCTTCCTCTCCATGTATTATTCCATCTTTGCTCTCGGTTAGATTTATCCATCTGGGGGGAAAAAAGAAAAAAAAAACAAAACACCATCATATGGGCATGGCTTCTTATTTCTCTGCTCTATCACGTCCACTTGCCGTCCCAGCAGCTTGGAGACTTCTCTGGTGCAATTCTTTGCCACCCGGTGCCGGGCAGTAAAGCTCCCTGTTACAGCTGCGCGGTGCTGCCCAGCCCCCGGGAAGTGGCACGCAGGGCTGCAGATGAAAGGGACATTAATAAGCGTGGTGAATTTTCCGTTTTCTCCGAAGGCGAATTTAGCTGTGTTCTCTCCCGCTGTGCGAAATGATAATGAGGCAATCGATCGTAAACAGGTGCAGCGAGGAGCTGCTCGGCGTACAGCAAAGCCTTCGCACTCCATTGCCATGCTCGGCATCTGAATCTTAATATCGTTCCAGAAAGAGTGACAGAATAATAATTCCCATCTCATGTTAAGGTAGAAACCTGTTAAATTCAGAACCTTCTGGAATTAATGCTGTTCTTTTTGTAGGTTCATCGCGTTTGCCAAGCTTCATTTCAGGAATTCCTCGAGCAAGGAAATGCATCTTTAGGAAGTATTTGTGTAATGAATGATTTACTCATTATCTGAAGTTTTACACCATTTTATAAATCTTTAAGTACTTAGAGGTTTTGTGGATTTTTTTTTTAATTATTATTCCACATTTTAAATTAATTAAAAAAAAAACCCTGGGTTGTGTCTACCTTTAGTCCGACTTGGTGCTGTGGTCTCAATCACCTTGTGTGGGAAGGCTGGAGCAGAAAAGACACACTTGTATTAACACATGCATGTGTACACAATTCTTTATAATTCCAGTTTATTTAACCCATAGACAAAAAGATAACACCTGAAGGGTAGCTTCTGAGTTTCAGTAGGACAGCACTCCTCCGCAGAAGGGGAGCGGGGACCTGCTGTAGGTAAGTGTTGGCTGGGCATGAAGCTGTTACTGCCCGGGCGAGGGGATGGCACAGTGCAGGGGCACCTCCTGTGCTCCCAATCTTGCAGAAGGGTTTTTTTTTTATTCCTCCTTTTTTCCTCCTTTGCATTTTCACCGTATAGGAGATGGTTTACATCTTTTCAATATAAGTTCTTTGTTCCCTTTTTTATGGCTTCTTTGTTATGCCCTAAAGCAAGCCCTGCCCAGCTCTCAGGGCTGCATTTCTTTACTGACCATCCTCAACTATTTGTATTTGTGCTTTTACCTCTGGAGCTGTCCTGTGCCTGTACTTTCAAGGCCTCTGCTGTCATTCTATGGGTGTATTCTCAGGGGCCCCTGTGACAACCTGCTCAAAAACCACTAAAAAGGAGAAAAGACACAAAGCCTCATATATTCATTTGTGTCTCAATCCAGGAAACTTCTACTCAGCTTTAAATATATGCTGAAGTATCTCTTTCAGTATCTGATTATTTTTTTTAAGTTGTCACTGGAATGACATCTTTTCCTTTTCCTCTTTGAAAGGATTTTTTCTGATCTTTTCTGTGTTCTTTGTGCCTAGAAGCTTCCACAGGAACCTCTTGTGCTGAGAAACATATGTACACATGACTCAAAACCCATCTGCTTCTCTGTCACCTGAAAGACTTTGCACGGAAAGCTAATGCATAATTTATAGCAGAGATTTTTATCATGTTTGGAAGCTGTAGCTTTTTTACCTCAGCTTCACAAAGGGGAAGATGCTTTTCTTGGACCAAAGAGCCTAAAATTTAGCCTTCGTACTGAAGATACCAATTCACATGCTTAACTTGGGCAACATCTGCTCTGTAGCTGGTACACTGGTCATGCGGTGCCTTGAAAGCCATGTCACTCTGTAGCTCCAGCAATGCTGCTTGACTTCTTGCGGACGTAAATCAAGGCCAAGCCTGCAGGTCTCACCTGCCCTTATGGGATGCAGTGAGGACACCCCCTCGGCAGTCTGGTCTGCCTGACACAAGTAACCAGTAATAGGAATGGGAATATAAATTGCCTTCATGTCTATTTTCAAGACTTCCATACGCAGCAGTTTAAATGCAGTCCGTTGCCGTAGCACTTCAAAATGGGGTCGTCATAGCAAGCATAGTCAGATAAGGAGGCGAGTCCCTGGGGTGAAGGTGCGTCCTCTGTGCCGTAGACAGCAGCACGCCCATTGCAGTGACATTGTGTACGCCATGTGGAACAAATACCGTGGATGCAGAAGGTAGTTTAGTCTTGGCAAGCCCACTGTCTAAAGGGAGGGTCTCCAAACTTGGCTCTCTTGCTGTTTCGCTCACGGCAACTCTGGGAATAGGTGCTAGTGCTGGTGAGAAGGTCCTTAAGACTTTAATCTCTGTTAATTACCAAAGAATATGTGTCTTCAAACATAGATATTCAGGTATCACGTTCTCTGAACATGAGAAACTGTCTTCCTCTTTTGGTACCATATCAGGGATGTTACCTGTGACTCCTCAGTTTCAAAAGACAAAAGTTCAATAAATATAAAAATAGTTTTCTGTCCTTTATTTAGTATTTGTTGCAAAGCAGCTGCCCAGGGTACTGGTCCCACAGTGGGTGAATCTGAGATACAGCCTGGCTATAGAGTTTTGACTTACGTTTTCATTATAAACCTGAAATACATGAAGTGAAACCCTCACCTGTTGTGTGTCCCATGTGCTGAATAATAAATTGACATAACATCATGTTTCTAAATCTGAACTTGTTCTTTTGGGGAGCAGCTGCTTACAGTGGTGTGGGAATGGGCACAAGGATGCCAGTGTGCACACATTACCTAGTTTCCTGTAAAATCTTCCTTCCAGTAACTTCTCCTCTATCCATGTTTTAGCCAATGGCTACCGCATCTTTGCCTTTTGACAGCAGTGTTTCTGCCTGAATGCTGCCTTACTATGTACCACATGGAATATTTTTATAAAATGTGACTAAGCATAGATTTACAGTATGTATCATTACACATTTGGAAGTTATTCTGCCACCATCCTAAATATGAAAAAGCAGATGTCCTCTTTCTCCCTGCTTCATCTTTGGACTTTTCTAGTAAACTGTAGCACGCTGATTTGAGCTTTACCAGACCATAAAATGTCGTTCTAAATCACTTTATCCCCTCCCAGGTGGTCTTAAGCAAGTCTTAATATAATTGTCAGAGTGCTTGGCTGTCACATGTGCTGTCCAATGGGGTAATAACCACTGAAAATATCACACCTTATTACATTACTCTACTTACAGTTTTCATGCCAGTACAAAAAATATGTTCTTAAGCTCTTGCATGAGTATCAAAATGCTATGCTCCCTGTCTTTAATTCATCATTTCTGTTACTGCTTCATTGCTTTTCTTGTTTACTGTTGTGTCAGGAAGACTATTTCTGTTTTGGCCGTAGTACACACTGCATTTTACTGATGTTTTCATGAAACACTTAACTGGCAGGTTTGACTGGGATCTCTTTATTGAGGCTTAATTTATTAATTAATTTATTTCTACATAACATAGAGCCATTCTCTGATGGAGCCATGGCAGGGAGCGTGGAGGGGGCATGAAACGGCTCCTTACCTGGCAGCAAACGCTGCTCTCAGTCCCCCAAGCCCCAGACACGGACCATCATCAGGATGGGGACAGATCATTGTTGCTGGAAGCCAAGTGCTGTGAAGACTCCTCCTGCATTAATGACTGTTCTGTTAGCTCCCATTCATTATTCTTTATCTGTGCTCTGTGTACATCTATTTTCTGGTGAAGACAATATGGGATTTTTTTTTTTTCCTCTGAGAAATGAGCTCTAAAAACTTAGGTTTGCCAAATACACATGAAAGGGACTGGAACATGTTTCCACTCATGCTGCTCTTCCTGATGCCGGCAGCAGTTCGCTGATCCCAGCGGTGGCCTCAGTGGTGGCAGGAATGGCCGTAGGAGCTGCACAAATGGGAGCAGCGCGAGAAGCGGGAGGCTGTGCCTGTCTCATGAACCATGACATCTCGCCTACCGGAGAACATTCAGCATTAAAAGTGAGGGCACGCAAAAATTGAAAGGACTTCAGATAAATTTACAGCTAAAATGACTTATGTCTTTTGAAATGAAGTATGTTGCAGCACTGCACCAATAAATAACCTGTGAAGGCCAAGACAATACTCGCGCTAGCAAAAGGCAGCCACTGTTTGTCAGTGAAGTCCATTTTTAAAAAAGTTTTGGGGAGCACCTGTCTGCCTCACTAGCAGTATATCATTGGTATGCGCGGCCAGAAGCCTAGGGAGAAAAAGCCTGCACCATCTTTGGGTTCTAGACACATAGATCATATTCCAGAATTCATCATGTGTAGCATTACTTTGTTCCTTTTGTATTTCCTTCAGCAGTCAGCAAGCATAAAACAGCACACAGCTGCTTTGGATTAATCTGATGCTTTGCTATGATAAAATGATGTTACCTTGGCATCATTTCATTCAATGACTCTAATAGATCCGGGCAAATACTGCTTTGGGGTTTTTTTTTGTTCAGATGCCAAACCAAAAGAGCAGGAAAAAATATCTTGGGTCAGAATTTTCTAAGGTTTTCTTTGGCAAAATGAAACCAAAAAACTCATCATGCCAAAACCTTGAATGAACCAAAATGTTTCATTCCACCAAAATTGAATGTTTTGTGTTATGATTATTCTTTTTTTTTTTTTAATTGAATGACACTTTGAATGAATAAGTTGCAAAATTTTATTTGCAAACTGTTGGAATGTAAGGATTTTCCATGTTCAAAAATCTATTCCTGTACTCTCCTTTCAGCCAAGAATTTATGTGAATTCAACCTGAATTTATTCATTGTTTCAATTTTTTTGTCAAATTCGCTGCTTGTGGAAAATATCCCCCAGCACTTTTCCTCTTACTATTGAACTGATTCTTGAATTTTCTTCCTGCCCTATCAGTGAGATTTTTTTCTCCTCCTTTTACAGGTTTTCTTTTGACTTTGTTTTTTCTGATGAAGAACATTTCAGTTTTTTTCCTTGATGATCTAAAAGTTCCTGTCATTTGGTCTGTGTCACTGTTAAGATCCTTCATTAGCTGTGCCTTTGCCCTCCCCTGTTTATTCTGTAATAGAGTTACAGGCTAACAGGGAGTGAGGCAAATTCTGTCTGTGCCTTTGTAGCATGGATGTTGCTGTCAATACACTTTCCTCATAGATTTGCTTTGATTTTTCTTCCCCCCCCCCCCCCAAACCCCTTTCCTTTTTCATTAAGGAACATTCAGTTAAAGCACAAGTGTGAAACTGCAAGGAGAGATGAATCAAAGATTTCCATTTAGATTGGCACGTTGCGTTCTCTTGAAACACATCTTGCCTTGAGGATGCTTGGCTCTGCCAGGGAAGCCCACAGTCCTCCAGGCAAGAGTCCATCTCTGCCCAGAAACATTTCTGTTGCTGTTGTTTGTTCCTTGGCCCAGAAGCTTGGTAATCTGGGCTTTTCCCAAAGTACATGTACTTGTGGGCATAGGCCACTGTAGTGCATCCAGTGCAGTTGGAAGATGTCTTTTTTCTGGTTTTATTATGGAAATAAGGATTCTCACCAAGAATTTCCAATGAACTTCTCTCCAAAGCCAGAATCTGGGGTTATTACCCAAGGTCTGCACAATTGATATCCTTCCATCTATCCACCTTTAACCTTCTGCATGTGCATTATAAGTATCTGGCAAACAGTGTGATTAAATGAAATTATTTGGGGAGGATGAATGCTGTTTCCAAGGCTCATAATTTGCCCCTTCCAACCTTGAAAAAGTGACCCTTTTGAATGAGGTTTTCTAAGTCTGCTTTGTCTGCAAAAGTGAGTTTTAAATATTCCCATAAAAACTCTTCATTTCCTGTGCCATGTGCATGAAAACATACTCTTTAGTTTGTTGGGGCAAGGGAAGTTGAGGTTTGAAAATAATGCTGCATTTATATAGAGAGTTAAGTAGGCTTGAAAATAATCCTTGTAAGAATTTTATTTATATGACCAAAATTAATCAAGATCTGATTGTTTGAAAACTACAGTATGGTATGTCAGTAATACTTTAACAAGCAAACTAATCAACTGTTCCTCCTACTGCCTAGACCGGATGAAAGAAAAAGATTCTTATTAATTCTGCTTTTAAATGCTTGGGAGCCATGCAAATGCTTGCTGGTGAGAGCCAGATGGTTCCCTCGATAGCAAGATTCTTTTATAGGCTCATTCCACATTTCTGTGCTTTCCTTCTAATGGGGAGACTGTCCCCAACAACCCTATTTCTGCTTGGACCGCGCTTCTCAGAGGAACACGAGTCACGGCTGCCATGTCATGCTGGTGGCCACCACTGGGTATTGATGTGGCGCTGAGACTTGAGCCCACCGCCGAACCCTCGCTGCTGCTGGGGATGAAACCTCCCACTGGGCTGGGGATCTCCGTTTGTGCCTGCTGGCTCGGCCCATCCCTGGTGGCTCGGCAGAAGAAAAAGGGGGCCAGGATGGGTTGTCCCATGAGGCTGGCCTGGGACAGCCTGCTAGACCTCTCTGAACTCGGTCACTTGGCCAAGTACAGCAGGCTTTTGGTTGTATGAAATCTTCCTCTGTAGCTTAACAAACTTAAAGCTTGCCTCATCTCTGATGTTTTTTAGGTGTAGCTATATCCTTTATGGCTTTTCATGTTTTAGATTTTTTTTTTTTAACAGCAATTTCCTTCTGTCTGTGTTTATGTCCAGGATAAACATGTCAGCATCCCTCAGCAGGCCTCCTGTAGAGCTCAATCTGGTCCCTCAGGATGGACTGGCAGAGCCACTTCTTGCAGATCCTCTTACTGAGCAACCTGTTGCAGGTTTCTCAGGCATCTTTAAAACCCAAATTCCCAAAGAATCTTTGAACTTTTGATTCAAATCATTTGGGATCATGTTGCAAAAGGGCGAGAGCGAGCCAGGCAACAAGTTGTCTCCTGGCATCTTAGGTCATCAAAACCTTCTTACTTTCTTGCTTTCTTTAAAAATTATTATTTCCACTTGGCTACTTCTGTAGACTTCAGATTTGACAGATGGGGGTTCCCACAGCCAGTGAGAGCTCAGGACCAGTCATTGTAACTCAGTCTTCGCCCGGGCCCAGGAAAACACTTCACACAGGGAGAAAGACCGTGTCTCTGGGAGTCGGCTGCCTCGTCCACCTTCGCTTGGACTTCCAGCAGCGCTGTCTCCATCCCAGGCTGAGGGTGGGCCTGCGCCTGCGTGCGCTCATCTGCCGCAAGGTCGAGGGATGGGGAAGCTGCAGACGTCTGCTCGCTTCCTACACCTGAAATGCTTTTAGTGGTTGAGGGAGTAAAAGCTCCTAGATAATGCACCCTTATTAAGCTGCAAGGAGGAGTCTTGTTTGAAGGACAGAAGGCAGATTTGGGGCTATTGCTCTTCAAAGGGAGGGATTTGGGGCTTGTGTGTGCCTGTCTGCTACCAATGGATGAGAGTGCCCTAATAGGTGCCCCGGAGCCGCAGCGTGAGCTCTCGCAGCCTTGGCAATTGGCCTCAGGCAGAAACACCACCGGAGAAGTGGAGACCGTGGGAATCAGGTCAGCCTGATTAGCAGCAAAAGCTTCTCCGGGGATATAAGCAGCCATATGGGACAGGCTGGCCGAGCCCCCTGGCTACGCAGAGCATGTCAGCAGTGCAGAGCGTTGCGCTGGATGTCAACCAGAACAAATCCATCGTCGGAAGGTGGCAGATCCTGAGCTGGGGAGCTCAGGAGCAGCAATGCAAGGAAGGAGGAATGAGCGTAATTAAAAGGCTGCAGGAGGTGGGGAAAGTGCCAGCTGGGTGCAGGGGGGGCTTTCACAGGAACGGCAGCTCCTCTGCAACCAGGGGTGTTGGGATGAGTTGTGCAGCTTTTTTTGGTTAGAAGGGTCAGAGCGATGTCCTGACCAAGGTTTGACATGGATTACTGAGGATTATATGAAATTTGAAAATGCTGTGGCCAGTGGGCAATTTCAGAAGCTGGGACGTGTTGGCCAGGACTGCATGCAGATTAGAGCTGAAATTAGGTGGAACCACATCACAAGCTTTGGCTGGTCAGTAAATTCTGGCCCCTGAGATGGCAGAGGCCCACTGCAGAGAAAGGGCTCCCAGCTGAGTCTGTGGCAGAGGTTTTGTGTTGCCTGGGGGATGTGGAAAGAGCCCTCCTACTACACATTTCAGAAACCTCTTCCTTTGAGGGTTGCAAGCCGGCCAGTAATAAAAGCTGAATGTAGCAGACAGTTGTTAGACAAATTGCTTTGGGATTTCATGGTGATGTGAGACTTTGCTCAAAGAACATAAATTTGGACTAATTTTCTCTGGTGAGGAATGGACTCAGTCTCAACAGATGCACGAGACCTGCCACCTATTTGGGAAATGCATCCTTTGATTTTTGGCTGCTAGGGATATGTAAGGTACCTATAGTGGAGAATGTAATAATAAATGTTGCAACAGAGGAAAGAATATTACAGTCCAAGCAAAAACAGAATAGCAACCGAGAGCTAGAGATGCCTGGTAAGTGACTTTTGTCTGAAGAGGCAACATTTGCTGTTGACTTGCTGTCTTGGAAATACAAAAATAGCCATACCCCCCCCAGACAGGAAATGTAATAGCAGAACCTCTATAAAAATGCTGCTAAATTAGGGAAGATCTTATATTAGTCTGCAGAGCAGGAAATATTACATGAGAAGTGTGGGAAGACAAGTGTTGGCCAACCTCTGATGTGGTGGTGCCGGGAAACCCCTAGGACCCATCCCATGTCTGAGCGCTGCTCTGGGTGAGTGGCGTGGCACGTCCTATCTAAACAGGAGCGTGTGTGCTGGGTCAGCAGGCTGTGTTTGAGTTGCCCGTTCTGCTTGTTTTAAACAAAAGTTTGCATAAAAACAAAGTTGTTTTCAGAGGTGGAGCATTGTAAGAGCGTGGGCATGGTAATATGCGCACCCGTGTGTGTGAATATGCACAGATTTGCTTCTTGTCCATCCAGGAAAAAGGTCATTACTAGCTATAGACAGGGGGCTGGCTGCTTCTGCTCCCTCTTTGGTGTGTCTGTCTATGTCTGCCTTACCTTGCCAGTGACTATTTGCTTCTGTTACCCACAAGAAGGAGACCTGGGATGGGGTTGTACAACGTGATATTTATTATTACAAGTCACGTGACAGACCTTCTGTTTAGTTTTCTCTTGCCACATTTCTTCAGCTCCATTTATGCGCAGCCAGGCAGCGTGTCTGCAACCAGTACGGTTGCCATGCCCTGTGCCTTCCGTGTGAGTGACCACCTCCGCGCCGCGGCTCCGTCCCTCGGCCAGGGGAGAAGGGCTGTCCCCTGTGCCGTACGGTACCACGTTAGCTCCCACTGTCTTGGCTGTCTTACTTCACCAGGCCTGACAACACTCTTCCACCCCAAGGCAGACCGGGTGCACAGCAGACAACCCACAGTCAAGCCACGGATCCATGTCTGTGGTTATTGGCACCGATACGCCCGGCTGGGATTTCCACCTCACCCTACTGCATTGCGTAGGGATACAGGGAGCTTTGAGGGCCAGGACCTTTTTCTCCTCTGACAACACAGCACCATACTGTCTTGGTCCACTGCCGAGAACTGTCACAAGGCACGTCATAAACAATCAGAGATATTGACACGGTGTTGAAAAGAAAAGCATCCCAACCCAGCATCTGCACGCTTGCTGGTAGCTCTCAGGGACCGTTTGGTGTAAAAGTTGCCTGTTCCATGACAGAATACCAGTGAGGCAGATCCCAGTTCTGTTTCTTCCCTTTCCTTTACTGTGTTGGTAAAAGTTCACTGAACTGTCTCAAACTCAGCAGTTTTTTCTTAAGCATTTTACAGGGAATTAATAACACTCACAGGCTATATGCCTAAACAGAGACTGTACAATTATCTACAAATTCTTGGCATGAGACCATGCTTGTAAATAAATCACAGATGAGGAACTGAGTCTCGTTAAAAAAGCACTCCTAGGGTGTTGCAGTGATAATTATTGCGATGATAGGGGAAGCTGTTACAGGCAAATGAAGCAGTCTAGAAAGGCTGGTGAGTTTAATCGAGATGGTTCACCCTGGTGAAATTGTGTAAAGTGTAAAGTGGCATAATTAAATTTAGAGCCTCTACTAGTGTCAGTGCTGTGTTGTATGAAGTTTTGACATCTCTAGAAATACGTGATAGAAGTTTGCTAATGTCACGTAGGAAACCCTATAGTGAAACTTAGGGCAGAAATCATAAAGTTCCAGACTTCAGAGGCAGATGTATAGTAGATTGGAAGAAAACAAAGTAGCTAGTCCAATCTGGTTTTAAATAAATTTATTTGTGGTCTGTATCTCTCTGGCTTTGCAGGCATATTATGTAATCAAAATAGTGAATATGGATTCCTAGGCTCACCAGCCTGGCTAGCTGTGGGCAAACTTTCATATGTATCAGGCCTAGGCTGTGGGGTTTTTTTAATTATTTGCTTTTTCAAAATAAGCTGAAGTAAATTAATTCAACTTTTCATGCACTGTTCTATGCTGGAATAGACCAAGCCATGTTGAAATACACTGAACTTTTGAAGACTGTTGTCACAGTCCATTTGGATCTCTCAAATCTACAAGACATTGTACTCCGTAAATTAAACTTTATTTTATAAGCTCATTAAGCAAGAAACAAACACAACAAACAAGGGCTCAATCCCCTTTGCACAGACTAGTCTATCACGTGAATTCACCAATTCATCATGTAAGTCATGAGGTTTCTTGCTTGCAAGCTCTCTAATGCATAATTTGCAACTCACAACTTGTAACTCAACTCGTGCAACTATGAACAAAATAGTTACCCAGCTGGCGGTGAGAGTGCTCATCCTTCCTCCTCGGTCTCGGCGCGGGCATCCCCGGTATCACACCAGGAAGCACAAAAGCCTCAGCAGTCCAACTGCTGTTGGATCAGCTTCCAGAACTTTTTGGTTAAGCTGGCATTTTTATACCTTCCAGCTTGTGCCCTTTCCGTGAGTTAGTGGATTCTGATGAACCTGCCAGACAATCAACATGCAAAGTTGATGGCTGCAGGAGACAGCAATCTGCAGGTGGTAACGGCTGCATAATGGGGCTTTATCTCCTCCTGTCCCTCCTGTCCTGCCTCTGCAGTGCTCTGTCTTTGACCTAATGGCACCACTCCCAATAAACATCAGGCCTTAACATGAGCTGTGTTAGCCAAAAATCTGGGCAGGACTTGAGTGAACAGTCACAACGGTTAATATTAAACTTTGCCAGGTATCATCACGTTGGTGAGTCCCAAACTCTGAGAAAACCATCAACTGGGTTTCAGCTGGTTTTGGAAGCAAAGAGGATAATTCCCTCTCTTCCAGCCAGACCAAAATTCTGTCTGGAAAAATGATAGCCACAGTTTTGCAATACCTGATCAGATCAAAGTCCTTTTTGAAGTCATTGTTACTATAGCCACATCCAGGATTGGAAAAACCAGCTCTGAGTTTTCACTTCAAGTGTGAATAACATGAGCAGTTTGGGGATTTTGTATGCATTTATTATACATAGGTAGAAATTAGTTGATGACTGTGGCTATATACTGCTATAAAGCTGTTTCTGTATTATTTTATCATGTTGCAGCTAAATTGCTGCTAGATTTGTGTAGACTCATTATTTGATCAGCTGTCACCTAATGTTTACATTTTGTCAACATTTCATAAGATTGGACTTTCTCCTGAACGTACTACCAGAGGCCCTTGACTGCTTAGTTCTAAAAATATTGCATCCTAATGACCATGAGGAAGGACACCACAAATTGCTATGGAAAGATCATGGAATCATTTAGGTTGGAAAAGACCTTTAAGATCATGGAGTCCAACTGTAAAGCTAACACTGCCAAGTCCACCACTAAACCATGTCCCTGAAAGACATGATGATGAACTCATGGGACTGTTTGCATAAGGCTGTAGCTCTGGGCATCTTCACCTCCTGGCGATGAGGGCTTAAGAAGCGCTTCATCCTTCAGCTCTTTTGGCACCCTCTTTTCTGCTGCTCTTTTCTGCCCTCTGTGCCAGCATGGGTGTTTGTGCCATGAACCAGATCAGGGAGTTGCTTGGGCTGGAAAATAACTATTTAAGGAGTGCTGAACGTAATATGTAGCTGTTGCCTCAGACTGTTAGACTAATTTTACAGCTGGGCTGTATAATGGCTTTGGCCATGATTATCATTCTCACTGGCGTCCCTTTGCACTGCTGAAGTGATGCAGAGACAAACTAGTCCTTTATTATTACTTTACCATTATTTTCTCTTTGCTTATTATGGCGTGGATCTGTTTTACAATAAAGGATTAGCTTTTAGATATAGAAAGTAACTTAATTCTATGTGAATGTTGACTATGACCAAGCATGATATTTGTAGATAGCCACGCACTGAAGCAGTTTATTTTGCCTGGCAAGAACCAAAACGCTGCCGTGTCTAAATGCAGCCTGTTCAGCAGTAACTTCATGGGGCCCAAGCTAAAAGCTCAACTGTAAGGAAAGCAGAGTACGGTACACAAGAAAATACAACTACAGTATGTGCTACTTATTCACATGTAAACGGAGCTACCAGACCTGATGGCATAAGACTATAACCCAGGCTCACATTCCCAGTGCTGCATGGAAATTAAAAAGTTTGAATTTCTCTTCAGCGCCTACCTCTGCCATGAGGATCCTCTATGGATTCATTCTTGTTTAAAGTGTTTTGAAAATTAAAATGTTAATTATGCTGATTCTCACTATGTTACCGATATTTATTAACACTTTCTGGTGTTAGATACAGTTGTCTGCAAAATATTTTAGCGCTCAACCATAAATGATGAATGGGTGACTGTCACAAGCTCATAAAATATTTAAAGATGTGTACTTTAGCTACATGCTACAGGAGTTTGCAAAGCTATTAATAGCCAAGGGAGGAGTGACTTGCTTGTAAAGACTGTGTAGGCTTTGGTATTTAAGATCCCCTCCCGAACCTCTGAAGTTTGGTGGGTGCCTTAGCAGACTGGTGACCTAAAACTGTTGTAACAGGCGAGCACCTGGGAGAGGAGATGAACGTTGCCTTTCTGCAGGCAGTAGAGGTGATTGACACAGCTCGCCAGCAGTTAGAGAGGACATAACGAAGGGCCAGGGCATGATGGTGAATGGGTGAGATATTTTTTTGCCATCTGCGTAGCATTCCCGGTGCAACACTCAGATGCTGGCTTGCGGGAAGCCAGGTACGCTCTGTGCCTGCACGAGAGCCAGAGCCGTAAGCCCGTGCCCACCCGAAGCCCTTCGCTGTGTGCTGGTTCTCCCTCATCATCTGACCTGATTTCCACCGGGAAATCACACCTGGGAGCACGTCCTGCTTCTTAGCCAGGGCAGATGATTTGCACGTTGAGGCCAAGCCGACGCAGAGTCCTGGCAGAAGGGAGGGGAGCCATGGAGCAGCATCTGGCATCCAGAATTGTTCTGCAAAGCTCAGCTAATGGAGCAACCCTCAACAAGAGACAGCATAAGAAGGAAAGGTCATTGTGTTTTGTACAAACCAGGTACCACTCATGCACGGTCATTCTCTGATAGATTTGACTCACTCATTCTTTCATACGCAGAAGCTTGAAGATGTGTCTGCACATGGTCTGTCCAGGATTATTTGCAATGACAGTATGAGGGAAGCTGGTTGTTTAGTTCTCATTGTGTCTTCTGGGCTGTTCTTATTACTGGCAACCACGTGGTTGGTTTTTGAATGTGTCTTTTCCCTTTTAAAAGTTGACAGTGACTGTGAATCCTTTGTCTCTCCTGCTGTCCCACCTCTGTGAGTCACGAGGCAAAATTGCTGATTAGTTCATTGTTCTTTTGTCTCTCCTTCTGGGTGTAGGCTGTTGTATTTAGGTTGCTCTTTTTTATTTTTTAATCTGGGTGTTTAGAGAAACTGCAGATAGTTGTGCTGGGGACCTGACGACCTACAAATTTAGGTGCCATTAACACATGCTATTCTTTCATCCCTTCTTCTTCCACTTCTTCTCCCACACCCAGACATTTCCCACTTGTGCTCCATCCATACCAAGGCTGACACTTCTGCTATAGCTCTTCACAGAATTCTGTGCAGCACTTCTGCGTCTGCTAGGCTGGGATCTAATGGGTCTGGGAAGGCAGAGGACTGAGGAATGTGCTTGATGCCATTTCCTACTGGAAAAATTTCCTGCTGGCTATGGCAGTAACTCAGGCTTGTTTCAACTGCACAGATGTTAGCAATGGGAAGAAAAACTCATCTACACAAAGTAGATAAGCAGGCATTTCTTTCTTGCAGTGCTGGGGACACGGGGGATAGCTCTGCCCAACGTGCCCAACTTAGTTTTGAAATCCATCAGTTTTTATATACTTTTTCTGTCAAGTCATTGTTACATAAGTTCTTTTACATAAAAATGCATAATATGTTCGCTGTTAAATTTAACCTTTATAATGATTGGTTTCATTAGTTATATAACCTTATCAATATTCTTACCCCAAAACAATCATTGGTCAGTTCTACCTAACTCTATTGATGGGAATTCTTGTTATTCAAATCAAGATGGGAAGGGTAAGGGATTTCTAAGCAACATAACTGGTGTCCATGACGATCTCCTTAGTTTCTTAAAACAAAACAGAAAAACCCAGCAACTTCCTGGTGAGATTTCTACGGTTAGCTATTTTTAAACTTAACAATCTTATACATTGTGTTTCACTATTTTCTGCTTCTTAATCAAACCTAACTCTTCTATGAGATCAAATGTTGATTACTTTATCAGAGTATTTACAACACAGGGAGCAATGCAAATGTAAACTTCTAAAATTAAAGGTAGCCCATGTGAATGTGCAGGACCATGATGAGAAGCTCAGTACGCCGGTGTCCTGTAGGGTGATTTCCCTGGGATTTGTACTGAGGAGTCCACCAGAGCAACTTTAGAGGTGGACACTTCTGTAAGATCCAGGGCAGCTTTATAATTCCCATGAGCTCGTGTCTACAGGCACTGGAGTGGCCATGGGTGTTTAGGAGGAAGCCGTGGATGAGGTCAAACTTTGCCCACTGTACAGCTGTCCATCCTTCTAGAAGTGTGGGAGAATCAGCTGGACCACCTGTACCTCCCCCAGGCCAGGAGCAATGTCCCAGTGAGCGTATCGGTGTGGGAACTCACTTTGTCAGGACTGTTGTGTGCCACAGCCAAGTGGAGCCGCCGCTCAAACTCTCATCGTACATCAAATGGCTGGCACGGTGTTACTGGAGGAGGAGGGGAAGGGGCCCTGGCTTCACACCAGGATGGAAACACCAGGTTGTTTCTTCAAGAAGAGGCACAGGGATGCCAGTTTCCTGAAAAAAAAAATAAAAAATCAGTCCTTTGTCATCTCACTCTATTCCCAACCATAAAAATAAGAAAAATGGCCTGTCCTTACAAGGAGGTTGGAGACATTAATTAATGTTTGTGAAGCACGAAGTACTATAGCAATAAATTACGTGGGAGATCCTATGATGATATTACTAATGGTGTATTCAAGGCAGACTTGGAATAGGATATAGCAAATAAGGCATGAGGCCACGCACTTAACAAAGAGGATAAAACAAACTAATGAATAGTTGCTCATTAAATGTATGCCCTCCATGTGCACAGAAAGGCCAAAGGTCCTGTGTAAAAAGCTATATGTTATCCTGTAATTAAAGATTTTACAGTGTGTACAAGAGTTACAAGTTTAATTTGTCTAGGAAAATTTAAATCAGGCATTTCCTATCCTCTGAGTACCCAACTTTGAAACCCTAACAGTCTTTGAATGCAGGCTTTTTATGTAATTCAATAGGAATCATTTAAATGTTGTGTTTCCCCTGCTTGTCTCACCACAGCTGGCAGTGAGCTCCTTCTCCCATGCTGCCTTCGCCATCTGGAATGGACTGAGTGGCTTCCTGAGTTGCCTTACATCCCATCACCAGCTCCCACCTTCTGGGCCTATAATTCCTGTCCACCTTTCTCATAAAAGAACCCAGTCCCATTTCTTGACCAAGCTTGGCTCCATTAAACTTATGTCCCTGTCAGGTCTTGCTTTTCCTTCTCTTTTCTTCTGTGTTTTTATACCATATAGACATGAATCTACAAGATATCAATATATCTGCCTACATTTATTAACATAAAATGAGACCATTAGTGATTTAGTGCTCTGAAGTTTTCCATGTCAGATTAATTAGTTCAGAGAAGTGTTTAGTTCAGTCTAAATTAGGTTTTAATGAAATAGCAGCAGACTGACTTACTATATATGGAAACTCAGACTAACTGTTATCTTTCTAAAGAAATTTGAACTCCAGTATCCTGCTGAAAATAGTAAAGGTAAATAAAAAGCAGAGAATTGGATCACATTCCATTATCGTCCAGAAATAAAAAGCAAATTAATAAGTTTCAGTTTTGTATTGCAAATATATTATAAATACAGTCAACAGGAAATATATATCCAACAGTAAAATGGTTACAGAGCAAATGCAGTACTGATACTGGAAGAGCATTGATTTCAGTGCCTCTGCAGTTGTTTAACATGTTCTGTGTGTGAAACAAAAAATGTAAGGATTTGGAATAGGAGAGTGGCACAATGTTCTCTCTGATCAGTACTTTAAATAATCGTTTTTTAATATATGGAAGAAATAACAAGTAGTGCAGGGGAAGTTTTGACATGGGCATCAGCAGGAAGTGGAGATGGCACTAGTGGTTTATTGCTTTACAACTTTTCTTCACCATTATTTTATGAGATAATATTTGGTTTTGTTTTCCACAAAATTTAAATAAATCAAGCATGTTGGTTCTTCTCGTCACTCTGAATTTTTCAAATTGCCACCAACATGATTTCTCTCTGTTACCGAAATCCGGAATAAAACTCCTTAACACCGATGTGACATTAAGAAGCAGGCACTTCATTTCTTGCAGCGCTGGGGACACGGGGGATTGCTCCTCCGAAGGCGTGTCCAGCTTAGGAACAAAATCCATCAGTTTTTATGGACTTTTCTGTCAAGTCATTGTTACATGAGCTCTTTACATAAAAATGCATACTATGCTCGCTCTTAAATTTAACCGTTATAACGATTGGTCTTTTGATGATATCACCTTATCAATAGTCTTATTTAAAAACAATCATTGGTCAATTTCACTTAGCTCTACTGATTGGAATCTTCGATACTCGTATCGAGATGGGAAGGGTAAGGGGCTTTCCAAGCAGCAAACTGGTGTCCATGACAGGTTCCTTAGTTTCTTGAAACAAAACATAAGAAAACCAGTAAGTTCCTGGTGAGGTTTCTGTGGTTAGCTATTTCAAACTTAACAATACTGAGGTTCCTATGGTCACACATAACACAGTTCCTAAAGGTTCTATGACTATATTTCAAACTTAACACTCCTATACATTATGCTTCACAATTTTCTACTTCTTAATCAAACCTAAATCTTTTATATAATTGAATTTTAATTTCTTTATCAGAGTATTTGCAGCATCTTTGCTTTGAATAAGGCTGGTACAGTGATGTTGTTATCTCCACCCTCCTGAGCCTCCATGGCTTTGCAGAGATCACAGATCAAATGCTCACATCCTGCGTTTTTTCCTGGGACTAGAGAACCACTGATCCTCCAGCCACTACAGACTCTTCTAATTGTGCTGTAGATGAGATTCTCAACCTGAAAAAGGACAATCATTCATGTACCATGTGAATTCAAATTTCAGTTGTATGGTATTCACTGTGTTCTGCAAAATCTTTTAAAAAGAAAATAACATTAAGACAGCATACAGATGAAATTTAAAGAAAAGAAACCAACCCTTCCCTGCTGACAAGCTAATTTGCATTGCTCTAAGAATTACAGAATGAAGCAAAATTATTTTATTACCTTCTTTCATCATTATGCCACAGTACTAATTACGCGCCTGGTGTTCTTAAAGTCTGTAATGCTATTTCCTGCCACCGAGTTCCTATTTCTTTATTAACTTAATTCCTTAAACACATGCTTTATGCCTCTAGTAAGGACCCGGTAACAGTCTATCATCTTACAATGACACCAGTGGGTAAGTCTTCATCCAGTGTGAAGACAGAAATGGCAGAACAATAACTCTGTAGAATTGAAACCGTAGAAAAATGATTAATATTTTCCAGGATGATCAGCATATGCTGCCACAGAGTGAATATGAAATCATCCCATTTTAATATGGAAAACTGATGAAGTCTAGAGCATAAATAATACAAGTTATACAAGCATATCTCTGCATGCATATGAGAGACCGGTGTTTTTCAGTGTATGGAAGGCACTATACGTCCTGAAGGATACTTGCTTTGCTGGGATCACTGCTTTCCATAGGCTTCAGTAAGAGTGACCTTGCATTTTAGACACTATTTTCAGCTGACTTCAGACAGAGATAAGGAATTTCGACCAAGAAACGAGTACATCCCTGATAAAGATGGACCTACTGGCACAGCTCTGACAAGCTTAGGGCTTAACATGGAACAAAGGGTCATTCATTGCTGTGTGGCCTGGGAAGTGGTAGCGAACTGCACATAAGCATAGGCAAACTTAATAATAACCAGTTTGAAGGTGCTTCCTAATCACTGCTGTAAAGAGATGCATGAAAAATGACTCTGTTCTTGTTAAGAGTATAATAAAGTTACTGACATAGAGAATACACAATCGAAGGATTAACCTCCAGGAAGAAACAGTCCCTCATGGGAATCAAGCTTACACTAGCAAAGGGAGTGCCTTACGGCAATTTAGTCCAATGGGCAACTGCGATATGACTGCAGAAACTTTTTAATACAGTCCTTAAAGTAACATTGTACCTTTTGCCCATGGCTTCTAGGGGGCTTTTGGCAGCTGGGGATTTCTGCGCAGAAGCCATCCCTGAGACACGCCTAGGACCAGAGCTGCGGAAGGTGATGGCAAAGGGTTTGGCACTGCGCTAGCTGTAATGCTTCTGGGGACGTGCTGGAGAGAAGTCCTTGGCCAGGGACAAGTGGTGAGTCACTGCAGCTCCTTTCCTCTATTTGAGCAAAGGGAGGCAAACTTGGGACCAGGGCTGGAGGTTAACAAATGCTGAGCCCCTAGGAAATTCCAGCATTAAGACTTGTTCCCATCCAATATCGGGGAGGGTTTTCATATGATCCCAAGAGCGAGATTAAGACACAAACAAGGTCAAATGCCATATACGCAAAAGAACTATTATTATCAAAAGCATCAAAAGTAGAAAATAGTAGTGATAGGATAGAATGTAAGAAAATGCAGAAATCAAGGAAGCAGACGCGATAGAGTTGCAAGGATAGTCACCACCATGGATCCAGCGGCATCTTGTTGGTCCTCAGTCTTCAATTCTTCGGTGATGGGTGCACACCACGGCTTGTCTCCATGGTTTTTTATAGGACGTACTCCGATGATGCATGCACATACGTACTGTTCATGCACTAGTCACGCACTGTGGGTTTCGTCTATCACACGACCTTCGTGTGACCAACACCAGAAACCAGTATCTTATCTCAGACTACAGTTTCCATGAGAATGGTAGTCTCCACATTCTTTGCTGGCTCCGGGCTGTCTCCTCCCCTGGATGCCTCAGTGACCTGGTAATCGTCCTTTTGGACAGAGGAGTGCCCTGCTTAAACAAGCCATCTCTGGGATAAGTGACTCCTCACAGCAAACAATCCTTGAGACGAATGGCTTGAGATGATAGTCCAGTCTCACAACAAACAATCTTTCAGACAAATAGCTCAAGATAACAATTCAGTCTCTCACAAGACTAAGGCTCTGCTATTAAGGAATACGTTTATGCCTAAATGAGCTCTCCGAACATAGGATGCCTGTCATCAGTACACCTGTCTGGCAAAATAAAGTGGTGTGGTTTCCAACCATACTTCCAGCAATTGTCCCAGGCTTATTTGGACACACTGTTAGACATGACTTTGGAATCTTTTATTTCCATGGCCATTAAGTCTCTCCGTTAACTGATTACAGGTGCAATTCCTGATAAAGCTGGTGGAAATCATACCCAAATGTTTGGCAATAGAAACTTAGCCTGTTGACTTGAAGCCAATGTAGTATTTTTCTAAGGTCTTTTAATTAACTATAATCAGGAATATGTTGTTTATGTTTATAGTACGTTGACAGTAGACAGTCTTATTTTTAAGAAAAAACTCTCTTTTTTTTTTTTTTTTTTAATTTTTTTTTCCCTCAGTAAAGTAAAAAATTTCTGGTATTGACCGAAGGAATGCATGTGAGGTGGATTGTGGCAAGATTTTGTTTGCAAAGCTTTGTCACTGTCCTTCCTGTCCTAACCGCTACCCTATTTAAGTGTTCAACCTCCCCTGCATGAAGACCACTAAGTTAGAAAAATTATTGCAGTGATTTTGTCATACAAGCGAGTGCTTTAGGTTAATTTAGGACATCAGAATAATTTCTCATTTTTCCTACATTTAAAGGTATTTTGTATGTTACTTTCTGTCCTGTTGCTAATTATTTTAAAAGGGGCTTTGTTATAGACAAGGAGATTTGTCACTGAACCAGTCATTTTTCTGGCATGCTACACTGTGAGTAATGCAATTGCTTAAATAAAAATGGTGCAGCTTTAACATCATAATCTAATCACTCATTTCTTTGCCTTTCATTCTAGTAATGTAAGACATAATGAACTCTTGGTAGATATAGTAATACCCCATGAATATTTCTATAGGATTTATGTTGTCATTTAATATTATTTCAAAGAAAGCAGGACAAAACATAGTTCTTGCCATTTTGCTCAGTTACTCATTTTGTGATTTTTATGTTCTCCCACTATCACTAAAAAGAAATGATCAAATTAACCATTTTAACAAGCATTTGCTAGTTGCGCATACATACCATTCATTTAAATGACTTGTGAAATCAATCAAATAATGGGGCCTAGTCTCCTTTCCCTGAATAATGACTTCAAGGAAGATCCACCTCCCTCTCAGGGAAAGAATGGATAGCTGGGAATGCTCAGGGGAATAAAAGGGTTTAAAGCATGGCACATAAAAGGCTGAGTAGAGGAGTCTTTGAAAATAAATGCAGGCTTCAACAAAAGATGAGAAAGAAAAGGGTACAGAGGGAGCGGAGGACTTGGTGTAGATATGGGCAGTGCATACAGAAGAGGTTGCTGAGGCAATGCATAATACCCCAATCGAAGGGTGAATGCGCTGTAGGTGCGGGGTTGTAAGCAGAAAAAAATGCATTTTGATGAGGGGCACAGGACGTGCAGAGGCTGGCTGCGGCTAATGGGGAGCGAAGAGACCTGAAAAGGAAGCCGGTCTGGAAAATGACACCAATTATCTCAAAATGAAGTGTTTATATTTCTAGTAGTATAGGATGAGCTATTCTTCACAATTACAAAATGATGAAGGTGAAAAAAAGAGAGCCGAGGCCCATATTAATATTCTTAAAATGACAGAAATTATAACAACTCTTCTCCCTTTTCCCATATCTCAGATTTAGATCTAACTGAAAATAAAAGGCACCTGATTCCTCATCAATCCGGAGTAAAACAAAAATCACAATATTGCCTCACAGTTACAAGTCTTCTGTCTGGGTTGTTTGCATTTGTAGCAAAGTCACACTGGAAGATGCTTTTACAACAGGACTGGACTAGGCTGTAGCATTTCCACTGAGTGTTTACATCCACTTCTCCATACAACAAGCAAACACAGAAGTGATTGAAGAAGATGGTAGGTAAGCTGCTGGCTGCTATCTTCTTAAGTTAGCATCCTCTGAGTTCAAAAGATAAAACAAAAAAAAATTATTTTTAGCCATTTTCTCAGGTTTTGTTATCAGAAAGCTGTTGGTAGGTTAAACGTAATTAAAAAGGAAGACAGCAGGACTTCAGTGAAGTAGCAGATTTGAGCTGTTGTAGCTGAAAGAATGATTTGATGTAACATGGTTAACATTTTTAACTCTGTCGGAGCTAAAAACTTTATGGAGATGTGCTAAAAGATCATCACTACCTGACAAATTTCCAACCATGTATATTCAGCCACCTCCAATTATTCAAGTAGCAGTTGAGTCACAAGACTTACTCATGGATATTTGGTATTACTCTCCATCTGACAGTACCTATTGGACTAGATCAGTCAAGGGTCTGACCCAGTATTGTAATGGAAATGTTTTAAGCTCTGTTTTTCTAGGAGTGTTTGCAATGCACTGAGAAGATCTTGTTTGAGCTGTTGGATATCTTTGGTCTGGAAGAGTATAAAAATGCTGCTGTCCTTCCATAATACATTGGTGATGCTCAAATATTGCAGTGTTTTTTGAATGTAGGATACAAATCTTAAAATAAATTTAGCGAATGGGACTATATTGACCATGTTAGGTAGATAGGATAATGAGTGGCAGGTGCAAGACTTTTGGATGATGAAGGGCATTATCAAGGCCTTCTTCTGTGAGTCGCTACCGTACTTTCACCATCCTCACATGAGATTTCAGAGCCCATAGCCATGCCCAAGTCAGTGGCTGCCATCCTTTAGAGTCTCGCAGTCTCCGTCCATTACTCCTTGGTCAACAATCCCTTTGGGGTGGCAGGTCCACCACGAGCAGACAGGTTGTGGATATTTCATCCTCCAAACCTTTACTCCACTAGTGCTGTGGGTGACAGCTGAGAAGCTCTCCAAACCTTTGGTCTCCATGACTTCCTAAACTGGGAGGGGAGCTTTGACAAGATTAATTTTCTCCTTCTGTTCCCAGCCTGCTGCAGCTACAACTACATATATTGTAAGGCTTTGCTCAACCTCTAAAGGAGATTTATGGATTTCTCAGCATATTTTGGTGCAGGGACTCATGATGTGGCATTTTCAACAACTCCAGCCTTGGGCTTGGTGGGGATATGGCTACCTTCATTCCAATAAAGGAAAGGTTCATGGTGTTTAGGTTTTGTGGGAAATGCCATATACCCTATGCTGTTTGATCATAAGGCCATATCCTGACAGCAAGAGTGCACCTGCAAGGCTTAACTATGCCTTTTCTGCACGTAGGCTGGAAGTACGATGAGGTTTCAGTCATCTCGCTACCAGATGATGAGCTTTGCGCAGCACATGGACCTGGATTCGGCACTCCCAACGATCTCCAGTTACGGGTGTTTTCTGAGCCCTGCACAAACTCTGTGGGGATACAGGTGAGCCCTTCCATCTAGGTTGACCAACGGGGACCAGTTCCCAGGTGGCTGCATCCATGGCCCCCTCCTACTCTCGGGGGGCACTGGGGGACTAGGAAAACAGTGGCGTCCTGGACACGTTGTCCTCTCCACGTTGGGGAGAGCCAGGCAGCAGCCGCAGCCCCGCAGGAAGGGTGATGGTGTGGAGGAGGGTTTGCCTGCTATCAGAGCTGCAAGAAGCAGTGGGGAGAAAAAACAGCAGGGGTGGGGAAGCTCAATAAAGGCTGAACTATGCTTGATAAGGAAACAGGGGGCTGGGCTGATTAGGTCCTGAAGGAAGGGAAAGGACTCTTTCAGCAAGAGAACTTTCCTCCTCCCTTTTCCCTAGTGGGGGACAAGAGCTTCTCCCCTGCTCCCCCCTTGCAATGGGTCACAGGCTCCTGCCATGCCCCTACCCAAGGGGGACAGCAGCAAAGTGGACATTAGGCAAGGCTTGAAGGGGAAAGGCCCAGGATAGGTATGAGAAGAAGAGGTGCGGCTAACAGAAACGGACTGGCAAAAGCATTCAAGTGACGAAACGTGTGACTGTCACGAGCCTACAGCCGGCTCCGCTCAGCGAGGAGGAAACGGGTAGGGCCTCGCTGTCTGCCCTCAGATAACTGCGTTATCGTGACACGTCCCCGCGTGCAGCTCACCAAGGCCCTGGCAATGCACCAGGCACTTGTACGGGATGGGGATGGGGCATGAGGTTTCTGATGTGTGCAGCTCCTCTGCAGGAGACTTTTCCTACAGGTTATGGCTCCAGTGCGTTTCGAAACACAGTGGTCCCCATGGGCAGCCTGGTAAAACCCATCCCTTCTCCACAGCTTCAAGACCAGTGCTGTAATCCCACCAGAATTCTTACAGCTCCCCCATTGCCATCCCTCTACTTCAGAGACATTGTAAAAAAGGGCTACACACCTGCTGGGGTCAGAACTCGGGCTGATGGCAGAGGAGGTGGCTGGTACCTGCTCTGTAGGGGAGGAGGCTGAAGGGTCATCCCTGGATGTGCCCTCTCAGGAATCTGCTGTGGGACTCCGGGCCAGGGTGCCAAGAATGATGTCCAAGGGCTCACAATCCTCCAGACTTTCCTACGTGGGGACGCTGAGATTCACGGTGTAGAAATCCAAGGCAGATGCTGGCTCAGTTGTGTGCTCCCTCCCAAAGACTTTCTCAAATTCCCTGTACTAGGTGCAGGACTGACTGCTGATTAGAGTTACTGGCCTGCAAGCAGACCATCTTCACCTTTGACTTTTTAAGGCAGCCTTGTTCACCACTTCTCTTGTAGGTGGCAGCTGGTGGGAGTTTCTCAACCTTCTGAGGTTGCCACTGGGTTATCTTGCCACTTGAGAAACTTCTCTTTCTCTCATGGCACAGGTTCATGGGAAATGTCAAGACTTCAGGGCAGCAGGCTGTAGTTATCTGAATTTTTTGGCAGATGGAAGAGGGAGCTTCCAGTGTGGTAGAGGAGAGTAGAAGTCTGGAGAAGAGATAATACAAAAAGGAGGATAACAAAAGACAGGTTCAGCAAGGGAGTTCAACAACAGAAGGCAGGAAAAATGAGAAGGTTTCAGGTCTGAAGTCTGGATGAATGAGGATAAAGCAGTGGATAGGCAGACACCACTAAAGCGGTTGAGGACTGGTGGCTGACAGCAAGTAGGAAGATATATGCAGTACTTGACCCTGCAACCTTCTTCAGGTTTTGAGGCCACCCTTCAGGGTCTGCGAGCCTTCTGTGAATGCATGTGCCTTAGCTACATGCTGGAGGTCCTTGTAGTGGAGAGTCCACACAAGGATTTAGGACCCATTACTCCGCTGAGCGCTGGAGTGCTGTGGAGCAGCACTCCTGGTTTGGTTTCATCCAACAGGAATCTATTTTGTGCACACCAGCATCACTTTGAGAAAACAACTAACATGTGACAAGTGGGGACAGTCTGGGGATTTGCTTCAAAGCTACCCTATTGCTATCAAACAAATTACTAAGGTAGACAGAATGGTTGTGACTGAGAAGTACGTGAATATGTCTGTTCATGACCATGATCAAGAATTTTTATCAGATGCTGTATTATTATTATTATTTTTTCCTTAAGGGTTCTCTTTAATGGTATATATTTAAGAAGAAATAATATGATTACTCCTTATTGTTTCTGGCTTTCTGCAAAATAGAGAAAACTAAAAGGAACATTTTCAGAACAGGACAGCTTTGCAATAACACAAAGAACTCAACTCATACTTTGCTTTTCTGCCATGTTGTAAATATTTCAAACCCAAATAAGTTTGTGTAGCAGCTGACAGATATATTGATTTTGCAAGTATAAATCTTTGAACAATGTCACATGCATTTATTTTAAAAAGACCAAATAAACTGAAAAATCTGCAGCCCTGAGGAAGGGAGGAAATAGTAACTGTCTGTGAAACTTGATTTCTGCATTTACACCACAATAGTGAATTATTTGCATGTCTATTGCCTAAAGGTTAACTTCTGTTGATTTCCTAAACCCTAAAGAATAGAGTCTGAGCCTTCAACATTGCAGATGTCTGAAGCTCTGCAGAACTGACATTGATAAGCTCTACCATCTTGAAAATAAGCCCTTTTGTAGCTTTCATGTAAGTAATCTTCTTTCGTGTTCTAGTTTTGCTAAGCTTATTTTGTGGTTGAGTATCTCAAACCATGGCCACGTGGACAGTTATGTCTAGAACTTTCTCTGCCCTTGCTCTGCACATGCGTCTTGCGCACCAGGCCTGGTCTGGAAGCTGTTTTAGATGAGGGTCAGGAGATAGCAGCAGCGGTGGAGAGCCAGTCTTGTGCCTCTCTAGCTCCCAGACTGGCCTGAATCCCAGCATCCCTGAGCACCCACAGTTCAGTGTGTTCCGTTGGGCCCTCATCCATGTAGCTGTGCCTTTTGTTAATGAAACTCCATCTTCATGAAGGCTTCAGACATCTTCTACAGTAGAAGATCTCCTTTTACTTATCAGGCATCTTACTATTAGTCATGTGGTAGAAATAAGCAGGGCAGACTTGGTTTAGTTCAGTCTGTGATGCAATATTCAGGAAACCCCAGAATGTAGCAATGTCATCCTCTGTCGATAATAATCAGGAAGTCAGTCTTTAAATTCAGAATTTGGAATGCCGATTGATTGCACCTATTTGCTAGCTCATTCGCAGAAAGCAGAGATGAGAAAGATGCATTAACATCTTTTGCTCCCTCAGTGCAGAACTGTTCAATTTGAATATTACCCTAGCCTTGTTTATCAAAATGCTAAGCCCAGCTTATCAAAATGTTCCTAAAAAATAGCGCCAGTCTGGAGGGTTCACTGTTAACAAGTATTCTTTGTTGCAATATTTCACTACATTTTTACAGGTGAATCTATAGCTGGTCACACTTTTTTTCCCTAGTAAAGATAGGTTATAAAGTCGTGTATCTGGCAAAAGTGGTTTTCCTATAACTTCTTCCTTTTGTGGTATCATGGTTCTCCGCAACTTTTTCTGAGTACTCAGAGCTGAACAAGACTAACCAGTAAACTAATGGTAGCACAGGTCTGGACTGGAGAGCAATGCCCTCATAATAAGAAATTGATAGGAGCAGAAGTTTTGTTAGGAAGCTCCCTGTTACAGCAAGATGAGATGTGTTTTGGGGAACCTTTGAACCATAGCTATGTTGATCCCACAAGTTGTCACCAACATGGCCGTGCTGTGAAAAAGTGCAATCCCTGGTTGATAGAGCTGTGCTGGTAGAAACCTTTAGTGTAATTCCGCTGCATCAGCAAAACTTCAAGAAGGATGTATATAGATATTCATGTGTCTGTGTCACTCTGTCCTGGTTTCTGCTGGGATAGAGTTAATTTTCTTCTTAGTAGATGGTACAGTGTGTTTTGGATTTAGTGTGAGAATAATGTTGATAACACACTGATGTTTTAGTTGCTGCTAAGTAGCAGTTATCCTAAGTTAAGGATTTTTCAGTTTCCCGTGCCCTGCAAGCAAGCAGGTGCACAAGAAGCTGGGAGGGAGCATGGCCAGGACAGCTGACCCGAACTAGCCAAGGGGACATTCCATACCATAGAACGTCATGCTCAATATATAAACCGGGGGGAGTTGGCCGGGAGGGGTGGATCGCTGTTTGGGCATCAGTCAGTGGGTGGTGAGCAATTGCATCATGCATCACTTGTATTTTCTTGGGGTTTATTTCTCTCTCTTTTTGTTATATTCCTTTTAATTACAATTACTATTTACTGTTATTATTATTTTTGTAATATTTTATTATTGTTGTTGTTATTATTTTTTATTTTTACTTTAGTTATTAAACTGTTCTTATCTCAACCCATGAGTTTTACTTCTTTTTTTCTATTCTCCTCCCCATCCCACTGGGAGTGGGGAGGAGTGAGCGAGCAGCTGCGTGGTGCTTGGTTGCTGGCTGGGATTAAACCACGACACACTCCACCACTTTATTAAACCAAAGTCTTGGTCCTTCAGCTTCTCTCAGCAGTCCTTTAAGCAGAAACAAGGATGCCAAGAAGAATTCTTGTACCTAAGAAAGGGCTAAAGATGGAGGGCTATTGAACTGCGGTGAGTGAGGCGGTGAGTGGCAGAAAGAAGCTCCTTAATGGTACAGTTTGATGCCTCTCTTCCTCCAGGAGTCAATGCCTTTGTTCATGCTTCAGTGATTCTCTCTCCCACTAGGCTTAAATTCTGCATCTCAGCAGCCAAGAGGTATGGGTAATAAATCCTGAATGCAGACAAAGGGTGCTTAAGATCAGGAATCTCAGCCCACAGGATGAACGGAGAAGCCGAAGATGGAGATGATGGCTGAAGTCTGCCAAGATTCAGAGGAGCGCAGCAACGTGCCAGATCCTCACTGGATCGGCGCGTATCAGCCTGGTAAGTGTCCAGTAAGGGGGCCCAACTGGGTCTGCAGTGCTGGTTTTGCAGTACAGTGTCCCTACTAAAGTGGTTTTACTACAGAACTCATCTCAAAACCAGACCAGTTTTCCAATCTAATGCAGGGCAAGACCTTGAAGACAAATAACAATGTATTTATATAGTGCATTTCTTTTTACCAGCAAACATGAAAAAAAGCACATTGATTCCAGATTACAATGTCAGAGATACATGAAGAACATCTGTCACTATGACAGAATCATAAATCACCGCGCTGAAATACTGACATGCCTTTTTTTCACTGGCAAAGTAGTTCTTTGAAATGGGATATAATTAAGTTGCTTAGAGCCACATATTATCTATTTTAAACCCGTTATTTTTCTCACATGAAAAATGTCAGATGAAACACACCCATTTTGTTTTAAGTGAAGCTAGTTAAAAAAATGACCACTATATACCACAGCAATTCAGGGTGCTGCTAGGAGTTGTCCCATGTGAAGAAATTTTAAGGAAAATAAACCTGTGAGTAAATGAAACAGTGCTGTAGGTGCACCAGCAAACCATCCTGATGTGGAAGACAGATAAGCAGTAAGAGACCAGTATAGCTGCATCAGGAATTCTTCAGTGACCTGAATATCAAAAAGGAAATTCTACGAAGCAAGGGCATGTAAGTAAGTGAGATGAGTAATAAAGAAGCAGCATAAACATCTAGGGATAAAACTAGGAAGACTAAGTCACAAAATGAGTTACAACTTTCCTGGAGCATAAAAGGGAAGAAAAAGAGGTTCTATAAATACCAAGAAGTTAGAGGAAGAGAAGGGCAGAGACACAAATAACAGATACCCAGAGTAGAGTGAAATGTTTTATTTATTTTGCTACTTTCTTCATGTGCGTATAAACATTAATGATATGTATTTAACAACACTTTTTTTTAACAACGGGAAGGACATATGCCAGAATAGGGAAAAAACAAGTAAAAGAATGTTTGAATAAATTAGATGTATGCAAGTCTCTAGAGCTCGCTGAAATTCACTTAATACATACTGGGCTCTCAACTTATCTCTGAGAGTTCCTGGAAGAGCAGATAAGTCACTGGGGCCTGAAGCAACTACATAGCCTAAGATGGAAATACAGTTGGAATCATGCTTCCGATTTTTGGCAATGATCAGAGATCTGACATTACAATATACATTTTGTAAATTATTTTAAACAAAACACCCAGTCGGTTTAAAGACTTGCTCTTCCTTAATTCTTGCCATCATGGCACACGGTTTAAAAAAAAAAAAGAAAAAAGAAAAAAAAAATGAATAAGCTTTCTCAAACATGGCATTCACAGCAGGCTCAGATTTGGGCACTATTAAGAAGTTGTTGGCTGCAGCCCTGGTTTGCAGAGTGATAACCATGTCTGCTTTTAAAAATGGGAAATGAAGAACCTAGGGAATTCAGAGTACTCTGTCTAACTTCAAAACAGAGAAAGATAGTGGGACAAATTATTCAGAAGTAAATGCATACACACCATGAGAATAATAAGGTGATAAGAAACAGCCAGCGTGAATTTGTCAAACTAATCTAATTTCCTTCTTGAACAAGCCAACTGGTCCAATAGATAAGGAAAAGCAGTAGAAATGACCGTATTTTGACCCAAGATGTATCATAACCTAAGTAAGGCTTTTGACACTGTCCTGAGTGCTCATAAATGAACTGAGGAAAGCTGTCCCATTTGAAATCACTCTGTTGTGAAATGGAGTGGTTTGGACCGCTTAAAGAATCACCTCCAATGGTATTAGTAAAAACGATTTAATAGGAATTTATATAAAAGCGCGACTTCACAGAATTCAATGGCAAGGTTCACTTTATTACTTAATACATGGATGAAATGCACACAAGAAAGTGAAGTCAGAATCAAACTAAAATTATGTATACAGAGAACAAAGACGCAATAGGTTAAAAGAGAAACATACAAAGAAAAATTGAGTTAGAATTGATTTTTCATGATTTTTACAGAGATTGGGAATGTAGAAAGGTAGGGGAGACCCTCCTGTTGAGCCATGAGGTTCAGAGAAGCCCCCTTTGCTTTCTGAACTCCTGTTGGAGTCTAGGTGCAGCTGGATCAACTCCTAGTCTCAGACTTGGGCGATGGTTTATATCTAAAGGGATTATGAGTATAATAGCAGCCTGGGATTCATTCACAGTCAAATAAAGTTCACGACAGCAATTTAGGTGTAGGTTTGAAAAGCAATGTTTGTAATATACTTGCTACAGAATATTCAGGTGAGCACATACACATGCATGAAGACACTAAGAGATATACCTGAGTGAGTTCAAGAGGTATACCTGTTAAAAATTCCCCTTGAGCTCAGTGAAAATATTCACAGCAAATGCTTTGTCATCTTTCTCAACGGGCAAAGGGTCGAGCCTCAAGGAGTGGCGGGTATCAGCCCAAGCCTTGCTGGCTTTTGGTGACAGACCTCTGATCTTTGCAAACAGAAAAGTTTGTGAGCTCTGAGAGGCGTCCTGCTCAGAGGGAGCCCATTGCGGTCCAGGAGAGCTCAAAGGGTCTCACTCAGTACCACGCTTTATCGGTTTGGGAGATGATTGGCTTTAGTCATCAGCAAATTACTGGGATTCCAGCTGTGCTGGTACCATTTTGCATGAGTTACGCTTCAGATAAGGATGGCTCCAGGGCTGTCGGAGAATGAGTTAAGATTCAGATAGGGGCTGCTCCAAGGTGGTTCGGAGCGGACTGAGATATGTCCCAAGGTCGTTACGAGAGAACAAGTTATCTCTGCTCCCGTTCCCGCCTCCGCTGGGCAGCAGGAGTCCTTGGAACGGTCAGTACAACTCCCTGTCTTAGCCATGTAAGAGTTCCTGGTACGGTCAAGGGACGCTTAACCGCCCAACTCGTTACAGTTACGCTAAGGCGTAGCGAGACGTCCCGAGTTCGTAGGTCAGCCCAGAGAGGGGGGAGGAATGCGCCACCACACACTCCTAATTCAATCCACTGTTAAATGTAAACCTAACACATGATTGTTGGTAGCTGCACTAGGAAAATGTTGAAGAGGAGTCTTGCACAGCTCCTAATGGATAGGCTTCTGTTCAACATTTCAATAAAGACTTAGATGACACAATTAGAAATAATCATAAGCTTGGTAGATGACACCATGTTAAGATTTGCAAAATGTGCTCAAGGACAGAATTAGAATTTGAAAGTATTTCAATAGGTTCTGAAAGGTTCTGAAATCCAACATTAAAAATTTCAACAGAGACAATCGCAGAGGACTACACTTGGGAGGACAAAATCAAAAGCACAACCACAAAATGCCACTGCAGATAAAGATCTAGTGATTAATGAGGGCCATGAATGAGTCAATGTGTGATGCTGTTGAGGAAAAGAGATAAATGTAATTCTAGATTCTCTTTGAATTGTCTGTTCGAAACAGTATGTGTAAGATGAGATAATTAGCATGCTCTTCTTGGCACTGGTGAGGCCTCAGCTAAAATACTGTACTTTACTCTGAAGCACCATAATTTAAAAAAGATGTAGATAAGCTGGAAACAATCCAGAGAAGATCAACAAGGACAAGAAGTTTGGAAAATCGGATCCATAAAGCAAGGCTGCAAGTTTTGCTTTTGTTTTAATCTAGAAAATATAAGGCTATATGGGGTTCAACAGTCTTCAAGTACATAAAAGGTTATTATAAAGAGGATAGTGATATGTTTTTTCATGCCTACTAGAGATATGGGCAGAATGGGAAGGAAACTTTTTTAGCTATACTATAATAGGCATTACAGTAACACCTTGTAACTAGAAGAAAAGATTATCACTGGAATGTATTACTCAAGAAGGTTGTATAATCCCTGTCATTAATGTTTTTAGATACAAGTCAGAGGGACTGCCATATACAGTTATCAAGACAATTGTGGTCTTCAAAGTTACGAGATGGACCAGATGAATGATTTGTAGTAGGTGGCTGAGATCCCTGGAACCATGACAGAGCATACAAATTATTACAAGGTAATCTATAACAGGTTTTCGGTAAGAAAACATTTGAAAATTCCACGTGTGGTCCTGGCCATATTCATTAACCATTATAGAAGATTGCACAGTTTGTTCTCTGGACTTCTTTTTCCAAAAATGTTGTTTTCCTTTGATTTTGTGTTGTGGGGTTTTTTTTTGGTTTGTTTTTATTTTACCTCTGGAAGGTTAAGTACATCTTTGATTAAAAATATTGAGGAGTAACAGACTACGTGACCCCTTGAGATTCCATCCAAGTCTACATTTCTACGATTCATGTGCAATCTAGAGTATTTTTTCTGAGTTGTTGAAGAGCTTTGCAAGCACAAGTTAATAATTAAACTAGTTCTTTTCCCCGGGCAGTAATGACCTAATCATTTATGATAGTGTGCAAATGAGGAATTAAACAAACATATCCAAAATAAACATAGATCAAATCATCTTTGCCAATGGAAAAGGACGAAATCTTGTTTTCATGCCAGTGGGTCTGCAAAACAGCAGCATAGATACAGACTTCAGTAAAACTAACAAGTCAGGATTTCTCAATCTGAGAAATTCTGAATTTTAGTAATTGTTTTTATTCAAAATTTTAGGATTTTTTCTAATTTGGAAAATGAGAAGAATGGGAATGAGAAAAAATGTAAGTGTTTTGGAAAGGTTGGAAAGTCTTGAGGGCTTGAATTACAACTAAACATTTCAACATTCAAAAACCAAAATGTTGCAGTCATGGTGTACCACATGTACATCTTAGGTAGGGAAGCAAAGTGAACATTAGAGGAGCCACAGTCCTCCAGGGACCGTAGTATACACAAGAAAATGCCAACCAGAATTACAGTGCAAATAATGTAGCATTCTGCAATAGGCTATTTTTAGTGTTAGCTCAAAATAAATCTTTTTAAAATCATATTCCCAAAGGAAAACTGAGCAAAACTAAGTTTTTCAGAAAATGTGCTCTTTGTTAGAAATTCAAACTTGTGTAAAAATTCTGGCAAACTCTAGTCACTACTTAATATTAAAAAAAACTGTCTCAAAAATGTTTTCTATAGAAATATGTGCTCATCACAGTGCACCGTGGTGTTGATCAAAATATGACTGTAAACACTGGAAGTGTTTGCAGTCACCACTGTTATTTTAGTCTAGTAAAAGATGGTCATAAACCTCAAAGATAAGATCAGGGTCTGGCCCAAATGTGACTTTCCAGAAATTCAGAAACATTTACGTTTGGTGTTTATTGATCAGTCCATACTTCAGTGAATGTCTGCTGGTCCTTTTGTTCTTTTGAAAATATACATGACTTTTAGACACGAGAATAATGACTCCGTACTGCACGAGAACCTTCTCTCTTATAAACAAATGCTGGAGCTTGTGAATTTTGCTGTGCAAATGGGTGTCAAGGACAGCCTCAGTTGCAAAGTGCAGAGGGACAATTAGACCCAAGCGAACAAATCTCAGGTCAGCTGAGCTTGCTTAGGGCAGCCCCAGTGAGGTCGTTCCGTTGCTGGGACCCGTAAACCCAAAGGTGGACTCTGGTTTGTAGGGCAGGGTGTTGCGTACAGCCCCACGGCACACGCCAACAGCCTCAAGTGTCTTAAGCAGCTTAAATAGCTTTAAGCAGCTTTGAAGACTTAGACACTTTAAGCTTATAAAGCGGTTTAAGCCGCTTAAACTGCTCTAGGATTTTAACAAGGGCCCCGCGATGCTGCTCCTCGCCAGGCGAGTGAAACGCAGCGCGCTGCAGCTCCTCGCCATCGGCTGGAAGGAAGGAGCTGAGGGGTCGCCACGGGTCTGGCCAGGAGTTTGCGCAAAGGCAAACAACTGGTATTGACGTATTGTAGCAATGACGTTGTCTATAATAATGAAAAGTATACTTTCTCTCCTTGTTCCTCCTCTTCTGTAGCTACTTCCCTGCCCCAGCCACCTCCTTCTCTTTTTTTCTATTTTCACCCATTTTGCTCAGGCTCTTTCAGTATCTATTTCCTCTCTAATTAATTCTTCCTAAAGAGATTAGTGGAGTGCTCTTATTGCAGTGATATACTTTTGTAAATAAAACATGTCTCGATTCAGCCTATTCAGACCACAGAACTGTGCTGGGGGCAACCGTTCATTTGTATCATTGTGGTTTAACCTAAATCTAGAACTTTTTTTTCTCAAGAGAAGGGCATGAGTTGACAGAAGCATTGTGGAAAAAACCCAACTGCATAATCCCAGAAAGTACCAGTGGCAGCCATTAGATTATCATCTACAAAAGCGGGAAACCAGATGGGCTAGCATTGTTCAGAAGAAGGAATACAGAGCACCAAATCCGCATCGCATTTCCTGGCATTTTGAGGTTTCAGAAAGGAGGGAGGAGGAGGAATTCTGGGGACAGCTGTCCAGAGAAATGGGCAAATGTGTCTTCCTACATGGGTGTGCTGGTTTTGGCTGCGGTAGAGTTAATTTTCTTCCCAGTAGCTAGTATGGGCCTGTGTTTTGGATTTGTGCTGAAAACAGTGTTGGTCATTCAGGGATGTTTTTGTTCCTGCTGAGCAGTGCTCACCCAGAGCCAAGGGCTGTTCTGCTCCTCACCCCACCCCACCAGCGAGGAGGCTGGGGGGGCACAAGGAGCTGGGAGGGGACACAGCCTGGACAGCTGACCCAAACTGACCCAAGGGATATCGCAGACCATAGGACGTCATGCTCAGCATATAAAGCTGGGGAAGAAGAAGGAAAGGGGGACGTTCGGAGCGATGGCGTTTGTCTTCCCAAGTCACCGTTAGGTGTGCTGGAGCCCTGCTGTCCTGGAGATGGCTGAACACCTGCCTGCCCGTGGGAAGTGGGGAATGGATTCCTGGTTTGCTTTTCTTCTGTGCATGGCTTTTGCTTTACCTGTTAACCTGTCTTTATCTCAGCCCACGAGTTTTCTTGCTTTTACCCTTCTGATTCTCACCCCCATCCCACTGTGAGGGAGGTGAGCGAGTGGCTGTGTGGGGCTTAGTTGCTGGCGGGGGTTAAACCAGGACAATTGGTAATCTTTTAGGGCTGAGAGGACTTTGTTTTCCGTGTTCACTCAATCTCTCTGCATTTGGGGTGTGCTGCACAAACCACAAGTTGTTCTGTTCTTACCAGAGGATGTAACACCCTCTCACCCTTACATACAAAACAGTGGTGTGCAACTGAGTGGCAGCTCAGTTTAGTGAGAGTTGTCACCATTTACTGACAATTCACTTTGAACTGCGATGTTAATAACGAGGGCTGCAGTGATGATGAACTAGAGCACTTGAGCTGGATGTGAAGTCCTTGCTGCTGAGGATCCACTCAGGCCTACATTATTGCGTTTTTCTCATGTTTGAATTCCCTTTCAAGTTCCTTTAGTAGGAACATTCTGCTCTTCTCTTTCATATCCTTCACTCATCTCCTGGGGTCATATCCTGACTTCTCAGGTGTTCTCTCTCCAGAGTCCTCAGCTTAACTGGCCCCATATTTTTCACGGGCTTATGGAGTCCCACCACATGCGACTTTGTGTATATCACACACTGTAATTACAATTTAGCTGCAAAACGTAACTGTAAAACTTATCATACTCAGACAACATGTTCTAAAGACTTGAGGGTGTAAGCAGAAAGAGGGATCGTGGTCAGCCTTACTCACTGCTCTATTTTTTGCCGATTATCTATGTTACGCATTCCTAAATGATGTTGCATATCACCATAGTGTGTACTGCGTGCACAGCATGTCCAATGTGGCATCACTTAACACTTTTGTTGAGGCTTGATTTATACCAAATGCTGTTTTTTTTCCAGCAGCCTGAAAGCACGTTTGTCTCCATTTTTATTGAAGAAAACTATTTCTAGCATGATCTATTCTTTTCAAGTCATCAATGCATTTTAATCCCTTTTTCCTTTTATCCAGCTATCAATTATTACTTCCTTCAAAATGCGTTCTAAAACTCTACATGTGATGCCAGTAGGATTTACTAGCTTGTAAGTGATTGAATTATTTCTGTTTCTTAAATATTGATTTGATATGCTCCCGTAAGGTGACACCAGTGGTAGTTAACACATTTATTCGTAGTGGAGTATCAGAACCATTGCAGCACGGTTTCCTTGGGTTCACGCCTTGTGTCTACAACATCCTCCTGGTAGTCCCAGCTCCTTCTCAAGCTCCAGCCAGTTCAGCAGGAGAAAGGGCAGGTTGTCTGGGCTGCCCGTGGGCTTTGTGGTCAGTGGGACAGTGTTTGCTGCTCAGTGTCCGGGCAGCTCTCAGGCTGGAGATGAATGTGAGATGCACCTGCCATTCCCTCAGCTCCGACAGTGATTTGGGACCCGCTCTCCTCTAGGCAGCTGCTCATTTGCATCAATGATTAATGATGGGAATTAATGAGGTTAATTAAGGTTAACGATGAGCATGGAAAAGTCATCTTTTTTGAATTCTGAAAAGCTATATGTAGTCACCTATTCATAGCCTGTGCATTTTCTTTCAAATATTTTTCTTTACATCTCAAAAGAAAAAGGTCCTTTTAGTGTTACAAGAGAGTTTGGGTAGTTTCAGATCTGAAGGATTTTTTTAACATTTGTAAACCAGAAAACATATAACACCAGGCATCCGGTCATGTATACAGGCTGCAGTTCGGCAGACATTTATGCATATTCCCAGTTTTCAGTTGGAACTCTATTTCCTTTGGCTTCCAGGAAACTTCAGTGTATGTTAACATTAACCCCACTGATTTGAGGCGATAGCAGCACTGCATGTTTGCATGCACTGATAAACAACTGCGCATACACCAAAAAAAATGTTGTTGACTGCGTTGAGCCTACTGAGGCCACACATCTGTAATGATCCATCAGTAGAAAAAAAAATTTTCAGAGCTGCTGTTGGACTAAATCACCAAATGCTGGCAAGCTGCCGGGGTCCTGTTGCTGGGCAGATCACCAGGTGTTGGCCCGTCACTGACAGCTACTGCTCCATTACCAGCTGCTCACACAGCAAAAACCTACGGGACGGCAGACTCACCCTTCCTTCCTTCTCCAAACTCAAGACAACTGTCTCCTTGATGAGGCCGTAGGATTATAGCTGACCTCACTACAGGACAGCATGGGGCTTCATAAGACAAATTGCCACTTTTTCTCATCCCTCCAACTTCTTCAGCGTCTCCTCCCAAACCTTGACATTGCCACTACTGTTTAATTTTTTTTAATAATCTTGTTTATCTGAAATAAACCAATAGTTTATTTCAACTTTGAAAAATTACTTTTCTTTGCATTTGTTCCTTTTTTTTTTTTTTCTTTTTCCTTTTCTTCGGCTTTGGTGGCTAGCTTCTTTGGCCAATGGATGATACAGTGAATTGCCTGAATCTATGACATGTCCGTGAATACCATTTCCCTAGATTGTAACACCAGCCCAATTCTTTGGCTCTGCTGGAAGCTATCCTAAGAGGTGGGTGGAGTTTAAGATTTTAGGAAGAAAGCCAGTGTTTGCACTCTACCAATATTAATTTCACGCATTCCCTCTTGCATTCTTGATTCTGTAATTGGGCTGCGCTTCCATCTCCACCCATATCCTGCCTTGACACACATCCGTGTGCAGATGACGGGGGAACGATGGGTGAGCCAGCCAGCCTGCAGGCTGAGTCACTCCAGGAAGGCAGACCGTCAGCTGGCAATTAGGATGGAGAAGAAGAAAGCGTGCCAGCAAAACAGGTGAGCTGAGCAATGCATTGCACCCCACATGCCAAATTGGATATTGCACAATGCTGTGCTACGACAGAGAAATGTGGAGAAGAGCACAAGCATGCATTTCCAAAATGGCCTTCAAAGTAGGAATTAAAGAAATACCAAAACTCAGCCTATTTCTTTCATGGACCACTTTAATACTGAAGGTGAATAAAAAAATCAAGCAATGGATAGAGCAGTGGTATTGTATAACCCTTTCAGCATTTTCGGTCACTTTTATTTGGGTGTCTTTTCCTGTGCACTTAGGCTTAAAAGCAGGGTCACAAACACAATTTATGAGTACGCAACAATTATGCTATTTGTTGGATTGTACGCGCAATAAATAGCTGGGGCTAACGTGCTATTAGCCTAAGCACTAATGTCCTCACCGCCTCTGATGCAGGTACCCACTGGGTTTCTGCTGGTCAGGCAGATGGTAATCACATGGGGAAGTGCCAGTCTCCATTGCTCCTTGCAATGGGCTGATCCTCAGTTTCGCCAAGTTGCTATCTTCTATTTTGATTTTTTTTTTTCCTCAGGGTTTTAGAGCTTTTCCAGTCCATGTTTTTTCCTTCAGTTCTTGAGTGACTGCTACCGACTCAACAATTTCACTTCTGTCCTCATTTCTGCTTTTTTTATATATCTTGCTTGGCTTAAGTTTATGTGCTGTCACTCATAGCTTAGCAACTTTTTTTTTATTTGTAAAGCTGAGCTGGGGTCATATGGCCGCCCTAGGCCTTGTCTTAAAATAGTAAGAGTGTGTGAAAGATCTACCAAAATGTGGGAGAGAGACTGATCTGTGCTTGTTGTCTGACATATTTCTAAGCACCTTGCTGGCTTAAAAATGTGGATCTTGCCAGATGGCAAAAAGACTCCAAGAAATAGATACTGACACGAACACCACCTGGGGCCAGATGTGCTACATAACTGGTGGTATCAGTGATGGTCTTTGTAATGCCAAGCAGAAAAGTCTGGGAAGGATGGACTTTCAAAGGGAAAATGACTTCGAAGTCAGTGATATGAAGCTGAAAATGAAACAGTGCTGCATGATATTCTGACTTTAACCATGCACAGATTTATAAGAAAAAAACCCCATCACTGTGAGGATAATTAATCACTGGCACAGGTTGCTCAGAGAGGTTTGGCAGTCTCCATCCTTGGAGTTTTCCCAGACATGACTGGATAAAACCCTGAGCAGCCTGGGCTGAGCTCAGCATTGACCCTGCATTGAGCGAGGTGGATGGGCCAGGGAACTTCTGAATCCCCTTCCAGCTTGGACCATTTGATGATTCTGTGATTTCAGTTACTGTTGGAGCCAAGGGTAGGTGAGGTGGAGAAACGGTGTTACAAAGGGAGAATGCTCAGCACGGTATTTCCCAGTATGACTGAGTCTCTGTAAAACTTAGCTGCTGCCATCTGTGCAAGGTGATCCCATCTCCCTCCAGGTCCTGTCCTGGTGTTCCCAGGCTCTCTCTCTTGAGCTAGTGCTGGCCCTCGTCCAACATCGCTGTGAGCTGTTTCAACTCACCGACCTGGCAGAAGCGGATGAGTTTTTTTAAACTGGTTGGCTTTCTGCTGATTTAGTTAGCTGAACTATTTCACGAAGAGACAGATGAGCACCACAGCATGAGGAGGAGGTGGGAACATGTGGTTAAGATTGGAAGGAGTTAAGGTTGGGCAGGGCCCTCTCAGTGGGAGTGAGCCATTAAAGTTGCCTTGCTGGCTCATGAAACAATGTGATAATCTGCAGCAGCTTCAGTATGGGCATGACAACAAATTGGGTAAGCCCAAAAAGGAGGCATCGTAAAGAAAATAAAAACTCAGAAATAAAAATTCTTCAGTGTTAAGACTGATGAAAAGTGTGGAATTACAGAAAGGAACATGAAAGCTGACAAATCAATGAAAAATAATGTTCAATGACAGATGAACAGAGATATATTAAAGACCTAACACTTGAAACTGAAGCTGCTGCCATGGTAGGAAACCACAGATCTTGTTTGCCGAGTTACAAAAATCCTGTGTGGCTAGTTTAAACAGGAAATGGGCTGATCAGGAGCAAAGATAGAGAAATGCATACAACAGAGATAAAATAGATGGGCAAAGCATTTCAAAGAAGTCAGTGGCAAAAACTCAGCCCTACCTTGACATGAGATTCTGTGACACCAGATGATGTGACTTCAAACAGCAGGAGATTGCCACTGGCTCAGTAATGATATCAGAAAAGCAAGTTGTAGTCCAGTAGGTAGCAGCAACAATGCAATGAAAGACAACGTGATCATAGCAGAAATGCTAAGAGCCCACAATGTCACTGCAGAAGTAAAATTTAATAAGTTGTTGAATAAAATCTGGGAAAAATACAACTTTTGATGAGGGGGAACATGGAGTTGTTAAAATATTTAAAAATGAGACTGCAAAAGTGTCTCTCTGCCCTATGCTATAGGGGAGTTCATTTGCAGTGGAATGCCGCACATGACAGATGATGGATGTAGAATTGGAGGAGAACAGCATTTGGACTCAGGCCCAGAAAATGGGATATTCATACAAAAGAGCATCCTGAAAGAACACATGCAATGACAGGCTTTGCTCATCATCGGTTTCATTGATTTTTTTTAAGGCTACTTGACAGCGGCCTCGGGAACGCCTTGTGGAACTACAGCACTCAGCTCGTCCTCCATCATTACGGCCTTGCAGAGAGGGATGGACGGCTGCATCTGGGAGCGCATCTGAGTAATAGACCGGTTCACTTTGAACCCTGGTGTAAAACAAGTGTACGCTTGCTTTCTGTTGCTGTTTTGCATTATCATACATAGCTACTGGGTAGGCAACAAAAGTAGCAGCATACCATGGGGTGGATTACACATATCTTGGAAGCGTATATTGTGCTAGTAGCATTGTGTTACTGAGACATAGACCTGAAAAAAAGCTGTGAAGATACATAACCTAGCAAAAAAAGTAAGCCAAACGGGATTCAAAATCAGCTATCAAAGCAAACATCCCTTGAAAGCTTAATACCAAGCATCAAAGTCATGTTAGAAAACACAAATTCTGGGAAAGTAGAACAGCTTGCCTGTCCTGTCCAAATCCCACTTCTGAGTAATTAGGAAGGAAATGACAGCAAGGCTGGGAGAGACTTCCACCATTCATACTCATTTCAGCATATGGAAATCCAAGATATTCAGTCCCAGAATGAAAAGAAGTTTTTTAAAAATTATTATAACCATGTAATTACAATGCTAAAATAGACCCTGGAAAGTAGAGACATCAAAGGTGCTAGAAAACTAGATGCCCTGAAAGAAAAAGTGCCTATGAAAAAGTCTGAATTTTGGGCTCTATCCTCAGCATCGAGTTGAAGAGCTCACCAGCTCATCTTTCACTAGAACTAGCAGGGAGCACAGGATGTGTTTGGTGTGTGTTTGCTGAATGGGAGCTCCCAAGAATCCTCCAATCCTCCACAAAATGATCCAGTGGAGACCAGCGTGTGTGAAGAAGAGGATGCTCATTAGAGATCTTAAGAAGACCCACCTCACAGGAATGACAGTGATCGATCCCAACCATGTCCACTAGAAACACTGATGAATGACAGAGAGGAATGGAAGACACTAGCTTCCACTTCATGTCCCAGCCTTGCTATTGGAAGGAGACAGTAAGAATAATGTAAGGGCTACTAGAGAATCAAATATCTTCCCCATAATTGCTTTGTTTTCTCTGTAAAGCAAAACTTGTGTTAGCTAGCTTATTTTATTAGCTGCCACTGAGGGTAATAATCGTGAACCTTACGAAGGGGAGGAAAATAAAGCTCTTGCTCCAGAGATGCAGAAAGTAGCTGATGTCCAGACTACAGCACTCTGCCAAATGCTTCAAGGAGCCGGGGGCCTGTTGCCAGGCACTGCCGTGTGATTGCTGCAGTCATGATAGACTGGGGAGAAAGTCCACGCCAAGAAGAGTTGGCAGGTGTGGGACTCAGGTAGTCATGCCACAGTGGAAATTACAAGATCCCTGATTAAAGGGGTTTTGCCTTTCATGTATCTTCAAAGGTATCTGGAGCCTACTGGCGTCATAAGCAACGATGGTTTATTTTTTATTACCTAGACTGAATGAGAGATCTTTAATCAAACTGTGTTGCATTAGAGACAGTTCTGCTCTTTAACCATGAATATTTGGGTGTGCAATCTGGCGTTGATCTGCAAGGTTACTAATATCTATAAACTAAGTAGTCCTTTTTATTTGATTGATCTACAAAGTTGTTTCAGCTTCAGCTTGTTAAGTTTGAGCTTAGATCTGAGTGTGCTTTTTGAGGTGATGCCATTGATGTAAGAGGGGCCACAGACTCCTGTTACATTGAGGACGTTCAGAATATATCATCTTCGCTACAATTCCCAGCCATTTTCTTAGCCAAGTTTTAACACAAACCCACTATTTCTATGCTTTTTAAAAAAGTAAAAACTCTGCAGTCTGTTCTCAGCTTTCTTCTACTTTTCTCATCAGATCAGACCCACACATAGCCCAGATTCCTCAATGGTATCTGGTGAAATTTTTCCACCTTCTCGTGCTATATATATTCCTGTGTCCTGAGCAGCAGCATGTGTCTGTGTCTTGAGTACAGATCACAGAGGTTTAACCTCATTTCCAAAATGAGATTGTTCTTATTCTCCAAGTTAAACAACTAAAAATATATATACATATATTTTGTTTTTGTTTTTGTTTTTTTAATTTGGGAGTCTGCCCACCAAAGCCCATATGTATTTATATGTATATAGCAGTTGAAGTTAAGAGCCTTATTCAGGACAGGCTCTTAATGTGTGCCTTCTTTTTAAGCACTTACTGAAGATAAGTTTGGTATGCATTTACATGCTTTTCTGAATGGGGGTGCATTGAAGAACAGGTTTGTTTTCCGGAATCAAAACCTTGACTGAAATGTCACTGCCTGGATTACTTGCTGCTGGCAAGGCTGACAGCAGCAAGGGGATATAAACCACAGCTCACGCTTGCCTCACCAGTAATATAAGCATGCACTGCACACATTGTATGTAATCATGCAACAGTTCCTCAGGTGAGATCACGCTGTAAAGTATCCTGCCTTTATGCAGTGGAAGCATCAAGATGAAGGCCATGGGTCCCAGAACACAGCCATGACGAAGCAATAGCTACGTTATGACATTCAATTTTGTTATATAATTAGAGCATTCAATTATAGACTGGAAGACATGCTTACACCGTATTAGAATATTCTCTGCTGTGAATGAGGTTGGGCTAATTCCCTAACAGGCCAGGCAGCGGTAAGAGGTGGAGATAAGCTCCCAGCACTGGCGGGGGACAAAATTAAACCAGTGCCATGCTTGCCTGCCCTGCCAGCTCCCTGCCCTGATCCCACGGCCATGACCGCTGGCTCCGCACCCAGAACAACGGGGCGACGTACGCTTTTTGCTATTAGCTGCTCATAAACGATTTCTCCTTTGCGTTCCCGCTGCAGCTCTGCTCTTGTGCAGGCTATCGGTTGGGTGGAGCAGCCGCAAGCCTTAAGAACAGCTAAGACTCATCCACAAGGTCAGTAATTTTCTTGGATTAATATTGGATTATTTTCATCTCTAGGAAAACAATGACTTTTGATACGAGACTTTGCCTCTCTAGGCTGATCTGGCAGGTTCAGCCATAGCTCACATAAGCTGGAACATTAAGGCTTGTTTCGAAGAGAGAGGGAATGTGAGCCAAGGTACAAACATGGGCCCCTATTTTCCTTTGGAAAGTATGATTAGCTTGTCATTTTCCTCTTAGGCAGCGTTAGGCTACTCCCCTGAGTGAGCAAAGGGTCCTTCATATTTTGTAGATATTTAGGGAAATTACCTTGGCATTATTGTTCCATAAGTCACTTTCAAAATATTCTAGATACCACACAGGGATGGAAAGACAGTCTGTGACCAGAGCGCGCAGCCTAGAAACAACCGAGATTAAATGTGAGGGCAGCAGGCACAATGTACAAAACAGATAAATCAGGATGACTGCATAGTTGCATTCTTGTTTTTCCACTGTACTAACTCACAGAGAGCACAAAATAAGCCTGTGTAGCAAAGACATACAAAAAAAGACATACTGGAAGAAATATTTATGTTGTATTAGCATACTCTCTGCTCTAAATGAGTTTGGGCTAATTACTTAGCACGCCACACCGGGGTAAGAGGGGAATATAAGCTCCTAATATCACATTAAGAAAAATTAATTAAAGAGAATAAACATAATTTATTTGATTCTACTATTTCCTGTTTCCGTTTCTTGATTTAGCAATCTCAGTAGTGTTCTTTAACAAATTATTTGTTTATTTTCTTAAACAGAAAAAAGGATAGAAAAATGAAAACAAGCTGGAAAGAGATGAATTTCACCACGATATACCTCATTTTCCTCAGCAGACTGAGAACTGCAGAATTAGCACAGATTTCTGCTACTTGAGCTAATGGAGTGCCGCTACCAGTCACGGGTTGTCATCCTCTGAGTAAAACACTCCCAGAAGAGGCTCGCTGATGGGCACTGATGAGAAACATGAAGTGAGGATTTGCTTCTCAGCTAGGGTGACAAGTAATCAGGTAGATGTGTACTCCAGATGTAAGTTAACCTGCTGTGTCTCCTTCGGCTGCTCGCCATCCTTGTCCTTTGCCTTTCCCACTTCATCCCAGAGTCGGTCTCCTCCTACAGCAAGTCACTGTGGATCCCAGCTCCTGATCTCCCAATCTGATTACCTCTTTGCTCATTCCCAGTATGACATTCTTTGCTCCCATTCTACTTGGCTGGACCACCCTAACTCCCCAACCACTCCTCCTGACCGCGTTCCTCATCTAGCACAGCTCTGGGATCCAGTATATCTGTCTGAGATTTTCTCCATGGTGCATTTGAACAACTCCATCCTCTGTACTCTTGAGCTGAACAACAGGCCTGCTGGAACCAGAGGAAGGCAGAGCCCTGCTTTCCATTTGGGTGCCTAGACCTCTTACGGCTCATGCTAGCAGATGCCTATCCATAGCAAATGGGACCTTAGGAAAGTTTGCTGTCAAAATCAAAGTCATCTTCATCAAAAGTGCACCATGACTTTTCATACACTTATTTCATGAGTGTCCTAGTTTCAGCTGAGGTAGAGTTAATCATCTTCCTAGTAGCTGCTATGTTTTTGAGTTTGGTATGAGAAGAATGTTGATAACACTGATGTTTTCAGTTGTTGCTAAGTAATGTTTATTCTGAAGTCAAGGATTTTTCAGCCTCTCATGCCCAGCCAGCAAGAAGGCTGGAGGGGCACAAGGAGTTGGGAGGGGACACAGCCAGGACAGCTGACCCCAACTGGCCAAAGGGGTATTCCATACCATGGGACATCATGTCTAGTGTATAAACTGGGGGGGTGGGGGGATCACCGCTGGGGGTCTGACTCGGCATCGGTCAGCGGGTGGTGAGCAATTGCATTGTGCATCACTTGTATATTCCAATCCATTTATTATTACTATTGTCATTTTATTAGTGTTATCATTATCATTATTATTTTCTTCCTTTCTGTCCTATTAAACTGTCTTTATCTCAACCCATCAGTTTTACTTCTTTTCCCGATTCTCCCCCATCCCACTGGGTGGGGGGGAGTAAGTGAGCGGCTGCATGGGGCTTAGTTGCTGGCTGGGGTTAAACCTTGACAATGAGGATAAAAACAACACATCCCTGACGCAAACACTATCTTCTAAGTCCTTGCACCAAACTCGTGAGATGTAGGCTTTGTCACAGAAGACACCAGAATTTTTAAGCACAGCACATTTTCCCCTACAGCCTGTCAGACACATCAGACATGTCTGGATTGTTTTACACTAGTTCCCCTTGAGAATGTGTGTCAAGTAAAAACTCCTGAATTATACAATTTCATATTGTTTAGATAGGACAACAGGGTTGATACATTTAATCTCATAAAAAGCATTCTAATATCTTTAATGACCACTATACAGACTTTCATTCCTTAGAGAAGATAAGCAATGCCCTTGCAAATAAGAAAAATTAGATCCTGCTGTGCCAAGGCCTATGCTCTAAATAGTTCAAGGTGACCAGTGTACAGCTCAGCCTGTTACATAAAATAATTTGCAAAGGTCAGTAAAAATTAAAGAGAAAATGACAGTTTTTTCAAGAAAAAAAGACCCAGTGATAAGCCCCAAGGACTATGCTGAAAGCATGTCTAGTAAAGAAGGAAAGTGCAAGACTAGACTCAGTGGGACAAAATTGATATACTGTAGAGTAAGCCTCGCTGATGAACAAAATTATGAGTGGATGGGCTGTTCTGCCTCTCTGGTGCCCCTAACTTTGTGAAGGAGGAATCCAGGTGACCTCGCACTCTACTTGCATCGCCTAAATCCTGAACAACACCTGAACGAGACTGTCATAGCCCCCTGGTTTGTGCTTTTCCTTCCCTCCTTTGTTCTTTCCTTTTCCATATGTGTTTTCCTTTGTTTTCTGTTTAAGAAGAATCTCCTTGAGATGTTAAAGCTACGTCCTTTGTAGAGCTGCCACGATGTTGTTAATAGACAGCTTCCAAAAAGCCGTGTTAGAGACAGCAGGGCATGGCTGCCATGTCCATGTTTCCGTGTGACCAACTAACAATATGCTGTGCTGGAGTTTTCCTAGCCGTGAACTTGCTATTCAGAGCCAACACCAGAGTGAGAGGCTGAGTTCCCTTCCCCTGCAGCTCTTGTGCCATCTTTGTCCCTTGTTCCTATTGCCTGTCTCTCTGGGGAAGGATGGGGCTCTGACAACAGCTCCAGTAGCAGATCCAGCCCATCTCAGTGAACCGAATAACTCTCTTTTCTAAAATAAAACCAACAATAAATCCTGTTTCTTACTGTCTCTTTAACCCTGTTAAACAATGGTGGTTTTCCTCATAGAGATTCTTAGCAGCAAATGGAAATTGGAGAGTTTTAAAATGAAAGCCTTACTTTTCTGCATTGCAAATTCCCCCCTTCCACCCCGCTTATTTTTTCTATCTTTAATAAAGGGTTTAAAAGATTTGGTGTGGTTCATGTTGCCACGGGAATAAACAATGCTAAGATTTATGCATCTGGAACCTCAAACCCTATCCCAAAACATGTTTAGCAATATAGTTTTGTTACAGTGACACAGTACCTTTAATACATTTGACCCTCTGGGTCTATTTATTTTACTGAAATTTGACTCAGCAAAGTTAAATCCCCTTATATCATTCTGCAAGACAACTCATTTTATGTCTGGATACAAACCAATTCACCTCCTAAGCCGCATAATCAACTCCCACCCTAACATGCCAGTTAGCACTAGTGCAGTTGAATGGAAAAAGAAATTGTGATGGCTTTCCAGAAATGCACTTAATTTCTATGGGATGCTCGGTGAGTATCAGAACAATAAACGGTGTATTGACTACTATGTCTACCGACATTCTTTCTCCTTGGCTTACGTAATATTTTTGTGTAAGGGGATGGCAGCCTACTCTCATTGTATTAAGCAAAATTTTTGACTGGATACCATGAAGTAACCCTTTTTTTTAGCTTGTTTTTACTTGGTATTTGGGAAACTGTCTGTAATGACAAGCTCTGGAACAAAATCTAACAGACAGGGTATTTTCCGTGTTTGAAAGGTTTCACCATATGATTGCAAGTAAGAAAATTATGGAAACATCTTACTCTCCAATTACTCCATATTATCCCGTCAACATGGTTTGCTCTTCCATCTTGCTATATAGTCTTGTGTGCAGATTTTATTGTGTCTTTGTTTTATTTTTTGTAATTTTATATGTTAACAAGTAAAACAGAGAAATCAGCTGTTTAAGGATGTGCTGGAGTGAACCACTATAGGAAAATTATATTTATTTCCATGTTCAGGCTATGGAAGTCTAGCCAGAGGATACCTTTTTTCACTGAAATATTGTAAGTCCACTAGAAAAGAATTAAGGTTGGTCAAATAAGGCTTTTCTTTTCTTTTTTTTTTGTTTCCCTTCTCCCCCATTTTGTGTTAAACATTAGAATCTGGGCAAAACAGCCTATGACCGTAAGCCATAAAAAAGTTCTTTCCCCATTTCAGGGAAATATACTTGAAATGTGTCTAGTGTTTTGATTTCCAGGCTCCTGGTCTCGCCAAACAGATCGAGATCTTTCTACCTGGGTTATTATTTTCTTTTCCTCTTCTTCCTGTTGAGCTAAACCACGCTCCCCATGTAACCCAAGAGGAAGGACTTGTAACCCGACATACAGCAACGTCCTTGACTGCGCAGGTTACAGAGCGAGCCCAATAGCTATCAATATTCTCGGGTTCCAACACATCAGCTCTTACGGTACCCAAAGCATGGTTGGACATCTGCCTCGTTTCCCTCACGCTGCCCAATTACAGCATTTCCAGGCTTCTATCACCAAGCTGGTGACGGCCACAGGACTGCAGCTTGAAGGGGGAAAGACTGAAATACTGCTTTTATCAAGACCGACGTGTGAGACGTAATCATTGGTTGCTTCTAAATCTGAATCACCCAATTTTTAGTGGCTTGCAATATCACCAACAGCGTTTCTTTTTTCCTCTACCTTGTTGAAGTGGAAGAGGCCCTTCCCTTTTATTTGAAACATTGGTTTTCTTCCTATATTTCCTCTGAAAGTCCTTAGGCATTTTTCTTAATATAACCCTGTGCCTCGGCTACAGTGCATTATAGGTAATCATATAAGAAGAGTGAGGTATATCTGATATGACTACTGCATGGCTCTGATCTGACACAATCTCATCGTAATGCTGTTGGGACGTGATTGCTATATTGCAGTCAGCACGGAGCTGGCACAGCGCTGCTGGGAAAAAGTACAGGCTGCAACAGAAATGCAGCAAAATTGGGAAGAAGGCAGTCAAGTGTGGCAAAATGTGAGCAAAGGAATGGAAAGACTGAAATGGAAGGGAATATTAACTGTAAATAAATTCAGGGAAAAAATATTGGAGCGTGAAGACTCCTACTGTCTGCAGATACTGGAAATGGAGATACTGACAATGAGAAGAGATGATTTACTTTTTTTTTTTCTTTTTTTTGATAGAAAAGAGTGTATGTAGGAAAAATGAGGAAGCAAAAAATGCACCTGAAACTGTGAAAGGTGTTGGACTGTGGCATCATATTCCAGTGGCAAAAGTGGGAATCGTTAACTTGAGCTATTTAGCATTCGTATCTGGGCAAATCTGTAGAAAATTACAGAACAGAAAAATTCTGCACTGGCCTATTGTATAACCATAAATAATTTAAAGCATCTTCTATCTTGTCTTCTACAATTCAGTGGACAACTTACTATGCTGTTATGTAGTTTTATCATAGCTATCTCCTTTTACCAGAAAATGGTGGGGGTTTTTAAGCTAATGTACATTTTTTTTTAACAACTCCTATTTTGGTTGTTTAATTTTCTCAAGGGAAAAACAGTTGTCTTGTTCATTGCTTGATACTGATACTATTCAGATCTGGTTTTACATTAATCCTTCTCAGTTTGTCACTCACCTGTGATTAATCAAGCAGAAGCTAAGAAATAAAACTATGTATTTTGTAAAGATGAACTAAGATTTCAGTCACTGCAAAACTGTGAGTAGGGACACCATGACAGACTGTCAGGAAGTCCAATTTGGTCTAGTTGTAGCTACTTCAGTGGAGTTATGCTGAACCATATTTGCTGATAATCTTGCTGAGTATCCTTGTTATGTTCTTTTTAATACAGTATAATCTCTGTAAGACTAATAACTTGGAATAACTTTGTTTTGGTCGATATCTGAAATGAAAATTATGTCATTAGCTGTGAGTTGTCTCCCAAGACAAAAATGCACCCAATTATGACTTGAAACCAAGAAACAATTTGCAATATTCTCCTTATTTTAATCTGTTACTGGATGACAATAATGAAAAATTAGAAATTACTTCCGAGTTCAAACTTCATTTTAACATTTAGGATATCTGCTTGATGCACATTTTATATGACTTCCAATTACAACAATCTGTGAAACATCTCAGTCTTCGAGGTCCCTCACAACATGCTTGTGGGACAGGAAAATGCAATTTTTGTGCAAATTCAAACAGAGCTATAGACTCGGTAATTTTCCCAGGGAAGTATGTGATATATATAAAAAAAAGTCAATCCAGTTGTCTTTAATCCCAGAGTATGTCTCTAACGGATGAACCATCACCCTTGATCCTTGCTGAAAAGTCAAATGATACCTTAAAAAAATACATTAAAATTCACGATACTGTAGATCACAAAGATCTTCCTTTGGGGTATGGCTTGTTTGAGAAGAAGTAAAAGAAATAAATTAGGCATTTAGTTAGTTACAAATTGCCCACAGTTCTACAGAGTTGTGAAAAAAACAAATCTGGAGTGCTGCATTGCACAACTTCATAATGCTGCCGTTAGATCTTCCCTTGTATTTACAGACTGGTTTATTTTAAAATCTATTCAAGCATTGAAAAATTATAAATATGCAGCTCCAGAGATCTGGAGGTCAGATTTCTGTGACTGTAATACATAGCTTCTGCTTATAAAATTCTCCAATTCAGGGTCAAACTCTGCTTGCTTTACTCAGGTTTGATTTAGGATGGAAATACACATGAGTGAAGGAGCAGGTTTTGTCACAGTATTATATGGCTGCACAGTTCTGACACTGCTCCAAATAGAAACAAAAATATGCACTAAGGTACTAATCTAAGAGGGGCAGAATATGACAGTGTTTGGTAGCAACATTTCTGAGGTGTAACAGCGCTTGCATGGTTTCATAGGAAATATAACTGAATCCTGATATATGGCTGGTTTTCTCTCCTTACCAGTACTTCTGAAGGTTCATACCAATGCAGTTGAAGCCTCATTTTGACTCTTCTATTGATATTATAAATTTTAAATAAAGCAAGTCAACAGATACAAAAGCTGGTATCAGCCTTAACCTCTTCAATTTTGCCTGTAAGCCAGCATGCAGTATTTTGGACTATGCAAATCTCAAGTCCTACTGTTTGCTACACCAGTGTAAAGGAGCAGAAAGAAAAAATTTTAGCATGTAAACTTTCCTATCAAATCTGCCAGAGGGAGAGAGAACGGCCTGCCCCAAAGTCACGTAACACCCTAACTCAATCATCATCCATTGATCCATGTGAACCACAGGCCTCTGATCTTATGGCTGATCTATCTTTAGCCTGTTGGTACTGAAGGAGTTGGTTGGGATGCTGCAGGTCCCTCCAGCAATGGCCACCCTGTTGGGGTATTTATGAGAGAGAGAATGGATGGGACCAATAACCATAGGTGTGCATCTCAGCTCAGAATAATTAGAGGAATATTTCTGTCACCTTATGTATTCTTTTTTCGTTTGTAAAATACTGTTCCTGATGATAAATATAATTAACAATCACCCCTTTATTTTAAAGCAAGAGGAGAGTATGCCTGGGAAGCTGAAACATAGGCACCAGGGTACCAATGATCTGTAACTCTGTTGTGATGGGACAGTAGAGTTGCTCCTGGCATGGTCATTGACTTTTAAAGATTGTCTTTCCAGCGGTCATCAGAAGGAAGATAACCCCCTGCCCCAGCAAAAAACTGGAACACAAACAAGTCTTATTTGTCATTTAGCAATGCTACATTCTTGTAGGCCATGACTGAACATTTGAACAGCAAAGGTGGCACGACTTTGTCACTGGCACTGTTGCCAAAACAGTTGTATGTCAAACCGTAAACCCAGGAAGGAATTTCTCCATAGCTGTGTGATGGTCTGACAAATCATAGCCAATGTCTCAAACATTCATTAAAGAACTTTAGTGGAAGAAGACGGCCTCTGTAAAAGCGCTGGAGTTGTGTGAACAGGCAAATGCAGCTGGAGAAGGCGGCCCCACGGAGGGTGGGACCGCGCTTCTCCAAAGCCACAAATCCTTATCTTGAGTGACCATGAGAAGAAGCACAACTGTATGCGCCAGAAGGAAAGATCAGACAGTGGTCATGCCTGCAGGGAGGGAGAAGCAACTCCCCAATGACCCCCCAAGCCCACCGGCCCATTTCCAGAGAATCCCAGGAACGTGAACTGCACATGTCGAGACCAACTCATTTCTGGAACGCTCCTGAGCTCACACTGTTCTTGCTCAATGATGGCAAATCCCCACCTACGGGGGCGGACCCTTTAGGTGTAAAAGAAGGGAGGACGAGTTCTTGGGGCACCCTCTGGAACTGTATCCCCAGACTGGCTGGACCAATGCTAGACCCAGGACTGGTGAAATCCTTTTCTTCCCTCTTTCTTCCTCTCTCCTTCTCCCCCCACTCCCCTCTCTCCTCCCCACAGTCCCTACACCTCATACTTTTAAACAGAAACCGTTGACCAAGTCTGGGACTAGGAGTGGATCCAGCTGCCCCAGGCTCCTCCTTGAGAAGGAGTCTAGAAAGCAAGGGGGTCCGTTCTGAACCTCATGACTCACAGGGAGGGCTCTCCTTATTTTCTTCTCTGAATTGATCCCCAAATAAGTAAGGCTTACACATGGTTAGCACATGTCATACAGTTTACTGACATAGTTTCATGTTCCTTTTTCCATTTCTTTTTCTATATCTCCCTTCTCCTTTCAAACAGTGGCTTAATGACATGATGCAAGGTTCATATTGATAAGTTCTCTTGTACTGGGGCAAGGTTAGCTTGGTTGAATAAATGTTGATTGTTGTTGAACTCCCCTGATGTCGTTTTACCTCAATTCTGACAAAGGAAATCCATGAATCTGAGTCTCTCCAACCTTGAGAAGCGACAAGCTGGAAATTGCATGTGGAAAAGCAAAGGCAAAATGAACTTTGCCTATCTCACACCCTTCTTCCCCAGGTGCTAACCAAACACAAAGACTTTGAGAAGGAAATGCTCTTAGATGTTCAGTATTTGCCTAGATCCATAAATGCCTTGTGCTTACTGAGAGTAAAATGTGGGGGGTTTAGATATTGTCTATCTAAAGTTCTTAAATGTATAATCTACTCTCTTTATTTTCATTATCATATAATCCCCTAAGAATTAATATCATAAATAGTGACGACAGAATGAAAAAATTGGAGAGAGGCTTATGGTATCTCATGCCTTCAGTCTTGGGGCTTAAACAAGTCAGAGTGTCTGTGTCCCATCACAAGGAAGGCTTTCAGAGCTGAGAGGTCAGGTGAAAGCCTTGAACTTTGTGTGCAACAGCCTTGATGTCTGTCCAGACAGAGATGGCTGGAGTGCTCGGAAGGTGTTATTCCAGGTAATACAGTCCTGTGTCTATCCACTGTGGCTTTTGGCCAGGATTGTGAATTTTTTATCCTCTATTTCATTGTCCCACCCTCTATTCAGGGCTGTTCAGAGAAGCTGCATAATAAAACAAAGGAGTTGGTTTGACTCCAGCTGGTCCTGGTGCCTGTTGTCCAATGTGGGTTTGGTTTAGTTGTATGGACGAGACTTGGGACACAATGAGAGGGAAACTCTAAATAGCTCAGAGGCTTTTTAAGAGGTGAACATTTTATTTACTAGCTAATTGCTACTGCAAATAAAAATTTCAGTAACCAAGATAAGGTTAGTTATATCTTTCTGCTAGGAAATTTATAGCAAGCTCCTTTGGCCTAAATTGATGGATTCTGAATTTTCTAATAAGCTTTGCTTCATTGAAAAACCAACTCTGTAGAAGTAGCAAAGTGTAAAAGCAAACCAACCCTTCTTATTTTCCCTGTATGTGTATTCAGAATCCTATCTCCAAACAACCTTAGAGAAAGTTTTTGTTGCTTTTTTTTTTCTTGTTAGTTCAGCATAGCCAACAGTAAAGGCCTTGTTTACATTAAGCAAATGTGCAATGATGCAGCAAAATCAATTTAGTCACACTGATGCAAATCCCTCATACAGATGTAATGCCTATGTGCAAAGTAGGGCATTTCTGAATATACACAATATTAAAAATGAAGTGAGAGAGATTCTATTATTCCCAGCTGATTCCTTAATGTGATTCATATAGATGCCCCTGAAAGCCTAAGTTGAAAGAAAGGGACTTTCTGGTCAAAAATAAGGGTTCATTAAGAATACCGTTGATCATGAAGGAATATCATGACCTTTAGATTGCAAGTTGCAGTAGCTTTACAGATAGATTAATACCCTTTATGCTTAAACTGAGCATATTTGACCTTAAAATCATTGGGAAAATAAATAAGTGATTGCATAACTCCATTTTACGGTTACTTTTCAGAACAGAAGTGAAAATGAATGTATTTTTGGTCCTGGCCTGTTCTTAGTAATTTAATGTGATCTGTTGTCAACAAGAGGGAAAATAAACCTCTGACACTCAGTAAGAATAAGAAGAGAACAAAATGTACCTTACTGTGGGTATTCAGCCAAAGATCTATGGGCAAAAAAGGGCACAGCCTGTGAAGGCATTACTGAAAACCAGGTGGGGTCAGCAAGTGAGGTGACAGTAGGAATACCAGTAATGAGATAATGACCATTTTCTTTTGCAGTCTGCAGAGGTTTGGGGATTTTTTTTTTAGTTTTTGTTTTTTTAATAAAAATGCTTCAGAAAATTGTGAAATTGGACTAAAAGTTATTGGTCATTTGGTAGATGTCTTTTAGATATCTTTTGGGAAAAAAAAAAAGATTCCAAATACTTTATGTTGCAGTATAACATGTATTTGACATAGTGATAAATGAAAGACCAAAATCCAAACAAAATATTGTTATTGAAAACATAGTTTTTAATCAAATCCAGACTATGTCTCAAAAGCTTTTCTTTACAAAGTACTTTTTAAAATTGGGGAAACTTTTTCCTAATCTGAACAGGACCACATTCTGAAACCTGGGAATCTTTTGTTAAATGAAATTTTGATTCTCCTTACAGTTGAAGACTCACACTAGGGAAGTGAAAAAAGATGTCACAAGGGACTTCCTTTCCATGTGCATTCACCTACTACCATCGCTACTGATGCTGAAAGCGGCTGTTAAAGCAACATTTTTTTTTTCCTCCCCCACCCTCTCTGAAAAATAAAAAGTAGTTTAGAAAGTCCCTTTTCACAAATGAAGTCAGGGCTGAATCTCATCCTGGTGGGTTACAGTCTCCCAATGGAGCCAGGTGACTTGAGAAACACTGTTCTGTTGGTCCAAATTCTCTTTGGACCTTCCCAGAAACATACATTAACAGGAGTTTGCAATGCTTCATTTTTTCTAACAGCATTAATGCTAACAAGAACCCGAGTAGGAAACCCTCATCAGATAAAGAGACAGGGGCAAGAGAAGTGCTTAGGCAGGTAGGGAGCTAAGCACTCAATTATTACTGAATTTCAAATCCACAGGCACTACAGCTATACCCCCTACCTTATAATTCCTGAGATTACTGAGATTTATCAACAGAAGCTGTGGCCCCCACTGGATAATTCCCGAGTTCCTTGAAATGAGTCTAATACCCAACAGGGTTACTTGTGCTGCTGCAGAAAGATATTTCTGGCCTTCTACGTGTCAGAAAAGAAACTGGATGTGACAGATTTGGAGCTGCCCTGTGATAATTTAGGAATATGGTCTGTTGGCCTGATTATTTGGTTGAATGGCTGAGTTTAACTCATCAGGGGCTGGCTTGCAACTGCACTCTTAAATTATTGCTGGGCTGGGCTGTACTTGCAACCCTGGGATGCCCCACTTCCATTGAGGCTGCACAGCCAGGGAAGAGACGCAGTTTTGGAAGGGGGAAGAGGTGCAGTTTTGAACCACAGCACCTCTGCACGGGCAGTCCTAGCATCCTGCTCATCCCTAGGAGAGACGTAGGTCTCCAAAGGTCCATTGGGGATTAGAGATGGGACCTGTAACTGATAAAACATTGCATTGTTAGAGGACATTAACTGGGATGTGTTCGTGTTTAGCCATACCGATTCCATGTGTTTGTGGAATTTTCTGTGGAAGTGAAGGTTAACCCTAAAAAATACATTGTGGAATTAAAAAGGTTTGTGATTACCACGGTCATTTTCAGCAGTTTTTATCTAATACTGGGCATTCAGAACTGGCATGTTGCCTCTCCCCTTAGGCAAGCCCCTTTTTCATGGAAGGGAACCTAATGGGGTGACCCCAGGGTTAATTTACAAAAGCACAGTGACTTCTCTGAATGTGAAACTAATGCGAAGCTGCGCAGCGGTGGTGTTATTCCATAGTTTACAGTGGAGGCATGTTGGGTGGAGCACTGGAAACACTACAGGGCAGCTGGCCCACTCCAGGGTGTTGGACCCAGCCTCGTCTGTGGTGAGCTTCCAGCTGAGACCAAGCTGGTCAAGTGAATCTCTTCTCAATTGTGAAAGAAGAGTGCCAGTGGTTATTTGCCAGGTGCCAAAGAAATATTTGACTTGGGTAAATAGCATGTATAATAGGATACAAAAAAGGTTTCTAAGAAACCATCGCTCAGTTTGGAAGAAAATATTTTTTGTGTGTGTGTGTATCTTGGGTGAGTGAAGTATAGAAAACAGAAAGTTGAAAATCCTAAGAAAATTACCCGAACCAGGTTCCTCTCGCTCTCTCCTGGCTGAGAGGACAAGCAGGTAGTTTATTATAGCTTTATAGGTTCTTGATTGCAGAGTTCAAAAAGGCAGCCTACAGGCCTAAGCCATATTCTAGATTCGTTCCTAATTCAGCCTTCATAGCTAGGGAGGCACTCTGTTCATTCACTGCTTATTCCAGCTGTTCTGGTACGTAAAGTTCTCCTTCTTCACTGTTGCTGGAAAGGTTAATATATTACATCTCCCTAACTGTGAATTTCTAATGGACTCATCTTGCCCCGTGAACATCTTTTATATTTTATGGATTTCACTCAACAGCAAAACCAACCATATATTAAGACATTCATTTGTCAAGAGAAGTCAGACTAGAAAATGCTGTATATTCTGGGGCGGATCCTCCCAGTGACTGCTTCGTGTTGCTGGTAGTGGAGTCTGGCCGAAAAGCTACTATATCCACCTCTTGGATGACCACAGTGGCAAAAGCATTTTTTAATGATACAGATGGAGCGCTGAGTCTCCTCCACCACTTCCTTCAATGTTGCCACATAAAGGATAAAACTGAGCTGTCCAGATCACACTGCAAGCCCCATGGCTTTATTTTGGTCTATGAAAAGACTTTGGAAAGAGACTGTTTAGTGTCATATGGCTGTCTGAGGAGGAGGAAACGTACATGCCAATGTTTAGAGATAATCTGGGAAGGGTTGCGTTTTGTAAGGCCAAGTGACTGACTACTAGAAAATCTAGAAATACAGGGAGGAGACAAACTGAACCAGAGACAAAAGGAAGAAATCAGAGCCAGCAAGTAAATTCTGAGTGCAAGGAACTCCTAGTTACGAGCCCTCCACTGAGAAGATCTGCTGGGTAGTCAGCAGCCATTTCCTTCTGCAGCTGAAGCTTCTGAATGGTAACTTTTTGTGGAGTATGTTGCAGGAATCTAGATTACAAATGGCAAAAGTCTTGATTACAAATGGCAAAGGTCTAGATTGTGGTCACAAAGTGTATACCTAAACAGAAGGCAAAATGCTGGAGGAATACTGGTTCTGGAGTTTGCTTTAACTGGGATGTGCAGAAGAAGCAGAGGATTTAATGAAACTCACATATTATGGACAGAAGTAACAAGTACCATAGCAAGCTCTTAAGCTCCTCTGCGAGCACGGAAGAGGGAGGAGGGATGAAGTAATCATCTCAGCTGCTGGTTGTTTCCTGCAGCTAGTCAACATTATTTCCATGCTTTCTAAGCTGACTCTATCAGCTTGTCACCATCTTCATTTTTTCTCCATTGGTTTGTCTCATCCCAGTGAAACACTGGAGGACCCAACAAGTCATAGCCTGTTTCTGACAGAAATTAGACAAAACTGGCAGCTGTTTTCAGACTGAAGACCGTACAGCACATATTGCCCTGTGGTGGGTTTGTCTACACCTTTTACAAGCAACCCCAAGCCAGCTCTGCCTTGGTTCCCTGTTGGCCAGATGCAGTGTAGCTCTGGTCCAAAAGCAGTGCACCTAGGTGAGTATAATGGGGTGCAGCATCTTTCACTGATTTTTTTTCCACATTTTGTCTGAGGAATGCAGTTACACTTAAAAGCTTTTTCATTCACTCTCATCTTCTCATACTGCATGGCTGGGATGGTTATTTCTGTTCTCCCTAACGCTTTTTGCTCCTGTCCCGAGTACTCCTAATCTGATGCCACCAATAACAGGATGAGGGCAGGGCTCTACATTCAAACACAAATCATACAAGTTCAAACATTTATTTTAAATCAGATGTTGTTCAGATGCCATGCGACTACAGATTTTACAGCACAGTTTGCATGAGCTTTGCAAACATTTCAAGCAAACAAACTTTGCAGAAAACATAATCATATTTTACTAATCTGTGGGATACTGGCTCATGGGGATCATCATTTTCAACAAAGTGTCTGCTCAGATCCTTTGCAGAGTTATCTTCGTACTGTTTGATAATATCTCTATTTTCCCGTGTTGACACCTATTGGAGAAAGAGTTTATACTAGTTACAGAAACCATCTAGTTTGACTATCTTATGACTTGCTATCATTCCCCACAAATATATTATTAATTGACTTTCCAATCATGTTTGCTATTAAAACTAATCAAACATAATTCAGTTATTGCCTGCTTCCCAACAGACCCATTCTAATGGCATTTTTGATACTTTTTCACTATCTGGAACCTGTACCATCATCCTTAGCTTTAATTCCCAAACCCATTTAATCATTAGCACTTACACGCTGTTAGCGTGTTAGCTCCCGTCACAAGGAATTGTTAGAACATCATTGTAGGGTGTTGGATGGCGAAGCTGTTGTGTGTGATCAGAGAAAGAGGATGACAGGGCTCTACCCTACCACTTGTTGAGTCTCAGCAAAGGGAGAGAGGCAGCTGGACTGGGAGGCAGAAGGTGTGCTCCAGGTGACATTTTTCCCCTATGCATGGCAGGTCAAGGGTTGAGAAGGTATGGTTTGTCCCCTCTCTTGATCTTCTTAAGCAGGGAATGACATTTATCTCTTAACAGTTCCTCATTGTAAAGCCAAATCTGCTTTTTTTTTAACCCCCTGAAACAACCTGTAGCATTGTTCTGTTATCATGGTAAATTATGGATGTGAGACATGCTGAATCATGACAATGCTCCTGTAGGCAGTTGTTCTATGTGCTTAAGAAATTTGTCTTTTGTCATGCTCCTATTTATTACGGGTCTGATGTTAGGGTCTTGCTGGGATTGCAAGGAAGCAGGATGCGTGCTGGCCGCTCTGGGACTTTAAGTGCAGTCATCTAGAATATTCTGAGGAGCTGCTCTGGGACTTTAAGCGCAGTCATCTAGAATATTCTGAGGAGGCTGGATCAGTTTACAATGGACCTGTGACCAATGCGTAAGCAGCGTTTCACCTCTGCCCGTGTACTTAAGTTGAAGCATATGACTCAATAAAATGTCGCATCCAAGCCAGAACTGTACTTTTTCATCGTACTTTTTTAATTTTACCGATCGCTGTGATAAGTTCCGACGAAAATTTGTACGCCAGCCTGGGGATAATCCAATCAAGGTTTATTGTAGCAAGCAACAAGCAGGCAAAACAGCGCTGGGTGACCGGGGAGTCTCCACTCCACCAACAGCACACACTTGATGTGGTAACGTGTTTCTGGGACCAGTTCCATATTTTCTCAGAAAACTGCTCTTGAGGAGCTATATGATAAGGTAATCAAGACTGGTACATCCTGCTTACTTAGCTCAATATCTAGTTTCTGCACTTGTTACTGTGGTTATTACGGTTAAAAGCAGCTTAGTTACTAAGTTGTAGAGATCAATATATTTTAACAACCAACAGGTCTGATTAACAAATTGGTTATGCAAAGTTTATTACAATCGCCAATTAGCTTCTGTCAGGTAACGCGCCGGCGCGTGGCAGCGTAGACGTGATCCGCCGATCCAAACGCGGGCCAAACCTTACAGACACCCACGCTTAGAGCGGGGGAGAAGGGCCCCCTCCTCAACGACCCCTCAGAGGGGCGAAGGCCTCGCACGCAGCCAGCGCCAGGCTGCCCACGCGCCGCTGCCACGGCCCGGGCCTTCCACCCAGACGAGAGGGCGGCCATTTGGGCAGGGGCTGAGAGGACCACGGGCTCCAGCGGGGCCCGTAGGAAGCCCTCAACACAGCGTGTGCGGCCTGCCGCGGCGCCGGACCCCGGGGAGGCGGCGGGGCTGCCCCGCCGTGCCACGGCCGCCCCGGAGCGGCCGGCGGCGGCGGCGGGAAGAGCCCCGCCCACCGCCTGGGGAGAAGGCGGGGCCTCGCGGGGGCGGGGCCCCGCGGGGGCGGGGCTTCCTCCGGCGGTCGGGCTGGTTCCTGTGGGGGCGGGGCGGGAGAAGCGCTCGCCGCACGTAGGCCGGGGGGCGTGGCCCCGGAGGGGGGGAGTGGCGGGGCGGGGCGGGGCAGCGGGGCCGAGGCGGCGGGCGCGGCGGGAGGAGGGGAGGGGAGGGGCGGGGCCCGGCGTGGCGAGGGGCGGGGCCGCGGGCGGCCGTTGGCCGTGTGGCGCGGCGGGGCAGCCTCCTCCCGGGGCAGGCACACAAACACCGCGGCCCGCGCGGGGCGGGGGTCGGCGCGGCGGCGGCGGCGCGGGCGGGCGGGAAGCGGCGGGGGCAGCGGGGCCGCCCCGCCTCCCCTCCCTTCGGCGCTCCGGCGGCGGCCGGCGCAGGACAATGGAAGAGGCGGCAGCGGCGGTAGTAGCGGCGGCAGCGGCAGCGGCGGCGGCGGCGGGGGGGCCCTGCCCGGCGGATCGAACGGGGGCGGCGGCGCTGAGCGGGGAGAACGAGGCCGAGAGCCGGCAGGGCCCGGCGGAGCGCGGCGGGGAGGTGGCCCCGCTCAACCTGTTGGACACTTGCGGCGTGTGCGGGCAGCCCATCCAGAGCCGGCGGCCCAAGCTGCTGCCCTGCCTCCACTCGGTCTGCCTCCGCTGCCTGCCGCAGCCCGACCGCTACCTCATGCTGCCCCCCGCCATCCCCTCCTCGGCCGCCGGCACCCCGAAGGAGCTGCAGCCGCCGGCGCCCCCCTCCTCGCCCGTCTCTTCGCCGGCCTCACCCCTGCACTGCACGCCCGGTAAGTGGCCCTTCTGCCGGCCGCCCCTTCCCTCCCTCCGCCTGGCCCGCGGCCCCCGGGGTTGGGGGTGCAGTCCCCTCCGCTCCCCGAGGCCGGTGTGTCGCGACAGACGTGGGGGGCGGGGAGCTGTCGCGAGGGGAACTTGGGAAGCACCGGCTGCCGCGGGCGGGGGGCAGGTGCCCGGCCGCGGGGCTGCCGGGGGCACGGACCTGTCGGGGCGGTCGCTGCTCGCCAGCGCCGGGGCTGCCGGCGGGATTGTGTTCGGGTTTGCTTTGGTTTGTTTTTTTTTTTTTTTTAATTATTATTATTTAATTTTTTTTTTTTAAATTTCCCACCTCGGAAGGGAAGGCAGTAATTTTACTTTCCCAGGACCTCTCTGTGCCGATGGAGAGGAGCGGCGGGAGCCGTCCCCCTCCTCCCAGCCGCCGGGCCGGGAGGTGTGGGGGCCGGGGCCGGGGCCGGACCCACCTCGGGGGCCGCAGCCGGCCCGGGCAGCTTCCCTCGGTGGGCACTGGAGCGGGCAGTTTGCGCCCAGAGGGGCATGCTTTTGCCTCTTGCCGGCGGGAAACCTTAATACGGAGTGATAGGAAGGCAGAAAAAGGTAGTGAGAAAAGAGGACTTTTTTTTTTTTTTTTTTTTTGAGTGATGTTTGTAGGCTGGCAGGCTGGCGCTCACCTGGAGGGAAGCCCGCAGGTGTCATCGTTTCAGCCGGGCAGGGTGCGAGCACCCGGGCGGTAACAAGTGCGGACAGGCAATAATAACACTTGTCCACGTGATAGGCAGCCTGGATGGATCTGGTAATGCATTGATGGAAAACTTACTTGTGTAATTGTCGGGCTGAAGGGAGAATGCCACGAGGAAGTTCTGGTAAGCTCACGTACTGACATAGTAGCTTATGTCAACGTGTTTAAAAAATGCATCTTGCTGCAGAAGGTGGGGAACGAACTCCTGTGATCTGAAAGTGCTTTCCTAATGTTTTTTCTTTTTTCCTGGCCCTCTTAGGTCCAGTGGGTCACTTAATTTTGTTAAAGGCAACTTCGTCTTAGAAAAAGGCGCAAACAAGCATCCTCTAGTGGAAATGAGTAAAGATCCTGGAGAAGCTTGAATACAAAAGAGGAAGTGTGATGGAAACTGAGCCTTTCTATAGGTGTTAGTGGAGGTTGTGCTTATTGGGATGTGTAGCGGGGGCTCAAGTGGAAAGTTGTACACGAACTCCAGATTGGCCGTTCTTAAGCAAGTATGGGCCATTGTCCTTTAAGCGCGTTCAGGAAACCGTTACCATGCTGCCGGTGGTTCTGACCAGAAAGATTACAACTTGAATATGCAAAATGTTTGCAGCAACTCATATTGGAACTTGTAGTGGAACACCCTCATGAGAGAAAGAAATATTTGTGACAATTGGAGAGACAGCCTTGCTTCAGAATATCTGAGGAAGTCCTGAGTATGTTATTAACAGGATATGCTCAGCCTCTTCATCTACATGGATGTCTGTGTTAGTGTATTCATTCAGTCTTTAATTTTAGCATGTAATTGGTGTAGTAGTCAGACTGCCTAGTCAGAAGTTGCAGAATGGGAAAATCAGTGAGACCCAAAGCCAGTATATTTAAGCTTGGTTGATCCAGAACCTGGTATTGCTCATAAGTCTTATGAGTAGAACCGTGAAGTTCTGCATGGGAGGAACAGAAAAAGCACACGCTTTTGGTGTATGATGAGGTATTTCAAGATGAGATACTTGGAAACGAGAAAGAGGGCAGAGACGCAACTCGCTCAGGGGTTGCAACATAGGCTGAGAGACAATATAATCATCATCTTATGAGTTTTGAGGTCATGAACAGCATAGCTTAATTCCCAGATGTTCTATTTAAACATAGCAGAAGAAGGGGTCTGTAGTTGAGTAAGAAGTGAGATGCATCTTAAGAATGAAAAGATTAGTGCTATTCAAACATCTGCTTGAGTGGACAAATGGTAAATGAAATAATGAATCTTAGCAACAGCAAATGTGTAGCTCTATTCCCTCCTTTTGACTATGTGAGTTGGTTCTGTATGAATGGATGATACAGCATATATTCCTCCTTGTTCTACAAATTTACACACACACTATTTTTTGGTGACGTTATTTTTACCCTGTCGACTTTTCTTTCAAGTTATTTTCATGCTTCCACACTACCATTCGTTGTCCGATAGGAAGAAGAAACTTGTATAGAACTTGCACTCTCCTTGATGCATTCTTTACATCTTTTCTTGTCATGGTTTTGGCCCAGTGAAAATGACAATGGCTGTACACTAGCTACCTACCTAAGACCTGACTTGATGATGTGCATTGGCTGCTTTCTGTTTTCCAACCGATATAAAAAAAAATAAAATTGTAAACTTAAGTTAGGATTGAAAAAAAAAAATAGTGTCAGTGTCTAAAGCTGATTAGCTTAAGGAAAAATGTTATGGTTGGAGGAGTTCTTAAATTCTCGGAAGATGGGAGGAAGGACAAAATAGTGCAAATCTGTCACCTCTTCTGGTAATATGTTGTACAAAATGTTTGAGGAGTGACCTGAAGAAATAAACCAAAGAGTATAAGCTTAGAAAGTTGGATGGTAAATGCCTCTCCTGATGTACATTGAGATTACCGTGAGTAAACTGAAGAAATAAACAGCAAGGAAGCTATCTGTGCTGGAAGGAATGTCCTAGGTAAGGAACACAATAGAAGTACAAACTATGAAAAGCTCCTGAAAGATAAGCAGACTTACTGCTTACGCACGTGTGCTGAGCGCTAAGATGTTGCACAAAAAGAAGCCCAAAGAAAGATGGGTAGAAGGGAGTCTGTCCTGAACAAAGGAGAGGATATGATTTGAAAAGTGCTTCGCTGAGCCAGCCTTGAGATGGAATGTTGTGCTAATATCCAAATTAGTTGAGAAACAGGTAGTTAAAGAGGAACCGAGTTTCAAGTATAATCTGGATGTGCTTTTTGTCTTCAGTAAACTGTTACCAAGCGGAAACAGTCCTTCACTTTTCTAGAATAACATGTACCTTCAACTTCCAACATATAGACAAGTTTACTTGGGAGAATGTTGGCTCTCTTTCTGTAACAATACGAACAGCTAATAAAGGAGTGCTGTGAAAAAAAATTTCAAACTCAAGGATCTAGAGTGAATTAAGTATTCTAGTGTTGCTCACTTGAATACGAGGTTCAGCATGGATAATGGCGAAGACAAGTGTCAAGACATGCGGAGGAGTTTCCTGTGGTGGATGTTAATCAGTATTCTTTCTGCAAAGGTAGGCTGGTGGCAAGGCCAATTAGCATGGATATACTCTATACTGCTACATGCTTTCAGTTTTAAAATAAAAATTTCTATAGAGAAGAAAACCTGTGGTTTCTGATCTCTGTACCGTTGCTGAAGTTTAAGGTGTTGCAGAATCATCTGTGTGTCAAACTTCAACGGTCTTGGCACTGGAGAACTCCCTGCTTGTTTTCTGAATGTCCAATGGCAGCTTATTTGATGTAGGTAATATTTTTGTTGTTGCATTGCCAAAAAATGGGTTGCCACACACAGAGCGTTGCAGACTGTGGGCAATGCTGCAAGAGTGGGTCTGTAAATGTGATGCTAGCTTGTGAGCAAATGTCTACAGACACTGCTACTAACTATCTTGGTTAACTTAAGGTGTGTTTTCTTTTTGTTTCTCAAATGGCCATTCTTCACTATTTGTGCCAGTTATAACTGGTGCATACAAGAAGGCTGTTATTAGAAATCTGCCATTTGCCCAAATTTTGTGCTGGGTGGTGCTTCGATGACTACTTGAGTAGTAGTCTGTACTTTAATTAAAGGACAGCATTGGTAATGTGGGGATATCTGGACATGATAGTACTCTTGTGGAATTTTTAAATGTGAAAGAGGTACATGAAAACTGCGAAGTTATAGATTGAGAGTCTCTTCCTTTTCAGAACTATTTAAGTTGCAAACATCCTTGTTTGTTCTTTATCATCAATCTGTGCATGATATAGATTGGGAACTGGTGTGAGGAAAAACTTGTGAATGGAAATGCATAGCAAAGTTTATGCAGGTATCATGATTAAATCTTACTAGTGTCAATACCAAAAGTAGAGGGAAATTTTTTTTTCTTTTTTATCTGTAGAGAGACCTACTAGCAAACAAATCCATATGAAGCTGTTAAAAGCACGTAATGTTTGGACACTCCCAGGATATAAATTCTTGGGGAGTGTCCAGACTAACAACTCAAATACATTCGATACTTGCTGTTAATTAAGGAATAAATACTTCAGAGTTACTAAACAAGGATTTCAGTGGTGTTCATGTTTCATATTTCAGCTTATTAAGGCCCAGAAATATTTGTTTACCAACACAATTTTGGAGGTATGTAAGGCATGGAATGAAGACCTAACCCTTGAGATCCCCTCATCTATGCAGATGGCATCTGCTATTTTATTATGTCCCACAGTCAGCCCTTATCCAGATAGCTTTAAACTCTTTCAGACTAATCTTATCTTGATAACTGGACTTTCCCATGTCATCACTTCATTTGACCTTGAAAATACAGCTTTTGAAATTAACTTAAATTTTCTTATTTCTCTGTATGTAACGTGTTCTTTCCCTCTTTCAGTTTGATAATGATTAGGAACCTTATTAGTTAGTTTGAAGGATATAATAGCTTCATTTGAGCTTTCTTATGGTGAAGATCAATTTTTATTCCAGGTGTTGGTAGTCTAAGAAGACTTAAGATTTTTTTTAAATCTGCCTGCTCTGTACGATTATTTCCCTTTCATCTTTCATATTGCCACTTGCTTAAAGCGAGTTCTCTCCATCTCTACCATTACAAAGAGTCCATGTTTCATTTGTGTGGGTATATACTCACACTTGCACATATATAGTTGCACCTATGCATCCTTTCACAAGTCTTGTTCTCCTGTGGTGCCATCAAGAACTGAATTGTTTAACCTGTAACAAACTTAAGAAGATTTAGGACTGCTGATATTTCAAAATAATATACGTTATAGGACTATGTATAGGAAAGATATGCCTAGTTTAGGTACTGTTTTTGATTTGTGCTCACTTTGAATTGAAAACTCCTGAAGCCCCAGTGATTGCATATGTGGAAAGCATTTAGCATTGTTACAGGTGAAATATAATGTTATTGTTTTGATAGCCTGTAATGGACAAACCTCTTGGCTAAAAAGTAATGAAACTAGTAAAAACTTAAAATATTGAGTGAACTATTTAGAGAAGGTTCTTATTTTTCTAATTACAATGCCCTTCCTTTAGAAAAAGGTATGCTCTCAATATATGTGATGGGATATGATATTAATTGTACAGGTATAATTTGAAGTAGAGGATATATTTGCCAAAAATTCCTGCATTCTTTTCTACCAGGAATTCCACAAAAATCTGGAGACATACCTATGCAGCCTTTATTAAGGTGGACAACTACATGATGCTGAAAGAAGCTTTAAATCATGCTTGCTCCAATATATGATTAATGTAAGCATATAATATATGTTTATTATCTTATGTATGTCTACAGAACAGTATTTTGAGGGTAGGTTAGATCCTGTTTTGGGTTTGTGTGGCAGGGTTTTGGTAGCAGAGGAGGGGCTGCAGGGGTGGCTCCTGTGAGAAGCTGCTAGAAGCTTCCACAGCTCCAAGCTGGACCCACCTCTGGTCAAGGCCGAGCCCATCAGTGATGGTGGTAACACCTGTGGGAGAACAGATTTAAGAGGGGAACCTGCAGTGAGTAGGGGTATTGGAATGTGAGAGGAACCCCTCTGCAGATCCCGAGGTCAGTGAGGAAGGAGGGGAGGAGGTGTGCCGGAGGAGGTTTTGATGCCCCCGCAGCCCGTGGTGAGGCGGCAGGCTGTCCCCCCCAGCCCACGGAGGGGAGCGGGGGAGCGGATGCCCACCTGCAGCCCGGGGAGAGAGGAGCCCACGCCGGGGCAGGGGGATGGAAGCCCCCCAAGATGGCCGCCGCTCCACGGGGAAGCCCGCGCTGGAGCAGGCTGGGACTGGAGGACTGCGGCCTGCGGAAAGGACCCACGCTGGGGCAGTTCGTGAAGAACTGCAGCCTGTGGGAAGGAGAGGAGTTCGTGGAGAGCTGTCTCCTGTGGGAGGGACCCCACGGTGGAGCAGGGGACGCGTGAGGAGTCCTCCCCCTGAGGAGGAAGGAGCGGCAGAGACAACGTGTGAGGAACTGACCCCAACCACCATTCCCCGTCCCCCTGCGCCGCTGGTGGGGAGGTAGAGAAAATCAGGAGTGAAGTTAAGCCCAGGAAGAAGGGAGGGGTGGGGGGAAGGCGTTTTAAGATTTGGTTTTACTTCTCATTACCCTTGTTTTGATTTGATTGCTAGTAAATTAAATTGATTTTGGTTTTTCCCCAAGTTGAGTCTGTTTTTTGCCCATGACCATAAGTGGTGAGTGATCCTTCCCTGTCCTTGTCTTGACCCATGAGTGCTTCTTTGTATTTTTCTCTTCCTCATCCTACTGGGGCCAGGGGGGACAGGAGTGAGCAAGTGGCTTCATGATGCTTTTGCTGCTGGGCTTAAACCACAGCAGATGCATTGACATTCTTGCTTCTTTCACCAGTAGAAAGTGGGAGATTGAAAAGCTGAAGCCATCAGAAACTTCAGATGAATGTTAAAACAACTGCAGTGATATAGCCAGCTTCATTTGAATTAAAGCCTTTTAGAAGTTAGGCTGTAGAAGTTATCAATAGCTGAACCGTTGTGTGAAACTTTTTTTTTTAAGCAAAGATTTAAATCCTTGGAGGCCAACCTAGCTCTGTTCTGATATAAAATCAGTTTATAATGTCTCCGGTAAGCAATTAGGACTTTCAATAATGGAAAGGTATCCTAGATCATAAGGTAACAGGAGAGGAAATATATACTAATGTATTAAAAATTCTCAGATGTGTATCTAGTTGAAAGTCCATTGGGTTGTTTTAATGCATATGATAGAGATACCTTTTGAGAAAATGACTTGCCTGAAGAGCAAGGGAAAATAATGGTGCATAAATTCATTAAGAGCCAAGTCGAGGAAGGAGTGTGCTCTTTGTGGGCTAGCTCATTCGTAGGAGAAATGTACTGAAGAGCTAGTAGGCCATGCAGCAAGTTTTTAGGTTGGCCTGCTGGCTTACCCGAGTACTACGAAGTAGCCATGTTCACTCAGCTTCACTCAGTTTGTTCAATTTAAGAAAGGAATTTTGTTGCAACTCTTGATTCTGAATGTGGTGTTGTTAAAGAAGCTGGTCTTTTGTACAAGAAAAGCTCTATGCCAGGGTTGTGTGAGTTTGTGTTAAGATGCTGTAGGTGGAATTTCCATATTATTTACTGGAATTTCCCAGTAACAGTAAGCTTTTGAAGCTGGTATTTTGCCTATTATATCTAATCTAAGAACAAGACAGGGGAAAACCAAAAAGAATTTAAAGCAAATTTTAATGTGACTGTATTTCAATATGAATAACTGACTGTTTGTGAAAAACCTGTTATTTCTGAAATTGGAAATTTAGACTTTTAAAAAAAGATTTTTACAATAAGATGAAATACTTTAATAGAGTAGTTTTCACTGATTTCCTAACAATAATATGCTGGTCAGTCAGGGTTGTTCAGGTGAATATGGCCCTGTAGCTTGCATTGTGGACTTAGGCAGATGATCTGGCTGAATTGTGAATAGTGGCAAAATCTCCTACTGGGCTTACTATCTCTTATTTAACTTCTATCTGCTATAACAGTTTAATGATGCATTCTTTTTTCTTTGGCTAATTTAAAAGTTGCAGAAAAATTGTTTTCATAGAAAAATTCCAGTGATGCTGTTAAAATTTACCTCTGCAATTATGTAGCTATGGAGTCATTTACTGTTTAAACTATGAACTTGCAGCTCAGACGTGCTTTGAAGATGTCAGTGTCATAGTTGAACTGACTAAATACCTACTTTTTTTTCTCTAGTGGCCAGGGAGAATGTATAAAAACATAAATGTTTACCATCAAAGAAAGCATGAAACAGTTGTGTGAATAACTAAGAAAATTACACCATTCTTAACAAGAAAGAGTCTTGTAAAGTCAGGTATGAAACCAGAGGCAGAGCAAAAGAATGTTCCTAATTACTTGATACTGTCTGTCCAGTGCTTCAAGTAAATGCTTATTTGAAGCTTTTATGTGGGAGAAAACTGTGTATTACCTTGAATACATTGCTAACTTATGATAGAGGATTGATGTTAAACAAGCTTTCTAGTTATTTTTGAAGTTTATCAGCAGGCTATGGGAAAAAGGAAGACAGTAAGCAAGGCTCAGCTGTTTGAACTGCACTCATGGGTTTTGAGTGCCTTTGTTTCTAAAGTAGATTTGGGTCACGGGCACATCCTCATTTCAAAAAAGAAATCTGCAGCTCCAGTGCTCTCCATAAGTGTGGGAGTACATGGACAAGAGAACCGAGCCATTTGCTTTCTGACTGTAGAAAGATTCCTGCTTCTGATTAATAAGTAAGTTGCCACAGGCAACTTTTTTTTAAAGTGGTGAGTTCCCCTTTCTACTGTAGTTCCTCAAGTGAATATAGTGCTATTTGAATAAAACAAGACTATAGCTGAAATACCCTTTGAACTAGAATGATTACCTAATTTGAAAAGTGACCGTATATTTTTCCAGTGAGCTGACACATTTGTCTGTACTGTATGTAGTAAAAAAGAAACAAGACTATTTTTACGTAAATGTTGACTTGGAAAAGCACCATGTATTTTCTGGGATGTCTACCTGAGTTCAGAAAGCTTGTAATAAATTTAAAAGTTCACTTAATCTGCTTCATTCATTTCTAGGCATCTGCTATAGAGTTACAACATCGTTAAGGATGTGCAGAGTTGAAGTGTGTTGAACTAATGCTATAAGCCAGCCTAACAGAAGTTCAGGATAGGCTTAGGCTGCTGCTGAACTTGCTGTGTCAGGATACTTGTAACAGTGATGCTGGTTAGGGGAGGGAACACTGGTAGCTGGGCAGGGAATGAGTAGGTGGGAAGAAAGAGAGGCAGAGGGCTGCAGCGCTCTGCTGGGGCTGGAGAAAAAGACATTTTAAAATGGGAGCAAGCTTCTAATTTTAAATGCACAGTACAGTGCTTTGACAAAACAGCCCAGCACCAATAGGCCTGTTACTAGAAATGAGTAGTATGCAAGACTAGCCTGAACAGCAAAAGTGTGAATTGAAACATACTTTTTTTTTTTCAACCTCGACTCTGCTTTAAAATGAGTAAACTACTTGCTAAAGGAATGTAGGAGTGTGAATTACATGCCTTCCTAGTCAGTTGGTTTAAAGAGAAGTGGAAGTAGCTTTGAATAATCTTTGCCTTTTGGAAAACCTCTGTGACTTGTAACTATTATTTCAATAGTTTTCAAGCAAAAGTTGAAATTCATGGCGTTCCCTAGCCCCAAAGGGATAAATTAGGGTAGTGGGCAACTGATCAGTCACAAGCTGAGATAAAGACAGTTTATTTAGCAGACAAGCTTTGGTGAATGAATATAGAGCTGTGTAATGATGTGCTGTTTCTGATAACAGCGCCTCAGTAATGGGTAAATGTCCTGGGAACGTTGAAATCTTGGAGGTAGCATGCTTCAGGGTTAGATTTAGCTCTTTTGAGTGTTTACAGCTTCCCAGTTCCAGTAGTACCTTTTGCTTGCTTGAGCAGCTGGTTTTCAGCCCTCAGTAGTTCTGTTCCTTAGTTGCTTTTGTCTTGTTCGGGGGTCTTTCATCACACATTAGCAGCTATTGTTCTCAGTTGTTTTAGCCTAGGAATTGTTGAGCTTACCAACTACAGACTACTTAGCCTTCAGTTCTCTTCCCATTGCTGGTAGCAAGCGGGGACTAGGAGGGTATAACCTGCTGGCTAGCAAATCTTTCTTTGAAACTCCCAAAATAATTTAGAATACTTCAATTGTTTAATTTAATCATACATAAAGGAAATTGATCTCCTTCGAGAAGCTCTACTTGAGTTTTCCTCAGTCTCTTCTTTATGCAAGAAACTCAAATGTGGATGCAGAGCTCACAGTTTAAACCATGCCTGAGGAAGTATTATCTCAAAATATAGATACATAGAATTCTTTCCTGGGTTAAACATAGGTGTAGCTTGCCTCCCATAGTCTACCTGAATGTGAGTCCAGAGATGCTAGCAGCCCTTTCTTCAAATATTACACTCCATGCTGTAAAATAGAATGGTTATTCCCTCCTTCATAGCAAAGACAGAGTCCAATGATGTGAAAAAGTGTTCAGAAGAGCCTGGGATGGAATGTATGGATGGGCCTGTGGTCTTCCCACATCTTCTAGCAGTGAAGATTAAATAAAAAAAACTAGCAGTAGGGCCTTATTCTGTATCATAAGAATGACCTGCCAGAATTGTTCTTACCACTCGATAAATAAGTATTTGTTGTATGCACTGTTGGGACTGGCACCATCAGTAAGATTCTGTGTATCTTGATGGACTAAGCAGGTTCAGCTGCAGCTTGGGAGACAGTCCTCTGTTGCCTTTTTATTCTTAGAAATGGCCTTGTAACTGGAATCAGATACAACTTGGAAGCAAAGCCACAGTTTATGGTAGCTCACATGTCTTCTAGATTATCACTGCTGTTTAAATTCAACTAGGCTAAAGATCGCTTCTCAAAATAATCATTCTAGAAACTGTTTTGGCAAAATGAGGAAGACTTTCTATATGGGTATCCAAAATGGATTGAACTGACAGTACTCTTCCCTGCGTTCCACCCTTTGTGCAAGAGCTGAATGTAGTCTGGATTCTTTAAGAAGCTAAATGCTAATCTTGCATCCTTTTAAAATCCATTTAGTAGCAGTAGTATTGTATTGTGTTCCAATCTGATTGTATTTATCGTGTGGGTTTTTTTAAATTTTCCCTGCTTCCAGTTCCATTGGGATGAGATCAGATTTAATGAGGTTTTCTTTGGCTGCCTTTTGACTGATTTAAATTATTGAGAATATAGTATAGGTGCTATGAGCTGCAGGATGTCTGACTTCAAACCTTTGCCAGAATAGCTGTTGTTCTGCCTTAAAGTTGTGATTGTTTGGTTTTTTTTTCATTTGTCATTATGCCAGCCAAGTAGGTTAAGAACCACAATGCCATGGTTGAACCATTGTGAATGTTTCTTAAAAATAAAGAGGAATAGAACTATAATCCTAGTTCATTCCCAAACTGGTATTGGAGGCAAAGTGTAACGTTCTCAGAACTCTGTTATCTGAACTAATATATGATCAATCCTTTCAGGCAGTATGGCACAAGAAGGTGGAAATAGATCAGGTGAATCTAAAGGACAGGTAAATGGCATTTATGAAGACCAGTTTTGGTAGAAGATTCATTTCCCTAAGCTTCTTTCTTAGTACAGAGAGTGTCATGCTGGGAAAGGACCTTTGAAGGAGCTCTTCACTGGTTTGGGGAAAATGGAGGAAACCGTAGGAAGATTTAGATTTCTTCAGTGGATGTAGATGTTCACATCAGCCAACAGGGTCTAGTTCATGGTTCAGTTATCTACTGCAGATTACAAGAGAGAATATCAGGAGATATGGAGTGGGAACACAAGTAGTATCACTGCTGCCTTTGTAACCTGCTGTTTTCTGAGAGCTGTAGGGTATTTTAAATCACTGTTGTTCTTACTTGATCAAACAGCACATCTCTTCAACCCAGGAGGAGTACGTTTTATTAGTTACATTTGGTAATTTTCATATTAATGCATTATCAGAGTAGAAGGAACAATGCTGCTTCTTAATTAATGCTGGTTCTTGTATGCTTTACAGTCTGTGTGGATCTCCCAATGCACATATTGCTCCAGCTTTGTATGTGGGAACTGGAAAAAGCTGGTCACCTTGCTTTTTAAACCCTTATGGCAATGCTGTGGGATACTGGGCACATAACAGAGGAATATAAAGGCTTTTTATTCCTGTACATGTACACCCAAAAGTGCAATGCTTGTACCTTGCACATAACTTGGAGGATATTCTCCTCTCTAATTACTGGGCTTAGAATATTGGAGGGATTCCTGCAATTGAACTGGATGGCCAATAGTGGATAAGAGTATTAGTGTAGTTACTGGGAAGAAGTGAATGTTTTTAAGGTATGATTCATCTGACCAAGTGTAGGCATCTGCTTTAAGGATGAGACAACTCATGACCTAACTATATTACCTAGGTCTGTATTGACTATGAAGGGAACTTCATGTAAATCAACACTTAGATGAATCCCACCCAAGGTATTAAAATTCGGCAACACTGCAAAGAAACTTTATCCACCTTTGAAGTGCAAAGTTTAACTTTATGGAGTCACTTTGGCATAGTAAATCGGTTATTATTTCTGTGCTGCTGCTAAGAGTTACTTTTTCATAGATGCAAAAATTCTGCATGTGACAAGCTTTCGTATTAAACAGCTTTTGAGTATAACAAGTAGTCAGAATAGACTGGATTTGGGAATCTTGGGCTTGTTTTTCTCAAATAAGTTGAATGGCTTGAATCTTTACTTTTTTATTCCAATAATAATGTCTTACAGAGCACTTAAACCTATGTAATGGAAACTGCAGGAAATAAGAAGTATCTTTATTTTTTGGTCTTATTGACTACATTTACCAGAGTGTGAATTTTCATCAAATATTGTTTGTGCCTTTCATTGTCTCTGCCCTGCCAACAGCAAGCTTTAAAAAAAAAAATAAAAAAAAATCTAGAAAACCTTAATATATTACCAGCTTAATAATGAAAGTGTTTATTATACAACAGACTTAATTTCAGCACAGACTTAAAGTGTGCCTTTATAAATATTCAGAATTTATTGATAAATATATATTAAATTCTTCTTACTGTTGGGGATCTAAGTCCTGGGTATTGTACTTGTCTGGTAAATATGCTATTATCATATTATCATTGAAGAATATATTGAAGAAATACTAAGAAGAGCAATGAAGCTGGTGGAGGGTCTAGAGCACAAGTCTTGTGAGGAGTGGCAGAGGGAATTGGGGTTGTTTAGCCTGGGGAAAAGGAGGCTGAGGGGAGACCTTATTGCTCTCTACAACTACCTGAAAGGAGGTTGTAGCGAGGTGGGTGTCAGTCTCTTCTCCAAGTAACAAGCAGTAGGACAGGTGGAAATGGCCTCAAGTTGTGCCAGAGGAGGTTTAGATTGGATATTAAGAAAAATTTCTTCACCGATAGGGTTGTCAAGCATTGGAACAGGCTGCCCAGGGAAGTGGTGGAGTCGCCATCCCTGGAGGTAGTTAAAAGACATGTATATGGTGCTTAGGGACATGGTTTAGTGGTGAACTTGGCAGCGTTAGGTTTATGGTTGGACTCTATGATCTTAAGGGTCTTTTCCAACCTAAATAATTCTAGGATTCTAATTAGCAAAAAATCTATTTTTTTTAATAACAGCCTGCCCTTTCTTTTTCTTCTTTCCACCCCCTCACCAAACAAAATAATGTAAACAAAGGCAGAACCTATTATTCTAAATTAACATACTGTTTCTATGTACTTTGGAACATCCATTCCCTGCATATACAGTTTATGGATACAGTTGTTTGTTTGAGTCTTTCATTATATTTGTTATATCACTGTAATTTATATTTTGAGATCATTTGAAGGAAACATAATAGAGATATTGATGGCTTCTGTCTGAACTATAAGTCTGTCCTTGATGAGAACTTCAAAATAGATATCTATATAGCAGAATACAGATGGGTGCAGCAAACACTGAGGTTAACAAGTTTATGGCTCTGAATATTGACACTTAAGTGATTTTAACCAAGTTTTCCTTTGGAGCTACAGACTGCAGTTTGTTGGGGTACTACATGAGAGATCTGTGTGTGCCTCAGTTGTATTTTCCATGAAGAATTTGAAATCACCGTAGCAAAGATATGTGGAATAGAGTAGACAGGTAGGTTGAGATTCACTGTCCAAACTGGAATATCTTCTGCCACTTCTGAATTTCTGGGATGCCTCTGATGTTCAAAAAAACAAAAGAACTGGCAAATATACTGCACAATTCACAGGAGACCTATTTCCTTCTGGAATAGTAGCTGGAAGCCAGGCAGGATATCCTCCTCAAATTAGGTATGTCTGTTTAGGCACCTGAATTGCTCCCCTGAGGCTAGTGGCTTGAAAAATTAGGGCCAAGAGGCAAGTTTCCCAAGTTCTGATAGGTAGTTTCCAGTTACGGAGCAGTGATCAATTTGAGAATGGGAGGAGACCTGTGAAAGAACAGATTGCAAGGGTGCATCTGAGCACTCAAGAGAGGGAGTGACAGGAGCTAGCCAAAGGCCTTGAATTGCATTAGTGTTCCTGTTCTGGATGACATTTCTCCTGAAGTACTCTGACTAAAGCCTGTTACCTACTGTAGTTCCCAGTACTGCTTCAAACTTGGTTCCCTTAATGCGGTCCGGATTCTTGGAAGTTATTTTTCGAGGCTTTTTTTACCTTCACATCTGCTCACTGTTGATGGGAACATTATGGTATCTGGGGCTAAATAGAGGAAGTGGGTGAACCAGTGAAAAGTGTCATGTGTTGGAGTACAGTTTTCATCTTTTCAAAAGAGGTTTAAAAAGAACCAACTCCTTCAGTGTCTTCCAGAAAGGCTTGGTTCTTTGGTGTGTGACTGTGTCCAACTGCCCAAATGGTAATCTGCATACCTACTTTTCAGTAACTGTCATTTCTGGTAATAGATGTGTTGTACTGCAACTGCTGAACTGTCAGCTGGTAGTAGATGAGAACTCTAAAAGATGAAGACCAGAGTATGAAATTTCTTGTTACAAAGAAATGACTACCAGCTGTGTCGTGCTCACAACTCTAAGGTGGGGTCCATCTCCTTACCAGAGTTTCTGGCAACAGAAATTTTTTGCCCCAGTGATCTTTTATTAAGTAGTAATAACAACATGCTAACATGTTGCTATTCAGGGACAAAGGTGTTAATTTCCTTGTTCCTGAAGCACATGGATATACAATGGACTTGAGCACTGTTGGTAGGAACCTAGAGTGTCTGCAAAATGGTATTTCAGTAGAATGTATGAATCTAGACAGCATTAAACCCATTTTCAAAATGTTAGCAACTTGAAAAATTAAATACTAGGCTGCTCAGAGAAAACGATGCAAGGATGTCGCTGAATCTTAAAAATCCTTGCGTCTTGTATACTTGAATTCATTACATATAAGTTGGAAATACTTGACAATTTCAGGACTTGAAAGAATGTATTTTAATTTTGATGAAAGAAATGCTCATCAGTCAGCAGTGACAATTGGCATAATTATTGGCAGCTTCTGCATCGTTGTTTAAGTGTGTTCATTGCAAGGCAGTGAGGTTTTTTATTCATCATCTTGTGCTTAAATATTGTCTATCCCACAATAGCAGTATTTCCCTTTGTTACCATTATGACACTTGTTATAATTGTCAAAGGAAATGCATTGGACAGCCTTGGATGTGAACGTAAACTCTCCCTTCAGAATTTCTTAAGGTATTCAGAAGTGGCTGGAGAGTCAGCCCTTGCAAAATTTACAGTTTATGAAGTCTAATATGCAATATTTGAAATGTTTGAAGATTGGGCAAGTATAGCAAAAACAATGAACCATTTCACAGAGCAGCTGAAATATTTTAATTCAGCTCTGCAGTGCTTTCCAAGAAAGTCAATGCACTGCAGCATAAAAACTGGCCTGTAACACTCTTCCAGAGGGGGGATTACAGCTAGTAGTCTTTGTCTGGTTTTTGTCTATTTACATTTTAAAGGGTGGTAAATAAAGCATTTGGGTTTTAATAAACTTACCTGCTAGATTGGTGGTTGCTTTGAATGTTTATATTTTGGCAGTAAGTGCCAGTTTCCCCTTGAGATGTGCTTTCTTGTTGGTTTAACCTGTCTCCCCTCCACTAGCAGCAGCAGGCTGTCAGAACTAGATAGGAGCAGCTTTTTCTGGAACAAACTGGTTTGAAGAAGTTGCCAATTTTGCAGCAGCAGTATTGACTTAATGAGAAACAAGAGGAAAGCAGTAATTATTTTAAAAATTGATTCAGGCGTTATTGCACATGATATCGTCTCTCAAATTAAGTTCTCTAAGTGTTTGTTTTTAACAGAAGAACATGACCTGTGTAAATATAACCAGTTTAGCCCCAACCCCATGCATTTTAATGAAAAACCTTGCAAATATTAATGGTGTCTATATACACAGCAAGAGGAGAAAAGATTCTGGAGGTCACGATTGAAATGCCTTAATCTTCTGTGTAGTTAAGCTAAAAAATCTTATAGCTGGCACTGTCTTCAGTCTCTGACATACCTTCTATTAATGTTAACTAGCCTGTCCATTTTTTTAAAAAAATTAACTCTATGTGTGACTTGCTGTTAATATTTTCTGTTCTGAAATCTCTGTAGTTAAAATTTCAGACAAGACTTTGGTAAAACCAAGGAAAATTGCCTTATGCAAGCCTAATTAATTTATTCCGTAATGACTGTGTTGTTTTAGGGGAAAATTAGTTACCAATTGCTTCCAAGCATTCTGTTTGAGAGCGCTTTTTCACAAAACTAGTGTTTTGTTTTTACTAATCTGTGCTGAAGAAAGGGAACCGTTAAGCCCTCCTTTTTTAGTACAGCACTTTGCATCTACAAACAAGAATACCCTTTTGGATCTACAAATTATTATCTGGTGGCTTTAGCAAATTGGCGCTGAAACCTGTTCGCTACAGTGAAGACGCAAATGAGCCGAAACTGGGGCAGACCAGAGCCGTCTCCTCCTATTGTCTCAGGATGCTTCAGTAGTGTGGAATGTAGTCCCAGGAAATTGAGAACAGAGTTGGGAATAATATAGTATATGCCTTAAATCCATTCTGCTGAATGGCTTGAGATGGCATTGCTGTGGATGCAGTGTGTACCTTGTGAAGAAGAGTGAGAATGTGCCGTTGTTTCCCCTACGTGTCTAAAACGCAGGCTAGCGTTCCTTGAAGAGGTATATGCATTGTGAGCCTGGAGCCAGTGAGAACTGTTATGGCGCAAACAGAAACTCTTCTCTCCTGGCACAACCCCCTTTAATCCTCATTGTATTCCCTAATCCAGCTCATTGCATGGCAGCATAAATCTTTGTGTTAGCATGGGATAGAAACGAATGGGCAGGGGAGCCAGCATTGTTACTTTTGTTAGCAATGGGGTGTCTGGGCCTGGTTCAAGCAAAGTCTGAATGTAAGGTTCCACAGCTGCTTGATTTTTATACAAATAAATACTGCTGCGAAAAAGGGTGGAGGTCTTCCCCTCTGCTCCTCCTACTTAAGAGGCACATGCTCTTGATACAACTGCATAAACAACTGTCCTGGCACAAAGGTGTAGATGAAAATGTGGGTTCTTACCACTTACCATCCTCACAGTAAGCATGATGGTGATTATGGAACTCCTCCCACGTTAAGTAATATGTTTTCACCTGCCCTCTGGAGCAGTCTGGAATGCTTGCTCCATTTAAAAAAAAATAAATCTTATAGGATTATTTTGACAAAAATAAACCCTGACACTTGAGAACGTCATTCTTCTGATCAAGAACAAGCAGGTAAGTATGCTTTTAAAAATCTAACTTCCTGCAGTTCTTTCAAGTTAGACATTAACATTTACAAATTGACACATTGGAAATACTTTAAAAAGCTTGGTGGACTGCCTACCTAGATTTAGGTTCTCCCTCAGCTCACATCAGTGCACAGAGGCAGGAGGAGAAAGTTTCAAGCCTGTGTTCTGAAATGGAGTGGTTTGGACTGCTTAAAGAATCACCTCCAATGGTATTAGTAAAAACGATTTAATAGGAATTTATATAAAAGAGTGACTTCACAGAAGTCTATTACTGCATGGATGAAATGCACACAAGAAAATTAAGTCAGAATCAAACTAAAATTATGTATACAGAGACCAAAGACACAATAGGGTAAAAGAGAAACATACAAAGAAAAATTGGGTTAGAATTATTTTTCATGATTTTTACAGAGATTGGGAATGTAGAAAGGTAGGGGAGACCCTCCTGTTGAGCCATGAGGTTCAGAGAAGCCCCCTTTGCTTTCTGAACTCCTGTTGGAGTCTAGGTGCAGCTGGATCAACTCCTAGTCTCAGACTTGGGCAATGGTTTATATCTAAAAGGATTATGAGTATAGTAGCAGCCTGGGATTCATTCACAGTCGAATAAAGTTCGTGACAGTAATTTAGGTGTAGATTTGAAAAGCAATGTTTGTAATATACTTGCTATAGAATATTCAGGTGAGCACATACACATGCATGAAGACACTAAGAGATATACCTGAGTGAGTTCAAGAGGTATACCTGTTAAAAATTCCCCTTGAGCTCAGTGAAAATATTCACAGCAAATGCTTTGTCATCTTTCTCAACGGGCAAAGGGTCGAGCCTCAAGGAGTGGCGGGTATCAGCCCAAGCCTTGCTGGCTTTTGGTGACAGACCTCCGATCTTTGCAAACAGAAAAGTTTGTGAGCTCTGAGAGGCGTCCTGCTCAGAGGGAGCCCATTGCGGTCCAGGAGAGCTCAAAGGGTCTCACTCAGTACCGTGCTTTATCGGTTTGGGAGATGATTGGCTTTAGTCATCAGCAAATTACTGGGATTCCAGCTGTGCTGGTACCATTTTGCATGAGTTACGCTTCAGATAAGGATGGCTCCAGGGCTGTCGGAGAATGAGTTAAGATTCAGATAGGGGCTGCTCCAAGGTGGTTCGGAGCGGACTGAGATATGTCCCAAGGTCGTTAAGAGAGAACAAGTTATCTCTGCTCCCGTTCCCGCCTCCGCTGGGCAGCAGGAGTCCTTGGAACGGTCAGTACAACTCCCTGTCTTAGCCATGTAAGAGTTCCTGGTACGGTCAAGGGACGCTTAACCGCCCAACTCGTTACAGTTACGCTAAGGCGTAGCGAGACGCCCCGAGTTCGTAGGTCAGCCCAGAGAGGGGGGAGGAATGCGCCACCACAGCCTCTCTTCCTTTTTGATAGACAATGGATTTCTTTGTTTTACAGCTTTGAATGAAGATACTTATGTTATAATAGGTTATTAAAAGAGAACAAATTGTGCAATTCTTGTTAGGACTCTAAAATCTGGAAGTTTAAGCCCATGTAAAATGTGACTGTTCTCAGTGAAAGGCATTCTAATGTGTGTTGTCTTATCCCTTGCAATGTGGCCCTTTTGAAGATTTAGTAAGTGCTAAGACTACAGAGAAACCTTACCTATTTCTAACAATACATGGGTGTTTTTTGTGCTCTCTACTTTTCAGATGTTTTTCTTTTTTTGGCTCATATCCGCTAAACCTTGCAGTGTCTCAGGCCCAAACACACTGAAAATTTCAATTATTTTATAGATGAATCCTGTGGGGTTTTTTGGTTCTTCCCGCCCCCCGCATTTGCCCTATTGTAGTGGGCACTACAGGGCTGGAAGCAGTAGATTGCTTTTGATGTGAATAGTACAGATGATGATTAGAACCAGAGAACAGGCTTCTTGTTATCAGTAGAGAAAATGGAGGGAGGATGGCAAATCAGCTGGCAGCTGACTGAAGCTTGACAACAGTTTGAGGGGGAAACATAGGGTTTGAAACAAACAGGCAACCAAGTAAGGGTAAGTCCAGCCAAAAATGGTACAACTGGCTGAAGGTCCCTGGTTAACTACTCCTGTAGCTGCTCTGGTGTGCTGGTCACTGCGGGATCCTCTTTGGTGTTTGTTTCCTTTAAACTGCAGGATGTTAGGTGATGGTAGGTGATGCTACTTCAGGCAATTTTAGGAAAATGTAAGGTCACCCTTGCCCAATTTCCCATCCCTCCATACTCTAAGGAGGAATAGGAAAGGTAGCTTGATCTCAACTTTTTGCCTTTTCTAAGTAATACTAGAACTGGTTTTCTTGGATATTCCCTGTGTCTCTTGAGTGTAGTGTAATATCAGGCATTCTGAAAGGAAATGACATTAAAAATATCAAGTGTCAACTCTTTTATTTCTGGCAATTTGGTATCGTAGCAAGTTTTCTTTGAGAGAATCTTTAGGAAGGAAAATTACTTTGTTCACTAAAAAATAATGGTCTTGGAAGCCAGCTAACTATATTGTTCAATTCACACACAAATATCTCAAAGCTCTGTAGAGTTGATTGGTTCAAGAATTAGTTGAGCATCAGAACTGAGCATCAGAATTAAAGTGGAATTAGAGGTCCTCCTTGCCCCTAATTTAATCAGGATAAACAGTAGAGCCTCACCATCCAGGAATGTGTTTAACCTGAACAGTGTTAGCCAAAATGCTAAACTGAATCTGATGCTGTTTCTGATGCTGCTGCATTGTAATTGCTCTGACAATGTTTTTTTTTAAAGATACTGGGGTTTTGTCTTTCTTGTGAAAATACTAGGTTTGGGCTGACTTGTTAATGTACTTGAAGAATATATACTTGCTATAGCAAATATCAGTTGCAAAAATAATTTTTGTATAGGTGAATTTTCATTATATTACCCCACAGTGTGTAGGTTAGTAATGTTCTGTGCTGCAGCTTTCCAGATTTTTCTTCTCTTTTGCCCTCATTCCTTTTAACAAAATGGTGGGTATTTGGGGGGAGGTGGGGAATGAACAGCAAAATAGTTTGGGCATTTTTTTTTCCCACCTTGAAAGCAATAATGTAGTTCTTGTTGACATAGTATGCTTCTCCTGTAGGTTCATTAGAGGATTAATTATTTTCCTTACCAATTTGTACAAGGAAATCAACTAAATGGCTTTTAATATCTGCTGCTCAGAATTTGAATCTTCTTGAACAGACCATAGCATGATAGCTAGAGTTACCAGCCTTGAAAGCTGAAGTAAATTGTGGCACAATTCAGGAAGCAGGTGTCTTGAAACAAGAGGAAGGAAGTGTTGGCAATAAGATTAAGCATGGTTAGAAAGCTATTGCACGATTGCTTCCAAACCTTAACGCTTAAAAAAAAAAAGTTTAATTCATTGTAGCCTTAGGAGTGACTTGATGGAGGAAACGTTAATTAATTCAGAGGTTAATTTAGGAATTGCATTCTTTGCATGCTTAAGGAACAGTTTAAAATGTAATTAAATGTTTACGAGGAAATAAGGTGTACCGATGAACATTAAAAGCAAATACATACATGGAATGTAGTAAGAACATGCTGGGGCTATATTAAGTTGCCTTTGTATTGCATTCCTTCTTCCTGTATGTTACTGTAACTCTGAAATATGCGCAGAAATGTCTTTGGAAAATATCGCTGTCCTTTTGGTTGTTAAAAAAAGTTACAGTTAATTGCTTACTACATCACCTGTTGGCTTGTTAGCAAAAAGCTTGTATGTGTGCTTTGATGCTTGCCTCAGCCATCTGTCTTAATATTATTTGTCAGTTATGACTTTAAACCAAGCTGCCTCTTTATGCACCAAAAGAAGTCGAACTCCTCTGTCAGGTCTATTAGTAGGCTGGGGAGAGCAGTAATCCTTAGTGTGCGGTGTTGTGTTTTGTTACTGTCACAGGACCTAGGAGGGGATACTTGTCCATGGTCTGAGTTAAGCCTTTGTACTGGAAAGCTGGATGAGGAAAAAAGGGTTTGAAATCATGTCTGTGATTCCTTTATCAAATCATAACTGTACATAGAAAATAAATTATAAATAATATGATTTGAGATAGTAGGAATAATCTATTAAAACTGTCAAGTAATTAATATGCTGATACTTATTGTACAGTTTCTATTTTTGTTGTTAATACCAAAAGACTCTACTGTAGTGTGCATCTATCCGAGTTTTTCCTCCTATCTTTTAAATAAAATTTCTCTTAAGCTACGGTAGTATATGGTGTCATCTAGTAGATTAGTTTGAGGACAGTGACACTGTCTCAGTACTCTTCAGAGCCCTTTTTACTTAAGAAACGGAAAAAGCATAAGATCTCTATGGTTAGCAGTGTTCTAAACTGGATTAGGCCTCCAAAGTGGTACAGATATTGTAAATGGCATGAGGTTATGTCTTCTCAGCATCTCTCTAAGGTTGCAACATGGCAGAGCAGTGTCTTCTCCATATAGATCCTGCAAAGTTACATGCATCTCTTTCAGGTCCACTTCTCTTATCAACTAAGACAGAATTCTAGTTTAAAGCATTTAGCTTTAAAAAAAAAAACAACAAAAAAACCCAAACAAAACACAAACAAAACCCCCAAATCAACCAAACAAAAAACCTTCCATTGAGGGGGCAGAGTACCCTGAGGATAGATAACTGGTCTCCCTATTAAAAGACTGAGGAAAAAAAGGCATTAAGTACCTCAGCCTTTTCCTCATCTCTGGTGGCAACGTTCCCTTCTGTATCCATTACAGGATAGATATTCTCCTTGGGTTTCTTTTTACTGTTAACATATTTGTAAAAACATTTTTTGTTGTCCCTTACAATAGTGGCCAGATTGAGTTCTAGCTGAGCTTGGAATATATCTTGGAGCTGGCTGGAATTGGCTCTGACATGAGGGCAGCCCCCAGTGTGTTCTCACAGAGAAAACCACTGCAGCTCCCTCTCGCCCCCTCTTACCAAAACCTGGACATGTAAACACAATGGACCATGTTATGGGACCAAATCTTACTCTAAAAGAGGACTCTGCATATGAAAAAATTTAATGTTCTGTGTCATCTTCAGAAAAAGATATTGAACAAATCCAGTAACTTTCCTGCTCCTCTTCCCAATATTTCTTGTTTATAACTCTGCAGCCTGGTGTTTACAGGTGTGTGCTCTTAGGGTTGCGCTGATGCGTTTTGGGCTGTAAGCAACATAAATAACATGAACTGACTTAAATCCCATCAGATCTGTGATAGCTGCAACTGTACAATTCGTATTGGATGAATGGCTGAAAACTTTGCTTGGCCTATGTGTAGTTTTATGATTTTATACAAAAAGCTGCATTCTGTAACTAGTATTGCAAAATAAGAATTTACTTGAAAATTACTATTTCCAAATAAAACTTTACTTAATTAGGACAGGTAGCCCTGATGACATCAGTAGAAATGCTGCTGGTGAAATAGATCTGTTTGTCCATAAGCTTTGCTGAATTAGAGTGTCTTGAATACAGTCAGTGTTCTTTTTTTTAATTTTGAATACATTGGGTTTGTATTTATCCATGTTTTCCATTTAATTCCAAAATAGTCATTGTCTTTCCTCTACTGCCTCTGTTTTCCCATAGGAAGCTCTGAATTCTGGGTTCATTGTAAACCCTATTTTTCCTTCCCTGTAACTTAGTGTCTCTCTTAATTACGTGGGTTCTGGCAAAGTGCCAGTTCTTCACCATGTTCTGTAGGACTGTGTGGGGATTATATGGTGTGCTCCACTGTAGTATTTGTTTACTGATAAGGAGTGCGGGTAGCAATTCCAGTGCTGATGTGCAGCATATCTGTATGAGAGTGTCTCTTTGAGGTGGTTAGATTGAAGTTCTGAAATGAACCTGTATGAATTCATTAGGTACTTTTATTTGCCATGACCCTTTTGTTTCATATGCAACACGCATGGAAAAAACATGTACAGAGAACTCTGCTTGCACCTTCCATTTCGAACATGGAGAGGAAAAGACCACACGTGGTTTATATTGTTCAGTTACTGAAAAAGCCTTGGATACATGAAGGATAGTAGATAAGGACCTGAGAGGAATGCTGCCTGGCTAATTTGTGCTTTACATTTTGTGCCAAAAAGGCCTATGTTGCCAGCTGTGTGCGTAACAGTGTAACTTGGTTATAGCAGTTACACTGAGATCATGGTATTAGGTATTTTCACTTAAATCCACAGTCCTGAAGTTGATTAAACCTGGTGTCACAGTCTGACAAATCATAGCCAATGTCTCAAACATTCATTAAAGAACTTTAGTGGAAGAAGACGGCCTCTGTAAAAGCGCTGGAGTTGTGTGAACAGGCAAATGCAGCTGGAGAAGGCGGCCCCACGGAGGGTGGGACCGCGCCTCTCCAAAGCCACGAATCCTTATCTTGAGTGACCATGAGAAGAAGCACAACTGTATGCGCCAGAAGGAAAGATCAGACAGTGGTCATGCCTGCAGGGAGGGAGAAGCAACTCCCCATTTCCAGAGAATCCCAGGAATGTGAACTGCGCATGTCGAGAACTCCAACTCGTTTCTGGAACGCTCCTGAGCTCACGCTGTTCTTGCTTTCTGTTTCCTTTTCTATACCTCCTTTCTCTTTTCAAATAGCGGCTTAATGACATGATGCAAGGTTCATATTGATAAGTTCACTTGTACTGGGGCAAGATTAGCTTGGTTGAATAAAAGTTGATTGTTGTTGAACTTCCCTGATGTCGTTTCACCTCAATTCTGACACAGGAAATCCATGAACCTCAGTCACTCCAACCTTGGGATGCGACACCTGGGTTAAAACTGATTTGTTTATCAGTCATCAATCCAGGATTATAACAAAAGCAAACTTACACATAGTTGCAGAAGAAAACTTTGACTAAAGGCTAGACAGCATAAGGTATTCTAGAAAAGCTTCAGGAAGATTTTGAGAGGTTTGGGCAGTTTTTCTTTTCTCCTTTTCCCATCTCAGTCTAGAATCTGTAAGTGATCACTTGAACAGGTACTTGGCAGTATTGCCTTGGTGAAAATGCAAATGAAACGTTTGGTTTACATTAGTAAGTTTCCAAACTCATCCCCTGCCACTTCGTTGCCCGCCATGTTTTCAATTCAAGCTGATTTATAAACTCGACTTAATACAACTGATCTGTTTTAGTGGTTCCATGTTTAATCTTCGGTGGTGGTGTTGGCCGCTTCCCATCCTTGTGCTGCTTCTCATGTTGCTGCAGTGTAAACAGTAGTGCATTTGGTCTGTGGAGCAGATCGGGGACTGAAGGTAAAGCTTGGGAGAGCAGGAGAAGGACGTCCATGTCTGAATCAGTCTGCCAGTCTCATTCTCTGTCTATACCCCACTCCCACACACATGCAAAGACTGACTCAGGCACTTGTGATGGCCCGGAGCGGTGCACTTTGTCAGGGTGAAGAATGAGCAGTGAGGGAACAGAGAGCAGTTTGTAATCAGCACTGTTGAAAAACGTAAAAAATAGTCTCTTTCAGCAAGTACGTAGCTTGAGTATTAGGAAATTTGTTTACTCTTGACTGTGGTAAATTGATTTGCTTAATAAAAGGGGAAATTCAGCACTTGGAGTTCTATTAACTACCTGACATACCAGAATTGGATTTCTTAATTATCCTTCATGATAATGGTATAAAAAAAGTTACAAAAGTCTTTAGCCAAAATACAGAATTTGTACTGAAATGCAGACTGGCAAAATGGCAGTTACAATAAAACCAGGCTTAACATCATAACCTTTCAGATGAAAGTGAAATGCCTTGCACACAAGTGGAAAACTGCTGGCTAAATTTCCAGAATGAAGAGTTAATTTAGTAAAACTGGTGGACTTCTGTTAGATAACTGCTTTATAATGTGTTGGCCAGTTAAATCTCTAGCGTATATTGGAAGAACATTATGAAAAAGTTACCTAAATCTTGTATGAAGCACTTACAATAAGGCATGAAGTTCTTCTGCAGAAAGTGAAATATTTAACAGTTTCTGTACTTCTCCATTTTATTCTAAAAGTGAAACAGGAACAGAATTAAGCCCATGCTGGTTTAGTTAAATATGCAAGTGCTGAATTATATACTGGTGTTAAATTCATTGGGTTAAATGGTGCTTCTGATCTTCTTTAAGGTCCTAAAATCATGCCTCCTCTCAAATGGCAGCTGTAGGTCTAGAATCTGTCTCAGCATGGACTCACATGACTGACTATTCTACTGTAGGCTTTGCATGATGATTTCCACATCCTAAGTGATTGTTTCACCCTAACTTAGTTATTTTATTCTTTTCTTTTTTGGTGGTAATGACTGTGATAATTTTCTTAAAGCAAGATGTTAATGCCTAGCATTTTAAAGATTTTTCTTGGATGATAAACAAGCCTCAGTGCTGATAAAACATTCTGTTTTCTGCACCTAGGAAAGGTGTCTACTTTGACATGTTTATATAGATTTTTTTCCATTTCAGTCTAGTCTGCTTACTGTTGAACCCCAAGTTTTGAACTTGACTTTGTCCTTTTTATTCTCTTGAGAAAACTGTTAATTGTTTAAACCTTTGCATTATCAATTCTCCACTCTTTCTTCAAACAGGAGTCTAAGTATGTTATTGTCTTAGAATTGTTCCTCAGTGTGTCCAGTACAGAGGAGAGGAGGGAGAGGACTTTGCTTATTTATTCCTATGTCTTTCTTGCTTGCTTTCCCTTGCTTAGTGTGAAGGTAGTGACAATATTAATACAGGTCTGTTCTTCCTCTATACAACTTGCCTCATTAATTTTGAATTTACTACATTTCAGTTTCTTATTACATAGTTAGAAGTCAATCATGTCACTGTTGGTGTGTATGTAATACCACTCAACGTCACTAATTAATACTCCACACTAATAAATGTTTACTTTAATCCATCCTATAACAACAAATTGTCAATGGGAATACATTCCCTTTAGAGAAAAGAAATTCATTTTCTATAAGATTAAGGCAAATTCTTTATAGGATAGGCACTTGACCTTGGTTGAAAGAATATACCATCAGGGAATAACAGTTGAAGGTTATTTCAGTGATAAATGAGAATTAGCTTCTTTCTACTCACACCTTATTGACAGGAAAGTATTAAAACATCCTGTCAAAGTATTTGTCCTTAGAAGCTGTCTTTGAAGTTGTTTTGATATATCTTAAGTTGTGAAAGCATAATAAGATTTTTTTTTTTATTTTTTTCCCCCCAGTCGGTGTTATCCGCTGTCCAATTTGTGGTCAGGAATGTGCAGAGAGACACATCATAGATAACTTTTTTGTGAAGGATACCACAGAGGTTCCCAGTAGCACAGTAGAGAAATCAAATCAGGTAAGTGCATTAAGATGTAATCAAGTTAACACCTTTTGGATGTGTATGCATATCCTTGGCTTCTTGCTGTTTGGCCTTTTTGCTTTTCATATGCAGAAAAAGACTTCAAGTACTTAGTCATCACATGGGGTAGCTAGTCTAGAACATCAGTTAAAATCGGTGAAAATGTATGTGAAGAAGGTGGTTATCTTATTCTAAACTATTTTGAAGAAGGTGGTTATCTTATTCTAAACTATTTTGAAGAAGGTGGTTATCTTATTCTAAACTATTTTTAATTGTTGGTGTAAAATTGCATCATGATAGCAAAAGATAAAAGTAAGAAATAGGCATTCGAATCGGAATTTCTATACTTTGGACAGGGTACTTGAACCACTCTTTGAAGCAGAGACCTGAACAATGCTACATCAAGAGATCTCAATGTAAAATGGAATCCTGTAGTTAAATCAACTGTTTTTTCTTATCTCAGCACTGACAAAATATGGCACTAAATAGCTGGAGTGCAGTTACCAAGCAAGAGGCTCAAAATTCTAACGGGGGAAGATGCTATGTTGTAGGGTTTTTTGTTTGTTTCTCTTATGTAAGCTGCCTCTTCTTCCTTTTGCAATCAAATAATAGCCATCTCATAAAACCAAACCCTGCTTATCTGGAAGAATAGTAATACTGGGTAATACTGGTGGGTTTTTTTCCTCCTGATGTTTTTTCAGGAGGAAAGTACTAGTACGGAAGCAGTACCAAATGAATAATTGCACCTGTGTAGGAACAGAGTTTAGCAGTCTCCGATATCAAAATATTGCATGTCTTTTTTTAGCTAGTAAGAGAGTATCTCAAACATCTCTTTACTCATAAACTTTTTATTCAACTCCGGGAACTTATTGTAAATAATTCAGCCTCTTTATTTGTTACTACATTCTTCATAATAACAGTACAAAAAGGTTACTATGTCAATGTGGCTTGCATTTCAACTCATACCCTAACATTTGGATGGTGGTCTCCTTTTATTTTGAAAATGCCTCTTTTTCACTTTCCTGTTTTCGGAACCAGTATCATTGGCTCTTGATCTATTTGTTTCGGGGGCAGCTTCTCAGATGTACTTTATTGTGTATTCTCCTTGTTCCAAAGCTTAGCTGAAATTTGTGCTTACATATATGAATGGATATGTGTCTCAGTAACAGATGAAAGGACCCAGTCAGGTTTGTGATACCAGCTCACTGACTATTAAAAGCATAAATGTTGTCGTCATCTCTGAGGAAGAGTAATTAATTTACTTATGTCTTGAAAACCATTAAACTGTGTTCAGCTTATAAGGAATTTTGCAACTGGATTTCTGAGAAATTATAGACCTTACCAGAAACTGAAATTTAGTTGGGAGTCTCTGGAAGCATGAGCAGTGTTCTCTTAATGTAGGACAGTTTAAACTTTGCTTTTTTTGTGTTTGTGTGTGGTGGTTTTTTGGTTGGTTTGTTTGGGTTTTTTTTTCCCCTGGTGTTGCAGGGAAACATCTGAGTTTTGGAGATGGTTGTGAGATTTGCACAAAGTCTCTCAATACTCTACCAGTAAGATTGAGAAAAGGAATAGTACCTGTTGCATTGAAAATTTGATCATAGCTTTTTTAGTGACTTTAAAATTAGGAAGAGAAGCAAGATAACACAACTTTGTTATGCAGAAGCAGTCCTGAATTTTTTTGGCGGGGTGGGGGCAGGTGGGCTGTGCTATAACCTCTGCCTAGTTATGTAACAAGTCCTCTAAGATACTGCTTTGGGGACAGAAGTAGAATTATTTTTCCTTGGTTTAGTGACAAAGTTTTTTGTTGTTGGTCCCGTCCCGCCCCCCCCCGCCCCGCTTTCTGTGAAAGTTAAGTGGGGAATTGAGTCCTTCGAGACCTGGATAAGGAACTGAAAATTCAAGAAGAGCTCTTCATATTCTTGAGGTTAATCATCATAATGTAAAATTGGGTGTACTTCAATGGGTCATAGGGTATCCACCAAACTCAGTGACGTCAGCATAAGTCAGGCACTTCCTTGGAATTGAGGGAGATGTCTTTTTTTATTTCCCCTTGGATCTTGATCTGCTGGAGAGAGATACAGAGAAATTCCACATACTTCAACAGCTGGTTTGGAATTATCTGTTGTTGAGTGGTGTGAGCAGGTTTCAGGGAGGTTCTTCAAAGCAAAGTATTGGTGTTACCTGAAGTTCACTTCTCGGACTTCTGTCTTACTCTTCCATTCCATATTTGTTTCTCTCTCTCCCTAACAAAAACCAGCAGGCTTGCAGTTGAGAAAGCAAGTCTGTTCTTAAGCTAAGTTCCCCGGCTGAACTCAGCGTAGTTTCTGCAGCAGTTCAAGGCAAAGCAGCAGACTTTGCTGAACCAGCAGAGTGGTACATTCATGTGCTTTTCTGCTGACTTTTTTTAAAAATGAGCTAGATGTTTTGTTAGATGCCTGCTAAGTGACCATGTACCTTACCTCTTGGAAATGAACGATGTGCAGTTCTGTCTTGTTTGAATAGATTTATTTTGGTATGATAATGAAGCTTTTTGGACATTCCTTTGTACTTTGACATTGGAACCGTAAAAAAAACCTACACCATTCTATAAAGCTGTCTGTTGTGGAATAGCAAAGTTAACTCAATAATAGTTAAACAGGTCAGTGTCCTGTTCAAGGGGGAACATAATGAGGTTTAAGGATGATACATACTTCTAATTGGCCTGTCTTGTTTTACCTTTAAAGGAGCAAAGAGAAAAGAAAGAAAGAAGAAATGCCAGTAGCAAGATAGGCAACAGATCGGAGGAATTAAAGTGGAAAAGATACTAAGACTTGCAGGAAATACTGGATCAGAGATCATCCAAATTCTGTCAAAAACTTTGGCTATCTTACAGAAATTTTCTACTGAGATGGTTAGTTTGGCTTTGATAGTTCAGCAGCTTTAGCAGGATGTTTAAGAAATTAGAATTAGAGCAAAGCCGTGGGTTCTGTGCAAGGGATGTTGTGGCTTAGAACCACTGGTCCATATTTGACTAGCCTGTGTATGTGTGTTGTCAGGAAGGACTGGTTTATTTCAATTCAGGAGAGACTGCAAAAAAAACCTTTCAAACTCAGTGTCTGTTTGTTTTAGATTTAAAAATGGTAATAATGCTAAAATAGTTTTTAGCATATTGAATTAAAACTGTAGGAGTGAATGGCATATCATGGAGCCTGGCATCGTGGGGTGAGAAAAATAACTGGAACCCATTAAAGTGCCATACATCTATCTAAAATCAAGTTCACCTTATCTGAGCCTGATTTTGGCAGTTCAGTACCCTACTTACATAGCTGTGCTTTCTAGCGTTGACTACTGAAAACTTCAGGAGCAAAAGAAGTAAGCATAAAGAAAGTGTAAAAGTCCCTAGTATATGTTCCACAAGGGCTTTCCTGGCTAGCATTAAAGAGAACATTAAGGATTTTGTGCTGGCTGTTAGCAGAGGAAGCTTTCCAGAAGAAAAGAGACTAACGGGAAATGCAGTTGTGGTCTTCCTGAAAGTAATCATTGTAGGTTTTGGGCAACTAGGACATAAATACTTCGAAAGAACAGATCCTTTATAATTTTTTTTCACATTATGATTTATTGAAAGACTTGGCGAAATTATTGGATGCTAAAGGGAAGTTTGAAAAAAAAAAATAATTGTACTTTATTCGTAAGAGTGAGCAGAAAGGAGCTTCAAACCCAAGAGAGGTTACTGAAGCAAATGCTAAATTTGGGTAAGAGTAAAGGGTAGACAAGTAAGGGAAATTCAGGAACTTAACAGAAGAAAATTATTTAACCTATGTGCAAAGCCATGAAAGTAAGAGAAGTGTGAGATTGATGCAGAAGAGATCATCAGGGTGATAACATTGGTCTTGCTGCAGCATATTGAGCCTACGGTGTATTTAGTCTAGGTCCTGATTCTCATAGCTTCTGTGACCAAAAGAGAACATGTGTAAAAATATTTTTGATAGTAAGAACACTTTCTGTATTTTTTACCAGTTACTGTCCTGAGAGTTTTATATGTTGTAGTAGGAATGAAGAACAGTTGGACTTTATGTAAGATGTTGGGAATGTAGTAACAAAACAAGGTACAAGTTTAGACCTGATACTAGATCTGGATACTAAGATGGCAAGTCTGACTGGCATAATAGAACAATTAATGAGGATAATTTAGAACAAAAAGTTTCTCTGGTTTTTGTATGGTGCCAGAGTAGCCACTATGTATTCTTCCAAAGAACTAGTATGCTAAATAGCTTATCAAAGCTGTAGCAGAGGCCAAAATGTCTTTGAAAGCCACTGGTTTAGGGCAGTGGGTAATAGACTCAAGAAGAGTCCCAGTATGGTTTTGTTGTGCTTTGAAGAGCGGCAGGTGTTGATGGGATTTTGGAGAAAGGAGGATATGTTGATCAGGGTTCGTGCATTTTGAGATACCAGCACATGGTTCATATTTAGAGTTACATATAGGCGAGACTGTCCCAGAAGACAGGCGCTGTCTTTTAGTGATTTTTATATGTGCCAAGAGATAGTTATGTCAGTATTAGCATCAATTGGGTTTGGATCCAATAGGGGAAACCATTGCATCTAATTTACACTGGTGAAGTTTGTAATGTTAGTTCACTGAATATTCCTCTGGACTACTTTGCTCTCTTCCTTTGAAACTCGGAAACCTTAGCTTGCTTATTTAATCTCATTAATACTCAAAGTATATTTAATTGGAAGAGTGGTTAGTTACTACAGTAGCTGTGAATACAGCTCTATTACCTCAACTCTTGCATGTAAATCTGTTTTTAAGTAAATATACAAGCTTTTACAACTGAAAAAATAGTACTTACCTGCAACATGCTGAGTAATTTCAGCTTTCATTAAATTTGAATGAAGGCTGAATGAACACTTCCTGCGGTTATACATATTAAAACTAGTAACTGAGTTAAATATAATTACAAGGAAGACTCAATTAAAAATAACTATCTGTCTAACCAGAATAAAGCCTTACAGGTTAACTTAGGGAGAGTTTTCTTTGAGATCACTGAAGCACTGCTTGTATGAGTCACAAAAATAAAAGTGAAATAAGTTTTAGGTTTTGTAAGAGTATAGCAAATACTTAAAGTAATTGTACTGCCATGTACTTTAGCTATGTGGCTTATTCTAATAACTAGGAGTTCTAGCAAAACCCAAGCTGTATTTGGAAATTTGTATTTCGGATAAGAAGTGGGTATAAGCAAATCTAGTTTCTACCTAGAAGGCATAGCTATTTTGACAGCATGAGTTATGATGACTCTGAAAAATTTTAGAAATCTGTCTCTTTCTCCTACTTGGTGGCTTTGAAGTGTATAAAGCTGGAATATATGCTTTTGGGACTACAAAGGAGGAGTTCCAGTTCATTTGGCAGTACCTGATTATTGGTTATTGAATCACAATCTTCATCTCATTCCAAGTATAGCAGGTCAAACCAGTTGAAAAAAAACCTAAAATGTACTGAAAAAAGAAAATAGACAAAGATCTTGGAATCTAGGAGGAATGAGTAACTTCAGAAATCCTTTGAACTTACTTAAATACCCTGGCATGCAGCAAGTTTATCTGCCTAAGTTTGCTAAAGGTGACCTGGAAAGGCTGTTGTGATGTTTTTTTTCCTGTTCTGTGTGTGTGATGGGGGTGGTTTCTGTTTTTTGGTTGGTTTTGGTTTTGTTTTTGTTTTAATTGGGTTCCTGCCTCTTTTTTTTTGGTCTTTGTTTTGCTTCTTTGACTTAAAGAATGCCTGAAAGACTTTTTTGTTGTTGTTTTTTGCTTTGCTTATTTTGTTTTCACTGTTGGGTTTTTTACACTAGAAAAACAAATATCCAATCTCTTATTCTCCACTCTAACTTGCAAAAACACCTCTGGGTATCTGGGGGCATAGCATGATTGTACCTCTCTGGCAGCAAGACTGATATTAAAACTTTTCTTGTCCTGCAGTAGTTCACTGCCCAGTCAACAGTGCTGAGGTAACTGATCCTTGGGCTAAAATGATGTAATCAATCTGGTTTTACACCACAGTCTTGCAGAGGTTTGCATTGGCACACCTGTGGAGGAGACAACTGGCAAAGGAGAAAGGAGGGAATTTCTTTCATGGGAGTTTCTGCCAGAGAACATGTAATATTGAAGTAATGTCTCAGTGATACTTGCTTGTTCTAAATTTTTTTTTTTTAAGAAGCTGTGCTGAGTCCTTGAGAATACTTCTCTCTCTCTCCCTTTTTTTTTTTTTTTTTTTGTCAAAATAGTATTGAAATTAAGGGTTAAGAGCAGGTAAAAATTTTCAATGTCCTGATTTCAATTCACTTCCTTTAATTACTTTACTTCCATTTTCTTGACCTTTTTTATGATGTCCTTACCTTGATATTTCTCCCTAGTCAACTAGTCTGGTTAGGACTAGAATTTTTATTGTTAAGAGAAGAGGGGGAAGAAAAAGAAAAAACAAGCACAAGATAAAAAAATTTTAAGATTATTTTTAAAAATAAAATTTTCAGGCCTCCTTTTTGTAAAGAAACAGAAAAAGGGGCACAAGCCCAATTTTTTCTCCTTTGCAGGTCACCTGTAATGAAAACGAACTGCTTCAAACTCCAAGTGACAACAAAGAGGGGTCAACAACCCTTGTGTTGTAACTTCATTTCTCAGAAGATATTTGCTTTGAGAGGCAACATGATCCAGAAGAATAAGTACAACATTGGGAATCTGGAACTCCTATCTATGTTCAAATTCCAGTTCTGTCAGTAACTTGCTATGTGGCCTAAGGCAAGTTTTGTGCTAATTTTCCTCTTTCTTGAAGGGGAAACTGGGACATAGTTCTACATATATATTATTTCTCTGCATAGGATGTAAATATTTGCTTCCTTTGTAACTTAATGTACATTTATCTTGTGCAGGTGCAGAAGGTGGATTTTTTTTTTTAATGAAACTGAAAACTAAACTGAAATCTAAAATTTTCTCCTTGTTGCTTCTGCTAGCAGAATTCTATCACTGTCATCTGTAGGATATAGCAATCTTCAGACATCTTGAAGCTTTTGTTTGCAGCAGTGCTAAACATTGATAGAAATGGATGGTAGTTACCTAAACGAGTACCTGCATAAGCATGTTCACTTTTTTTACCACCAAAACCCCCTTGAAAGTATGACTACAGAGGCATTGTAAAGAAGGAGTTAAAAATGACATAATGTTATGAACATGTGAAGTGGTGTTGTCCATCATTCATAGTTTTCAACCTGTTGTTCAAATTGTGGATCCATAGGAATTTTTTCTTGTGTGCCTATTGACTCTGTGCAGAGAGGTTTTGGTCTGCTCTCAGATTTGTTTTCTTTAATTAAATTTTTTCTCTAGATCTCTTGGGTATAGTCCAAAGAGCCCCTGGAATTAACAGACCAGAGTTTGAAAATTAGTATGCGTTGTTTGCAAATCTCTTCTAGGATAGCTTTACTGATAAGCTTAACTGGAGTGCTGTCTTTAAGTGGTGATGCAGAGATTCTTGGGAAGAACGCTGCTATTCAATACTGTGTATACTTCTGAAACTCTAAACAGGTGAACAGAAACTAAAATTAAAGCATCTGTGTAAAATGAGGGAAGCTTCTAAAATCAGAGCAGTGCTGATCGCGTTGTGTCTTTTAGTAAACATTTCACAAGAGCATATAGTATATAGTAAACATTATATAGCTTCTAAGTGTGCAGTGTCGGGCAGAAAGTAATGGTTTGACTTTTATCATGTCAGGTAAAAGTGTTAGAGTAACACTGACAAAATGGCCACTTTCTTTGAAAAGTCACGTTCAATTACTTTTATGCAGTTATTTATAGTGTTCCTGTACCTCAGGCAGTTTTCCGTTCTCATTTCACTGTTTTCAGAAAACTGTAAAAGTGCACTGATGATATATGAACAATAGCTCGTATGTATATTTTGTATTTATTTTAACAGCTACCTTTTCTTCCTCATGTCAGGTCTGCACAAGCTGTGAAGATAATGCAGAAGCTAACGGGTTTTGTGTGGAATGTGTAGAATGGTTGTGCAAGACCTGCATCAGAGCTCACCAGAGGGTTAAATTCACAAAGGATCATACCGTAAGACAGAAAGAGGAAGTATCTCCAGGTAACACGCTTGATTTATAATTTCACAGAGAATGTGTGTCTACATTGGAATACTGTATTAGGCCACCACATTTCTTTTTAAAGTGATAAATTTCAAAAATTGTGTTCCTTAATCCTAGTAAATGTAGAAGGAGAGATTCATTATGATATAACCCTTTGGTGCATATGAATTAGTGGAACCATGTTATTTTTCTGGTTGGTAATGGATATGTTTTAATAGTTTCCTGCCTCCCAGTCACTTACTTCAATTTCATTGCTGAAGGCTGCAACCATTTGAATGAATTCTGGTGGTTTTTTGGCTGCTTTCCATCTAAGTGGATCTCTTAAGATCCAGCTAACAAAAGAGAAAATTATTTTAAGTATTAGATGCATTAGAATGTAGCTACTGAAAGGGGAGACTTTGTCATGGCTAGGTGTATGACAGCCATTTTTCTGTCAGATATGCTGTGTGGTGGTAAGAAACCCTACAGATTGGTATTTCATGTGATTTTTGTGCGAAGTGTTTTAAAACAATAAATACACATAGATTTTTATCTTTCACCTGGTATGATTGCAAATTATTGTCTAGACTTTAGAGATCAGCTGCAGAAAATACTTCTTTATGCATTTGGCTCCCCTAGTTTTTCTAGACGTCTACCAAATGGTTTATATGAACTTGATTGTTGTATGCTGCTGCAAAAGAAGCACTAATAGACTATACTTTTTCAGCACTCTGATAATAAAGCATGCGCTGTTAGCAATAAAGTGTGCCAGAATTCATGTTTTAGCCAAGTATATTTTAAGTTTGAAATGTTTTGCCTTAAACACTTCATTAATGTTTAAGGAAATTATCTTATGAATTGGAGTGTTTTTCCTCAGTAGGATCTATGATAATTCAGGTTGGAAGGGACCTCAGGAGATGGTCTAGTCCAGCCTCCTGCTTAAAGCAGTCAGCTATAAGATCAGATTGAGTTGCTCAGGGCTTTGTCCATTTGGGACTTGAGAACCAACAAGGATGGATGTGGCGTACAGTACAGCCTCTCTGAGAAATCTTGAATAGTCTTATGGTAAAGGTTGTACTTTTATTCATTGAGAACCTCTTTTGTTTCAGTTTATGCCCATTGCGTCTTGTCTTTTAGTGACATTTAGGACAATCATAAACATAATAGGATGCTGATAAACATTCTACTGGTTCTAAAAAGTCCATTGGACTTGCATGATTTATCTTGTAAATATATATATATATATATTTTTATAAATTATTATGTATTGTTATAAAATATGTATTATAATATATATTTATTTTCATTCCATCATATCTAGTCCTGTGAATTTTGTATATAATGTGGGCTTTCACTTCTGTAATCTTTATTGCTCAAAGGGTAACTTCCAGTATGATACTTTAGAGATATGCACTATATTGTGTATCCCACTTTCAGATGGGGTTTATCAAAAGTGAGTACTGAGTGTACTTTCAGGAGAGGACAAAAGCAGTAGGCAAAACTGTCTGACTGTTAGGCTGAACATGACTTGGTGGTAGGAATGCTCTCTGTGCATTCAGGCCTCCTCTGAGTCTGCTGGACAATTTCAAAGAATTTTGACTGAAGGATACAGATTGGAAAATAACTTCTTCCAGGTTTCATGAAAATAAGTAAATGAATAGGTATGGAAAAGGGACCTTATTGATCTGCAGTGAAGGATGGGCTGCGGTGTGAAGCCAGTTTTCATTACAGGCAATATAATCCTCATGAACTCAGTGTCCAACCCAACAAGAAATTAGGCTTTGTCAGTCAAATTGTTTGAAGAACAGTTTTCAGTTCTATCATCTGGAGGTGTTTCCTGTGCTCTTTGGCATATGCTTACTAGAAACTGAAGTGAGACCTTGCACCCATTTAGAATGGGATCCTGAAGGGACGTTAGTAACTTCTGGTTATTATATTCTGTGTGTTTTATGCTTTTGAATGCCTGTGTCTTGGTATCTTCAAACCCCTTTTCACCCACTTGACTAAGAAGACAGAGCAATGAATTAAGTCTGCAATATCATCTTTTCCATGTAAGAAGGGAACTTGCTGGTTGTGCAATGTCTTTTGCAACTGCAGCAGTACTGGCTACTCCTTTTGTAAATAGTTTTGTGCGACCATAATAAGTTATGGTAAAATAGGTTCTAGGCATTTTCCATGAGAGAAGGTGTTGGCTCCATGCTTGATCAAGAGTAAGACGTTGCAGTTTGAGCTTACAGCTGTTATATTCTTGATTAGGTGGCCTGATCCACACTTCTAGCATCTAGGTGAGGAATGTGGTAAGGAAAAACAGGAGAATGCAAATCTTTAATAATTTCAGGAGACTGGACTGACATCTTCCTTTATTCACAGAGGCAGTTGGTGTGACCAGTCAGCGACCTGTGTTTTGCCCTTATCACAAAAAGGAGCAGTTGAAGTTGTATTGTGAAACCTGTGACAAGTTGACCTGCAGAGACTGTCAGTTACTAGAGCACAAAGAGCACAGGTATCGAAACACAGAGTATCTTTTCTGCAACTCACATACAGGAAGATAGCTTGAAGTTGATTGTAGCTCTAGCTGTATGGACTACAGTCAGGTGAAAAAAGTGCAAAATAAAATTTTCTGCTCAGAAATGAAGCCCACACATAAACAGAGATTGTATGCAAAAAGAGTGTGGCTGATGGGTGTGTGATAGTTTAGAATAAAACCTAATTTTTCCAGGTTTTAATCTGGTGATTTAAGCACACGAGCTTTCTTAACTGTCAAGTTATTTGGATAGAATTTGTGCTGTGCAGCTCATCAGAGAGTCCTTAGAAAGCACAGGGGCTGTGTTATGCAACTGTACACTTCTTTGTAACTTCTCCATTTGTTCTTCAACAAGATGATTATATAACCGAACATTACCAAACAATTTCAGAATGGAGCAAATGGACATATTTTTTCTGTGAAGAGCCCTTTAAAAGGAAGAGTAAACCTAAAGTTTGGCTATACTGTACTTTGACAACACTATTTATAACAGTGAAATCTTCTGATTGCTTGTTCTTTGGTCATCTCTTATCGGCCACAGAAGCTGGAAAGCAGGATTATAAACAACTTCTGGGTACAAGACAATAATCTTGCTGGCTAATGCATACAGTAGTGGTCTGGGACAGATGTACTCTTAGGTTAAATATTAATATGCTCACTATACCTGATGCAGCTACCCAAAGAACTTGCTTGCCTGACCAGGTGAACATCAATAGGTGGAGAGGTGGTGGCCACTTTTTCTCCCTGGAACAGGCTAAACCTTGCTCTTGCAGAGTTGCAGTCTTTCTCTTCAGTTCTTCTTTTCTTAGGATTTATATCCCTTTCAGAATGTGCCACCTCTTTTTTTTCCTCAAATTGTTGATGATTTCAGTTCCTTGATTTAAAATGTTGCTGACTTCTACTGACTCTGCAATCTCTCTTCTTTCTTCTGTTTTTACAACCTTATCTTGTATGAAGTAATAGCTTACATGCACTTTCACTTACAAAGTGATGACTACAGCACAACATTGATTTTCCTTTTGCTAAAATTGGGCTATGGTCATGCAATATCCCTTCATATTTATGAAAATCGTAAATTCTCAAAAAAAAAAGTCAGGAAGTATATACTATAGATTCAGCTATATTATAAATAAAATATATCAGCATTTGCTGATATATGTTTCTATGATGACAGTTAAATCATGGACTTGAGCAGCATCTTTATTCAATTAAAGAACTCTTTTGTAAGGCACTCTGTTTTTTAGCAAGTATATCACACCTTTTGCATGTGTGAATACTCACTGTTTTTTACTACAGGTACCAGTTTATAGAAGAAGCTTTTCAGAACCAGAAAGTGATCATTGAGACACTAATCACCAAATTGATGGAGAAGACTAAGTACATAAAATATACAGGGAAGCAGATCCAAAACAGGTATCTATCGGAATTTGAGGTTAAAACTGACACAGAGGACAACTTTACATACACCGTGATTTCTTGAAATGTTTAGATTAGTGCATTTTGTACCTCTCTCCTTTTACCCTTCCAGAATGAGAAACTCTAAAATCTTCAGTTTGCCGTAGTGACTGTTTAATGTGCTTGATTGTGTTGGGTAACTCTTCTGTTCAGCCTGTGGACTTAATGGGCAGCAATAGCTTGGGTGCAGCAAGACAACTTATGCAATAAAGACTGTAGAAGGCAGTCTTATATTCTTCCCCACCATCAACATACTTATTTTCTTAGTGTAGATCCCTCTTAGAAAGTGAAAGGTTATGACTCATGTCATTATAATGCTTGTGACACATATTTGAAGACTTATGTAATACTTTTATGCTTGGGGCTGTATTCACTCGGTACTACAAACCTAGGAGAAAAATAAATCTGTAAAATGTGCACTGCAATAGGCCTTTGTAACTGCTCCTTCAGCAGAGTTCAAAGGCAGTACCCAGGAAGATTCAACACAGTACGGGATGCTGAGTGCAACTTGAACTTTTCCTCTCTCTTTGCCTGTCTTTGAGGATGGTGGAGATGGAAAAAACCAGCAGAGACCCTTTTCTTCTTTTGCTGCATCTAAGTGGTTATTCTCCCTTGCATCTTAGCAGAAGTGATTTTCACAATATAAGAATATACTTTGCTGTTACGAGTTTGAGTACTATTGGTGAAATAGCTAAATTAGGAAATCTGTTTATTGTTTTTGTTTCTGGAGTGCCATTCTACCTTAGATGGAAATTAGACTTAAACAGTTTTGATTGGCATGGACCATTCCAGAAATGTGCTGGCCAATTAAAAATCAAGAATTTCAATTACAATGAGCATTTAATTTTTCTCAGTGACAGATGTCAGTAATTTTACAGACTGATGGCATTAGAATTTTCCACCAGTTTATTAATTTTATTATAGGGCACTGTTACTTGCTCTTTCTAATTCTCCCAGTAATTTTCCTGACTATAAGTATCTGATGGTATATGTATTAATTGGTGCATATGACCAAGAAATATTGCAGTCGCAGCAATGGGGAGGGGGGTGGTTATACTGTTTGGAGGGTGGGTTTGTGAGCTAAAGAACATTATTTTCTATACTGTCTACTTACAGAATTCTTGAAGTGAATCAGAATCAAAAGCAGGTGGAACAGGATATAAAAGTTGCCATATTTACACTGATGGTAGAAATAAATAAAAAGGGAAAAGCTCTACTGCATCAGTTGGAGGTAATTTTGTTTCTATCGTAAGAAACAAAAATGTCAGTCTTAATATTTTTTTTGTGTAGTTTCACATTAAAATAAAATCCATATCTAGCATTAGCCACCTGTGCGTGTTCTATAGTAATTCCAAAGTGGAGAGATGTCCCACACAAGGCATCTGAGCAAGTGGGGGTTTGGTGGGGAAAGGGAGGAGGGTTTGGTTTTTGGGGGGTGGTTGTTGTTTTGTTTGTAATTATTATCTGTGTTCCCTGCTTTGTGAATCAGGGCTGTCTCTGAGCCCTATTTCTTTCTCCATGCTTTTGCAAGTCATAATTGTATGCATCATGCACGAAGCTGTTGCAGTCAGAATTTTTCATAAATTCAGCAATCCAATAGCAAATCAAAGGAAAGAGAATTGTCTAGAATGGATACCTGGAAAAATATTACCTTTAATTGTGTTTTAGAAAGTGGGTGTGTATAGAATGGCACATACATATACACATATGAAAATGTGTCATAACAGAAAATGGGATTCTGCACAGAAACTCCTGATATCTTGAATAAATGTATACTGACTTTTCTGTTTGATAGCTGCAGTCAGAGGGCAGGAGTGCTTTTTAGGAGAGCTGTGTGAAACCACTTGATCATTGTGAGTTACAAATGTGAAAGCTAATGCCTGTTAACTGTAAATTGAACCCTTTGACTGGAACTGCCTTTCTACTTGCAGACTCTGGCAAAAGAGCATCGGATGAAACTTCTGCAGCAACAACAGGAAGTGGCAGGTCTCTCTAAACAGCTGGAACATGTCATGAACTTTTCCAAATGGGCAGTTTCCAGTGGGAGCAGCACAGCACTACTGTACAGCAAACGCTTGGTAAGGTTAGGACGATACCTCTCTCCATTTAATTAGAGACTATAGTCAAGGCAGATACGCACGCACACGCTTGTCAGTAACACTAAGGAATTAGATTTTTTAATGACTTTCTACTAATTGGAATATTTGTATATCATTTTTCATGGTTTCTCTCAAACATAAATAAAGAATGTTTCTAATAATGTAGCTCTCTGGTCATGATTCTCTCCTGTGACACTGCCATAGAATTGTTGTAGATCTGCAGAAGTAGGGACAACTCCTTTTCTCTGGAGTGAACACCATGAGGCCGTGAAACACTGGGAAAAATGTTGCATGTCCTACATCATCACTGAGGTTCTTTTCAGTACTTGTTACAGCTTCTGAGTTCAGAGAAAGATGGTATTTCTAAATTATAGAGTCTGATATCTAGCATTTTAATGTAAAAATCAATGTATTGCTTTGTTCTCTCAGACTCATCTTCCACTAAAAGTCTTAAAAAATTGATAAAACTGAATTGAGGCTTTTGCTTGTCTGTGCAGAGTTATAAAGCTAAATATTTCAATGCAATAAGGAGACTTAAGATCTGAGTGCATGTGGACTCACTAAGCTGACTGCTCATGATGAACAGAAATCCTAAAAGACTTGAATTAAAAGACAAACAAAGAGTTGACCATGATTTGTCCAGAGGTTACTAGATTGGCTTTAGTCATCAGCAAATTACTGGGATTCCAGCTGTGCTGGTACCATTTTGCATGAGTTACGCTTCAGATAAGGACGGCTCCAGGGCTGTCGGAGAATGAGTTAAGAT